>NC_065916.1:4657674-5306882 GCF_905147045.1 Nymphalis io | reverse complement strand
ATTGCTTCGTACTTCTCGAATTCAGCCGTTGAATCTAAACTTACTCTATTCCCGCTGGATGCACTTAAAGAACTGAATCGATCTGTTTGCGAACACCTTATGAAGGGCTTATCAATATCTCCATTTCTACAAATCTCTTTATCTTCTTCTGTACTTAATTTTCTTTTTGAATTTGGAACGAAACCCTCATGCTCATATATCGTTTCAATTAGCTTTTCACGAACAACTAAATTTTCTGTCGAACAATCCACTCTCTTATCAATTTTATCTTGACATGAATCCTCATATGAACTCTTGGATTCTTCTAAAATTGGTTCTAGAATATTCGATTTCATCAAATCCATTCGTTTTTGAGGCGATTTCGTCGGACTCACGTCTTTCTTAGTATAATCGTCGCAGTACAGGTCAATGGGTACCGAATAGTCTCGTATATCTTTACCTACCAGGTCTTTGACTGGACTCTCGTAATCAACATCCGCAAAGTCCATGTCATCTGTAAAACTGTGATACTCGCCGTCGGCTGAATCTAAGGTTATATTTAGTTGATCGTTTTGATCGACAACGGTTGCATATTTCGCTGTAAACAGGTTTTCTTCTTTTACATCACAATCATCATTGATTTCGAGTTTCTTTTCATCATTAATATCAATTTCATTGTAATTGTTTTCTATATACGTATCATCTCTTTCTTCAACTTTGTTATCAGATGAAAATATATTACCGACGTCACTCAGATAATCGTCTTCATTAAACTCTTGACTTTCGACGAATTCGGTTCGTTTATCTACTTTATAAACAGGTACAACTGTTTCTTCAACTTTAACAACATTGAACTCAACTTCATCTATACATTTTTGCGATATGTTATCGGCTGAGAAATATGCAGAACCGTATTTATTTTTTGTTTCAGCTTTTATCTCTCTCGTGTAAGAACAAACGATAGTACCGCAAGAATTACACCTGGGCACGTGATAGTGGATTGGTTCAGGATCTTTTATGTACGAATTAATAAAACCGTTCTGAGATCTGGTTCTGTATAAACTACCTATGTCCCTTTTCCTCTGCCTTGGGAGGGAACGCGTGCGCAAAGGATAGTCGATTTTACACTGATCCCACTCTATAGACGTTACAGAATATAAACTGGACCGACTACTGATATTACCTGCATTATACAAAACTATTTCATTAGCTGCAACTAATTTCGAATTAAGGCTGATTTTGCACTTTGGATGTTTTATTGGTTCGTATGTTTGTTTGACATTAGCGAAATTGGGATTTCTCGGGTATCGGTGAAGGGAACGCTTGTACGATGACAAAACTTCAACGTTAGCTTCTTTTACCTTTGTACCTGTTAGCGGAGAATTAGTTAGCCAATGTTAGTGATATTAGGAGAATATATAAAATGTAAAATGATTTTTAGACCACATTTTAACAAAGACAAATGAAGATGAGATCCGAAACTGAAATTCTTCTATAAGCTAAACAACGTACTTAACGATCAATGATGTTGACAATGGCAAGCCTGATGACGTAACGTCACAACGAGACGCAAACGTCTACATGAAACCCAACGTAATGAAATGAACCTTACCTACTAAGCCATAAAGATTAAAATACCAAAGCTAGCGACGACAATACATTTCCATACAAACAAATATCGCATTCAATCACTCTTACATCCATATTATTTATCACTCAAAGTTTACAAACAACTAGTTATTATTCTCTTTATGATAAATCTGTTATTTATTGAACGATTATTCATTAATGATGATATCGGTCGTGGCGGTCTTACTCCACGGAAACTTCTCAATTACATAGAGTATTCTATCATCCTCGAGTCCGATGGGACGGAAATCAGACACGGACACCGGAAAGAAACCAGTCATCAGACCAGTATGCTTTCCGATTCTTTAATACTAGTCTATTACTGAATAAATCTTAACAGATTACTTGGCCGGGCCGGGATTCGAACCCTGTGCCGTATGTTCTGCAATTAAACTAACAGTCATGTATGAATTATACAGACACAACCCAACATTAGTCGTAAATACATTGCTAAGATTTCTGCCTTGATTATACTTGATAAAATCCACATTTTGATGACAAGCCAAGCGTTTTAAGGAGCTTACTTGAATAAAGTAAATTTTGATTTTGATATCCACCAAATAAATTCAAAAACAATACCTTTCAACACAGTTTATACTATAAACCTATCAATCTTAAGATATATCATCCCCCAAATTTTTCATAACATCTCTCACAAATCATACTCACTCATAATTAAACGATACATGAAGCCCTACAAAAACAAAACCCCACACAGACATACAAGCACTAATAAGCCAATATCAATAGAATTGTACAAAAGTGTGAATTAAAAAAAAAAACTATCATATGACACGCTAAAAATAAATGTTGCCAGTTATAATTCACCAATAAAAAGCTATAGAAGATTCCAATGACAGTACTTAAGGTAAATAAACGTCTGTGACCTTAAATTTTATTGAGACGACGTCATTGGTCGATATTTATAATCTATGGTATTGATTATCCATTGATTCGTGAAAAATATGCTTTTTGAATATCGGCGAAGTTATTATTAGAACTTTGAAAGTGACATTAAAGTTAATGTATATAGTTTAGTTGTATACAAGTTCTTTTAAAGAATATAGTGTGTTTGTATGCAGTTGTGCTGTAAACCCACACGTATGTGAGTATTTTTTTTTTTTATAGAATAGGAAGGCGGACGAGCATATGGGCCACCTGATGGTAAGTGGTCACCAACGCTCTTAGACATTGGCATTGTAAGAAATGTCAACCATCGCTTACATATCCAATGCGCCACCAACCTTGGGAACTAAGATTTTATGTCCCTTGTGCCTGTAATTACACTGGCTCACTCACCCTTCAAACCGGAACACAACAATATCAAGTATTGCTGTTTTGCGGTAGAATATCTGATGAGTGGGTGGTACCTACCCAGACGTGCTTGCACAAAGCCCTACCACCAGTAAAAGTATGTACGTGTGTTAAAATCTTAAAACCAATGGTACTTCTAACCATATTAAAATCTATAGAACAAAAAAAAAATATCACCACCTCTCGCGTAAAATATCATCAACAAACTTTTGTACGAATTCTATTGAAAATGGACCGTACGGGCACACTTTGACCATTCTCACCTCGCCGGACGTTACCCTGTACTGCGGTGTACTGGGCGCGAACTATCACGGGACCCTGGATCGGTACCGACGACGTACCGGACGGTACAGAGGACGTCGAGTCGAGGAATACCTCGTCATCGGACAGCAGGTTCGGATCTCGGTTCGAATCTTATCGAAACGGTTTTAAAAATTAAAAAAAAAAAAAAACATTTCAATGTAGTTTAAAATTGTAGTTAAAAAAAATTGTTTTAACTGTTAGTTGTTTTAGGGTCAATGCACACGACAAGTATCCAACGCGCGTTAAATAAAACTTAGAAATTACGATTATATATATCAACGCAACAAAAACGCGCGTTTCGAACGCATGTGTGTATAGATCCTTCCTCGTTAGTGACACCATATAAAATATAATTTTGAATCACATAAATAACATGCCTTGCGGTTAAATACATAACATATAAAACACGTACTTGCAAATTTATAATCACCCACTCAGTAGTTTCGAGCGACGGTGGCGCCATCTGCTCTTAACACGCCACAATACTACCCGGTAACATAAATGGAATTTTTTTACATTAAAATTGTAACGGGTACAGAATGTTACATGGGCGAATTTGCGTACTGTTACTATTATATAAGATAAAGAATGAACTATACAAATAAATTTGCAAGTATGTATCTAATTGTTACATATATATATATATATATATACAAGATGCATGTCTGTTCGAGCGTTACACGATATACAACTAACCTCTAGTCCTGTCCGCGTGCTCTCGCTCCATAGCCAAGAAATCCGTCGTGTCAACTAAGGGGAACAAATGTACATGCAGTCAAGCGAGGGTCACTACTGATAATCAATGTTTAGATTACTTGACTAATAATAATCAAAAAATGTATGAAATTATTAAAAAAAACAAAAAATAATCTTATATATTTTTTGTGACAACCCTGAATAACAAACTGTTAGGGTTGCCATGGATATTGAATAATTTTACATTTAATTTTTCAGTTAAATAACATTCCAATTTTAAAATATGGAATTGTTTTAAAATATGTATTATCAGTCAAATACCTAACAGTTATATACTAATGGATAAAATCAAATCCAAACGCTCGCAATCGTTATAAATATAAAGAAAACACTATAAACTCACTACGGCTTATACGACCACTATATTAGCCGACTAAACTAAAATAGATTTAGTGTAAGAACTATTATATAATATAGTAAGTAATTAGATGGTCACCACCGCCCATAGACATTGGCGCTGTAGGAATATAAACCATTCCTTGCAACACCAATGCACCACCAACTTTGGGAACTAAGTTGTTCACTTTAAAACCGGAACACAACAACACTATACAATGGCGGTAGAATACCTGGGTACCACCCACTGAAAAAAGCAGTTCCATTAATATTTATTTGACAATAAAGTTTAGCCGGCTAATGTTACGAGCTGGGTATTATCTTAGCCGTGATTTAGTTATGGATAAATCTAGTTACATGCGAAATTGACTGAGATGGTCCAAAATGCTTATTTTTTTTTTAAATGGTAACACTTGTGAATCTCACCATCACTGAGTACGACTTCCGGTTGGCTGCGGACTGGTACTTGCTTCGTCTCTATCCGGAGCACGCGTTGTTCTGTAAATGTTTAATTGAAAAGGTTATAGCATTTTTTATAATTAATTCAATTTCATATAATATAATATTTCCATATTGACCATGACGGCTGTACCCAAGCGAGACATAGCCCAGCCAGTAGGAACAAAAATGGTTCTTACATATATAGATGACGGGCCGGTTGGCGTGGTTTCACGCCGAAGGTTGTGGGTTCGATTCCCACCCAGGACAGACATTTGTGTGCGACATAAACATGTCTGTTTGTCCCGGGTCTGGGTGTAATTATCTATATAAGATACTTCGTTTCCCACCCAGGACAGACATTTGTACGCATGAACATGTCTGTAATTATCTGTATAAGTATGTATTTACAAAAGAAAAGTAGTATATATGTGTAATTACAGGCACAAAGGGACATAATATCTTAGTTCCCAAGGTTGGTGACGCATTTGTGATGTCATCGATGGTTAACATTTCTTACAATGCCAATATGTATGGGCGTTGGTGACCACTTACCATCAGGTTGCCCATATGCTCGTCCGCCTTCCTATTTTATATTAAAAAAATGTAGTATATCAGTTGTCTGGTTTCCATAGTACGAGCTCTGCTTAGTTTGGGATCAGATGACCGTGTGTGAATAATGTCCCGGGATATTATTATTATTATAATCGTTAATAAATAGTATCAATGCTCGTCTACCGTCGCGGGAGTCCTCCTCCGTGTCGGAGGGCGCGGTGTTGGTGTTGGGTGACGTCACCTGCGCCGCGCTCGCCGCCTCCGACTCCGACATGTCCGTATCGTCTGCGAACACGCGGTACGGTTACAGACTGCATAGGCATTATATACACGAATACATTAGATAACAGCGCTTGTTTTCATACATTTAAACAATCTCCAACGATTTTTAACATAAAATATTTTCAGTTGTTGTTTGTGCTAGTTTCAAAATTTATTATTTTCTTATGAACTTCGTTATGTAAAATGCGAGCTGTCGTGTTCTATAACAATATCTGAGATATATATATATATATATATATATATATATGAATTAACACTCAGTAAAGTGAAAAAAAAATTAAGTTGCAAATTGGTCCTTCGAGCCGGATTATCATAAAAAAGCCACACTAACAATCGTGTCTCTGCTTCCGCTCCACGGTGCGCCTGTACTCGTCGATCTCGTTGTCGGTCACGTGGTCGAAGGGGTTCCTCGCGTACGGCGCGCTGTACACGGCCGCGTTGTGCTGGTAGCCGCGCTGAATTATACCCTTCGAGGCTGCTCCCATCAGCACCTGAATTATTGGGGATTTGAATATATATAACAAAGCTTTTATACGTGTTAACAACGAATATATTACAAACAGATTTAGTCATAACAATATCGCCTATATTGTTATTATAGGAAAAAATTAAACTTGATTAGTTATAAATATGTCATATAAGTTTTCCTTAAGGAATAATAACTATTATAATTATTATTGTTAATTGAGAAGAATATTTAAGTTGAAAATAATAATTAATCACTCACCACGTGATCACCAGTGTGCGTGTTGGCCGCGTCCTCCCCTACAAGCTTGGAGGCCTCGTCCCACGTGACGCCCTCCAGGATGTGAGACTGGGGGCCCGCGCTTATCTTATCGGCGCGGCGGTTCTCTTTGATCTGATTTCATTTTTAATATTGACATAATTAAATATAAACCGGTAAGTGTTAAATAAGCAATCAGTTTCATTTCATCACATCAATAATCAATCTTAGCCAATGAAAGACGAATCTCTCTAAATAATTTAGTATTTGATGATCAAAAATCATAATTATATATTGTAATAACAGAAATAATGTCCTCCTGACCGATTTCGGCCAAGGCGGCCAATCTCAAGAGAGATTAGCCAACTGCGCAGGAGATATTATAGTGCACAAATGTGTGCACAAACACAGGTGCACTCTCTATTCCCTAACTCTCATAATCCGATGGGACATCAATCCGACACGACCGGATAGAGTTCAGGGCCAGGACCAAAGGCTTTACGTGCTTTTGCATCGGAAGAGACTTGAGTCTAAGACATGCTCCGCCTATTTCAGGCGTTTGTACCCATTGAATAAGTACCTAATTGTAATATATCCATAAGTTAGGGACACTATATGTATATATTATTTTCATTAAATAAACGAATAAAAACAGTGCGCATCGCGGTATCATCCGCTTAAAAATTAGACTATCGACGTGACAAGCTTGAATTACTCGCTATCGAATATTTTAACGTGTACCACGTGTACACGTTAAAATATTACAGATTTTCATCAAACACAAACAAACGTCTACATACAAAACAAATATACAGGAAATTTCCAAAAATACGTTTTATAACAACTTAAATCCATATTAACTGTAACATAAAACTTATTTATAACTAAGTTTCATGAGGACCAGATATACTATTATATTAAAATATATAATTATGATTTCCCATAACGACCCCCCTCCCCCCTTTATAAGCTCCTATGTAAAAAATATATCAACAGAAACTAACCTGCTGTTGCAATTGCTTGAATTCCTTAGGGTTCGTGTTTTTAGGCACAAACTGTAGCGTGTCTATTTTGACCGGAGTGCCCGAGTGCGCCGGCGAGCCATCTTGAACCCACTGACGCACGTCACAGAGTCGAATATCCAATATCATTATAATTGTAACGCCGCGAAGGTCACCGTGTAGGGAAAAGAAAGAAATTAATTAGTAAATTTGTTGCCAGTTAGATGAAGCGAGGATATTTATTCATAGGGTTAGTTTTGAGGTTGCGGTGAGAATATGAAGTGCAAATAAGCAAAAAATTATCAACCTGGTAGACTCGAGAATGTACAGTATAGCTTTATCATTTTTTTAATTTTTTTTTTTTCATATAATTTTAATCATGCAAAGCTTAAAGGCATTGACAAAGAGTTTAGCATTAATTCATTAAAAAAAGACATTCACAATTAAAAAAAACATAACAAAGAGTTGCTAGGACAAAAAATAAACAGTGCAAGGATAGGATTATATGGCAACACCTTTACTAATTTTTTCTCTTAACCCTACACTGTACAAACTCGATATAAAAACGGATAAAATGTACAATTTTATCCTAAACCAGGGTAATTATGAAATGCTTTTGAATTAGAAGCGTTTAAAGTAATTGCTGTGTCGATAATGTTAATGTTTATAAAATAAATAGATAAAAATATAAACCCTGTAAATAAACAAAAGTTATGACCGGATGTAAATGAATTGGGTAGTTGATTTATTTTAACGATAACACATTAAATATTTTATATTATATTTTATAATCGAACCTGCACTACTGTACATAACGAAATAATGTAAATTATTTTTTCCTTTATGTATACGAAACATTCCAAATTTAAATCATGTTTGCATAAAATCCAAAATGTCGGATTATTATTCGACACGGAAAATAGTTACATAAAATACATTAGTATTGAGCTTCTTGCCCAAAAAAACTTTACAATAATATCAGAATTTAATTTGAAGTAACCGGTGTGTTAGCAAAAAAAAAAAAAAAACTTAAATTAACATTGAGCGTATGGTTTGCAAAAAAATGTACCCTATTCCAATCGTAGAAGGAATAACGGTAAACAAACCGTAGATATACAACTTGCACGCACTACAAACAGTTCCTGATTAATTTACCTTTAGTTATAATACAACACTATTCCACCTAACCAGTTATAACCACATTAACCTTCGAAGTTCCGATTACAACTTCGCGGACATTGAAGACGCCATTTTTTCGCGAATCCATAGTGAATATTCAAGATCTCGACCAATGATATCGCTTCAATTGATATTGGTGTCAAAGTTCTATATTTAATAATAATAATAATAATAATAATAATAATAATATCCCGGGATATTATTCACACACGGCCATCTGATCCCAAACTAAGCAGAGCTTGTACTGTGGAAACCAGACAACTAATATACAACATTTTTTTAATATAAAATAGGAAGGCGGACGAGCATATGGGCAACCTGATGGTAAGTGGTCACCAATGCCCATACACATTGGCATTGTAAGAAATGTTAACCATCGATGACATCACAAATGCGTCACCAACCTTGGGAACTAAGATATTATGTCCCTTTGTGCCTGTAATTACACATATATACTACTTTTCTTTTGTAAATACGTACTTATATAGATAATTACAGACATGTCATGCGTACAAATGTCTGTCCTGGGTGGGAAACGAAGTATCTACCAACCACGCCAACAGGCCCGTTTATTTGGGGTTGATCATCTCGTGGTTGGAATAGGCTATGTACATGAGTTACGTATGTTATATACTTGAACTGTTCAAGTGAATGATACATAATATATAATCAAACAAAACTCTATTGCTATACGAACACGCTATGCTATGATCAATTATTTTATTCATTTAAAAAAAAAATCATCTAGTGTTACTATATCAACTATCAACGAGCTTAAAGTCACAGGTTCGATTCTGTTAGCTTTGGTTTAAACAGTTGGAAATTGGTTATTATTAGAAGATATATAAAATATATTATAATCGCTATACGATACCTACATATAAAACTTCTATGTATCTGTGATAGTATACGAGTCAATCTCAAGCTCAAATACTCGGACTGATCTGTACGATTTCTTTGACACGCTACAAGGCTGCTACTATTTGAATGAGAAACCTTATAACATACTAGCAAAAATCGGACAAAAAACAAACAGCCACTGGGTCAGTTTGACCCTGGCCCTTCGGCCAATTAACTTGCCGGTGAGGAATAGCCCGGGAAAGGGGGCAACCTTGAGGCCCGTGCCCAGACTGGCTTTTTCAGGAGGAATCCTCTCTCTTTTTAAAAAAATATATATTATATGTTGATGATAATCCTTTAAACGGTGTCAAAGTCAATCTTCATTGTTATATATATATATATATATATATGCTATTACATATATACTTAATAATATATAATTATAATAAATTATATGAGTAAAATATATCAAATACCCAAAATAGAAGCATAAAGTAGAAACCCATTTACCCGACGAGATAGAAAGAAGTTAATATATAATATATTATCAAATTTACCTCTTCGTTGTTAGCGTCCACCCACTGGAAAACATTATCATATTAGTCACGTCATAAACACACACACACACAGCTTCGTTAGACACACACAATTCAATAGCATTTCATATGTGTGAACAGATAAATAAAGAAATTCGTTATATTCAATAAAATCTTTAATATGATTCTATATATATATAAATTTTATAAGCGAAATATTATCATGTAAGCGAATTCCTTTGTTTTTTGGGAAAAACTTTTTTTTTAACCTACGTCATACTTAAAAGATAGCAACATTTCGCTCAGAGTAAATTTGATTTTTCAAGCCGATCGGTCAATTAATCTATGGATCGATCTTTAAATATCGCATACGTTTAATAAAGCAACTCCTCTTTGCAATCTAAGTAGGGACAATATTATCAAATTTTTGTGCGTTATTTTAATGAGCCTGTGTAAGAAATTAATATTAATATTTTGAATTTCTTATCGGATATAATTCATAATGATTTAAATGTTGCCATTGTAAAAAAAAAAGATTATCCCAAAACTTTAAATACACACAATAGAGTAATCATTAAAAAAGAAAAAAAAATCTCAAATAGTGATGTTACTAAACTTATGACTAACATTTCATTCACAATTTAAAAGAAAAACATATCGAAATGTAAAAATTTTGCGCGTTCACGAACGATTTACTACATAAACTCCCATAGATTTAAAGGAATGTATTTTTTTATAATGAGAACATTGAATATTGCCTATGATTAAACATTTATAATATATCAAAGAGTTCTACAACGAAATTTTTTTTTTTTGGTTTTTCGTTTTTTTCTTATTACACATATATATGCCACTATTGGCAAAAAAAAAATCTTATCATACTAGAATTAATATGCAAATTATCTACCACTTTAAATTGTACAAAAAAAATGTATTTTGCTTTAGTTTAAATCGGTAAGCTGTAAAGTGCTCAATGATTTAACGTTCAGAAATATTGTACCATTATTACTTAATACAAACCAAAATACTTCTATAAATGCATGTATAATTATAACATATAAATATAATAATAATAAAAAAAACTAACTCGAAACTATTTTAAACACCCTATATAGTTTAAAAAGAAAAAAAAAACCTGGTACAATTATTAAAGGACATATTTTTTTCAACCGAATACAAATAATGTAGTATCATATCATTGAGATTTTCGATAAATTTTTTAATAATCAAAGACTAATCACTTGAATACAATCTAAATATTAGAACCTACGTGATATCCTGAAAACGAAATATCCATACAAGAAAAACCGTTTCGATGCACTAAGAAATCTAATTAGGCAATATTTAAAGAGCTAATATTATCAACGTCAAAAGCCTCGAGTCTAAAAGTTTCGCCTAAACATAAATATTAGCTTAATTTTTCATTATAAACAAACATTTGGTATTAAAAAGAAAACAGGCAGCAAAGTTTGACACTCGTGTTAGTCCAATAAACATCGAAAAAAAAAAAATTACATCTTTGGACTAAAAGCATTCATATACCATTTTAAATTCATAATAAATATATATTATCTGTTTTCATTCTGAGACACAGACAACCAATTAAGAAATCTAATTTCAATCTGACATTTGGTGATATAGATAATTAAACACTTTAACTTATTAAACAGGAACAACATCATGGGGACGTTTTTCCACTATTCTCTTCAAAATTATATATTTTTAAAAATAAAGTATATATATTTAAAAAAATACGAAAATCGAATCTCCATCCTGGCCCCAAAAAGATTTATCGACCCCCCCCCCCCCCTCCCCAGAACTCCGAACAATCCTCTCAGAACGCCATCACAAGCCTTACTCTGCCTCAACCCTCAGATATTCTACCTTGGTAATCTTCTTGGGATCGCTGGTGCCTGTCTCCAGGACCTCGACCTTCTGGTACACGTTGGGGGAGTTCAGCCAGCGGGTACGCTCTCCGGCCTTGCCAGTGCCCTTCTTCCATATCCTGGAGACGAACAATATTATTAATCAATGAAATGAAGCCAGGCAGACAAATGATCCACGAGATGGTTAGTAGTCTTCCGCCCGTATTCTCGGTTCGATTTCAATTCAAGACATTCTCAAGCGGTGATCATATTTAATGAGACAAAAGTTCTTGAAGAATTACACAAGTGTGAGTATATTTGCAAATGCTGGCGAAATCTTTATTAGTTACCCACTAAACCACCAACAGACCAATTTAAATACGCAATTGGCGCACTATTAGTTACTTTGTAATAGCAAAAAAAATTAATGAAGAAATCACATTAATAGTTGTAAAGGTTTTGTTTCATTTTTAATAAGTAGGCAGGCTGGTAATTGGGCGACATGACGGTAAGTGGTCACCATTGCCTATAGATATAACACCGTGCAGTTAAATTTTAACCATTCTTTGCATCGTGACTGCTGTTTCAGGGTAGAATATATATGTATAAGATACGGTAAATTTATTATAAAATGCCACAGATAATCTGAAACAATCTATCAATTATCTCTGCGTCGGAAAGTTATACTGGTGGTAGGGCTTTGTGCAAGCTCGTCTGGGTAGGTACCACCCACTCATCAGATATTCTACCGCAAAACAGCAATACTTGATATTGTTGTGTTCCGGTTTGAAGGGTGAGTGAGCCAGTGTAATTACAGGCACAAGGGACATAAAATCTTAGTTCCCAAGGTTGGTGGCGCATTGGATATGTAAGCGATGGTTGACATTTCTTACAATGCCAATGTCTAAGAGCGTTGGTGATCACTTACCATCAGGTGGCCCATATGCTCGTCCGCCTTCCTATTCTATAAAAAAAAAAAAAAAGTATATATTAGGGTTACATAATTACCCTTGTTTGTAGAGTTCCTCTTCTTCCAGAAGGTAGCCCAGTGAGGACACGGCTGGTGGCACTTCTACGTCGTTCTTAGGTCTCGGTATATCGTTCTGGGAAATATATTAATTATATTATAATACTTGCAACATAGGCATGAAATGTTAGGGGTGCCCGGGTGTGAGCCTACAGTGTTCCGGGATTATCTCTAAAAATGATTTGTAAAAGTTTATTATACAATTAACTAAAGTCCTCAAATGCACCAACTTTTAATAATATTAAAAAAAACTGTCGAAACTAAACCGTTGGTTTCTTCCATCGGTTCTTCTAAGATCCAGGAGTTATCAAACTAGTTGGAGTGTTTGTTTTACTTTGACTATCAATAAGTATAAATAAATATCAAATAAACAAAACAAATGGCTCAGGATCGGTACTAACCTTAATAAGCGGATGGCGGTAGATATATCCGGTGCGGAAACCAGCGTTGTCCAGCATCCGCATCAGAGCCTCGAACTCCTCGCCACCGACGCGCCACTTGGCAGTGTCAGAGGGAGGCTTGCGGGAAGACTCGTACATCTGGAGAAAACACGAGAATGATAAGTGTCTGACCGCTCTCAATGGAGACTAGCGGATGTATAAGCAGCCATTTCGGGCCCCGATCCAAAACGTGTTATCCCCTTTTGTTTATTATGAGAACGAACGTGGACTGCAGAGCATTGGATGAAAAGACGGCTGATCGGACTAAGCTTAGAGTCCTCTTATTTATCTTTCATTTTATATACCTCATTGTAAATGTAATTTTTTTTTTACGTACTGAAATTTTGGTATTTTTTTTTAAGCATGAAGAACCCTCTAAATTTTGCAATAACTAAAATCATTCATGACTTGCTGGGGCCTCTTTGAATCAGGTGTCATGTGGAATCGCATTGGCATAAAATACTAGCCAACTACGCGGATAGAGTGCAAGCTTGTGTATGTGTACTCTGTTGAAGTGTTCAGGCACAAAACCAAAGGTTCAGTAGTCAAGTACGGAAATGTAAACACTTATCGACTTCCAGTTTACTATTGAGAAGAGACAAACATTTTCAAGGTTATCGTTTGAGCGCCCAACTAACCTGTCTTCTTGTCTCATCATCCAGCAAGGTCAGCTCGTCCAGTGGCAGCGAAGCCAGACGGAGCTGAACCTCGCAGGCGGCGTTCAGGTTCTTGGCCTGGTAGAACGCTTCCTCGAGGGTCGCACCGCAACAGAGAGCCCCGCTACCGCTCAGCATCAGCACCTTCGCGTGGGGTCCGAGGGCCCGGACGAGTTTGTCACGCTCCTCGTTATCGAGTGTACCTAGGATGACAATTTTATTCAGTTACGAGACTTACGTTAATAATTAAATTGTATATAATTACCAAATCAATATTAGAAAGCATCTATATGTTACAAAAATGATATACTCGTATAAATTTGTACACGGACAATAACACAACCCACAGATAATAAAAAAAAAAATCACGAACTAATTAGTTGCTAAGATTTGATTTTAAAATTTTTATATTTAGTTTATTTTGGTTTATATTATTTTTATCATTACGGTAAATGTTGCTTACACAATTAAAGACGTATACACTTTGTAAGAGTATGTGTTTAGTGATAATTTGGTAGTGTCAATAAAAAAAAAGCTAGTTTTGGTGTGATAAAAAAGCATGGTCGAAATGAACATAGAGTAGCGTGGGTACCGTAGGGCACGCGGTGGTAGGCCACGTCGCCCAGCAGCGCCGCCTCCCCGCACAGCGGCAGCAGGCCGCGCCGCGTGGCGGACACGGCGAGCGCGCCGGCCGAGCGCACGTGCAGCACGCAGCGCACGTCGGGCCGCGCCGCGTGCACCGACGCGTGCAGCGAGAACCCTGCCACACACGCGGACATCCCTTATTGGAGTAGGCTCATTGGGGCACGGCTACCCTAGTGGTCTCCTCGACCGTTCCGCCCGGACTAACCCTCGGCGTTGACGGGGAAGTTGGTGGTTCCCTGGTCCTGGACCACGCCCTGCATGTCCACCTTGACCAGCGACGAGGCTGTCACCTCGTGCGGCAGGAGACCCCGCGGCGTCGTCAGTACTTGCTCCACCGCGGTGTTGAGGCGGGCGGTGATCTGGCCGGAGATACCTGCTGTTGAAAAATGTATTTCATGTATTTATTTGTAAAGAAATTGTTGTACACATACATACATAGCCTGACTCCCTGAAAACCGAACATCATAGTTGCTATATAATACAGAGCATTCAATCCAATTGGAACGACAAACAGCATCCACGACAATTTTACATTTCTGACATTGAAGTCGCAAAAAAAAAGGCAACCGAAGAATCTAGCAACATCATATAACAAAACCCCATTGGATTAGCGTGGTGAAAAAAATTTGAAGATGGCGTGCACCTCACGATGTTTTCCTTCACCGCCGAGCATGAGGCGAATTATAAGCACAAATTAAGCATTTGTTTCTACTAGCCTAGCTAGTGGGTCATCAGAGTTTTTTTAACGCTGGAAAAACGCATTACGCGTATTCCCCACGGGAACAGTGGGGAAAACGCATACTCCATGTGGGGCTCGCCGGTGTCTTAGGCGCCGAGTGCGCCCCGAACATCGGAATACCCACTAAAAAACCGGCGGTACCCTTTCCGTCTTAACTCCATGGGATCGCTTGAACATGCTACCGTGACGGGGTCATCTGGGCTGGTCAGTCTGTACTAATATAACAAAACTTACTCTGCGTCCATCCAAAAAGATCAACGAGACGATAAACGGCCGCCAACTTGCAGCGTAGAATCTTTTCACCCTTCTCGTAGCCGACACCCTCGATACCACGGATGTCGTTGATGGGAAGAACGCAACTTGGACCCTGGGGGGCGAAGAAACATTTGAGTTTGTATTGGCTTATACAAAATTATCAAACATGTACCCACCCTTGTCTGGGTAGGTACAGTACAGTACAGTAACAGCCTGTTAATGTCCCACTGCTGGGCTAAGGCCTCCTCTCCCTTTTTGAGGAGAAGATTTAGAGCTTATTCCACCACGCTGCTCCAATGCGGGTTGGTAGAATACACATGAGACATAATTTCAATGAAATTAGACACATGCAGATTTCCTCACGATGTTTTCCTTCACCGTCAAGCACGAGATGAATTATAATCACAAATTAAGCACATGAAAATTCAGTGGTGCTTGCCCGGGTTTGAACCTACGATCATCGGTTAAGATTCACGCGTTCTAACCACTAGGCCATCTCGGCTTTTTTTTTGTCTGGGTAGGTACCACTTCTAATTTACTCAAAAATTCGGAATCACATTGCGCGTGCGCACTACTGTAAGATTTGGCATAGTTAAAGTTTATATGAAGAAAAAGTATAGGAAGCTAAAACTTCCCAGCCGATGACGCTGTCAATGCCAATTGGGCAAACAGCAACAAGTCATTTTGAAAAAAAAAAATATGTATATGTATGTTACAAATAATGTATGTATTAAATAAATATAAATATTCATAGTTTACATTCAATCTCAAGCACATGTAAGTCTTTCGTTCGTTGTCAAACGTTTTTTGATATATCGTTTGATTTAATTTTTTATTGCCGACCAAATTTCACTAACTATAATCAAAAAGTTTAATACATACAGACATACACACCACTGCCGGACCTAAAGTGTCCCTAGATTGGTAATTTTTAGAATAAAAGCGAAGGCGAAATAAGTAGACACATATAATACGTATTTCCACACGTACCCTTAAACTCCCCGTATGCAGCCGGCCTCCAACCATCTCCCTGATGCGTTGCAGCAGGGGCGCGTCGTTACCCTCGTGCATTTGCTGATCGAGCACACGCTCCAGCTCTTCGCGGAACAGCTTCGACGACATGAGGGCCTCGACGCGTTTCCGACGCTCCATTTCACGGACATCCTGAGAACATAAGACGAAAGATTTTGCTTAACATTCGGAAATTTAATTACTTTGACCATCTCACCAAACGAATAGAAAGCGTTAGCACAACAATGAGACAATTACATAACTTACTTATTTACTAACTAATTAATTAATGAAGCACCATAAAAAAGCGAATATCGAATATTGAACAAGGCAAGCTCTGACCAAACACACTTGGCGCTATTTGTCCAATAGTATACGAAAATTTGGCCCATGATCGATTCATTCATATGTAGTTATTTCGCATTATTGTACATAACAAACAATTGTGTTCGTTTTTAGTCTGGTTTAATATTAATTATTGTTCTTAATAATACTTAAAAACGTCTTGATGTTAGGTGATATCCAAGTTATTTAGTGATTAGACCACTAGATAGTAATCAGTTAGTACCACGGCAGCACATTTGCCTGGATACGGGTGATGTCAGCGAGCAAAGACAGTAATGATGACGCCGATGTTCTCATGACCGGTTTTGGCGATGAAAGTCATTCTCAGGAGAGTTTCTCTAACTTCTCAGGACAAATTATAGTGCACAGGATATAGGATCACGAAATAGAGACACTCTCATAATCCGATCGAACAGCAATTCGACTCAATCGAAAAGAGTACAGAGGCAAACTATACGGGTGCTCAAGCTAGTTTTTAAACAGTTTTGTATACTTACAGCATCAATGTCGGCGGGACGCTGCTTCAATCTCTCTTCCTCCTCGGCGGAGAGCGGACCGGTGCCGTTCGGCAGTGTCTCCGTATCGGTATCGGCCATGCTGCTTGCTTAATTCCGCTGCGGACAAATAAAAACTATATTTTAGCGATTGACATTGAATATATATTATGAGTTATTTTTAAATATTCACAAAATATCAGACTTTGTACGCGCCAGTCGAAATTACAATAAGTATTTTATATAAATTAGTATAAATTTTAATCGTAATTAAAAGTATTATTGCAATTATATATAGTATGCGTGTGTACGTTTTATTAAACGACAAGGGTTATAGACGATATAACACGGGATGTACGACCCACGAGGGCGGAGCAGTGACGTTTCACGCGGGTGGAACCGTAAGGAGCAACCCAGTTAAGTCCATATGCGACACGTAGACGTCAATAAAACCGCTTTGGGGTAGCGTAGTGGAATAATCAGACCAAACCTTCTCCTCGAATGGAGAGATCATAGTCCAGCAGACTAATTCAGAAACTATTACTTCATACCTTCTAAACTATAGGTTGATACTAATTACGCAATAAAATATTATTTACCCAAACCGAGGTTTGAACTACGGACCTGAAGAATAAATTAAAAAAAAAAAGTATCAGTGTGTTTCCAGCTATTATTATTTACGTTTACAATAAAGAATTAAGCAATAGGTTACTAGTTAAAGTTAATCTGACCTTATATATCAATTACTGTGCATCCATTACATAATATACTTTCACAATACAACCTACTTTATGTATTTTCGCAACAACACGTTCGTCTGTCTGTGGGAAGATTAAGATAGCTGCACAATAGCAAACTTTGTTGATGATTAGTTGATTATATATTACGAAACGTGGTTAGGTCAGAGCCGAGATGGTTCTGTGGTTATACACACGTGAATCTTAAACGTGGATTGAGCGTTCAATTCCGGCAAGAACATTTAACTTTAATGTATTTAATTTGCATTTAAATTTCGTCACGATTATAATTGAAAACATCGTGAGGTTACCTACACTTATCTGATGGAAATCTGTCGCTCTGTATCCGTTTATCCTCATAGGCTCTGGAGCTTATAGTCTAAGAGACATTCGTGCGGCGTCCTTTACCTTCTTTCTTGAGGAAACCGTTACCTCAGCAGTGGGACTTTTATTAATAGCTCGACCACAATCAAATACTGCTAATTTCGTGCAGGTTTTGTGGTTTGTAGCACTTAACTATACACTAGTTAATCGTCCGGCTTCGCACGGGTAGATAAGAATAAAAATGTATTTTGGATAGGATTTGCGTAAAGCACTTTCTCAGTGAGCGTCTACATCGAGGAAGAAGTGACATATTATAAATCAATCGGGCGCATAGTTTAGGAGTAATAATAATAATAATCTTTATTCACATAAAAAGTAACAAGTTATAATGAAGTCCCTGATTTCTGAGCTAGGCTCAAAGACCTGTATTACAGAAATCAGTGTCTTACCTTATAGGAGTACCCGTAATAATTGATATTTTGCTTACGATTTTTTTTTTTTTTTTTATATCGCCGGGAGGGCAAATGACTCTACTCCACCTGATGGTAAGTGGTAGTAGAGTCCAAACGCGACGACGGCCAGTACAGACGGGAAAAACGTTCTGCACTAGCCGCCTTCGCCTTGCCGGCCCGCAAGATGCCTCTTCACGCCTCGTTTGAAGGAACCCGGGTTGTAAGAGGAGGGGAATACGTGAGCTGGTAAGGAATTCCATTTTTTGGAAGTGCGACAAAGAAAGGAGTTGCCAAATTTCTTTGTTCGCGATGGAATTGATGTCACAGTTAGGCGGTGACATCGAGAACCAGCTCGCGTGGACTTAAGAAGGAAGGGGGAAGCAGGAAGGAAGGGGGAAGCAGATTATTAAGAAGTATATATATATATACTTCTTAATAATCGTGTTATCGATACAATTATTACGATTTATTCATTATTATATAGAGCAACTGACTGTGTTAATATTATTTTAACGAGCATGCCGTGTACATACGTTTAGGAATATAATCTATCTCAAAATTGTACAAGTTCGTAATTTTAATGTCATGAATAAATAATTAAATATCAAATTTATACCGTAAAACCAGTGATCGATATTTTTTGTCATTGATAGATTACGTTCTAAGTAATATTAATGTTTATTTCGGCCCGCTTGGGGGGGTACCATCCAGTCATCCCGTATTCTACCGTCAAACAGCTATACTTAGTATTTTTGTGTTCAGTTTGAAGGGTGAGTGAGACAATGTAAATACACACACAAGCTACATTACATCATATTCTCAAAGTCCCCTAATTCCCAAAGTTGGTGGTAGGTTAGCTTAAGGGTAAGTACCATTAGTTGGCCAATTTGCCATAATATTTAATCTTGGCCTAGAAGCAATAGTTCATTCTCAACAAGAGTTATCATATAAAAAATCGTTAGCTACACGTTTCGCACACAGACATTTCAACACCATTTTTCTTATAAATTAATAATGATCGATCATTTACAAATCATAACTGCAACAAAAAATTTGATAATTTAAAAAGGCATTTTGTGTCTCTGGCTCTTGATGCTAACAACATGGTACCATCTCTTTCGCACATCGAAGGGTTCATATACGTCCGTCCTTGTCGCGTACACGACATACAAATGTCAAGTATTCAATCAAATGTCTATTAGGGTTGGCACTTTTCGAATTTATATATATTTTTTATTTTAATTCCAATTGGAATAGTGTAATCGGTACTACATGTGGTTTTAACTCAAAGGCGAAAGTAAATTTAGGGTTCAAATTGTTCACAATTATTAACATAACACATCCCGTGCTCTGTGTAGAAAAAAAAATAGATTATAGAACAAGTCAGAAAATTAAAATGTACTTAAAATTAAAATAACTTAAAAAGCCGTAATTGCCTAGTTTAGTAGTTGAGACAACACAGGGTTGTTTAAACCGAAGTAATAACGGGGGATCAAAGAGCAAATGAAACAAATGAAGTGCTTGCCACTGGTTCACATAACTGAAATTTATTTGATCACTGTAGGATAATCACTTCAACATTATACACACCCAGTAGCGAATCTAGACAGCGTGATTCAGGAATGTGACAGATTCAATCAACGCCATCTATCGCTAGCGAGTGGTAACATACGCTATTACACGGAATCCTTAACTGAAATTTACGGAATCAAACCTGAGAAACTGCACTGCAAAGTATCAATGGTAGGCGGTAGAATGGCTGAGTGAGTCATACATCCACCAAGGCAGGCTCGTTTGCCCTATGTTCGATTAAAAAAAAAACCTAATTCCAATTTGCATTTTCACGCACTAATGAAACATCGTATTACGAGATTCAATTTAATATACAGCTATTAGCAATTCTGAAAGTAGATTCTACTTAGAACCGGCAAAAAACTATACTACTGATCTAGATTAGTATGAGTGCAACAAATCTTTAGTTTAACAGTTACTTCCTAGATTTCAATGTACGTGTGATAGAATTGCTAATAAGGTTTTGAATCGGAGAACACGATTAGGCTATTTCACAATAGCGACAATCGCGAGACAGACGCAGCGTGATTTCCTAAGACTAATGACGGGCGCAAAGTAATGAAAAAAATATTTCTGAATGTTATCTTGTCGAATGGAGCGTGAACAGAACATTATGTATATTTTACGTTATAATTTATATATTCATAAATATTTATATAGTATATACTTTGACCGAATAACCGTCATCTTTTGACAGATAAAATTGTATGGCACTTATATATTTATCTTTACATAGAGGTTTTAATACTATCGACTGTTGTTATAACTCTCCGCTAGAGATCACTGCAATATAAAGCATCCACACCGCTCATTTAGCGCTCTGGTAGAATTACTAAGTTTGTATTATATTTCATTCCATCCTATTTTCTCGCCTTTAGTTTTGAATAATTTTTGAAAAATAATTTGTTTATCCATACAAATTTAACCCTGAAGTTATCAAACAATTTTATTAACATAGTGGTTTTACTCTTTACCATTTTTCAATTTCTTGATTGAATAACTCCTTTGAACATAGGCTCATCAAAGCATTATAGATATTTAAAAAAAAATACTACTCATCACGAGATCTCCTAAACTGTCCGCCCGATCGACTTAAAATTTGACACAGTTACTCCTTCCCCGACGTAGACGCTCACTGAGAACGGATTTTACGCAAATCCTATTCAAAATATATTTTTTTTCTTATCTACCCGTGCGATGCCGAGACGATTAACCATATATTTAAAACATATACCATAATTAATGATAATTAATATAATAAAAAATCATTGATTAATATTTATATAAATATGTATAACAGGATTATACAATTACCAAATGAACTTTTTATTTTAGCATATGGGCCACCTGATGGTAAGTGGTCACCAAACGCCCTTAGACATTGGCATTGTAAGAAATATCAACCATCGCTTACATAGCCAATGCGCCACCAACCTTGGGAACTAAGATTTTTATGTCCCTTGTGCCTGTAATTACACTGGCTCACTCACCCTTCAAACCGGAACACAACAGTAACAAGTACTGCTGTTTTGTTACTATTTAGTAAAGTAAAGTAAAGTATATACTTTAGTTTTTTTGTTACTATTTATTTATTTATAAGGAAAACAAACACAATAACGGAGTGATGTCATCTTTTATATTGGCTTCATTAGGATGCATCAAGTTTAGTACATAACGTAATACACACACATATAACTAAATACATAACGATCGCGATTATTGCTGGTATATTTATGGAGTATTTCTTCAAACAAATGTATCAGTCATCGAAAATTACAAAATTTTAAAAACTACTAATAAACGTTGCTTGGCGACGTTTTAGTTAAATACTGATTTCTCTCTTTCTGTCATTATTGATTTTACACTCGAAAGAAAAAGACAGAAGCATTGTTTAATTAATCACACGCAAAAAAATGTATATGAGTAAGGGCGTTATTTTTTTGTCTTCTTTAAACAGCATTATAAGGGCGGGAATAGCTTTGCACAGTGTACAGTAACTACCAATCCAAGTTGACAATTTGTTAAGCTTACTTGACAGCTTGTACAATTACAATTGAACTGTTTGAAAAAGCGTTCACGAACGTGACGCACACTTTTCGTCTTTTAACCAATACTGCACAGCAAGACCAACGAACTAGATGCAAGCTTGCGAACGTCGAAACAGCATAGGAACTTCTCCTCATCATTGAATTGAATATAAATCGAATCATTTATATTACTAAGCGAATACAACGTAAGCGCGATCTAAAATACAAGTCACGCCATCTAGTTCGTAAACATGCAAACTATTCTTGTTACAGTATACTAAATGTTAAAGTTTTTTTATCAAGAAATATAATTTGCGTACACGTTGTACAGAGAACGTCATAGGGTACTTATATAATATATATAGACATATAGGGTCAATAACGGCCTTCGTTCGTGCCTTTTTGGAGTTCTCTCTTGGGCTTCACCCAGTGTATGGAGGGGAGGCAGGCGTTCGGTGAACGTGTACGCAAAATTTCATCATAATCAGATGAGTAGTTAAGGTGTTACAAATAAACACAAATTCACTTTCGCTTTTATAATAATAGTTTTAGTTAATTACAATTATATGGTATCATTACATTATATATATTATGTAATAAACACCTTAGTCAATATGAAATCAAAACTACGATAATTTGTTCGTTTATACTTTTGTTACACAATAGCTTTGCAACACTGTAGCGATGCTAATGAAATATTTTTTTAATTAAGTATTTATAAGAAGAATACATAAATTAAATTACGAATATCAGCATTGTGTGTTGCGATATGACAAAATCAATATATATTCATGTATGGTCTTATCTTACAAGCACTTAATATATTTCACAAATCGACCGTTAAACTAACATTGATTCACAACAGTGTGAAGTTAGCCTTAATCACTGTTAATGTAATCGATAAACTGTATTAATTACGACACTTGAATCGATTAATTAGCTGTAACTATTCAACTGAATAAACCACTTCAAATATAAATGTCGATGAATATTTTATCATATGGGAAAAAAATTTGACGAAAGAACAACTAACCGTTTCTTATCGTTAGAGGGCGCTTTCCGAAACTGTGGTAGATTTTTTTTTTATATAGAGCAGGAAGGCGGACGAGCATATGAGCCACCTCATGGGAAGTGGTAACCAACTCCGATAGACATTGGCATTGTAAGAAAAGTTAACGATCGCTTACATCTCTAATGCGAGACCAACCTTGGGAGCTAAGACGTTATGTCCCTTCGAACCGGAACACAACAATACCAAGTACTGCTGTTTTGCGGTAGAATATCTGATGAGTGGGTGATACCTACCCAGACGAGCTTGCACAAAGCCCTAAATAACCACATTTGATATGAAAAAATATTTTGATGAAAGAACAACTAGCCGTTTCTTACCGATTCTTATCGTTAGAGGGCGCTTTCCGAAACTGTGGTAGAATATATACAATTACGACTAACTAAACCCGCGGCTTCGTCGACTTTAAAGTTTAGTTTAGGTATAAAATCATTCAAAATCACCCCGTTTTAACCTTTAACCTAAAATAGCAGATAACGAAAATATACGTGAAGTATAAGTTATATACGCGTCGGTCGTAGCGTTGAGTTTAACAATCGTTATCGTCGACAACCCTAGAAAGCGAACGTCGCGGTCACTGACCGACGCCATGACATTTTGACACATACCCATTGAATCGCTATAGACTGCACTATAGAAGAGATGTTATGAATTAAAGATATATTAAATTCCCGCGACATTCGTTTGAGTTCCAAGACAATGTTTGAACTTTAAAGTTACAACGTTTTATTTTCATTATCCTTGACTAATATTATAAATGCAAAAGCTTATTCGTTTGTTACGCTTTAAGACATAACTAGTCAACCGATCGTCATTCAACTTTGCATACATACACACATAGGGTGGCTAACCGCTCCCACGCAAAGAAGAAACCGCGAGCGAAAACTCGTATAATATTAAAATATTTATCTCTCAAGACAAATTAAACAGTCATATAAATATTATTTGCTCGCGATATCATTTGAATAAACAATGATTTAGACTCAAAAACGATTCCACTTTACGCGTTATTATATAATGTGCACTCGAGCTATATTTCATTGAAAGTATTTTTTTTAAAAATCTAACTGGTTGGCTAAGGCCTCCTCTCCTTTTATTGAGGAGAATGGTTCGGAGCTTATTCCACCATGCTGACCCAATGCTGGTGGAATATACATATGGCAAAATTTCTTGTAATTAGACACGTGCACGTTTCCTCGCGATATTTTCCTTCACCGTCAAGCACGAGATGTTAACGCGTTAACGACGTTGAATCTCGTCACAGTAAGAAAAGCATCGCACGAAAATTTGGACGTTTTCATGACTAATCCGTATTGGAGTGGCGTGGTGGATCAAGCACGAAATTTCTTCAAAACGTCTTTATATAATATGTTGTCACCACCACCTGATGGTAAGTCACCACAACCCATTGATATTGACATTGTAGGAGAGATTAACCGTCCCACCACCGAACTAAGATGTATGTCCCTTGTGTGTATTTCACACGCTCACTCACCTTTCAACCCAGAACACAACATCACTAAGTACATCTGTTTAGGGGTAGGTTATCTGATGAGTGGGTACCTACCCAGACGAGCTTGCACAAAGCTCTTCCACCAAACGAACAGGCTGTTAGATTAAAACATTTACAATTAATTGAACAAATATAAACGACCATTATTACTACATCGATCCTCATACCGCAGTGTACCGTCACACACGCGGTCAAGTTATATCGGTCAGTGAGAAGCCACGCGACACATGTGACTCTGTACTTACAGTTCAATGAACTCAACATTGATATATAAACCTACAAGGCCTACGCTCGAACGAAGCTCGATATTGTGTGCGATGTGAACAATTTTTAGTCGACATGGGGTTCGAACCCAGGACCTCGGGATCTGCGACCTTATATATCCACTAGACGAATGACCGAGATATATGCCGATGAAGGGATGATGGGATTCGGAAGACCCAGTGGTTAGAGCACGTGAATCTTAAGCCTTGTACTTACTTTGTGTTAAAAAGACATCTCGTGCTCGTACGGACTTTTCGATGGTGTTACTACATGGTAGAATAAACTCCCAACCCCCTCAAACGACCCTCACCCAAGGCCTCCTGCCTTAGCCCAGCAGTTAGACATCCCACTAGCTCTTGACTACATACTCTAATATATAAAACACACATATCGAACGCGTACCACGTTCAAGTATATAACTATTTATATAACTCGTCGTCTTCAGCCGACCGCATATTAATATTTCGCGGTCAAGTTCCCTTATCGAAGAGACGTATCGTTTAACAAGAGCCGTGACGCCATATTGGATCAGGCGGCCGATGTCTGTCGCATTGGCATAATCAGTGCAGAAACGCGACGATAAATATGTGCATTTATTTAAATTGCTCTATTTATAATTGTCTTTTGTTAAAGGACAGTAATATTTTAAGTGTTTTTTTATTTATTTATTATGAAATAGGTAGACTGGTGGTAGGGCTTTGTGCAAGCTCGTCTGGGTACCACCCACTCATCAGATATTCTACCGCAAAACAGCAGTACTTGATATTGTTGTGTTCCGGTTTGAAGGGTGAGTGAGCCAGTGTAATTACAGGCACAAGGGACATAAAATCTTAGTTCCCAAGGTTGGTGGCGCATTGGCTATAAGCGATGGTTGACATTTCTTACAATGCCAATGTCTAAGGGCGTTTGGTGACCACTTACCATCAGGTGGCCCATATGCTCGTCCACCTTCCTATTCTATAAAAAAAAAGATGGGCGAAAAACTGAACCTCTTGATGCTAAGTGGTCACCACCACCCATAGACATTTAAGAAATATTAACCTACCCAGACGGGCTTGCTTAAGCCACCAAGTAAAAGCTTCGAAATAATATACATTAGTTACAATATATATTGCTTTACAAATTATTAATCTGTGTTACTTCACCAATGCCGCTGTCTCCTTCTTTCGAATGTCAAATCAATGATGGCAGAAATATAGAATAATATTCGACTACGAAATAACTTTTATAAGTAAGGCCGTTATATTTTTATATTCGTCTGTTTTAACATAACATATAATTAATTTTGATAACAAATCGAGATGGCCCAGTGGTGAGAACGCGTGAACCTTAACCGATGATCGTGGGTTCAAACCCGGGCAAGCACCACTGAATTTGTATGAGCTTAATTTGTGTTCATATATTCATCTCGTGCTTGACGGTGAAGGAAAACATCGTGAGGAAACCTGTTTATGTCAAATTTCACTGAAATTCTGCCACATGTGTATTCCACCAAAAAGCTTTATTATTAATATAATTAAAAATGTCAGTCACAAAGAAAAACGCCTATATAAATGCCCGCACAAAAGAAGCCCCTGTATGTATAGATTAGTTATACAAATAATACTCGGTAAGCGAAATGTTAAATTTTCGCGAAAGCAGGTTCCGTCATCAAAACACGAAACCCCCTTAAGGTTTCGATAACACCACTCTGACACACTACACCGATTCGTATCGAAGCCCCACGCGGCCCACTTCCTCGTAATCCGATTAACGACCACAGTGGCTACATCGCGTACAAACTATAGAATATACCGATGGATGGCAGAGTTGAAATGAACAAACCTTAAATGTACATATTCCGATTGCTCTACTAAATTCGTGCTACAAACAAAAATTGATAAATATATATGTATATATCTAGTGGTTAGAACGCGTGAATCTTAACCGATGATCGTGGGTTCACCGTCAAGCACGAGATGAATTACAAACACGAATTAAGCACATGAAAATTCAGTGGTGATTGTCCGGGTTTGAACTTGGTTAATGGGAAATTGGTTAATGGGTCAACTCAACATACAAATAACATATGATAACAATATATAAATCCATTCTATTATATTCGATATATAAGCAGACAGACACATCGTTCCTCTAAGTACTCGCTAAGCAACGTTTATGAATAAAACCGTTCGACTTTAGTGATTGTTTTCACGTTAGTTTATCACTGTACAATCTAGAAAATAACAATTCAACAGTATAAGATATATATATATATATAATGTACCCGCTCATCAAAAACATAATACGTAAAAACAAAAACAATTCTCGCAACGCAGTCGCCGGACAAAGTTGTGAGAGTGTTGTGTCACGTGTTACAAACGAAGAAGTTATTTTTATTTATTACCTGTGGGAGCAGCTAGAACAACAATTGTCGTAAATTTTGTTTTAATTAATTACTTACGGACATTTATAATTACTTTATCAATATTAGACATATTTATTTCTGTAATAAATAGATGGTCTAGTGGCTTGATGTAAGGCCGCAGAACCTGAGGGGTTCAATTCCCAGGTCGGGCCAATAAAAAGTTATTGGGTTTTTCTATCAGAAAATTCTCAGTAGCAGCCCGGAGTCTGGAAGTTGGAAGTGTGTACACTCCCGTGCCTCGAAAAGCAGGTAAAGCCGTTGGTCCTGCGCCGATTATCAGAGTTAGGAAATAGAGAGTGCACCTGTGTTTGCGCCCACACTTGTGCACTATAATATCTCCTGCGCAGTTGGCTAATCTCTCTTGAGATTGGCAGCCGTGGCCGAAATCGGTCTGGAGGACATTATTATTACAATATAATCACTTGGCAAAATTACTGTACTGACCCACAAAGCATAATTACCTACCAATATATTAGAACCCAATACAATCATGGTATTTTGTTTTACATAACATAGTAGATGTTGCCTTGTAGTATCCACAGACATGTTGTCTGGCCTTTGTTATATCTGCCTATCGTTTTATTGTTTAGTCTTTATATGCCTGCATGTTTTCATTTATAGGCAGTAACACAATTATTTTTTTTGGATTGCAATTTTTAGATCTTTGAACGATTCTGAATTCCCAGGCTGGTCTGGATGGTGTTCGCCCAGCTTGTCCATGGAGTGGTCCTGGGGTATGCATTTATAAAAATATATATAATCAATACTGCATTGACTATAAATAAAGTCTAAAAAATCTAATGTTAAAAATACTCTTATAAGCAAAGCCAACTCTACATTTAATTCCGGCCAGAAAAATCTTGAAATTGTATCTTTTTTTTTAAACAAGTCACGACAAAAGCCGTACACGGCTAGCATTTTCTAGGCCATCCGCAAATGGGGCGTGAGGTCAGATGCTGTGCTGGTGACGCGACAATTAGGTCATGTTGAGATCACCAGCAATATGTGACAAGTTGGAAAGGAAATGGGACAATTGTTGGAAATTCAAAAGAATACGTTAATAATAGATTATTCAAGGGAATGAATACATGTTCGCATCACATCTTGGTTGTTGGTTGGTTGGTGGGGTTTCATCGTCATGCCACGTAAATCGGATATTAAGTAAAGGAAAGAAAAATTAACGGCATCTGTATCTAATATAAAAATGTTGATATTGTGCGATTCCATTGAAAGTTGGTACATATATGAACTTTTATATGTAGAAAGTTTTTATGCTATCCATTTTGTTATAATTCGCCGTTAAATGGCACTGCAGCACTTCATCGTCTATCGAAAACTATTTTATTTTTTGTGGATTGATGAATTTTTTTAGTGAGTCTTGCGCTTGACATCAGTCATTTCAAATTTCATTTTCAAAAGATATTGATGAGACCTAGGTTGAAACATGCTTGCCTAAAATATGCCCTTTCTTTTAGGTACTCACGTCACATGTGACAGGAAACAAAGTACGTATCAGAAATGTTGAATTAAAACGCTTCGTGCTAGCAGATTGTACAAATAAATTATACAATAAGCCCAAAAAAAAAAGCAAATTACATGGATTAAGTCTAAAATAAGTCTGTCAGTGTTTGCCAATCATTTAAACGGGCACAACGACGTTTCATTTTACGTGTCCTTCACATTTGCTATAATAATATGCAGATGTGTACCGATCGCTGTTTTTGCCGTTTGTTCTGGATATTTTCTTTTCCAAATGTTTGGTTGTTTCATTTTTACACATAAAATGTACTTGTGCGTATTACATATAACATGCTGATGCACAGATTTAACTATTTCGTCAAAGCATGAAATTTTGCACAGAAATTCCTTTTGAGACACGGGTAAGCACAAGAAATAATTTTTGATAAATCATATCTTGTATGGTTTGTATGGAAGTTTTTGAAGATTTAAGGATAATTTTGCTTATTTTTTTAACACATAATTCACTTATTAGAGTCTTTATGATAATTAATTAATTATAATCTAAGCGGTTAAATAGAGAATGAAATTTCAAATGAAAATCAATTTTCGTACTTAGAAAAATTGTACTTTCTTGTAAATATATTATTAACTGGAAAATATGTCAATATTAATTTTAAACCCATCCGTATATATATATAAATATTGTCACATAAAGGTCGCTGGTCTGTCACTAGCATCTAAAAATAACCAACTTATTTTTATCCGTGTATTTTGACACGAGACATCATATTACGACATCTTGAAGACCGGTAGTCTTGTATCATCGTTAAATTCATGATTACATTTATTATTCAATATATCTGCATTATTATATATATATATATATATATATATATAATTCTTATTTACACCAAAATCTTTCGAGTGTTATTTTTGTGTTTTGATATTTTTTGTGCGGTAGGTGACGCTGGTCGAATCTACCAGGTTTTTTTAGGTTTCGTTTTTCCCTTAGCTGTTGAAGTATAAAATATTATTCATGTTTCATCTACTATTATTAATCTATCGTTATTTATTTTTTATTCTCGATTCATCATCATCATTCATTCATCTACGTAAATAGATTAACTTTGATTTAATTAGTTATAATCTAGACATAGACTTGTTTGCGTCATAATATTAAGTTATTAATAAGACTTAACTACATCGCTGTATATTTAATAAGTCTGTCTGCAAATGCGAATAGCGTGTGACGTAATTTTTTTATAAGAGACTTATCGCCCACGTGTTGTGAGGTCAGGTGTTAGGAACGAAACAAATACCCTGTGCCTTTCCTTGAGACTTAAGTTAGTTTCACACTAAATTTTATCAAAATCAATTCATAAACTGTACCATAAACTGAAATACCAAGCTCTAGATAGCGTTGCTAGGGTGTAGTCATTGATATTTTAGAAACAAGCAATGCATTAAGGCTTTCCATCTGTATGCAAGTTTTAACACGAATTCATCCGAAAACATTGGATAAAATATTTTACTAAACGAAAATGCTCCAAGGAAATGAAATCAAATAATCTTCATTTCCTAATACCAAACGAAATATCCCGACCGAGATCGTCGAGTCTAAACTTAACCAAAACTAAACAATAAACCCACAAAAGCGTCTAGTGAGTCAGAATATATTTTTAACATCCACGTGTCTGATGAAAGAGAGTAGCCATTAAATAACTCAAATATCCTAGACGTAACGTATAACAAAAACCAAGCACCTGTCAGAGCAGCCTAATCACTATGCGACGGTATTTAACCAAAAAAAGAATAAAATGAAGCGCGTGTAGACACGTCCGAAATAGACGGCGTCCGATTTAGGAATGCGCTTCCGCCGTTCCAAATTTAAAATTTTCACAACTTTTTCGTTTTACTTGTAAACGACACACAAATGGTGTTGTTTCGCTTTGATGGCAGTCAATTCAATTTCTTTTTCTTATCAGACAACGCCTTTATTTTTGACGGTGCAAAAATAAGAACTTGTGTTAAGAGAATGTGTTGCTCACAAGAGCACAGCTTCAAATACAGTTCACAATTTTAAACATATTGTTATATTTTATAACTCTTTATACCAATTAAATAAATAATGTAAAGAATATTAATATCTTTTTTGCTTCATATAATTTATAATATCATTTAGTTAGTTTAAATGGCATCGCTGTTCTAATGAGACATAGATAAAATAAACAAATAAATTATTTACAATTTATGATAAGTCCTAAATGATATAAAAAAAGATTTATTATTTAATTAAAATTAAAAGATAATAATAATTATCACAATTATAATCACAATTATTCGATTCGAACGATTCGTTTTACTTAATGTAAAATTATCTTCGAAACGTAATCCAGAAGTCGCATGTATGTATTTGACGTAAAAACTTTTAGGAGCGTATTAACCTTACGGTTCGTTAATCGTAACTCAAAAACGATCGCTCAATAACAACGATTCGTTAAACATATCCTGTATTCGAGCATAAGACTTTCATTCATGCTCGAATACATCTATATATCATTAAATATGTATTTTTTTTTATAAAATAGTAAGGCGGACGAGCAAATGGGCCACCTGATGGTAAGTGGTCACCAACGCCCATAGACATTGGCATTGCAAGAAATATCAATCATCGCTTACATAGCCAATGCGCCACCAACCTTGGGAACTAAGGTTTTATGTCCGTTGTGCCAGTAATTACACACTCACCCTTCAAACCGGAACACAACAATACCAAGTACTGCTGTTTTGCGGTAGAATATCTGATGAGTGGGTGGTACCTACCCAGACGAGCTGGCACAAAGCCCTACCACCAGTAAGTATATTTAATTTTTATTTACCCTAAACGTTCTTAAATAAATAACTCGCTCTTCTCATTCATTCAAAGTGTACAAACAGACGGTCATTACAATCTTATTATACGTAATCGCATCCTCAATATAAAACATAGCCGAAATAAGGAAATACACCCACGTATATTATAACTGTCTATGGTCTCATGGGAATTGTTCTGTAGTCATACCATAGACGAAAAATATTTATAACTATTGCTTCATACATCGTCGTCATCGTTTTTTTAATATTTTAGTTTCATGTCGCATCACAGTATTTCTTTATGTTATAGGGAGGCGGAGTGCAAATGGGTCACCTGATGTTAAGTGATCGGCCATAAACATTGGCGATGTAAGAAATATCAAACATTCCTCACATCGCCAATGCGCCACCAAATTTGGTAACGAAGATCCCTGTGCCTGTCCCTTGTGCCTGAAGTTACACTGACTCACTCACCCTTCAAACCGGAACGCAACAATACCAAGTGCTGCTGTTTTGCGGCACAATCTCTGTCGCCTGGATAGTTCAGATTGCATCCGGTAGTTGGAGCTGTGATCGAATCGAAAAAATAATACGCAAATGTATTTTTTACCTGTACGAAATCGGGAAGGACAGCTAGTATATAAGTAATATTTATAGATATATAAAAAAAATATTGCACGTATTACAAAACAGAAAGTTTTACAGTTATATATTGTTTAATAAAATCATGGTAGATAAACATGTGTTTGGTATATATAACTAACCTTTTTTTCTTTGTAGGAGTTCAAGTTGACTTCGCATCAAAACGTAAAGCGTAACAGACACAGTCAGAGCTACTTTCGCATTTATAATAATATTAGTATAGTCAGTCAGCCTCTTCTAATGGGTAAACGGATCCCGAAGTCCTGGGTTCAAACCCCAAGTCGCAACTGTCGAAATACCTGTGTAGTAGCCCGGGATCTGGACGTTGGATGTGGGTATACTCCCATGCTTCGGAAAGCACGTAAAGCCGTTGTTCCTACGCCTATATTCTTTCCGGTCGTGTCGGATACCCGTCCCAACGGATTACGATAATGCATCTGTGTCCTGCACAGTTGCCTACCTCTCTTGAGATTGGCCACCATTAACGGAACCGGTCTGGAGGAAATAATCAGTATAGAGTCATTTAATTGACATACATTACATTCAATTGAACCCTTTAAATACTCAAAAGTGTTTACAAGAAGCTACTCGAACAGAAATTATTTACATTTTCTTCAGTCTTATTTTTTCTTAACAAAAAACTACGTAACAGACAATGCCTTTCATATTACACAAATTTACAATATGACTCCAACTCACAGCTTTATCGGGCCTTTCAATCGAAACTGTAGATAATCTTAAGATAATTATTACGCTCACCCGTGTGTATGTACGTATCTATGTGTGTGTATATGTGTATGTATTATTCTGATATCAATATGTTCAAACATAATTTGAATACAATAGCATTTAAAAGAAATTCTAGCGTCGATTCTTTTGTGCCACAAATGCGAACCAATGATGCGATTAGAACTTTTTTTTTGGTACCGATTTTAATAATACTAGTATATTGGAAACTAAGGACACTAGCCTAGTATGAATATTCATACTAGGCTAGTGTCCTTGTATAGTGGCTAATTTCTAATATGAACATATATATATATATATATATATATTTTAATAAATAGAAATGTTGTTGTTTGTCTCCTATGCGGTCCTAATCAGATTGTGATGAAACTATGATAAGTTTGACGAGAAGGTTGGCGTGGTTGGTGGATGCTTGCCTTTCACGCCGAAGGTTGTGGGTTCTATTCCCCCCAGGAGTCTGGGTGAATATGTAGTATATTAGTTGTCTGGTTTTCATAGTACAAGCTCTGTACAAGCTTAATTTGGGATCTACAACAACAAGCTTAATTTACTAGACATTTTTTTTTTAAATCGAACTGTTTATTCAAGGTAACGTTTCGATTCTGCCGAGTCACTTGCAATGATGTCATCCGACGTAAACCGGCTGCATTTCGGTTACTTAATGCAGCTTTTGTGAACGGAATCATTTAGCTCGGGATGTTGGAGCGATTGACGAGAGGCGGCGAGTTCGTAATTAAATGTTTAAATACGAAACAGTCTATGAATGTATATTCATTCCTTTCGCAAGCCGTCGGGTGTTGCAGATGTCCATAGGCAGTGGTAGTCACTTTTCATCAGGTGAGCCACTTGCTAGTTTGCTCTCTCTTACATAAAAAAAAATTAAACTGCTGGACAGAGGCCTCTCCCCTCGCAGAGGTTTTAGAGCTTATTACCAAGCACTGCTTCAATCGTTGAATAAATAAAACAAACGAATATACATCAAACTTATATCAGAAGATGCAGCGCGTTTCGGAGACGGTTTTAGTATATAATATACTTATATAGTATACATATAAGTAGCTTTGACCCCTTTGTTTGCACAAACCCCTACTGGTGGTAGGGCTTTGTGCAAGCTCGTCTGGGTAAGTACCACCCACTCATCAGATATTCTACCGCAAAACAGCAATACTTGATATTGTTGTGTTCCGGTTTGAAGGGTGAGTGAGCCAGTGTAATTACAGGCACAAGGGACATAAAATCTTAGTTCCCAAGGTTGGTGGCGCATTGGCTATAAGCGATGGTTGACATTTCTTGCAATGCCAATGTCTAAGGGCGTTTGGTGACCACTTACCATCAGATGGCCCATATGCTCGTCCACCTTCCTATTCTATAAAAAAAAAAAAAAGATATAGACTATTGACGTGACGAACTTGATTTCATGTCCCAGTTATTTCTAAAGACGAAATCCACATGTTATCCACAAAGAAATGCTATAAAATCTGACCAACTACAAAATGTATACATTTTCAATGTGTTTCTTTAATTCAGGGCTTTGTGCAAGCCCGTCTGTGTAGGTAATCATCATATCCTAAACCCAAATAGCATACCTATTGTTGCAATACCTACTATTGTTGTGTTCCGGTTTGCGTCTTACTGCCTAAAGCTTTTATTTATTTATTTATTTATTATGATATCAACAATAACAAGAATTACACTAATAAACAAAATACATAAGGCAATATAAATCCAGTGTCTCCCTAATTATAGGTGTTGCAAACTATATCAACATTTCAAGTAAAAAAAAAATAATTAAAATATTACGTTGATATAACGAATGGTTGATATATCTAACAGCGCCAATGTCTATCGTATTTAACAATTTAACATCGGAAGTTCAAGTCGCCAGCCTGCCTGCTTACTTTGCAATTAAAATAAAACGATATCTCCTTCACAATTCGCTAGCCCTCAAGTACAGGTCATACTTGACATAACAATTACAAAGTGTGCAGTCACACGTGACTTGCACCGTATCCATTATGTAACCGATTTGCGCAGTCATCTACACGCTGATCTTTGGATGCGCGGTTTAAAGTGCCTTTTACGATATGATCTTTATATTAAAAAAAATATATATAGTTTTTTTATTATTTAAAATTCAGTTCAACTTTCGAATATTTACATATATGTGCATATAAAACTGTGACACGGTCTTTTCTGTTTGTAATATTTTTTTTTTCATAAAGAGCTGATCATCGAGCTGATGTCTGAGATTTTGCAAAAACAACAATAAAAAAATATAGTAGTAGTATAAATCATACCACATATATATCACAATAGTTATATATATTTAAACTAGTAAAACGCACGGCTTCACGAGCGTCGAATTGTGTTATATACTGGTGGTAGGGCTTTGTGCAAGCTCGTCTGGGTAGGTACCACCCACTCATCAGATATTCTACCGCAAAACAGCAATACTTGATATTGTTGTGTTCCGGTTTGAAGGGTGAGTGAGCCAGTGTAATTACAGGCACAAGGGACATAAAATCTTAGTTCCCAAGGTTGGTGGCGCATTGGCTATAAGCGATGGTTGACATTTCTTAGAATGCCAATGTCTAAGGGCGTTTGGTGACCACTTACCATCAGGTTGCCCATATGCTCGTCCACCTTCCTATTCTATAAAAAAAAAAAAAAAAATATAACGTACATAAGAACTTAACATACAACATAGCAACGGTAGTATAACATAAAAAAGACTGGTGGTAGGGCTTTGTGCAAGCTCGTCTGGGTAGGTACCACCCACTCATCAGATATTCAACAATGCCAATGCCTATGGACGTTGGTGACCACTTACCACCAGGTATATAATATAAAAAAGAAGGTTCTCACAAATTAAGCATATAAATATATAAACTTAACCGAACCGACGGAATGGCCCTCCCATCAATAAACATCAACAACTAAAAATAGTTTATAAAAAAACATCCCTTATACCAATATTACACCGTCAGCAATTATATCAAATAGATTATATATAATTATCTAACTAGTCCGAATGTATAAAAAAAGATCAAAATAACGTCTTCATAAATCTTAATAATTAAAAAAAAAACATATTAAAAATATCTATGAACTATTCATTGAGACCTAAGCAATGCGCTCGAACACGATATTTCTGCTATAATTGAGGAATTGGGTATCCTGCAGATCCAGCGTCAGGTCGGGGTTACCGTGTTGATGTAATATCATTGAAATCATAGGATACTAAATTTTTAATTGTTTAGACCCGTAGAATTTGCTCACATCCCTACAACAACTAAAAATGAGCTGATGTAGGATAACAATAGCATAGCTAAAGACATTCTCGATTAATGTACCTTTCAAACAATAAAAAAACTAAATCAATATCGTTTCATCCGTTTATGAGCTACGATGCCACAGACAGACACACAGATACACACGTTAGACTACACGAAATAAAACCAGCTCCAAGCGTTTTTATGCGTCGTTGGAATTCGCGGAAAATTCGGTAACTTAATGGATATTAAATTTAACTGCTTTCAACTCGATACAAACAAATCTCATCACACACGATTTGTACTATAAACCCAGATCGAACTATAAATAACTCATGTTCCGATACTAAAAATATTTTACGGCTATACTATTAGTTATTTACTAAGCCGTCATTGAAATTATATAGACCATCCATAGTACATAAGCTAATGGATTGATCGTAATTTAGAATATTCTTAATCATAAAGCCGATATGGTTACACGTGAATCTTTAATTGCGGGTTTAAACCCAGGTGAATACTATATTTGTGTTTATAATTCATCTCGGTCAGCGGTAAAGGATCTGCCAAACCAGCGTGGTGGAGTAATCTCTAAACATTCTCCTCAAAGGGAGAGTAAAGCCTTAGTCAACAGTGGCACATTTAAGTGCTTTCCGAGGAGGGGAGTTTGCACAGTGCCGATTCTTTTACCAGACTCTGGACTGCTTCTGAGAATAAAATTGGACTGCTCGATTAGGGGTTTACGCCTTAGGGTCTGCGGCCTGAAAAGCTAGCTGCTCAACGAGTCAGTTATACGTTATACATAAGCCCTTATACGTAGAAGCGTAACAAACAAACTTACGTCCACATTTATAATATCAGTAAGGACTCTTTCAACTACATAAAATGAAAAAAAAACATGGTGCTAGGCCTCCCGTTTGGGCTGTACGTTGCCATGTCACAGTTAATAAGTTATACTTTTATTATAAATTATATTATTTATGCATAATAAAAAACGCATGTCGTGTCTACGTCAAAAGAAATGTAATCATTTGAATTTTTTGTTTGTCATTTTGTTTTGTATAATTATGAACATAAAATAAAAAATAAAATAAATTGCAATGTAACGTAGACATTTTCTAAGTAAATTGCGCTAGATTTAAAAGTTTTTATGGCTAGTGTAAATTAACAACCCGTCTGTAGGGGCGAGTGAACCGTGTAATTACAGGCAAAAGTAACAAAGAAGTGACAACTTATCATAATGTGACCTATTTGCTTGTCCCCTACCTATATTATATAACAAAGCTGGATATATAAACTTGGAATATTTTCTTTTACCGCAGCGCACGAGTTGAATTATAAATAATAATTAAAATCATAAATACTAAGCTAACTAAGAACACGCAACGTTCAGTTAATACCTAAGTGTTCTAGCCACTGAGCTATCTGAACGTCATCTACAGCCAATGAATACAAATACTGGAATTACATACTTGGAAGTATATACTTTTAAAATGATGTGATACCATTCACCTGATATATAAAAAAAAGTAATAAATCAACTTGATCAACTTTTTGCTATCTGAAAACAATAATGAATTATCCAACAAGAACTCTCTCGTGAAATGTGCTGTATAAATTCAGTATAACTCTCTAGAATACCCCATTCTATCTCGGAGCCGCAATAAAACCCCGTCCCACGTCGGGCGCCACCGCCTCCCTGGTAACTACGGATCGATATACGCTTCATGTCAAATATTCTTGCTTGAAGCAGTCCACTGTCTACTTGTTTGTGTATTTTTAGAAATAGTTATGCGTTATTTCATTGTCAGTTTAAAAGTATAGTTGGTACATAAAATACTGGTGGTAGAGCTTTGTGCAAGCTCGTCTGGGTAGGTACCACCCACTCATCAGATTTTCTACCGCAAAACAGTACGTACGTGGTATTGTTGTGTTCCGGTTTGAAGGGTGAGTGAGCCAGTGTAATTACAGGTACAAGGGACATAACATCTTAGTTCCCAAGGTTGGTGGCGCATTGTCGATGTAAGCGATGGTTAACATTTCTTATAGTGCCAATGTCTAAGGGCGTTGGTGACCACTTACCATCAGGTGGCCCATATGCTCGTCCGCCTTCCTATTCTATAAATAAAAAATAAAAATATATTTGATTAATGTCCAATACATAGATAAAAGTAATTGTTATTGTCATATACGACTTACACGTTTTTAAAAAAAAAAATAACGTACGAAACAGTTCTTACCGGGCCGATTTGAAATCACGTTTCTTGAATTAAATGCGATAACACGTTTGGTTATCGTTATTTTTTAATGTCTAGATATTTTTTGGGTACTTTGCAAGTTTAGCTTTTGGCCATATTGCTTATATTTAAGAATATTTATTTATAATATGTATAATAATAATATAGTTGTAGGTCAATTTTTAATTCTTCATATTGATCCAAGATTACGATGGCCCATTATTATTATAATCAGCGATATAATAATATTAAAAAGTACAGTTATGCGGCGCCTTGTTTAACAAAACGTACGCGTAGCAACAGAGAATCGATATTTGTGTATATTATATATTTCTAAGAAACTAATTGCAGTTTAACGGCTTCGCCTAAGATTAAGTAGCGAGACTCAATACCAATATTGGATAAAGCCAATCTCATTCTAGTTCAATTGAAACTTTTAGTATTTTAACAATGATGCAACACAGTGTGCATATATACAGTGTATATATAGTTAATGTCATACATAATACAATTGTAACAATTTCAACTTATCTAATTACACAGGCATTACTTTGTCAAGGCAATTATTAATATTCCTACAATATCAATGAGCACAGAGCGTCTGAAGTGCTTTTATGTCAATATTATGACTATAATAATTTCTCTACAACAAAATATTGCGAAGCGAACTTATTTCTGGGACATTATTTACAAAGTTTTCTTTCGCGAACTTTTAACTATACTGCATTGCGGTTTAGCTGAAAGAAATGTTTTTATTTTACAACTTTAAAACATTCGTTATTTTAAATATTCTTAAAATAAAATGTGACAAATTTATTATTTCACATGAAAACCAAATTAAGTTTTAGAAATGTTATCGAACACAACGATTTCCAAGCGATGATGAAATGGGATGGATTGCGTCAATCCGTTTGAGTCTTTGTTGTATGAATTCTAAATGAATAATACACGGTGCTTGCCCAGATTTATCTATAATAAATTCACAGAATGAATACAATAACATGTACAATACTAAAAACAAAGCAATTTATAGCAAGGTGGAGTCCAGGCCTATATAAATTGCCCCATGTCGGGCGCCATGAAGTCGGATCGATATGCTTCCTACAGAACTTTAATTATACATTAATTAATGAATAATTGTACAATATATATAGATATTATATTTAAAATGAAAAGAAAAAGGTTTTATATAGATTTAATCTAATTTTAAGCAATACAAAACTATATATAATAAATATCAATTTAAGTTTTTAATTGAGAAACGTTTTAAGTGAATCAATCAATTTTCCATTTGTTTTAAAACTCCTCATTAAATTTATCAACTTCTTTGATAATTAATTTGTAAGCAAATTTAAGGTTGATAATAATAGTCATAAAATGAATCAAATTCTTTGAAACGTTCTCTAATCCACAAAACTGTCAGTGAGCACGCAACATTACACACGCCAACCCATCACCTTGTATCGCATTACCAAACACCACGATTCCCGATTATAAAACCCTAGAACTAATTACACGCAAAATATCAGTTCTCCGAAAACCCGCTCTATATCACCCTTCGTCACATTTTTCCACGAGACGCCTATGTTTCGTATTCGACATCGATCCCGACATCATGGCGCCCGAAATGGGACTTACCATAGTCATATTTCACTCGACTGCGACTACTACGGGAAATAAATTTATTTAGCTATCTTTTTTTTTCATATTCTAAACTTAGTAAGCATTTTGCTTTTTTAGAGCCAAGGTGACTCTTTAAATTAGGTAATCAACCTAAATCAAGTTTAGTTTATATATGGAACTATAATTTATTTTTATTTTTTAATCAGCGCACTTTAACATTTGCGCTTTCCCTCCCTATTCCGAAGTGGTTAGATGAACATTACATTATTTTTGGCTGAGTTTGGGATCCTAGGCCAGTTGCCTTTTAGGCCTAGGTATAAATCCGAGGCCCTACGTCGTACGTTTGTTTACTATGATTCAATAGCCTAACAAACTAAGAAGAAAAGCATTTCACATGTTAAGATTTAAGATGAAATTGTAAGGTAAGTAAACTATTTAAAATATTCGCATAATTCTTACTTACGTTTAAATGAAAAAAAACTACACCTTTTTAAACGGAACTACAAATATCACTCTTTTCTTCAAGTGTTTTATACAGCAATAAAATAATATACAACCCGAATTAACCATTGTTTATACATAAGAATCAAAATGCAACTATCATTAAATTTGAGAAAAAACAAGACCAATTTAAACGAAACTTTACAGGATAATGAACTATATCTCCCGTATACAATAGGGCATAGAATCCCTTCAACTTATATATAGCCTGCACAAACTACAGTAAGTACTTAAATAAATTATACATGAATATGTCAATGGGTACACGTTGCTATTGAAATATGATCCGTATTACGTACAGCATAAGATCTACACTTTTGAAAATCTCTTAATTACTGAGGGTACAAGCATTTGCATCGGTTTGCTTTGCCAAGGGTTGTTTTGAGGGTAAATTAAAAACATGAATACCTAGACGTTTTAGAGTCCTTCAGACTGGAATTAATTTTTTTTCCTCTGAGTTGGAATGGCTGAATAGCCATTATGGTTGCCGTTATATATTTGTTCCTTATTCGATTTTTATAATCTGCAATAGTGTTATTTAATAATTAACGTCGTATCTCATTCGTGAAATGTTTCAAATTAACTAACGCTGATACCGTATTTTGATGCGAATGTGATGTCGTTTGTTCTATAATAAATTATTATTATAGAGCCGGGATGGCCTAGAGTTTAGAACGCGTGAATCTTAACCGATGATCGTGAGTTCAAGCCCGGGCAAGCACCAATGAATTTTCATATGATTCATTTGTGTTTATAATTCATCTCTTGCGAAACTTCACGAGCAGGACGAGTATGCTAGTTCTCCCACGTTTGAGGATGAGGTGTAAGATAGAAGACCCCATAAAAGCACTACTAAATTTCCATGTGCTTAATTTGTGTTTATAATAACTCATCTCTCTAAAGAATCATACACATGTTGGATGAAACCCTAACATATGTGTATTCATCAGCCGGCATCGATGCAGCGTGGTGGAATAAGTTTTAACCTAGCTGAGAAAGTTACAGACACATACAGACATTGAAAGCTACCTAAAACTAGATAATTATTTTAACATAGTACTACATTATCAACCGACCGCTAATAAATTAGCAGTTTGTATACCTGTACTTGTGTTTACATTACATAATATAAATACATAAAACATTTTTTTTTATAGAATAGGAATGCGGACGAGCATATGGGCCACCTAATGGTAAGTGGTCACCAAACGCCCTTAGACATTGGCATTGTAAGAAATGCCAACCATCGCTTACATAGCCAATGCGCCACCAACCTTGGGAACTAAGATTCTATGCCCCTTGTGCCTGTAATTACACTGGCTCACTCACCCTTCAAACCGGAACACAACAATACCACGTACGTACTGTTTTGCGGTAGAAAATCTGATGAGTGGGTGGTACCTACCCAGACGAGCTTGCACAAAGCCCTACCACCAGTAAAACACAACATTCATACAGTCAAACGAAGGTTTAACTAAAAACAGTAAAAGTTTAACGTCTTCAAACAGTCTCGAGAAAACCTCCCGTAGGCGAGCCTCAGTTTTGTTGAACACGCTGAAATTATGCCCGCCATTTGCTACAACAAAGAGACAAAACAAAATGACGTACAAAGACGACTGTACAGAGAAATATCTTTTATTTCTGCACAAGTTTTAAAAACGTAAAAACGTCGCAAAAACTTATGTATTAATATTGGCACTAAAGGCATTTAATCTAAACAGATGAAATAATTTGTTTACAGGCAAATTTCTTGGGAAATAAAAGAAAAACAAACAAAAGCAAACAAACTCAATTACAACAACAAAAACGCGATTATAATATTAATAAGAATTTTAAAAACATTTCGCATATACATATATATATGTGTACAGAGTATATAAATATATTGTAGTTTTTATCGTTATGTATGTAATATTATTTATTATATAAAGTTTTTCATGTAGTATGTTTGTATTTTAATGCGAGCGTGAACGATGATTGTATACAATAAAATTATAAACGCAAAAGTCTGTGGATGGATGGATCTTTGTTAGTCTTTAACGCGTAAACTACTGAACTAATTTGGATGAAATGTGGAATAGAGATGGCTTATACCCTGGCTTACAACATAGGCTACCTAACACTTCCCTCCCCCTCACGCGGGCGTAGGCGCGAGCGGAAGCTTGAATGATAATAATCTTTATTTACGAGAAATACATGTTTGTACTTATGAAATAATGAAGTATGTATGTCTTCTTATAATGGGCATTTAAATCATATATGCTTATAAGACCGAAATTTCTCGCATAATATGATAACTTCGTTTTATGACACATAAATATTCTAAGAATACCTTCAATTTAATTATACACAACAACTTTGATTGTGTCACGACGAAGGTAGAGATAAAAAAATCACTCCAAGTCAAAAATCTTTATTCAATATAGAAGCGTTACACTTACTTATTGATTGTCATGAAGCTACCACCGGTTCGGAGATAAACACCTTAGACCTGAGAAGAACCGGCAACACTCACACATACGTACATGTCCATACATTTATGTTTAGGTACAAATAGTACCGTAAAAAAAAATCGATACGAGTTCAATGAACGCTTACCCCATGGACGCCATGATCCTACAATGCCAAAGTCAAGTGTCTGTGGACGCCATCTTTAAGTGCTTAGTTTATTACATAAAGCGCAACACAATAGGTTTTTTCGTCTCTGTAATTTTAGAAAAGGCTTATTTATATTTAATTTTTTTACAAACGCTTTTTTGTTATTACTTTGATGATTCAAAAGTAGATATTTACATAAGTATATAACAATTACGGATAGTGTATGTAATGATAATTGTGAAGCACGCAATTTTTCTTAGCACGCAAGGGACACATTGAATTCCATGCTTGTAACTATGGAGTATATAATGGGAAAGAGTTTACATATATTTATAATATATATATGTAATCAAATTCAACGAAAGTTACCGTTTATTGATTTATTTATAATCAATAGCTTTTTTTAATTTCGAAGATTTTTCTATATACAACGATGTACAACTCTCCATACGAGATTTATTCACGCAAATTAAGCACAAGAAAGCCGAGTGTTGCTATCTTAGATTTGAATCCGCAATCGTCGGTTAAAATTCACGTATTCCAACCACTGGGCCGATTGGGCCACAAGCACCTAGCGACATCTATCGGCAAGCAGATAAACTACAAACATACATGTAACATTTACAGGTCGTACACAGAGCTAATATATAAATTATCTCTTACCGGCTACCCGTCCTGGCTTCGCACAGGTAGAATAGAGTATTGACACGAGCAAACATAGAAAAAAAAAACTTGTGGGCTTGGAACCTTCTCGGGCGAACACATAACGCCTCATCAAAGTTTTATCACAATCCTATGAATGGTTTAGGAGCGCATAGAGGACAAACATACACAAATTCATTTTTATTTAGATTTTAGTGAAAACTTATCAAGATTACAGTTTTAACGTCATTCAGTTAAAGTTTCAAAGAAAGAAACGTTGAATTTAGTAATGCTAATAACATTTAATTTAGGGCGTATTATCCGAGCTCCATTCACGCTTGGCTCATCTCCACAATGGGCCATTGATTCGCTGGCATTCGGCCAGAATTGACCTCATTACAACAATTAGCAGCCGAGAACCGAACCCGCACTGAGTCAGGCGTTAATCGACTTATCCTTGTACCATTCGGAGGTTAGGTCTAGTTCACTGAACTGTTAATTATGAATATTTTGTCATTAACATATTATTATATTCGTATCTAAATTACCTACAATTAGTGTTAAAGGAGATAAATAAATATGTCATATCAATAATAGTACATTTTATTCATTTTATTTTTTCATATGTCGTAATATTTTTATGTCAAAATTGGTTATTTAAAACTTTTTTTACTGCCTTTACAGTAAAAAGCTTTGTAAGCGTGGATGGCTATAATAAATCGCTGCCGAGTTGGATATTTGTTTTTTTTTTTTGTATTATAATCAGTATCATCCACGAGCCACCTCCGTCTACCATAATAATAGTGTTAGCACAGCGGCCGAAATTCGAACACTACCATTTTTCACAAGATGAAAACATATATGTATGTATTGTATGTATGTTGTAATAAGAATTTGATCTGTCTGGTCTGATTTAGTTATAAGACCGATCTGTATGTTTTTTTTTTCAATATAGTTTTAGTCTCAAGGCTTCATTCTCAAATGCTTACCAATTACAAACACAAGAGACTTTAAAGGCACTCTCTAGTACCTGACTCTCATAGTCAAATTGAACAGCAATCTGACACGATCCATTAGATACCATCTGTGATTGACGACGAATTACCATTGCTGGTATCAAGTAAGAACTCACTTTATACCTGACTGACTGACTTAAATACAATTATAGTCAACTTCGCTTTATCAATCGGTCGTTGATTATTCGAACGCAGCGAGCTTCGAGATTACTCTCAAAGAAAAGCTCTACACAAAACACGAATAACGGTTTTAAGTACAATCAAAAGATCAAACAACGTTATGAAGTTTCCCGGTTGTAATAAAAATATCTTAGACGTATTTTATATCGTCAACAAAAGCCATAAATATAACATTTATATTTCTAACTTTAATTGGTATCGTCCGACGTGGTCTAAATCCGGTCAGGAGGACCAATTTTTACGTCTAGTGTTAGTGATAAAGAGAATAAATCCTCGACATTGCGCATGCGTCATATTTGTATATTTGATACACTAAATAACCATATGACCTAGATCAGATTACTCTAGACATACAAAATATCTAGACTGATCTATTGGGACCGTATTACATCATTCGTGTCCTAAGCGTTTGCGTAATTACTATTTCTATATATATCTTAATCATACCGAATATGGATAAAATAACTAACAAAGTTAAAATATATTTATTTGCTAAACAATTAAAAGGTACAATTATAATTAATTAATGTAGGATAAATGTTTCTTGGCGGTCCGTCTCGTCCGAGTTATGCAATGTAAATTAACCATCAAGGAAAACATGAGGTTATGACTCAGTGGCTAGAAGTGGATCTCGTGGATCTTCACCAATCCGAAGGCGTAGATCCGAAATCTGCAGAAGCAGTGAACCTTTGATTCATACATCAATAATATGGTGATAAAGACCTGCATGTGTCAGTTAAAATATACCCCAGAACATACTTAACAGTATTTGCCCAGCCTCAGCAGCAGGACATATACTAATCTATTATTTACGTGAACCCATACTTAGGTTTATAATAATTAAAGACATAAGTAGAAAAAGGTGTCATAATCCAAAAAAAAAATACTTGAAGTAATTAGCAGTGTTCGAATTAATTATTATTTATTAACCTAAGCCACTCATCTGTTATTATAGCTCTTAAATTTTTAAGGGAGTGCTGACGTATAAAGTGGCTTAAGATATTCACTGTTGTTGAATTCAAGAAGTTTAAAAACGGGAAATAACAACTTCATCCATGTCTTCAATTATTCCAAAATGCTATATAGTAATTTATGTTACAATTACTCGATAAACGGTTATATAGACGACTAGCTAATCGTCCCGGCTTCGCGCGGATATATAATAAGAGAAATGTATTTTGGATCCGTTGTTAATGAGCGTCTACGTCGGGGGAGGAGTAACTGTGACAAATTTCCAGTCAATCGAGCGGATAGTTTAGGAGATCTCATAATGAGTGGTATTTCGCTTAAACACATAGAAGATAAAAAAGGTGCAGTCAATATTCGATTGATTTTTAATGCAAGATAAATAATAAATCAATTCTATATAATTACATATGTAACTTGATATTTGGAAAAGAGTAACTACTGATTTTACAGCTAGTTCCTCTCGACAGCATCTACATTCCGAACCGGTTGTTGTCTAACTTCAAGCATAATTTAATCTTGTGAAAAGACTTGCTAAAGCCTGAATTGAATAAAGTATATTTTTAATTACTTTTATACCGAATACACTTAAGTACGATAGCTATTTTTTTTTAATGATTTTAATATTAAACGTTGAGCAATAACATTTAAAAGGTAACAAAACCGGTCATAAACAATTATCAAGTACATACGTAAGCGCGTCTGTTTATATGATCTGGTCGAATTGATAACCAATTAATGTTTTCTGATCGAGATTAATTACGAAAAGTTTTATCAAAATTATTACGGATTATTTTTCGTTATTTTAATTTCTTTCGACGTAAACAGCGGTATGTGAAATCGTGCAGTTTTTAATTTATCTATTAATAACTAAGTATAATAAGCAAAATGCTTCAATATTATATTAAGATTCTATTTTTAGTTTTATTGAAACACTTATTATATTATAGTATTAATAATTAGTATATAATAACATTATATACAAAAACCTGTTCCGAAACGCGCTGCAGCTTCTGGTATAGTTTTAGGTATATTGGTTTCTTAGTTTTTCATTTGAAAAACAAACCTCTCCTGTTTTTTAATATAGATTAGCTATGCCGTATGGTATAACCGGAATATTTTTTTTTTTATTGAATATGAAATATAAAAAAAAATCAAATTACAAATTGTAACGGTAAATACGAAACTTTTTTATCGTATACAAGCGATTTAAAAAAATCTATATATTATATGAATGATAATAAGTAAGTTAATATAAAATAAAAAAAAAACTTCATTTACATCTTAAAAACATAAATTCAAAGCAACTAAACACAATACAAACGCATCACTCCCCGGCACCTCTTCACTACCATCCAACCACTCCAAGTTACGTATTAACACTCAACGTCTACTATTTACGCATTACACAGTAAGAGACCCGCAAATCAGGTCGAAGCAATCTTTAGGCTGCGCGCGCGCAGGCCGTCGACCCTATGACTCACGGCCCTTACAAGGTATGCGTGGGCGTTGGTTGCTGATTTCGATAAACCCATGACCGTATCGATCTGTTTTATAATCAAAATGAGTTCGTTTTTTAATTTATAATATTTATAAATAAACAGCAGGATACATAGACGAAGATCAAAATATATTTTAGTTACCTGTCCCGACTTCGTTTGAGTAAAATTCATACAAATCCCCTCCCATTGATTCCCTTTAAAGTTGAAATTCCCAATAATACTTTTTTATCGGATAATTACGTTATAAAATAAATCTATGTTCCAAATTTCAGCTTTCTAATATAACCGGACAAACAATTTTCGAGATGAGAGTGCAATTCTTTTAAGCACAGTATGGCTTATCCAGCTTCATATGCAGTATCCAGCTTCGGTTACTTGCATCAGACCATTATTATCATATATCCTTTAGAATATCTAATTTATATATAAAAAGGACAGTTTTTTGTGTTAATTTGGTAAACGGTGTTGTGATCCTCTAGTCACTCGAATGCTATAATTTTTTCACGCTTTTATTATATATAACTTACAATTTGTTTGTTTAGGTCATATCTTGCAAGCTGAATTAGAACCACTTCCGCTAAACCTACGGTAATTATACATGTCGGTTCACTTCTGATGGTATGGCAACCATGACCTGAATCTACATCCAGAATTGGCTTCAAACGTAGCAAGTCTTCAACGGTCAGTTTTATATAAAAACTTATATGTATATTAAAGATAGTTCAGTTATATCATTTTACTTGTTAATTTATCGTTGAGTCATATGAAACGGTATATAACGTGAAAGTTATTATTTACTTAAACTTTCTACGTTTAATGCACCGCTGTTTACTTATCTCTATATCGTCAGATGCCATATTTGTAAAGTATAAGTAACGAGTAAATAACACCTCATTATAATTTTGTCTGTCATGTTTATCTCGTGGCTGGACATAAGGCTGCAGATACCGAGATCCTTGATTCGATCGATCCCCAGGGCCAAGAAAAGTTTATTGGGTTTTTCTTGTCAAACATTCTCAGTAGAAGCACGGAGTCTGGAAGTTGGAAGTGTGTACACTCCCGTGTCTCGGAAACCGTTGGTTCTGCACCTGAACTCTTTCCGGTCGTGTCGGATTGGCAACGGACTACGAGAGTGAGAAATTAGAGAGTGCACCTGTGTTTGCACACACACTTATGCAATCTAATATGTCCTGCAGTTCCCTCGTCATAATGACTATGATTGATTAAAATTAAAATCTTAGTTCCCAAGGTTGGTGGCGCATTGGCTATAAGCGATGGTTGACATTTCTTACAATGCCAATGTCTAAGGGCGTTTGGTGACCACTTACCATCAGGTGGCCCACATGCTCGTCCACCTTCCTATTCTATAAAAAAAAAAAAAAAATTGCAATTAGTCTATTTGATTTATATTCTAATCCCCATTCCAGCATACACGTGAATCGTCTTTTGGTTTGTCCTTCTTTAACGCAGTAATAAAACACTATTCATTCAGCAGACTCTTTACATACATCAAATGATTAAAAATAAAATGATTTGAGCTCAGTTTCAAACTAACTGGTGTAGACTGGTGCTAAAAATACGAAGGTATGATTAAAATATAAATCACATTCTGTTTGCCAAATCATTTAAATAATAAATAACTTATCAGTGCTAAAACGGCATAAACTTAACATTACGAATATCAAAAATATTTCGCCTAAAGGCATATATCTATATACATACATACATCAACAAAATACCACTCATCACGAGATCTCCTAAACTGTCCGCCCCATTGACTTGAAATTTGTCACAGTTACTGCTTCCCCGACGTAGACGCTAAGAACGGATTTTACGCAGATCCTATCCAAAATACATTTTTCTTCTTATCAACCCGTGCGAAGCTGGGATAATTAGATACTTTTAGATAAAACGAGCAACATCTATTCACTGTTTTTATTCAGATACCAAAATTAAGAGTTATCGATAATAGCCCTTATATCACCAGAACAGAAATATTTAAGTGGCCGTACAAAAGTCAGACAATTGTTACAAACTGGCTAAAATGATACAGTATTAAAAAAAAACGATCACCTCGTGTCACACCTGACGGAACCCCGATGACGGGTTCCGGACACGGACGCCGCCAATTGGGGACGGGAAGTTGCAAGATGGCGGGCGAATATATAATTTTAGTGCGTTTGCTCGTCGCGATTTATTATTTATTACTGTTGTTGCATTTACTCCTGGGTTTAATTCCCGAGGGGCCAATAAACGTTATTGGGTTTTTGGGTTGATGAGGAAATTATCAGTGTCACATAACCGCTCGGAAGCACGTAGAACCGTTGGTCTTTCGCTTAGCACTTTTGATTGTCGAAATATAGAGTGCATGTGTCTTTGTGCTTACACATGTGCACTATAATATATCCCGCACGGATAATATTCCTCACGCTGGACTTGTGTTTTCTTTTATTTGTAATAGCTAGGCGGAGTAGCAAATGTGCCACCTGACGGCAAGTGGTCACCATGAACATTGGTATTATGCACCACCAACCTTGTCAACTAAGAAGTTCCGTCTCACTATCACAAATGAAACCGGAACATAACGATATAATGAGTAATAATGTTTGGCGGTAGAATATGTAATGAGTGAGCTACCACTAGGTACCTTACACAAAGCCCTACCACCATGTATCACGTTTTTTTCACACAGGTATGTGTTCACACTACAATGAATAATCACGAACCTTGACATATAAACATATTATAACATCATTTAACGGAAGTACGGTGAAGGTTTCTGTTATACAGGATGTAGCCAATTGGAAATGGGATGCTGTGATCTCTAAATGATGCATATATCTGAGTAATTTTAATATCTAATCTCAATGTTAAAACGTTTAACATATTTCATCGTTTAGTTTTGAAATTGAAGATTCGAAATTGCTCAGTGGTTAGGACACGCGAATCTAATCGAAGATTACGGATTCGAACCCGAGCTAACTAATAATATACGTTTATAATACGTTTTATAAGTGCTTAATATCTACAAACACCTATCACCACCTATAATTTACCACTTACCATTTTTACTTGTTTTTTACCGCTTAATATCATTTACAATTTTATTAAGTACAATAGATATAAAAATGGATCAACTGCTAATACACCCTAAAAAAACAACCGAAATTACCCTTAAACACTGCTCTTTTAGGGCACATACCGAGTAACCCTATTCCAAATTTAAAATTTAAAAACTGCACAGTTCACCTCGGACGACGTTCATTCCATGCTCGACTCTCAATGGGGGCGGACGTGTTTAATGACATAATAATTGCTCTTTAGCGTGTTCATTTTAACCTTAATGAGGGTCGTGTTATGGTTATATAATTGTTTGTATGTCCGTCGTTGTTGTACACAATTTCGATAGAGTATTATTTAACTCTCGTTCGTTTTATTAATTATTTATTTCTATTAAAAAAATATTCAGTACTCACTCAGTTACTCGTGATGAAACAGATCACAGTGGACACCTTGGAGTCATACACGACCTGTAACATAAAAAATACTTTTTAAGTTCATTCTGAAACCAGCTTTTATAAAAACGTAATGTTAGTACTTTTATTAGTTTCAAAGGCTTTTTCGTACTCCATGTACAATAAAATTTAACGCTGTTGGAATATCGGGACCCAGCTAATAATAAGTAAGGCATATTATTATTCTATACAAGAAGTAAGCATTTATTGATTTTTACGTAGGATATATAAATTTTATTGTATTTTTATGTATTTTAAAGCAGTTTACAGTATTCTCATTAGGGCTGCTAAATCTTTAAAGTAGTCACGACCAGTCCCTACTACTATTATAAATTCGAAAGTGAGTTTGTTTGTTTGTTTGTTATGCTTTCACGTCTTAACTACCGACCGATTATCATAAAATTTTGCATAAGCATTGTCAGGTATACAGAAAAGGGATGAAATACTAAGAAGAACCAATGCAAAGCAGCTTAAGCCACCGGCGGAAACTAGTTGTATTATTAAAGATATTAGATATAATCTTGCTAGACCGGCTAAATACTGAAAGTGATTACCACTAAAGACGCCGAAGACTAATTGATGAGAAGGTGGTACCAACCGACCATTATAACCAGCAAATAATAAATTAAACTTATCTTAAAGTAACCTTTACCCAACTGTGGGCTATTAACTGCCTATTAGATATACTCTCGCCCAACCCACTTCGATGTTATCAACGGCTTGTATTGGCTCGCTTAACTTGTTCTCATTAAACTTGTTAATTAGCATAATGTTTTAACGATTAATTAGTATTAAGTTACCATTTACTTAGCGAACTATTGGTAGTTAATGTACTAATTTTACTGGGTGGTAAGGGCTTTGTGCAAGTCCGTCTGGGTAGGTACCACCCACTCATCAGTTATGAAAGCCCGTCTGGGTCCGTATCACCCACTCATCAGATATTCTACCGCAAAACAGCAGTACTTATTGTAGCGTTCCGGTTTGAAGTATGAGGGAGCCAGTGAAACTACACAAGGGACATAACACCTTCGTTTCCTAAATCAGTGGCGCATTGGCGATGTAAGAAATGATTAATACTTCTTACATCGCCAATGTCTATGGGCGGTGGTGACCACTTACCATCGGGTGGCTCATTTGTCCATCCGCCTGCATATAACATAAAAAAATGATGACAGTGATGTTAATAATGATGTTATGTTTATTATGTGGAATGTTACCACTTCATAAGTAAAGATTTTCATGTGCTTAATTCGTGCTTATAATCCATCTCGTGCTAGGCGGCGAAGGAAAACATCCTGCCAATCCACCGTATGTGAATCCTGAATTGAAGCAACGTGGTGGAATAAGCACTAAACCTTCTCCTCGAAACAAGAGTAGGTCTAACCTCAACAGTGAAACTCACAGCAGAACACGATAATTAATTATCAGAAAGTTTTATGGGACATTGACTTTAATAATTATAACTTTTAAAGGACACACGCATCAAAATAGCGTATAAGGAAGTTGTTTGCATCCCACGAGAAAGATACGAAGTTAATTCTTACAGAACAGCACTGATAAACTTAACCGATCACAGCGGTTTCATATCTGGGCAAGCAAAATTTACCGCGACGAGCACAAAGCCCTACCACCAAGCAATCATTTATCAAGCATGTGACATTTAAGGGCTCTTAATGAATAATTAAAACTTAGGTACATATTAACAATTATATAATTAGTAAAAATTGCTATTTATTAAATTTTATTTATAACAGTTTTCATATAACACTGCCTCCCTTCTAATGGATTGGGGTCGATGACCCGGTGACGTCACGGTCCCATTGTTCGCCGCCATATTTAATTAGCCGATAGGGTTATCAGTTCGATGCCCGATTTGTGTATATTGATACTGATTTTATTACTTTCTTATTACTGTTATGAAATAATTCATAGTGAATTTTATTCATTGTTGGATAAAGAAAAATATAATTTTAAAAATATAAGAAATACTACGTATTTCTACCAAAATATATAAATACCAACCACATTCTGATAACTGTGTCGTAACAAGTTATAGTCATTAGGTAGCCAGATTGGTAAATTGGTAAATGTCTGGATGTAATTGGTTACCACCGCCAATAAACATTACCACTCTAGACGCAGCAACCTTGAAAACTAAGATGTAATATCCTCTGTGTCTGTAATTCCACTGGCTGCACTCAAATCCACTTAAGGAAACTTTTGTGCAGTCAACACACGTTGGTATCAACTTCTCTACAAATGTCGTTTGACGTGCATAATCGTGTTTAGTTTATAGGCGGCAAACATCAAAGAATATATTTTATATATTTCTATATAAAGACTTTAATTACCCAGAAAAGTGTAGTCGAACGTTTAGTTGAATCTACGACATTATCTACCACTCAATTTTAAAGCAAAACAGAATAGACTTGACATTTATTATTGTGTTTAAACAAACAAGTTAATTTACGAGAAAATTTAGGCAGTGCCATGCGCTTCCGTTGCCTCGTCTTGGAGGGGGCACTGCTGTGCTCCCAGATAGCATATAAGATATCAAAAAAAAAACATTTAAAAAAAAGATTTTAATGTACAATGTAGGTACGTCTATCTATGTCAAGAGGCATATTGATATATATATATCAAGAGGCTTATTTTGTAATTTTAACAAGCGCCAATTTCATATTCATGTAATAAATAAATAGTCACAAACACCAAGTATGTGCAGAATCACAGCTCAATCGGTTCAGCTTAATTAATTTCACACCTTCACACAAAGCTTGTAACAAAGGAATTGTTGCTCTGTGATTTCGATGTGAAGTAAATGAAAACAAAAGTTGGTAACTTGTACGGTATCTCAAACAGTTACCAACACGTAAACTATTTAATTGAAAACTTCTATGAGTACATTAAATAAATACACGTAGAATTGATTTTTTTATTTATTTCGTCTAAACTCGGCCAGCCAACCGGGTCAGATCCAATGGCATGCTGAATGTATATAAAAAGCCCACAGATTCAATAATCACGTTCACCTAGTTGGATTTCGAAATTCATCCATTATCATTATTTCAAATTTAAGAAAAACATATAATATGAATTTGCGATACCGTTTTTTTTTTATAACACTAAAAGCTCGCCAAAATTTACATACATCCCAAGAAAGGGTAGTGAATTATTTCGTATTTACCTATTTATATTATTTATTAATATGCAATGGGAATTTAATACGTTATAGTCACAGAGTATTCCAACCAGCGCCACTCGATACCAAAGGTGTCAATTAAACCATAAACCCAAGTACATAAACCACATATATAATTCTTCCATTCCGGTAACACCCACACGTGTTGTATTGTGGAAGTTTTAAATTTGATTCTTACATTAGTGTGGGTTTACCATTAGTAAAGCCATTTGTCTTCAACTGATTTTTTTACTCGCTCACGATATTATTTTAACAAAAATTACATCTATTGAACCGATTTTATGTAGTTAATGTTGCATAAGAACGATATAATGAATTCGTCTATTTTTATTTAGAGAGGCACCCAGTTTTCGAGCTTTGAATGAATTCATAGTCAATCAACCGCGCAGATTTTTGCAGACCACTCCAAGACAAAGAGACCATCTCATGCGAGGTTTATAAAAGATTCTAGTCCACAAAATCAACAGTTTTGTATTAAATGTAAAGATACCACCGGTTCGAAATGTAGATTCTACTTTAAAGAACCGGCGAGAAACTATATAATAATTACATAAAATTAAATATGTAATCTATCCCATATGAAAATCATCGAATACAAAATTCACGCTTACATTCCACATCCATTGGATCCTTGGACCTTATGACGCAGACCTGTTGTTTGGCTGCTTCAAGGATCATCGTTTTCACACACACAAACAAACAAGGATGTCAAAGTAATCACGAGTAGCTGGCTCAGCAATTTCGTTAAAAAAAAAGAACCAAATTCCACCAACCCGCATTGGAGCAGCGTGGTGGAATAAGCTCCAAACCTTCTCCTCGAAAAAGGAAGAGGACGCCTTAGCCTAGCAGTGGGACATTTACAGGCTGTTAGGAAAAAAAACACTACCCAGGGCCAACTCGGCTCACCTCGTTCTTATATTATGCGTTATCTATTTCCACCGATTACGAATCTTTAAATAAGAAATATGAAAAACAAAAAGTGTAAAATTATAAATGTAAATTGGTGTTTATGAGGTAATAGCGAACAAAACGTCCGACGATAAACACATAACGGCAGACGATTGACGTATCAGACGTCGTTAATGGCACGTGTCGAATCACTCGAATGCAATCAAATAATTGTATACAGACGCAGACGTTACGATCGTGAACAATTTACTATACATACACAAATACATATGTATAAAGTGTTTCAATATAATTGCGCGAGACATACAGCAAATGATTAAAATATGCATATATTTAATACTTTATTTATATAACAATTATTTTCATCGAGTATATAAAGTAACAGCTTGTAAATAGGCAAAGCCCCATCGTTTACAGGTTCATTTAGGCCTCACTTCCTGAAGAGAAGTATTGGAGATTATTCCACCACGCTCACCACCACCACCAACGCGCGTTAGCCAATCGCGTGGTAATTTCACATACGACACATGCAGGATAAACACGATGCTATTTTTTAAAAACAAATACACTTATTGCATATGAAAACTAAGTGGCGCTTGTTCGACTTTGAACCCGTAATCATTCGGTATCAATTCCCCACGTTCTAACCTTTGGGCCATGGCTATATAATGTCATTTATTAATAAAAGAACGACGAAAAAATTTGCATCAAATTTTACGATTCTCCTTATATCACTATCACCCTGCTTTGCAGTTAAAATCCCTCGACGACAATAGACAAGAGGGGTTCGACGTACCATAAAGCATCATAGAGATCTACGACTCCCCTACACACTCGTAGTAGTATATCGACAACATCTAAACACCACGGAACTAGGATCTAGAAATTAAATTACTAAACCTCTTTCTAATATAATAATAAACTTGCTAATAATCGTCTCGACTTCGCATATGTAGATAAGAAGAAAAATGTAGTTTGGGTAGGATTTAGCCGAGAATTAGCCGAGATGGCCCAGTGGTAAGAACGCCCGAATCTTAACCGATCATCGTGGGTTTACCCGGGCAAGCACCACTGAGTTTTCGTGTGCTTAATTTGTGATTATAACTCATCTCTTGTTTGACGGTGAAGGAAAAGAACGTCAGGAAACCTGCATGTGTCTAATTTCACTGAAATTCTGCCACATATGTATTCCACCAACCTGCATTGGAGCGTGGTGGAATAAGCTATAAACCTTGTCCTCAAAAAGGAAGAGGAGGCCTTAGCCCAGCAGCGGGACATTTTACAGGTTTATACTGGATAGGATTTGCGTAAAATCCGTTCTTAGACAATTCAATCACATTCACCAGAGACATTATAGAATATTCTACGCGTCTTTCGAGTGTAGAAAAATATGATAAGGAATACACTTTTAGATAAAACAAATCGCCTTTTTTATCGAACTTAATTCTTTAAACAAACTTAACCTACTTATATCTTTACCGTTCAATTAGTTTATTATTATTGTATCTGTTTTTTTTTTAATATAATTTTATATGTATTTTCTTAAGGGTGTTATATGTTTAACAAGTATATCTGTGAGTCTGTGTGTCTGTCTGTGGCATCGTAGCTCCCTAAATACAGGGGGCGAAACTATATTAAGTAGATTTGGTAGAATTACATTCGATTCATCCCGGTTTCTTGCGCTAGGAACATTTTTTTAGGGTTTTACTGTCATTAATTCTCCGGTCATGCTTCGTCATCGGATTATGAGTGTGAGGGAATAGAGAGTACACTCGAGTTTGCGCACACTTGTACGCAATGTCATGTGCTGGTGACTAATCTCTCTTCCGAGTCCCCGGGACTGAAATCAGGACAGGTCAGTCAGGACGACATTATCATCATAATATAATATATCAATATTAATATTATGAAAAGAAAAGATTGAATATCTACTGAGACAAATTGTTCCATCCGGACGAACACGGGGCGGGTCGCTAGTTTATAATATAAAATATTTAAATACCGATAAGGAAATTTCGTAAACGGCACACACAAATCTTTTCTTACAAATGATATTGACAAAAATTACTCACAAAAAAGCGGAATTCGAACACAAACCAGAACTCGTCGTCTCTTTCACGCAGATACGTATCTCTCGCTCGCTCGAAAGACCGGTCGGTTCGGTACCCGGTTTTGGGATATAAAAAAAAAGAATTTGAACTCCCGTGTCCTTTTATTTCTTGTTATAAGTTGCGACGTTTTAGCCGGACGACTACCATGGAATAATGGGATAAGAACCAGCGAATGGTGACGATGATGATGATGACGTTAAATTTACTTACTGGTGGTAGGGGCACAGGGGACTTAACATCTTATCTCCCAAGTTTGGTGGCACGTTGGCTATGTAAGCGATGTTTAACATTTCTTACAATGCCAATGTCTATGGGGGTTGAGGACCATTTACCATCAGGTGACCGTATATTCTCGTCCGAAAAAAAGTTACATATTTACCTAAAATCGATGTTAAGTAAACATTAAAATCATTGAATTTTACTTATCGGTAGGACTTTGTCTGAGCGCGCCTGGGTAGATACCACCCACTCATCATATACACTACCGCCAAACAGCTATACTTAGTATTGTTATTTTCAGATTTGAAGTAATACACGAACATGTGACACAGCTACAAATTCCTAAGATAGGTGAATATTATTTGAACGCAAAAGAATTGCGTCTGTCACGAGGATAACGCTGTGTTCTTAATTGTCAACGATATATATCTGTTTCCAAATCTCTGTTCGATGTTCAGAACAAACGTAAGAAAGAAAATTATAAACATCCTTAATTATTATTGTTACATGATTTTAATATATTAATTTTATTGTTTATATAAAAAGAGCAACTGACTATATTTATATTCTTTTAACGATCATGACATGTACACATACATATTTATGAATAAAATCTAGATTAAAATTGTACATAAGTACGCATGTATGTCACGATTGTATTCTATTTGTGTATCTATATAAATTAATTAATTAACCAAAGTGGTTGTAAGATTAAAAAAATGACTTGCACACAAAAATTTAACCTTTTCATCGGTTCTCGGATTAGAGTTTCATTGAAACGGTGGAGGTGAAATAAATTATAAAAAATCACGTTTTCTAGCCATTGCGCAATAGCCTCTCTACTCTTGCTATTAAAATATGAACAAATAGTATACTTGACGTAACGAAAAATATTACTATATATTAATCCTACTAAAAGTGCATAAAATGAAAATTTTATCGATACCACTTCCAATGCCACCTTTACACCGCGACCGTTGTGACCTTGGAACCACTTGAGTTCGTTCCTTGCTGATGTCATATGATGCTAAATGTTTATACCAACTCAGCGATGACATCGCCTTAGAAAACATTACATATTTTCATATAAGGATCGTGTAGTAAGGAAATTAAAAAAGTAAATAAAATCGTACGGACCCTTGAAAAGGGAATTACGTACAACGATACCGAGTGGTATCGTTGTGTACTTTGTGCAAGTCCGTCTGGGTAGGTACCACCTACACATCAGATATTCTACCGCTAAACAGCAATTCATAGTGTTGTGTTCCGGTTTGAAGGGTGAGTGTGCCAGTGTAATTACAGGCACACGGGACATAACTTTTTAGTTTTCAAGGTTGGTAGCGCATGGGATATGTATTCAACGATAATATTTCTTACATCGCCAATGTCTATGGGCGGTGGTGACCACTTACGATCTGTTAAAAACATAACAGCATGTCGTATCTATCAATATTAAACATCAATTCTTGTGTACATAGATATTTTTGTTAGTAACTACTTTTTGCCCGCTTGTTGGGTTAAAAAACCTATGATCGTCTTTGGGGTTCGAGCTCGATCCAAATTTCATCAAAATCGGTTCAGTGGTTTAGCGAAAGCGTAACAAACAAAAGACGAAGCGTAGCACAGAAAGAGAAAAGTTCCCAAAAAATATATATTTCAAGAGCACATGACGTTTAACGGTTCGTTAGACGTAACTCAAAAACGATTTGTTAAATTTACAATAACTTTTAGTTAAATATAAGTAACTCAGAATATATAAATACTTAGCTAATATTTAAAACGCGAAGCTGAGTTTGTTTGTCTTTCACGTCTTAACTACAATAGGAGTACAAAAAAAGAACACCGAGTAACCCCTAACGGACCTCCCCCCCCCCCCCACTCACACGCGATCGGAAACAAGTTACACATATAGTAGCAACCCTATAAGCCGTTACTCAATTATATATGAGATTTTACGAAACCTCGTGTCCGTTAGGTCAAATAAACGTCCATATGCGGAGTTTTTACGCGAATACAGGGTGCTTGCAGGTACAGGTTATATAAGGTATGTTACACACGAAATTCAATTAATTATATGGGCTCTCCAACGGATCGGACTGAGTAATCTATATAGTTTGACGGGCTGGTTAGCTTGGTTGGTAGATACATGCCTTTCACGCCTAAGGGTTCGACTCCCACCCAGGATAGACATTTGTTTGCATGAACATGTCTTTTTGTCCTGATTCTGGGTGTAATTACAATAGAAAAGTAACGATCAAGAACGTTAAATAGGTAATACTATTTCTATACAAGGCTGCTAAATTTTACGTTACAATTTCACAATAAAAAAGTACTAAAAGTACCGAGTACCTTCATCGACGCTACGTAACGCGACATACAAACAAACCTCTGATTGGTCGTTGATCACGCGATAGTTTTGTTCGGGACCAATGAGGCGACAAAGTAATCACAAAATACTTTGAACGCTCATTTTAACCAACAAAAACAACGACTCACTACGTATAATAAATAATTAAGACGTTACAATATACATTCGGATCATCGATATAATTTTGATCGACATTATAGCATAGCTTTCAGTATATCACAATCATATAACCAGTATATCCGGTCCGTTCAGCTTTGGCAAATGGCAAAGCCACAACTCCAATTTACGCAATACCGATAAGATGTGATGTAGTTACTAATATGTATATAAATCAAATCCGTCTGTACATAACACATAGAATAATATAGTTACTTATATATAAAGCAACCAAAGACAAAGCTATGTTTATTATATATTAAGTATAACATCTGTTTAAGATAATAAAAGAAATTCGACTATGATAAACTGAAACATATATATATCAAACAGAACCGAAACCGCTTTAACGATAACTAGAATGGAATTATTAAATTTAAAAATTAAATCACAAATATTAAAAAAAAAAAACCATAATATAATGAAAACCAACTTCATTTTGTTCAACCAAGCATTTAAGAAATTAGCGTCTTTAAAGCTTAATTGTATTATTAGGTATTATAATTTACTAGATTCAACCCGCGTGTGAGATCGCCTCCCCCCCCTTCCCCTTATCCCTGACAACGTGTATGCGAAACTTCATGATCAGTTCAGTAGTTAAGACGTGAGAGCCTAACAAACAAATAAACAAACAAACTCACTTTCGTATATATAATATTACTAAGGATAATAATATTATAAAGCTCCATCTGTCTGTTACGCCTTCAAGGCTATACCACTGAACATATTTTGATGAGATTTGGTATAAAGCAAGCTTGAAGGATATAGGCTACTTTTTCACGTGAACCAGTTAGTGTCAACTAAGTTTGTTTTTTTTTTTGCGACATCATTCACACACGGCCATCTGATCCCAATACTGATAATTACACCCAGACTCAGGACAAACAGACATGTTCATGTAGACAAATGTCTGTCCTGGGTGGGAATCGAACCCACAACCTTCGACGTGCTAGGCTAGCATCTACCAACCACGCCAACCGGCTCGTCCAGTATCATTATCAACTCATTCAAGTGTATCGTAAACTGGCTGTGCCTTAATACAATATATATATAACTAGGCATTAAGATCATATGAACCAATAACTCCATCATAAACTCCATTTCACACGTACGAAATCTCACATTTCTACGATAAAAATAACTGAGCACCGCGAGAGGTGTACCGACAATATTCCTAGTACATTGATACAATTCATTGAAGTCTCGACGTGTCCTGGACATGCGCCAAGTATGACGGATGACGTGTGTGACGTTTGTAGATGTAATTATGGAAGCTTTTATAATCTCCAGCGGGCTCTCTGTAAGTATCATAATTTCTAAAACATCTTTTCAACAGAGAAACGACGGCGACAGCGAGTGCTCTGAGGAATTATCCTCTCTAGTTCCTACATCCCCCTTACTTCACAAGTCTACGCGTGCTGGCTCTCGGTATCACCGCCTAACTGTGACATCAATTCCATCGAGCATGAAGAAATTTGAAAACTCTTTTCTTTGTCGAACCTCCAAAAAATGAAATTCTTTACCAGCACACGTGTTCCCCTCCTCTTATAAACAAAGTCCTTCAAACGGGGCGTGAAAAGGCATGTTACGGGCCGGCAAGGTGGCTAATGCGTATCATTCTTCCCGACTGTACTAGCCGTCGCCGCGTGTGGACTCAATCACCACTTACCATCAGGTGGAGTGGAGTCGTTTACCTACACGTAACATATAAAAAAAGACATAATATAACTCACTAATCTTAATCATTATGTATAAAATTATAATACGTCCAAATATGATGACGAACAAAACCGGAACGAATCACGCCATACGGCCGATGCCTCGAGGAAAAACGCCGACAAAAAACGAAACAAAAAAACGCATTTTGACATCCGAGGGAGTTACATTATAAACAGCTTTTGTGAACCAAACAGTTTTTGTTCGGACGATTTGTTTAAAGGTCCTAATTATTATAACTGAATTTTTAAAGACAGAACGCAACAATACTTTCAGAGTTCCTTTAAGTTTGAGGCAGACTAACAATCGGGCCACTTGACGGTGAGTGGTCACCACAACCCATATACATTGGCGTCGTAATACGCCAATGTCAAATTCAAACGGGAAGACAGCAATACTAAATATTGCTGTTTAGCAGTAGAATATATGAACAGTGCCTGGTACCTACTTTAAAGACCTAAAAACATGTGACCGGAAATACATCATCATTCATTGAAACTTATTAAACAAAAAAAAAACTTTCCAACCTTTACTAAAGAGCCGTGTCCAATTTATACAAACGCGATTTTGTCCTTTTTGTTTATACTATATTTATATAATCCATAATAATAAAGATAAGAGCATTTCGCTCTCATGGGGTTTTTATTGACACCCCACTCCCTTTTTTTATTACGCACCGCAATACGATGTCCCTCTAAATCCCTCTAGTCCTCGTTTACATATACGTATTCCAAGATCTCTTAATATTCATTAAAGTTTCAAATTATTCAAATTCAATGTTGTTTCGAGCCGTTTGTATGGTTAAGTTTATTTTAGCTCGTGTCAATAAAAACGGGGTCATTCTTTAAGATATCTTATTTTATATCAAGCTATATATGTGATGTTCTCTTAACCGACGTCAGCCAGTACACGACGTCTCTCAACGAAGACTTTTAATGGAGATATTATGGTAGGAACACAAGAAAACTCACCATCCGATGTAATCGTTATTTAATATTAATATTAATTTAATATTCGTACTGCAAATAATATTTTTTTTCCGTTTGCAGTCGAAACGCTTGGGCTTTGTGGTAATAGTGCAAAAACTTGTATTAAAAAATATCTTGTTGTCTCTACTTGTGACAGGAGGAGGGCTGGTCCATTTTTCGCCCAGAGAATCGGAATTCAAAGGGGAAATGCTGCTTCGTTCTTGCACCATTGCACGCGGTCACGATTTGTACAGTAGATATTTTTAATTTGTGTATAATGTAAATAATTCTTATATAAATAATTTTTTTCTTTGAAGCTTGGAGTAATTATTTTATTAATATTTCCAGTATTAAATTGACGTATGACACTATCAAATCAATTCGACTAGATGACTAGCCTTCTTCCTATCCTTTTTTAACCTAAACAAAAACAAGAGACGCAAATACGAACACTCGAACGAGACCAAGTATGACAGTTTTATATGTATATAAATTTCGCATTGCAAAAATGTAATGTTATTTTATATTGTTTGCAATATTGAAACGAATCAGCTAAGAATACCGGTAATACCGTTAATTTCTGTTAAAGAATTTTACATTGCAATTAGTATAATTGTTACACGTTAAACGAATTTCTTATTTTAGTTCTTTTTTAGACGTAGTTCGTTGACATTAGACTTTCGCACAGTGTAACCTTGAACTCGAATACATTTTTATCCAACAACCCGCGTTGGAGCAACGTGGTGGAATAAGCCAAGCCATCTCCTGATGGAGAAGAGATCTTTGCCCAATAGTGAACATTCACAGTGAAACGTTGACATCAAAAGTTACACAGCTTGCCTAGAACTTTTGGTAACGTATTTACGATTTTAGTAGTTCGATTCAGGACAGCTTTTTTCGTCCTTGATTGAGGAATATTTTGTTTTTTTTTTTTTTTGTTTTATTATAAAAGTATTTTACAACAAACCCAGTGAAATCAGTTATATTCTCACAAGTGACATAAAGACTCAAAACGAACGGGAAACGACGTATAACGGCGTCACTTGGTTTAGCGTGTTCGTATTGTATCTGCATTGATTTACCGAATATGATGTATAGAGGGGTACCTATTAAAACATCAAATTAAGACAAAATCAGTCATGAGAACCAATTATCTTGTTGGCTTAAATCAGGCAGTCCTAAATCTTTTGGAATTACTTCATACTACGTACTGATATCATCCAGTGTTTGGAACACCTGAATCTCGGAAAGAGGAAGCCTGCCTGCATAGGTGAACTCATGTGTTTAAATTTAACACGAGAAGATCGCATTATCTGGGCGTTACGTTATCGACGTGACGTCACGATACCCACCCAGCGCGGGGTACGGGGGACGAAATAGCAAGTCATTGGTCGCCACCATATCGATGACGATTCCACAAACTTGGTAAATATCTCTTAATGACATAGATAACAAGTTTGAGATATTACCTTATAGCTTTTTAGATAGTATTATTACCATCTCTTTCTAGAGCATCGGATTAAAAAGGATAGCAAATACTGAAGTTCTGTTATTTCTGCGATTGTGTGCAACAAAAACGTCACACTAACATATTTTCTGTTACACGCCAGACAGCCGTTTCAACCACAAATAAGTCTAAGTAAAACCTATATTGTATGTGTATATTCAAAGAAAATTAGTTCTTTAGTTATTAATTACTTCTCGTTGGAATCTTTAAAGCATACTTGAATAAAGAATGGTTATATATAACTTCTGTTTATATAACTATCAATTCACACGGAAACGTCAAGTCCTCTTGGGAATCGAACCTTGGACTCTCTCTCTTTACGTGAGTTACATATATCAGCGACACAATGAATATCTTTTATTCAATAGAAGCATTACACAGATTTATTGATTGACAAATTAAAAATTACCAACCGACTACTGAACTACTCCTGTTACGGTTACACACGATAAGCTCCACTTATTCCATCACGCCGCACCAATGAGGGTTGGCGAATAAACATATAATGAAATTTTCATGACACGGCAGGTTTCCTTACGAAGTTTACACCGCCTAGCACCGGATTGGAATCCACAATCTATAATAAGGATTCGCGTGTCGTAACCGCTGAGCCATCTCGGTTTCACGATAAAAGGTATTATACGTTCCGATGAATCCTTGTTACGTGGCCTTGTAGCTAACCTACTTGAGTTCAATGTTTATTTGTAACGTATTGACGGACAGCAATAGTACGCCTGCGTCCTGTTGAAAAGTAGGGGTGTCTATTTTTAATACTTTTGTTTATATTTTAAGTGAATTTCACAGATGTATCTGTGAAATTCACTTAAAATATAAACAATCTGTGAAATATAGGCCACCTGGTGGTAAGTGGTCACCAACGCCCATAGACATTGGCATTGTAAGAAATGTTAATCATCGCTTACATCACCAATGCGCCACCAACCTTGAGAACTAACATGTTTTATCCCTTGTGCCAGTAATTACACTGGCTCACTCACCCTTCAAACCGGAGCACAACAATACCAAGTACGGTAGAATTGCACAAATCTCTACCACCACTGATAATTAGCCGACATATGACATTGTCGAGCCTAAACTTTTCTACGAGACTGCACTACTTTGAAGCTTATGTAACGTTTTAACGCGTTGACTAAGAGACTTAAAATTTGGTATGATAGTTAATCGAAGATGCCCACAAAAAAGAACAACAAAAATGCGGCACATTTAAAGCACAGTTTTGTTTCATAATTTTTTTAAGATAAAGGCAAACACTAGTGAGCATGGCCAATAAGCCTTAAAGCTCTTGAACGCGTTGACTAAGAAACTTAAAATTTTGTATGCTACTCAAGTCAATACTTAAAAGAGTGACAGGACCAGGTTATATTGAGAAATATGTAGAAAAAGAATTTTCTTTTAAATATTTTTTTTTAGAAAGTAACTTTCATTGACAGTCGAAATAAAAATAACTGATGCCAAAAAAAAAAACACTTTAGACTCACAATCGTTACAAGAAACTGCGATATTTTTTACCAATTCGCTGGTTTACAATTTTTTTTAGTTTATGTAAATATATATAATAAAAAAAATTGTGGCGAAATGAGTTTTTTTATTTGTATTTGTCGGGCAAAAAACACAATTTTGTTTCATATGCATCTTTCGCTATATTATTCTATGTATTACTTAGAGAATGTCACGGTCTAGTCTAGTGGCTAGCTAGGTCGCAGATTCCGAGGTCATAGTCCGAGGTCATAACCCTGTATAGGGTCCACAATAATAATATTTACAACCACTTCCCTCGGGAAGCACGTATAGCTGAGTTTTGTAAAGCGAGCACCCGACTTGAGGAAATTATTTTTCGATGTCTGATTCCGAGGTCATAGTCAATAACGCCCCCAGGTTGGGTCCACAAAAAAAAAATTACATCATCTTACCTCGTAAAGCATAATATAGGCTGAGCTTTGTTAATTTGGCACCCGGCTTTAGAAAAAAAAAATTCAATGTCATTTGATTATTATTTACAGCTACTACAAACGTAATAAACGTTACTACGATCAACTACATACGAAAATCTGAAAGTATAAAAAAAAACAATTTTCAACCGCCATGATAATTGGTATATATATATACACAGTCAAACAAAACCAGGTTTTGCTAATAAATGTTTAAATTAAAAAAATATTATAATTATATATATATATAATTATATATATATATACATACATATACACAAGACAAGTACACAATATACATGCGTTATCAAATACGCTGAACGATAACAGATAATGTTCGTTATATAGTGTCCTGTTGATAACCTGCTTCGAGTACCGAGTTTTGTAAATGGATAGAAACTGTATTCATTTTGATTTAAATAATTTTAATTTATTTAATATACAAGCCGCTCAAGGTTGACCGACGATTGATCTACCTCTTTATTTAAGACTTTTCAAATCTCAAGCGTATTTTATGAATGGTATTAAAAAAACACCTTTTGTGGCGAACATGGCATAAATATTTATTTCAGATCCATGGGACATCTTAGTTACCAAAGTTGGTGGCGCTTTAAGATGTTATGCGCCAATGTCTATGAGCTGTAGTGACCACTTACCATCAGGTGGCCCACTTGACATGGACATGATTGGAAAGAGTTCAGACGCGGCTTTACGTGCTTTCGAAGGCACGGGACTTATAACACTGCCAGCTAGTAGACCAACCTGCAACCGATTCCTCGACACGAAAACCCTGGTTGGAACCCGGTACTTGATGATATATAGATGATACAATAAATCAGCATTAATAAATACTATATTAGTAGAAATAATCAACATTTTCCAGCTACTTAATACATAGTAGCAGTAACTTATAGCAGCTATCACATAAACATACATACATATATATATATATATATTATAGAACTCCAACCAATATTTACATAATTTGTGATAATGGAGAAACAAACTCGTAAAGTTATCACAAATTATTCTACATTACTTAAAAATAATTTTTATCTTTTAATATCAAATTTAATGAATGAATATTTTGTATCTGTGTAAATATAAAAAAATAAATGTTGCTATATAAATAAAAATGAATGACAGATTTTCGTATGGGAAGGATTTACATTAAACGTTAATATTGAAGGACAGACATATAAAGAAAATATTCTTGTTTTTTTTTTTTTATAGATTAAAAACTTTCTAAGTAGTATACAGAACAACCCAGGACAGTTTCATTACAATCGGACGAATGGTTTAGGAAGAAATAGAGGACTAACATACATCCTTTTTATTTCAATATAATTGTTAATGTATGATTATTACAGTTGTATTTTATTTTCACAAATACTCATATGACTTAATCATATTTAGATATGCACAAATATTTCATGACTGCATGTTTTTATTATCAAGCAGCACAGAAACTAACTTTAAGGAGTATTGTGGACTCTACAAGTTTTCATAGTACTCTAATGATGACAATTTCCTCATATATCTGGAATGTGTACCAGTTGTATTACAAACAGGTAGATTTAAAGCCACAACTCTCATTTACGAAGCTGGTAAAAGTAAAAAAAAGAAAACAACTAAATTATTATATTTCTGAGACCTTGCTTTGGAAGTAAAAAGTTGAATATATATTAAAAAATGCATTAACACAAATATATTTCAATAAAAACTCGTAAAGTAAAGACTGTAACAAAAAACTTCTTGAAGAATATACCTTTTGAAACTTTTAATGAAATAAAAACACATACATTTTTTACCTTAAAATTAAGTTTTTTACTCATAATATAACATAAAAGATAACTTTAACAATAGATTAAAGAATAGAGACGGGAGGTGAAGACCCCAGTGGTTCGAACATATGAATCAAAGCCAAAACGTACAGGTTCAAACCCAACAAGACTGTTATTTTTCAATATTGTTAACCCACCAATCAATCATGATTATAAAATATATTAATATTTTATAATATTATATTATAAATACATTATAAAATATATTAACAACTATAAATCTGGCATGGTCAGTATCGAACCTACACATCTCTCATAACAGGACCGCCTTAAGGTTGGTGGAGCATTGCTGATGTAAGCGATGGTTAACATTTCTTACAATGCTAATGTCCTATGGGTGTTAGTGACCATTTACCATCAGGTTGCCCATATGCAAGTCGACATTCCTATTCTATAAAAAAAAAATGTAAGGCACGGTTAATATACCCTATATCTTTGAGCTATTCACACACTTTACTATTAATAGAATCTAATCATGTATGCATTATATATATACTAATCTATGAATACAAATACCAGATAGCTAAGCTTTATAACATAATTATTTACAGTAAATAATTTGTAACAGTGCAGCTGCTGGATACAATTTTTTTTTATATTGAAAATAGGTAGCTACTGGCAAATGGGCCGCCTGATGTTAAATAGTCACCACCCACGACAGACATTGGTGATATAGGGTATATTAACTATGCCTTACATTATTATTTTTTTTATAGAATAGGAATGTCGACTTGCATATGGGCAACCTGATGGTAAATGGTCACTAACACCCATATGACATTAGCATTGTAAGAAATGTTAACCATCGCTTACATCACCAATGCTCCACCAACCTTGGGAAATAAGATGTTATGTCCTTTGTGTCTGAAATTAAACCGGTGCACTCACCCATCAATCCGGAACACAACAATACCAAGTACTGCTGTTTTGCGGTAGAATATCTGATGAGTGGGTGGTGCCTACCCTGAGGAGCTTGCACAAAGCTCTACCACCAGTACATTGTTGATGCTCCACCAAACTTGGCCACTAAGATGTTATAATACAAGCATACACAAAGCCCTACCACCAAATTTATCTATTGTTGTTTTTTGCATATGCATTGTATTGTTGGGGTACAAAAAAGGAACATAGGAAACATATCATGATTTATTATGATTGCTTTTAAGATAAACAGACACACTAATAACTTCCAAATTTAATAAATTTATTAATAAATTAACATACCTACTATTAATAAATTTTATCTATTTGTTATTTACTCGAACAAACTTAATGCTACATTTGCTTAAGTAATTAAGAAAGTTAATGCAATTTTTAAATACATATTCACTTAAAATATACATCAATATCACAAAATGCTAAAACAGTATTATTAAACATAAAATGATCTATATTTATAATTGATATAATAATTATATCTTAATATTTTCACTGATAATATAATTGATATTAAAAAAATCCATTGATTGTATTATTACCCTATATTATATAATTATATTTTATATACATAATGAATGAAGCTTAGTGTCCCTACAACTTGCAAGTAAAATAAAACAGATTATACAACATAAATATTTAAATTAAAAAAAACAACATTCTTATATCAATAATTATGTAGTTTTTGTTAATATATTATAATTTATAAAAGAAACCTTTAAAATCAGAGTACAGAATACGACAATATTGAGCTATTGTGAAACAATTTAATAGTTAGCCACTATTAAATCTGTTTTTGTCGACCAAATCTCAACCGAGATCGCTGGTCTATTACGAACGGCCAAGCTATGGAATAACCAGCCGATTTCAGTCGACCCGATTTTAAATGCTCGCCATACATTATAATATCCTCCCGTCACGGGTCGGGTTATTTGGTCATCCGCGCCCTAGCGGTGACATCACCTCTATTGAGGTAGATAACAGGCTATTCAATAGTGGCACGCCCGATACCGTGCAATCTATGTAAAATAGCTCATTACAATTAAATATAAGCATTTTGAGTGATTTGGAGTACGTAAAATATTACGGAAAATCCGGTTTCCAAATTTATGATAAAATGTCGGAAGGAAGCTAGGAACTTTGACTGAGACTAGCGTCAATTTTCCCGAAATAATGCGAGTTAGTCATTATGCAGCAGTCGAGCTAAAAAAAACGACCCAATTACGATCTACGGCCTCAGAAACCACACCCTAGTCGGAGGCACTGCCGGGCGGCGAAATAGAAATAATCCTATTAGAAGTTATCTTTTTAGCGTGTAATCGTAATGAAATACGAATAAATGATACTTACCGGCTATTGGCTCCAAGAGGCGATAAGTCGACTTTTGTCACAGCACAAATCACTTCACTTTAGCGTAGCAATGTAACTCACACTAAGCACACGTAAGACATAATATTACTATGGATAACACGCACTGACGTTCCCTTCGCGTTTTAAGCCACTAGCACCACAGACATTACGCGAAAAAGCGCTATTTCTTATTTTTCGTTCGTATAAAGGGACCGTCTGCTCACACCGCTTCCGTTAATCGATGTCCGAGTTTCGTTTTGGTTCCGCGCCCGCAGCGTCGCTGGCATCGGCTGTCTTTGCAATACGACCTGTCCTTGCTGAAACCAGATGGCGCTGGGTGGCAATAATGTGTTGCCAGTAAAATGTAATGTTTTTATTATTAGGGAAACAATGCTAAAGACTGAAGCCACCACATATAATTTTTAATCGAAAAAATAATTGTAACCTTGCAATAATAGTACATTTTTTTAAATATATAAAATTCATTGATCATTTTTCTTCAGAATACTTGGAGCTACGTTTCAACGTATTTAAGGCGGTCACCGTAGTAGCTAATTTTAACTAAATTTTAAATAATGATTGAATTCGTCAACATAAATGTTATGCAAATAAAATTTATTCTTCTAATATTTAGTTACTGTAATCTAAAATAACAGTTATAGATAAATTATTTAAGCTTATTAGGGAAAGTTTGAATCCTGGCAACACACTAAAGCTATTCCATTTGAGGCACTAATTATTATATTATTTAATAATTTGATTCCTAATTTTAAAACAATATATTTAACCACTTTTAATTTATACACTTCAATTTATCAATAATATAATGTCTCCTATTATCAATAATTAAAAACCATAATTTTGTTTTTTGCTTAAACAATTTTTGTGTTAAATTTAAATGTTGAAACAATTTTTATTATATTTAAGTTACTAATTATTTTTAAAATATTACGCTTGAAGCGTGAATAAATAAATTATTGTTAAGATTTTACCATGAAAAAAACTTGTTTAAATTTTTAAGCATGAAATGAAACGCACAAATCTAGTCGTTAAAAAAAAATAATAATAATTCATTCATTTCCAAAATGGCGAACGCTTAGGTTGTGTGTTACTGTTATCTTTTTTGTTTTTTTATAAATTATACACGCTGTTGACTTGACATTGAGGTAAATATATCATTTATCATATATATGAATACTTCCATTAAACATAAAATGATTGGTATTCATTGTTTGCAACAGTTTAATGGGTCGCTCGCCGAGTCCGCGGCGGCGTGAGGACCGTCGTGATCGCCGCGAGAGAGACAGGGAACGCGATCGAGATCGCGACAGGCGGAGGCCTAGGACCCGGTCCCGTTCGCGATCCTTAGACCGTAGAAGGCGCTCCCCAGAACGCCGGCGGTCTCCGTCTCCACGCCGGAAACGATCGAGATCCGTGTCCGCGACGCCAACGACATCATTCGCTCCGAAACCTAAGAAGAATTTCGGCGAACGGCCCATAGTCACGCCAGCAGATTTGGAGGGAAAAACACCCGAGGAACAAGAAATGTTGAAGGTAATGGGTTTCTGCGGCTTCGACACGACGAAAGGTAAGAAAGTCGATGGTAATGTCGAAGGAGACGTACATGTAGTCTTAAAACGGAAATATAGACAATATATGAACAGGAAGGGTGGTTTCAACAGGCCGTTGGACTTTGTCGCGTAACGGTAGCCCACAACCTATTTAGCTTGTTTGTTAGGCCTCCAGGGTCGCCCGATGTGATATTGGTTCTTTTAAAGCTTGTTCATACATAAACTGATATTTGAAACGTACTTCCATTTTCAAATAAGAAAATTTTGAGCTATTGCAAACTGCCAACAAGATTGTGCCTTTATTGATCTTACAATTAAAAAATATGTAACCTTGAACTTTTAAAGCCAAGGACAGGCAGTTTTAATTTATTTTTTAAATCAGTTGTGAGGACAAGCTTTAAGAACAATTTTATTAGGATTAAGTGTTAAACTGTTTTCCATTTTGTACTGAGTTAGTTTTTGAGTTTTTGTTGTGATACACACATATAAAATTTGAATAATTACAATCACTATTTTATACACTTTTAATATATTGATAAACTATTTTTTAATTAGTTAATACATATAAATTAATTTTAAGGTTATAAAAACTTACAACAATTTTAGTTGACAAATTGAAAACAATCACACAACACATTACTCAATAAATATCACAACTAAAACTCAGAAATAATAATATTTTGCCGCAAAACGCAAAAAAATATCATTACATTGTAAATATCTGGTTATAACAACAAAAGCAAACTTACATTCACAAAGAAATGACAAAAAAATATCTTTTTCAAATAGTACTGACTGATCAGTATGTTTTGTGGCAAAACTTAGATTTTAAGATAGATATTAAGCCCGTTACCTCAGTGCCCGCGCGCAGCTCTGGCCCGCGCGGGTTTTGGTTGAGCGCTCAGCGCACCAAGAAATCTCATGGAGTTGATTCGGAAACGATAAAATGGTGTGTGAAGTTATAGCCATATACGGTCACTGTATGGTCAAAGATTATATTTGCATGGCAGACAATTTTCTTTATAATAATATTTCACAACTATCAACTTCTTAACTTATTATTAAGATTTTTTTATGTCTGAAATATGAACTATATAATTCTTTGATGTATACAAAACTGTGTCCAGATATAATTGTCTATTAATAGTCAGCTTTGATATTTGCATAGCACCACAGGACACTGCAGACGCCCTGCATGTTATTTTCTCATGTTATAACTTCACATTGCCTTTCTATAAGACTGATTTGTCGTAGCTAAGTTGAACGTTACCCGCGCGACGCGACACACACAGGAACCATAGATATATTTATACACTTTACACCCCCCACCCTAACCTTTATCCTCCACAATGTACAATAGTTAAAGACCTACGGACCAGAGTGTGATTTTATCAATGTTTTTGTGTTTACAGATGATTGGTTTGAGAAAATAGTAATATTAATCTTATAGACCATATATTTAAAAGCATTTTAAATATTTTCAGAGAAGAAATTAACTTTATTTTTTATTGTATTTATTGAAAAATTGTTCAGTACATTTATTACCTTAGCTTATTTTTTATTAACATTAGTAAAGGTTTATAAAATACATATTATGACAAGAATATTCTCAAAACCAAATTAATTCTTAAAGACAAATGAATGTTGACAAAACCGCTCTCTGTACCGTATGTCTCCATAGACCATATACAATAATATACAAATGTTGCATATATGTGATATATTTAGTGTAAGACGCGCACACGCGCCGCGCGGGGGCTCCGGCAGCAATACGAATCGTACTCGAATGAACTTCATTTGATTTGTCACTACACCGCACCCATTGAATGAATCTAATGCAAAAATAATTCACATTCCGATAACAAAAGAACTCTTTGAACCGTCTAGTCTAGTCGCATTCTCAGAACGACGGAAAAAGTTTTTGTCATGTCACGAATTTGGAAACCGCATACAGAAGACATGCATTCAATTCTCAAAAAAATATTTTCTCTTCCAGATTTTCTAAATGAAAATTATGTTACAATAAAACACGTAATATTCTGTTACATATATATATTTCCACATACAAATATCCTGGTTGAAAGATTATTAAAACCAAATATTTTTCTGTTTATATAATATCTTTGGCAGAAAGATAGAACAAAATTATATATATTTTTTAATTTTATATATAACATTAAAAACGAGAATCAAATAGATTCATTCCCACGTGTATATACCATGAATTTGTATTTATTTTCTATTGTAATTCTAAATTGTACTTCTCCTATTGATACTTAATTTAAAATTGTGAATATTAGATCTAAAAACATATGTATAACTCGTAATCCTTGGATGATTTTGTCATTTGTTAAGATTAATTCTTATTTCCGACATTTAAATATTATATTTGTAAAATACAATACTTCACTTTTTTATTTGACTCATATCAAATCTGCAGAAAAGGCAAAAATCATTATGTTGAAATTTTGTCTTGATTAAAAGTTTGTATGTATCAAAAAAAAAATATTACTATATTGTAATTATTTACTGTTATATAAGTTACCACAAAATATTTTTGGTGAATAAAAAATCTTGATATGGTATACTTTGCCAACGTTTTTATAATTTAGTATATTATGAAATTGTTTAAATTTTTTTTTTAATAATTGAAAGTTTAATTGTGAGATAAAAAAATGTTACCTACAAATTATGACTTTATTTGTTTTTCGGCAACAGATTCTTGTCTGAAAAAAGTTTGTTTTTAAAAACTAATTAAAAGTCCAGTAATAATTTTTTGTACTTATAATAGTCACTAAGAATAGTAATTTTTTACATATGAAAATATAAAATTATCAAATGTATCGCCGATTGACTCTTCCGATAATTCGATTTGGTAATATATAATAACATTTTGTTCATATGTAAAAAGGGTTTGCTTAATCCAAGGATGTAAAATTCTAAATAAAACTGATTTGGATTGAAATGAGTTTTCATTAATACAACCTTTCCCGCCATTTTTAAACATACGGTAATATAAAATAACATTTTATTCCATGACTGTTTTAGGTAGGTACTTAATAACAATCGATGCCTAATTTCGAATAACAAGCCAAATTTTTGGAAGACAAAATAAGAACTTACAGCTTTAGAACTTGCAAAGGCTATAATATAATTCGTATATGAAAACTAGCCAAGTCAGACCTTTAGCTTCAATATATTGTCCTAAGTTATAAAAAGAAATAATATTTTAAATTATAAAATATTTTATATTGTTATAAATAAATTTTAGGACTGACCATTGAACTTGGCACCCATTTAGATCTCTTGTCATTGAAGTCAACAACCAAGGCATTAGCATAATATTGAACTTGACTCTCATTTCACATTTATGTCTTTGATGGGATTATCATTTACTGGAGATGTAATTTCTTAAACAAATAAAACAATGAACTTCATTCACATAACATTTATTTCATATGTAACACTTCACCTCCAAGGAATTAATTGTACAATAGCTTATAAGAGAATACTGTATTGCCTTAATATAATAATTGGATAGACAAAAAATGATAAAACTCATATCATTACATTGGCTCACTGCAAGAACACTTTTAGCTTAGCTATTCTGTAAGAACATCCAGAAATTTCAGAGATATGCGATTTTTATTATAATATATATATCACACAAATGAGACACTAATTAAAATGGCGAAACACAGTCTTTCAGCATGTCACGATGTCTTACAGAATAGCACCGCTGTACTCAACTTTTGATTACTTAAATCTGTCTTATATTATCGAATTACAATATTATGACAAGCTTGTTTCCAATTCATTGAGCGCCTAACGGTATGTCATGTCACAGATTATTTCACAAATATCAAGTAGCATACAAAAAAAAATTGAAAATTTTTAATCTATTATACCAATAGGTGAAGTTTATTGTTATACAAATGTAAATTTTAAAAGTACCACACGTTTTATTTAAAAAATCTATTTTCAGATATTTATTCCGTAAGATTAATAATGTTTTTTTAAATAATATTAGTTGCATATGTAGTGGTCGTGTCACATATTCACACACACGCTTCACCGACTGAGACCGACAAACATTTACACGGTGTATTTATTATTTTTGCAATCAATAATTTCTTGCAGGTAACCGATGTAACAACGACCCGATGCTCAAGAAATGATTCGTTATTAAAATAATTTTACCATCCGTAAGCTAAACGAATCGTTTTTTTTTAAATAACATAGCCCGGTTCGAATGAGATTCAAATAAATTAGTTTAATTAGGAACTTGACTAGTGCAAATCAAAAACAAAAGTTACATTCTTATGAATTAATTTACCATTTGCAAAAAATATTTGTTAAACATCTCTTACAAACTATTTATATTATATACAATAGGAATGATATTACATATTTGTGCATGCATTTGGACATAAAACACAAATAGGATATGCCGATTTTGATAATGTTTTCACAAACAAAACTAATGAAATTGGCACACTTCTGAAATAATTGCAAAAGAGAACACACATATTACAGCTTTATCAATAATTACATAAAATAACAAAAATTTTCTTAAAAAAAATAATAAAAGTATACATATTTATTGTCTATACTAAATATATTATTTTAAGGGATCTATCTAACATTTGATAAAAAAAAAAACCAAACGATTCTATAAATAATTCATTTGACAAATATAATTTATTTAATATTTATTACATAAAATATCATTTGACAACTATTGACTAACAGCCTTACTCATAAACATTGTGTAGCGTTGATTTGTTAAACAACGCTGTCTTCTTCTTTCAAATTACAAACCAATATTGATAGAAAGGGAGAAATCAGCGTTTAACTAAATAGTTGCTAAGCAGCGTTTATAAGTAATGTAATAATGCTAATATTAGTTTAGTTAGACCACATAAACTTTAACATTCAGCACAATTGCAAATTGAGTGTCCCTCAAATGATATTTTATAAAACAACATGTTCGCAGAATGAATATATTTATCATGTGGAGTTTCTTGTTAATTTTTTTTTTTAATTATCATTTGTCAAATGTTTTTTGTGAAACATTATATAACCGTGTATTATGTAATGTTATAATAGCAATATAAAATAAATAGCATTTCTGGGAAGTGTCAAGCGAGAAGCTTTGTATGAGATCATAGATTTCTTAAACAATTAATATTCTATAATAAATATATAAGTACATTTTTTTCACATATATTTATTTTTGGTTTTATACGGACATTATAGAAGCGAAGCTAAATAGGGATTCTAAGTATGGTCCCCTAGAGGAAATAGCCTCACTAGAGACAGAAGGAAACATTTTAAAAATATTCAATCATGTGTAATAGCAGCTTATCAGCTATAGCTATTGTGCAGGTATGCACACGGACGCAAAAAGATTCCTATTTAAAAAAAAAAAACATTATCAATAGTCATCGATACATATATGATATTTTATAATTATCCCATTGTTGAGCAAAGACCTATTATGAGAAGCTTTAGATATAAATATGACATAAGTTCATCCGTCGGCTTTTCATTATTAATACATAAACAAATATATCTAAATTTAATTATACATATGTAGCTTGTATATATAGAAATAGCTGTCACATTTATTTTCTTATCTGTTCTTCTTGGTAGAATCTATATTTCAAACCGTTGTTAGCTTTACGTACAATTTAATCCAAATAAGTAAAGTATTAGTTCGACTTCAAGCTTTCTTCTATTTATAATATATATTTGAAAGTTTAAAATTGAAAATATTTATCTAAAGTTAATCTATGTATGATAATTTAAAACCAAAATAACATATATCAATTGCATATAGTACTAAGAATATTATACAAATTATATATTAGGACCGTATATAGCGACACAAACTTGTAATTAATGACGTGATAGTTATAAATAACTAAAATATGGTGAAGAGAGAGAGAGAGATATGTATATAGTATATACCAATGGCAGAAAGAGCACAGATATACACAAGGACCTTGAATTGTTATGACGTATTAATTAAATGTCGACGAAGTTGAAATTTAATGTGGATATGAGTTTTTCTGATGGTACGGCTTTGTCAGATATTCTACCGTAAAACAGCAGTACTTGATTATTGTCGTGTTCCGGTTTGAAGGGTGAGTGAGCCAGTGTAATTACAGGCATATATAACAGACATAACATCTTAGTAGGAGCAGTGTGGTGGAATAAGATCCGAAACCTTTTCCTCAAAATGGAGAGGAGGCCTTAGCCCAGTGGAACATTATGAAGTGCACCACCATCCAGTGCCAATACACGGTGAACTACTGGCTAAGTAACCAAATGATCAAGAAAGTCTTCATTTTGTAAATTGTGTATCGGATAAGGTCGGGTCAGTTCAAGCTCAAAGCTATTCACCATTACACCAGCCCATCGGTATAGCATATAGACATACAAAGCTGCTAGTGTATATAATTGTGTTATATAATCACACGTTTGAGAAATAATAAGCTGACACTTAAATGAATTAAATTTGAAGATGAATTTGAAATTGTCGGTTATTGCTAAGAGTTGTTACAACCACCAAGAATATTAGTTTGATTATGTATAAAACTCTTATATATATCTAATTGAGTATTCTTATTGTTTAAAGAAAATGAGTAACTATCGTAGTTCCTGACCGGTTCTTAAGTAAAGAATCTAGATTAGACAGTTAACATGCTTTACATTAAATTTAATAAAGATTAAGCGGATTTCATTTGATTGCAACGCCGATTCTAATAATATAATTTAAAAAAATTAATACATTTGGTGGTTGTAATAACTTTATATATATAAATATTCACCAATTTTAGTTAATTTAGTACCACACGCGCCAATCAGTTCGTAAAGCTCTAGAAGGGTGCCGCCTCGTCCAGGGTGTGGAGCCAGTTGAAGATGATCATGTTCCGCTCGTATTTGGACAACGGGCGGCCGCGCTCGCGCTCAAGGTCGGCCGCCGTCAGCGCCAGGTTCGCCGCTTCTGGAGTTACACACATATCGGTTCAGTAAATATGATATAGGCAAGTACTTGGTACTGTTTCAGCGAAATTGCCTACAAGATCGTTTATAGGTAGACTATAAAGAGCCACCTGATGGTAACTGGTCACCACCTCCAATAGACATTTTACAGTGAATAATTATGAATCCAACCTTGGAAATGGAGATGTTACGTTCCTTGTGCCAGTTAGTAGTAAGTATTGCTCCTTGATGGTAGAATATGTGATGCATGAGTGGTACCACCAAGTAAAAGTTATATCCAAATATATATATTATACTATTAATACATGGGATGAGGAGCTGGTGATCTGTATTCAGATCTCCAATAATGGCTGTAATTGATTGGTCTACACCCTGCCATCTGCCTGTGTATATATAATTGTCATGACAGTGTGAACACTGTAAAAGTAGCAGCGCCATCTAGCGGGGATATATATCTTTGTTTAACTTTTCTCCTTCAACAGGAATATTATAGTTTAGTGTACGTCTGTTAAAACTGCAGCGACTATTACTTTTCTATAAATTTCAAGTTGCAAATAATGCTATATAATTTTTGTTACAGATAAGAAATTGAAGTCATTTCACAATAAATTTGTTTAATTAATGATTTTGTTGGTGAATTTATTATTATAATATGTTGGTTAAGCAACTTAACACACCTGGATGCACGAACTTGGCAGGTTTGGTGGGCACCGCCAGCGTGGTGGGGCCCGGTCCCGACACAGCGACCGACGCAGCCGCCTAAACAAATGCAAACATTTCATGTATTCCAATTAACAAATAAGGTATTATATAATAAAGCATTCAACTACTTTTAATATTATTTTTATTATTATTATTTTAAGGTTGCTTTTATTTATTTAATAATAATATATATTTATTCATAATAGAGATTGAACATAGTAAATATTACAATTATGTTTGTTATTAATTTAATTCCAATCAGATGTGTATAACACTGTACTCCTTGCTAAATTATAAAATAATCTGTTCCCTTTTTCGTGAGTCGCAAAATTATTATGTACAACATGTTTTCTCTTAAAGACTTTCTATAAGAATATTACTTTCTATAGTTAAAATTCAACAGATACGGCAGAAGTAACTTTAATGGGTGTCTTGACACAAATTGATCAAATTGTCAATGGTTAACAATATTTCTACATTGATTATGAACAGTTCGTACCGTAACATATATACAAATATAAATAATTCAAACCTCCAGTTTGTCCAGATTGAATTCCGACTGGGACATCCTCTCCAGAGCTCGGTATGTGGTCAGCAAACGACGTTTGATGTAGTTCTGACGGACCTGAAATTATTATTATTTCATTACAGTAACCCCATAGCTAGGCTTAGGCCTCTCCTTTAGTAGAGGCTTGAATTTAAAGCAGATTAGTGAATACACATGGGGTTAAGTGTTTTTCGAAGTACACATAGCTGCAGAACTGAAAACAAATTAAGCACATAGTAATTCAATGGTGCTTGTCGGTTTGAACGAAATGCACTCTTCAGTCAAGATTCACGTGTTTTAACCACTGAGCCATCAAGCTTCAACAAAATAAAATAAATGTTTCAAATATTATATTCTTCTTTACAAATAATTTCTATTGAATCAGATAATTACTATTTTTGTTTATTAAAATTTATTTGAATGTTAAAGAGCCTAAACTAGTTAAACATAAAAGTATAAGTTTTGGTCCTTCGAGCCGGACATACCTTCTTATTATCGCTGGGTAGAGATCTATGCGGAGGCTGAACCGGATGTGACCTCTGCGGCGATGGTAACTGCGAGCCTCCTACTGAAATTGTTCAATTTCAAATATAAAACAGTATATATTGCAGGTATATAAAAAATTGTATTGACGTCTGATATGTGATAGAATTAACTTGGTACAAAATAAAGGTACATGCAGTGCCTAAGCCTACTCACTACTAAGATTGTTTAAATTTTTAATTTATTTTCTATATCATCATAAAATTAAGGATGTTACTGTGAGCTGCAACTGAGAGTTTCTCCATGAACCTTGAGATCTACAGTCTTATAACTACCCAGTACACCACTGAGGCTGTCACACTCACCAGCCACCCAGGTGCTGCACGAGCGGGACGCCGCAGACAGCGTCATCGCTTCCAGAGCTGCGCATAGACCCACTTCCGACGTAGCACTGTAAATAGACATTAGAATATAAGCATTTTCGTCTTTAATATATTCTTGTATTGTATAGAAAGCCTTATATATTCATGTAATTTTATATGTAACATTTAAATTTATTAACAGGCGAAGTTGCATTGAAGGGACCGACTTTAAGAAGGAAAAATTATGGCAGCTTCATGGTAACTTTAAACGTAATGGTAAGTTCAGATCTTTGAGCTGGTTCAGAGAAATACAAAGGTAGTGTTACCTGCGCACAGGGGCGAAGGTTGCGGGCGCAGCCACGTCGCCGGCGCTGAAGGAGCGCCGCAGCCCGAGCTGAGCGCACAGCGCGGCGCAGCCAGCCAGCAGCTCGCGACACGCATCACCCGCCTGCAGCGCGCCCGAGCCGCGTCTGGGTTTATAACTACTTGTAATGTTCCTCAATTTGACAACAATAATAACCACTAAATGATCCACAGCTTCTTATTAATCCACATATGTGCCCACCAATCCACATTGAAGCAGTGTTGTGGAATAAGCCTGTAGGTTTGTCCAGCTGTGGCATATTACAATATGATAATGTCCCACTAAATCTACTTAAGCAGATACTCACTTCAATTTTCCCTCAGGATTAGGACTGGCCACCCTCAAACTCGGATCAGGTCCTTGTCCAGCCTAGAAAATAAAACTACAGTATAAATCTTAGTCAGATTATTGGAGTGCTTTATGCTGGAGTGCAATATGTCAGCTGGCTTGTGTTTGAGTTTTTTCTTAAAGAATAGCTCAACAATGAAGTTATATATGTATGTATATTAAGTTATTACTAACGCTAAATACTCACTTTACAGGCTAGTAATCGGAGTACCCGAGCATCTGAAGCAGCTGAAGATACACTAAACAGGGACAACTCAGTGGTCACCGATTCATGGGAGGGCGAGCGCGCCACCCCCGCACCCCGCCACGCCTCCCCGGTGCACATTTCCACTACAGACAGTTAAATATATATTCAACAACTCTATATAATAAAACATTACATAGAGTTGAGAGGATGCAGTGGGTAGAACCAGCGACCAAACGACTGTTGTGCTTGAAAAACAGAGAGGTTCTTCATGTACAATTTTGGAAGAAAATATTGCTAGAAAAACGGCATGAATCAGATGGAATTCAACGGTATGTACCAACCTGCACTGAAAAAGCTTGGTGGAATAACCTTAAAATTTGAACCTTTGGCCATGATAGTGAACAATGGCCAACAGCTGATAGGGTTGTTAGGTAATACTATAGGTTATTAAACATTTTTCTAACTTTTACCTTATTGAAATAAGAGAGGGTGTTATATAAAACATTGCAAAATTCAATAAAATTAAGAATGTAGCGTTCTAAGTGGAATCAATGATAGTGCCGTTTCCAAAATGTATAAATTTAAATTTAACTATAAAGCTTAATTTATCATCAAAAATATTATTGAATTTTCGTATTTTCGATAATCATAATTTAAGAATCGAAGCAAATATAGCGAATATTTGCTTCGATTCAAATAAATTCTGGGCATATTCATACCATTGTCACAAGTCAGCAGCTATTTAACGCTAGGAGAATCGAAATATTGTTAATATGTTAATTGAATAATGATGTTTTGATCACGTGATCTACATTTTAGTGCGTATTAAGTGTATTTGGTAGGACTGAACTATTATTACATATTATTATAACATTTACTAATATCCATAGAGAATTCAGGGTTAATTATTTATTTTTGATAACATGTCTTAATAGTGATTATTTGATATAAAAAATAGTTACTATAAATTGTACGGTAGTACGGTAAAACCGGAGTATGAATAAAAAAAGCAATATTTACCGCTAATGTTGGGATCCACGGCGAATGTGTATATTTACCACACTCTTATATAAATTATTTACCGTTTTAAATACTACGAGCGACAATATATTCAATGATATTCCAATATAAACATGATATTTCAACAAAACATCAAAATTTTTGCGTCCATTTAACTAAATGTCAAATTCACGACACGTTCTGAAACTACTATAATTTTATAGGATTTAATTTATTTTTTGGCAAGAATTTGCAATAGGTATTTTTTTATTATTAATTTTCTATTTTATATTTGACAAATAAATCATGTAAGTAATTAAGAATAATCATGTAGAAGAATTTATTGTTTACAGTGCCATCTATCGCACTAGATTTCTTACTCATTCAATTATTAATAGATGTCGCTAGTAATAATTTAAAGACAAGAAAAAAAAATTTACGTATTCGTAGACTTTCGTATATTTTTTACACATAGACTTTAATTATATAATGATAAATGTTAATATAAATAAGTATGATGTCTTCATTATATGTAATAATATATGTTTTGGATACATACAAAACATACTTAAGACGCGATTCCTAATTTTAAAACATTTGCATACAACAATACAATACAAAATATTTAACTAATAGTCAAAAATAAAGAAAAGAAAATGGAGGTGTACGTAACATTAAAATTGTAGTCATAAATATTATTACACTTATTGATTCCATTTGAATCGCTACAAGCTATCGTCCGCTTCGCATCATGTTTATCAAGGTATTCGCTTGCTTGAGATAGGATTACATGAAGTTCTAATAAAATAATTTATTTTATTTATGTTTATAATTATATTAGCAAAGGCATAACACCGTAGAGTTTATTCAGTACCATTTACATAAGAAACGAGATAAGGGGCAATCAGTTTTTTATTTTAATATATTCGACTTCCCAAACAGGAGTTTGATGTTTTCAGAGAAGTGTATATTAGTTTTTTGATTCCACCATAATATAAACTTAAACATAGTTGGATGTAGGGAATCGATTTAATCCTTACATCATCCAGAGTGACTGGCTTTGATATATTTTTTTTTTTAATTTAATATGTTGGCAGTATGAGTCGTGTTTTTTAAAATATAAAATATAATTAGGAAATTCCATGATACAACAGCGTTGTTAAAAAAAAAGACGCGCGCCATTTTGTTGGTAGACAAAAAGGGAAAGTAATTAATTCATTACTGGCGCGATTTGTGATTTGTCGATTGTGTACAATTTTTATTTGTATTTTTGGAGTAATTGAGTGAGTAATTTAAATCAATTTATATTATTAGGTGTTCTATTTAAAAAAAAACTGATTCGAGATATTGTAAAATAAGTTTCTGGTTTCTGGGTACTTAATATATATATACCAAAAATGCTCATTTAAAATAAGCTACTGCTTATATAAGTAGTAAGAAAATTAAACTTTTAAAATTATGTTAAAAACTCTATAGCAGTAATATTATGCGTTAATTCTTCAAATTCAGTTAAGAGTTTAAGATACATGTAAGCCAATGTGAAAGCCGAAACGTATGTATATATATAGCCAAGCCATAGCTTTGTTATGTACTGTGTTTAATATTCGCTGCAGTTACAGATTTAGAGAGTAATTTTAAGAAATTACTAGTTTTTATTATATTAATTTGTTTCGTGTTTTTGCTCCGTTTAGAAATTAATCAATAAACATACTTCCGTTTATTTGCTTTACGTTTATTTAAACAGAAAGGTTATAATTTAGGTGTTATTAAATTTATTTTAAAAGGTTATTAAATATATTTATATTATTATTAGTGGCAACTTTTACTTTTAATATTATTGTTTCATTTATTATAATATTTCTTACTAATATTATTAATGTAAAAGTATGTTTGTTTGTTTGTGAAATTTTGCATAAACGTTGTAAGTAATACAGAAAAGGTTATACGGTATCTAACACCTCCGCTCGTGTACGCAAAGCCGATGTCGTAAACTAGTAGTATGCACTAGTTTTTTTTAAATGATAGATAATGTTGGCAAAAGTGTCATCTCGATATTGAGTCGGTTGGCGTGGTTGGTAAATGATTGCCTTTCAAGCAGAAGGTTGTGGGTTCGATTGCCACCCAGGACAGACATTTGTGTGCATGAACATGTCTGTTTGTCCTGAGTCTGGGTGTAATTATCTATATAAGTATGTATTTACAAAAGAAAAGTAGTACAGATGGTATATTATTTGTCTGGTTTCCATAGTACAAGCTTTGCTTAGAGTAGTTATTATTATTATATTGACAATGTGTGTCGTTATGCTCCTGTTATAATTACATGACTCACTCTTATGCCTAAAGTTCTACCGTTCATATTGAATTTACAAAGACAATATTAAATCAAGTTAACCTCCGGAGTAGTTAAGAGTTGAAAGCGTAACAAACAAACACTTTTGTATTTATCAAATTAGCAAGTATCTATTATAATACGTATAAAAGAGCTACTTTTGAGTTTCCAATGAGTTTTCTCTAGTAAAGTATCAATATTAAACCGGTCATTATTAAAATTGACCGGTTGTCATACTAACTGTGACATATAAAAAAAAAACCTTGACTCCATTTCATTAAAGCGACTCTATTTCGTTCGCGACTTTGTTCTTGATATCAAATGTCATTTTTTATGGCTGTTTGTTTGTTACCAAAAAGGTTTGAAGCAAATAATTAATGCTATTTATGCTCTTTCAAAATCAGTTGAGATTAGTGATAAATAATTAAATACTATGCAAAAATAATACTGGTACGTAAGTAATACTTAAAAATTGTTGCTGTTTCACGTTTGCGGGGCTGGGTGAGCCAGTGTAATAATTACAGTGAAAAGAGTTATAATATTTTAAGTATAGAAATAGTTTATATTGAAACAAAAGGAGATATAATACTATTTGAAAGAAAATAGTAATATACTAATTAGGTTTAATCGCATCAAAATGACATTCATATCACTAGGCCGTAAAACGTTGCACCTTTGACAAAATCATTAAATTACTTTTAAAAAAAGAATGCAAGTTATTATATCAAAATATCAAAAGAACAGACGAACAAATAAACATTTTAAAATGTATTTAATAGAATTATTTTTATTCAGATATATGAATATATTTTGTAAGCGTTCATACGATTTTAAAATTAAAACCCGCGTCATATGTGTGTATATACCGACTTTATATAATGTAAACTATTGCATGTGTGCGTGTAAAGGAATATTGTGGACCTTATAGCACTAAATATTAATATATGAACCGTAATTATTATTATATACAAAATTACGAAGATTACGTAATAACGTTAGTTAATATTGATTTTCGTGCATGATATGAATTTACAGTACAGTACAGTAACAGCCTGTTAATGTCCCACTGCTGGGCTAAGGCCTCCTCTCCCTTTTGAGGAGAAGGTTGTGGAGCTTATTCCACCACGCTGCTCCAATGCGGGTTGGTAGAATACACATGTGGCAGAATTTCAATGAAATTAGACACATGCAGGTTTCCTCACGATGTTTTCCTTCACCGTTAAGCACGAGATGAATTATAAACACAAATTAAGCACATGAAAAGTCAGTGGTGCTTGCCCGGGTTTGAACCCACGATCATCGGTTAAGATTCACGCGTTCTTACCACTAGGCCATCTCGGCTTTTGATATGAATTTAATTGTAAATAAATGAATAACATATATGTATCTCTATATGTATATATAATGTATTAGAATTTATATTAATAATAAGTGGAGCGAAATAAAATATACAAACAATAAAATGCAATTATAACATTGACGAAACTATACTAATAATGTCCTCCAGACCGATTTCGGACACGGCGGCCAATCTCAAGAGAGATTATCCAACTGCGCAGGAGATATTACAGTGCCCGAGTGTGTGCGCAAACACAGGTGCACTCTCTATTCCCTAATTCATAATCCGATGGGACGGCAATCCGACACGACCGGAAAGAGTTCAGGCGCAGGGCCAACGGCTTCACGTGCTTTCCGAGGCACGGGAGTGTACATACTTCCAACTTCCAGACTCCGGACTGCTACTGAGAATTATATGACAGAAAACCTCAATAGGTTTTTATTGCGATTTTCTGTCATATTATAATTCTCAGTAGGACAGACCTGGGAATTGAACCCAGAACCTCCGGGTCTGCGGCCTTACATCAAGCCATTCAACCAACGAGGCAGTCAGTCTATACTAACATTATAAATGTAAAAGTAACTCAGTTTGTCTGTTATGATTTCACGGATAAACCACTGAACCGATTTTGATAAAGTTTGATATGAAGCAAGCTTGAACTCACATTCTTTTTCATACGTATAAGCCCCCTATAAGTCGAGCGAACTCGTAAGCGGAAAATATTTTCAATTAAGACTTATGTCAATAAAGTTAATTGTCGTTAATGTCGAATGACAGCGGAACATTTTATGTTTATCTTTTTGTCTGAATACAAACATCGAAGAGTAAAGTAATACAAGTTTGAAGACCTAGGGCTCAATTTTACTACAGTAACAGTAACAGCCTGTTTATGTCCCACTGCTGGGCTAAGGCCTCCTCTCCCTTTTGAGGAGAAGGTTTTGAGCTTATTCCACCACGCTGCTCCAATGCGGGTTGGTGGAATACACATGTGGCAGAATTTCAATGAAATTAGACACATGCAGGTTTCCTTTCGTCCCAGGAGACAAATTATGAACCCATGATCATCGGTTAAGATTCACGCGTTCTAACCACTAGGCCATCTCGGCTCTTTACTAATCCATAAGTATTACGATACGTTCCCGATTCAATTCCGATCCAACTTTGAGTATTCTATATTTATTTTTATCGGAACCGAGTCGATATGATGTTGACATATACCGTTGTGTCAAAATCAAACTTAATTGTTAACTTTTATGCCGATAATTAAATTAAACAAAAGGAAAACGGATAACGGCAACGGTCACGCTTCGATTCGATTGCGATAAAGTGACAATTTGTTAGTAGAACAGGCCTCCTAGTCTAATACCGTAAGCCCGGTAACAAATAATCTTTAACAACAAACAAATATACATACACACTTTTCTTAGTGTTTTTTGTTGTTGCAATCAATTATTATATCCATTACAATATTAGTTTTATTAGTAAAAACACATAATATACTCAAATAAATAGTGTTAATTATACTAATAAATGACGAGGCGTTCTCCTTATAACGTCTAAACTGATTGTACTAAACCAATATGGATAAAACTCATACAAGAAGATGCAGCGCAGTTCGAAGAAGGATTTAGTATATAATAATATTATATAAGAAGATGCGCTTCGTAGTTTCAACTGCCTTAAATATAGACTATTTGATAAGCGTGATTTTATTTTTTATATTATATATTCATATACCGTAACAGCCTCTGAATTTCCCACTTCTGGGCTAAGGCCTCCTCTCCCTTTTGAGGTTTTTTTGAGAAGGTTTTGAGCTTATTCCACCACGCTGCTCCAATGCGGGTTGGTGGAATACACATGTGGCAGAATTTCAGTGAAATTAGACACATGCAGGTTTCCTGGCGATGTTTTCCTTCGCCGTATAGCACGAGATGAATTATAATATATATATTTATATATAATAGTCGTATCTCCTCTATTCTATCCGTCCGGGTATTGTGCTTGATTGTGGCGTGCGTGTCGGTGAACGGAATGCAAACTAAACGGTACAGGGTTGAAATACGTTCATATACCTTTGTAATATTACGTTTTTAATGTTTTATTAATTAATGGTGAAAAGGGCACACGATATAGTTTGGTATAACATATACTTCTTCTGAAATACTTTAAATAATGAGATGAAAGGTGATGTTATTTGATTTAAGCGGAACGTTTTTTTTTAATTATTTCTGGAACAGTTTAAGAAAGCTTTTCGTCTGCCCTAAACTGACAGACATTTTTCATATGTAGCATTTTTACTATATAAAATTAAATAAAAAATACACAGCTCGTCTTTGCCCTTACTCCCGTTAGTCCTACCACATCTATTAACCACATATAATATTAAACATTAATACTTACTAGAAAATTTATTAAAATGATAAAATATTTTTTTGCCAACCCTACCTTTATCTCTGCACACATAGACAAATGTCTCACTCACACACATACGTAACGAATTAGGGTCGGTTCTATTTGAGATATCGGAGAAGTGGTGTAAGTAAGATTTTAGCTTTTTATATTTATTTAATTTATAATGTATATTATTTTTAAAAATAAATTTAAATAATTACGAGGCTCGCAAGTTACAATGGATGAATTAATGAATAAATTAATGTAAATTATATAATTAATTAATTAAAATGATTAATAATTATGTTTTTGTTTACGGTTTCAGTAAGGATTCACAAGAAACTTTATTAAAGCTCATTTAAGTAACAGACAAACTAACATTCAGTATATGTCGCACTGCTGGACTTAAACCTCCTCGCCCTTTGAGAAGAAGCTTTTCTATTTCATTCATATATACAAATAAATGAGGTTTGTGTATAATATATAGAAAATTAATCTGATTAACCATCGAAGCTTCGTTCATAAAACTCTGGTCCAAAATAGCGATCGATATATTATGATAATAAAACAACTAATTTGGCTTAATACAGCAATAAAATCCAGGCTAAAATTACTTAAATATTTAAAGAAAAAAAAACAACAAAGTAACCTTACTTAAAAACTTTGCTAAGCCGTTTAGTTACACGCTGATTTCTCTTCTTTCTGTCTCTGTCCCACGATTTTATTTTTAATTTTTGCCGTCTACAATAGCGAATATATATTATCATTTTACACATTAGAGGCGGTAATTTACTAATAAATGAGATGCCGTCTTTTGAATGTTACTTAGCGAGTGGTTAGTTAAACAATAATGATAGACAAAGAAGAAGACATTCTTCTTTTAATGTCAAATCTATAATGAAAGAAAGAGAGAAATGTCTGTTTAACGAAACGACCGCGAACGTATATAAGGAAGGTCGTAAAATGTTAGAAAAATCCATGTTTTTGTTCATGTGGTTTTTAAACTGTTATACAAAAATAAAAATAAAATATATTTTTTTTAAAATTATTAATCAATGAATACAAAGGAAATATGTTACAAAGTTTTTTTTTCTTTTCCGTCGTTACGCCATTTTGTTTCCCGCCGCCATCTTTTTTCCACAAACCGACTAGATAGCTCCACATCGACGACATATTGTTTTGATAGCTATTTTCGTAAATTTACAATATTATCTGTGAAATATTTCACAGACAAGAATCTTTTTTGTAGATTTATTATTAGATGTAATATATAAATACTTTTTAGTGTTTTTTTTTTAAAACATTATAATAAAAGGCAAGAGTCGAGTGAGCATCGCATCTACATGACAGCTGTTTTATAATTACGATTTTAATGCGATTAGATTTTAGCTCAGTTAATTTATTGTAAGAAAACATTGGCGGTGGTACTTGCAAGCCCGTCTGGGTAGGTACCACTCACTTATCACATATTCTACCGCTAAACAGCAGTACTTACTATTGTTGTGTTTTAGTTTGAAGGGTGAGTGAGACAAAACTATAGGGGTTGATGGCGTATTGGCGATGTAACGGTAGGAAAAGTTTCTCACGGCGTCAATGTCTAAGGGCTGTGGTGACCACTTACATCAGGCAGACCCGTTATACCCATTATATATATAAAACAATATATATATATATATATTGTTTATTATATAAACAGTAAAATATCATATAAGATAAAAAAGCGTGAAAATAGCATTCGTTGATTTTCATACAAGGTAAATAATAAGAATTTAATTGTATTCAATTAACATGTAATTAATTTGTTGAAAACTTACTTATGAGTGTCGTTTTTTTTTCGGTGGAATCTAAATTGCGAAGCTGTTTTAATTTAAAATTAAATACAATCTCGTATATCGACGACTCCATTGTTCTTGTGAGAGCTTACTTGAATAAAGAACATTTTGTTTTTTTTTTTTTTAAACTAACGTTTTTGCCGAAGGTCCTCTTTTCTTAAACCAAATATGTTCAGTTACCATTAAGCCCTCCGTGTATGTGTTTATCCTCTTAAACGTGAGAGGTCATCTCTCTCTGCATTATATAGTAATTTTATATTATATATAATAGTCAATTCGTAATATTTTTAACTCATATATGTCTGGAATATTTTGCACGGTTTCTAATTCTCACTTATGTTGTTCATTAAAGACCTTCAATTAGTTCTGTAACACCGATTTGTAGTTTTTAGTTCTGAAAGTAGTTTTTGTGGGGGCGAAAACGACGCCGTGGGTAGATAAGGGTTGTAAGAAGGAAAACATCATCATTTATTTCGAAAATATATAAGTAAAGCACATTTAGTAAATTATATTAATAGGTTTTTTATAAAGTCTGCCTTTTATCAAAAACGTATTTTTTTATTTTGTACTTTTAAACGTAATTTTTTTTTAATGCTAATTAATTTCAATTGGTTGAAAAAATCAAGGTGACCGACAGACTATACATCGGTAATTTTTAAACGAATTTAAATACGTAACAATCCTTGCTTATTTTAGATACCTAGATTTTATCTGTGCACAATAATTGTTCGACCGACGCGTTTAACGAAACAAAATGGCGCCAAAATAGAATGTGACAACTCACGCTCTACGAAGCGAAAATGTTTTATTAATTTATCTAATTTCAATACAATATGTATGTTAATACAACATATGTACCTATATATATTTCTATTTGATATATAAAGCTATTATATATGACTGTAAAGATGCAGATGAAACTGAAGTATATATATCACTATATATACAAACTAACACGCAAATTGCATTGGAGTAGTGTGCTGGAATAAGCTCCGAAGTCTTCTTCACAAAAGGTTAATTCGCGAGTCATTGCTTGTATTTTGAAATAAATTGTCGACATCGACTTAATATATGAATATTCGCTTGTCTGTCGTGTGTATCAGCGAAAATAATGAATTCTTTATGTTTTTAAACATTCTATGTTTTATTATTTGTTCTTGTCTTATCTTTAGACATTACAAGATTGAATTAAATGTTCTGTAAACATGAAATTTCTGATATAAGTTTTCTGTCCATTTATTAAAAAAAAATATTGTAAGAAATAAATTGGATTTACTAATATTTTATATTATTTGTATATTGTATTTAATAAATTAATGCGCAGACGCAGTGAAAACGCGAGTTCATAAAAAAATACGTTATTCATATTTCTCTTCTCAAAAATATGAATATATAAGTTAATGAAGAGGAGTCATGAAGAGTCAGGTCGTGGAATGACTGAGGCAGTAAATGAGATAGTTGCTGATAAGTCACATTCTCGGAATCTAAATTTAAACAAAAATTAAACATATCAACATTAAAAGGAGGTTATATACTCAACAGGGTCAAGGTGTATGCCGTAACAGCCTGTGAATGTCCCACTGCTGGGCTAAAGGCCTCCTCTCCTCTTTTTGAGGAGAAGGTTTGGAGCTTATTCCACCACGCTGCTCCAATGCGGGTTGGTAGAATTCACATGTGGCAGAATTTCAGTGAAATTAGACACATGCAGGTTTCCTCACGATGTTTTCCTTCACCGTAAAGCACGAGATGAATTATAATCACAAATTAAGCACATGAAAATTCAGTGGTGCTTGCCCGGGTTTGAACCCACGATCATCGGTTAAGATTTACGCGTTCTTACCACAGGGCCATCTCGGCTTTTTGCTATGTATGGTAAGGTAATATACTAAGGTATATTACCTTATATATAATAATATACTAAGGTGTATGCTACACCATAAATAAGTATTTGCTAGGTAGTACGAGAGAATACTTGAAACCGACTTTTGATTAAGTAGCGTTATCTAAACTAGCATGCTCTTTTCATTTAACCGTGCTAATTGTGTGCTACTAAGCTGATGGAAATATTTTTTTCATTGTTCGCAACTATACATTTTTTATAGGTAGGCGGACGAACAAATTGACCACTTGATGGTGAGTCACCACCGCTCATACACCTGTGTGTAAGAAGTTGTAAGAATTTTTAACCAATCTTTAAATCGCCAATGTGCCACCAACCTTAGGAACCAAGTTAAGCTGGCTCACTCACCCTTCATACCGGACAACAAAACTAAGTGTTCATGTTTAGCGGTAGGATATCTAATGAGTGAGTGGTAGCTACCCAAACCTTACCACCTAGAAAAATCTATCGTATAACTAACTATACTTTCCAAAGTGAAACTGTTTTGCGTGTTATAAACGTTACAAATAGAAACGTTTCACTAAAAATGACCTTGAAATTTTACTCCAGCTGTGTGTCACCGAAGTTTTACTTCGGAAACCTGTTTGAAACTTCGCGGACTGTAATCTTGTCCTGTTTTGACACGATGACATGGTAACCCTTCTAACTGGAACCGAAAGTGCAAAGGAAAACAGCGGGACACGGACCGGCCCATTAGTGTGATTAACAGACATACGGCTCTATGTAATTGTAAATGAAAACTTTACAATCAAAGAACACTTCTATATTTATAACTAAATCGTCTCCCGGCTTCGCATGTGTAGATAAGAACAAACATGTATTTTCGATAGGATTTGCGTAAAATCCGTTCATAGTGAGCGTCTACGTCGGGGAAGCAGTAACTGTGACAAATCAATCGGACGGACAGTTTAGTTTAGGAGATCTCGTGATGAGTGGTACTTCATGGTGGTATATATATATACTAAAAAATAAAATAATAATACTTCATATTTATTACCATATTTGAATAACAATTAAATATACAATAACAATAAAAAAGAAACAATATAGACAACAACACGCAATCCATAAGATTGTCCTGTGGCCTTGTACCAAAAGCGCTGGCACTTCCGTCTCTGAACCGCTAGGCTAACTCTTTAGGCTACGTAAGCTCTATTGGGTCACCAGAAGTGTGGACTATACTTTGAAAAAACTTTGATATTTTTTAGCCAGCCAGCCCAGCCCCGCAATTTCAAACTTGGATAAAAATGTGTATTAGTACTTCAGAATATAAATAAACTAAACTAGAATATAATTCGCGCAAACAACCGAGAATATTTAACAGGAAACGTGCAAGATACTATTTTAATTATCTGTAACATAATATACTAATTAGGAGCAGTAATACTGGCGACAGGACGGTTAGGTTGGCCGGTGAATCGGAGTAATGATTTAACTGGGAAATGTTGCCAGCATTCTTGCCAACAACGCGGTCTCTATTTGTACAAAATACGTTTTTAACGTTTATACATACTTTGACGTTACAAATTATGAAAAATAATTAAAATAATATTATAATAAAATAATATATATGACCTACGTCTATCACTCGTATTTTCTTAAAGATATACATGCATGTGTAATGATATACAAATTCTATATATATAGGTGAGTAATATATGCAAAGAAAATTGACAGGTGCAAGCCGGGGGAGAGTCGCGTGGGGTGGGGGCCTTACAATCACGATAGATAATAAATATGGTGAAAAAATAAATAAATATGAATGAGTTACTTAATGCTCAATCAACGCCGGATGCCAAGACTTACAAGGTCGATCTTGCCGATCAGCCAAAAAATAATATAATCTACCGCTTTTATGGGCCCAAATATCAGTGTCTAGGAGCCTTCGATATTTAATTCCTGTGCTTAACCTATATAGAGAATGATTCTAAGTTTTTTTAACTAAAAATGTATCTACTTCCGTATCGTTTACCAACGAAAAGTTTCTGCAAAGTTTCAGGATGTGTGGAAGTGGCTTATATTATTATTCAGGTGCAAAATAAGACCCGCTCATATTAACTGAACAGGTGAGCTTTAATAAAAGCTTATTATAATCCTACTAATATCATAAATGCAAGGATGGATGTATCTTTGTTTCTCTTTCACACGATGATTAATGAACGGATTTTAAGCCATAAACGTTTTGTTTTAAACTTAAGTTACAATTATATCAAATAATATAAGAAGTATTAACAAAACTTAACCGACAATATATTTCTAAAATCAATTAAAAATATATTACCTAAAGACAAATACAAATAATAAGTGAAATACGAAAAAAAGTAAATTAAAATACCAATCATACTGCATATAAAATTAATAAGCAATAAAATCATTAACAGAATAAAAATTATTTAAAATTTGTACTCAACAACATGTATACCTAATCGACTAAATGTAGAAACAAAATTATCTCATATATAAAAAACAATGGCGTTTTCAAAAAAGGTTTTAAATAAGTACAAAATAAAAAATATATAACGATTTATCATAACATTGTAATTTGTGCAATGTGATGATAATGCCCTGACTGATTTAGGCAACATCAATAAACATGGCTGCTTAATCGTCGGGCATATAAAATGGTGGATTGTCTATTAACGCATAGCTTGAAATTTAACGATCTGCGTTTTGTACATAATAACAGTTTTGTCAAATTCAACCAATCGACCCCGGACTCATTCTAAGTTTTATTAATTTGGCCAATTAAGACCAATTATATATATGTATATACCTTTTATTTTTTTTATAGAATAGGAAGGCGGACGAGCATATGGGCCACCTGATGGTAAGTGGTCACCAACGCTCTTAGACATTGGCATTGTAAGAAATGTCAACCATCGCTTACATATCCAATGCGCCACCAACCTTGGGAACTAAGATTTTATGTCCCTTGTGCCTGTAATTACACTGGCTCACTCACCCTTCAAACCGGAACACAACAATACCAAGTACTGCTGTTTTGCGGGAGAATATCTGATGAGTGGGTGGTACCTACCCAGACGAGCTTGCACAAAGCCCTACCACCAGTAAAACCTTTTAGGATAACATAACATGATAAAAAATATTATTAATTTATTATAAGTATTTTTTTTCACGGATGGTTGATACCATGGCTGTGTGTGCTAGAGCCTAGAGGTATCTTTATATTTTATCATGTTAATGTATAACATTAATTATAATTATAAGCACATTTATGCTTTAAAGTAAATTACTTATAAAAATAAGAAATAAGTTTTAATCTAATACAAAGTTATGCAGTGAGTCAGCAATTAAAGACAATTTCATGAAGATTAAAATTTACGTTTTGCTACTATGACACGGGTTTTGGCGGGAAACTGTGTTGTTATTTTTTTTAATTGTGACATACACGTTGAACTTTTTGTTTATCAAAGGTAGAATATAATATTTAATTTATTCTAAATATCTCAAAAAAAATTAATTCATAATTCGAATTCGTTAAAATTTTTTAAATGAAATATTGATCTTTGTAAAGTAATAAAACTTTTGTTACTCATAAAAATTATCGTAATACGTTATCTGTGTGCGTCGTCTGTTACACGTATAGCACACATTGTGATTTGTTGATCTAAAAGTTAGGGTTGTCATTTATCATAATTCAATATTATTATTTATATTCATTGCTTTTTTTATATCGAATATTTAAATTTTCACAAGGACTGACGTAAACAATAAGAAATAACTAAATAAGATATGAAGCAACTTACATTATTATTTATTTTTTATTTCAATAGAACATTATAATTTTAGATATTAAAATTAAACCTAAAATATTTATTATGTAGATAAACGCAGTGCTGTTTTGTAATAAAATAATTATTATTACTACTTGGAAAAAAAATTTCTTAATTTAATAACTCACAATTCTATTTCAATAGAATTATAAGATGATAAAAAATATTCTTAGACTCAATAACAAAAACATTTTTACGAAATAATGTAATCTTACAAATAGATTAAACTGCTTAAATTATTATAAGTTACACACAGCCCTGACTCACACGTACGCAAACACAAACACATTCAAACAACGGATATATGAAACCGAATGCTTGTCAAACTAAATGGATACGGTTACGAGGGACGTGACGGAATTAAAAAGACATCGATGTATCGATAGTTTTTGTTTTTCTAGAAATGTGTATTCTGGATGGTCGAACAAAGAAAATGTAATAATCATATTGCTTTTGAGTAGCTTAAGAAGAAAATCTATAGCTTTACACCCGGAACAATTTGTCTGTTATAATGAAATGTGCAATATGAATAAATTATAGAAAAAAAACATATAAATTATTATGAAATTATACATAATCTGTCTAATAGTGATAACATTTATATAATTAAATATGATCTGTGACACGATTAACTTCACCTTTATTTTTAAAGTAATTGTTGGAATTATTTGTGATAATTTTTTTTTACTTTAAAATAAAATTGATACAACATTAAAACTTGGTTATACTTATTTATTATATAAAGATATTATTAATAACATATTTTATTTTAAAAATGACTATAATTTCATTTTTGTTTTATTGCAATAAAATTATAAATATAAATTATATCGATATTATCTGTCGATACACGTCAATCCCTACGTGTTAGCGGGGAGAGTCGCGCGAGGTATGCTCGTATTATTATTAGCAGAGTAAAGGTACGGACACAGTGCTGTCATTTTTTCAGACATTTTTTTATTATAGTCACTCGCTAATGTTTACATATTAAAAAAGAATTTTTTTATTTACAATTCGTATTGTTTTTTAATACATTTATTTGTTTAATATAAATAGTATTTATAGTACATATTGATAATGACAGTTTTTGTTGAATATTATTAAATTATTTTTAATTGAAAATTTGATTAAAACTGATTTATTATAAGTAATTTGTTGAAAGAAATACTCAATAACTCCGCACTTATATGACATATGACCAAAAAATCAGCGAATCAGTTAAAATAATACATTTAAAAGGTTTTTCATATGTTAATATAATTGGATAAAAATATATAAAAAAATATTATTTAAATTAAATCATTAATATTTTGATCACGAAGTCTTTATGTGTACAAGCCCTAATGTTTTCAAGGACCGGACATAGAGTAACTAGTGAACAGAGAGTGATTATTATTGTTATTATTAATTTATTTTATTATTTAAAACTTATGTTTTGCTATGATAACATTTTAATATTATATTTATACAGGCTTAATATATTGTTAATGTTTGTTCGTTGAAGTAATTCTTACATTAAAAGTATAACTTTTTCATTGATGTTTTAGCTAGAAATTGTAATTACTAAATAACAGTCTGTACATAGCCCACTTTTGATCTAAGGCCCCTTTGTGTAGATGGTTTTTGATCGCTATTATATCTTAGCTACAGTTATTACTTATAACTAAGCTTCGCATATACATTAAACAAATATTAATAAAGAACAATTAAAACTTAATTTTCATAATAACAACCATAGTTGTAAATAAAAGAACATATTCAATAACCAAAAGAGTACAGTATATATTTCAATGAAAAATAATATTAAATGTATCTATCTAATGTACAGCTACTCTACATCTCATACAAACGTTAGAGGAGTAAGCCAATTTGCTGTACGGAATCATTTCCAGGGTCTCCGAGTTGTATTAAGACTTAATAGATTTGTGTGACCTAACTGTTATCATGTAAACCAAAGCCCCCCAGATGAGGGCCTGTTGATTGATGTTGGATTTTGACGATAGAAAAAATATACTATACTGGCTTAAAAAACTTGAGGCCCCCATTGTCGGGGGGCCTTTTGTAAAATGGGTTTTATTCGCAACTGCACTCGCATATAATGGATTTCAGAACATTATATGATGATATTACTATGTATTGAGTGCCAATACTTCTAGAATGTTTAATAATATCTGGGTGTTATGCACGTGGCTTATGGAGGGGGGGGTGTTCCTTCCCATTAGAAAGCTATAGGTTTAGCAATTTCAAGTTTGTATTATAAATAATCGTGTTAACATATTATTTTACAACTTTAAATTAGTTTTCATCAGTTTTGGAGGGCGAGCAGGGGCTTACTTAAAATATGTTTCATGGTTGTTTCGTCTCAAACTTCATCAAAATCGCTTCAGTAGTTTAGCCGCGAATGCGTAACAGACAAACAGAGTTACTTTCGCATTTATAGATTATTTATTTACGCCTTAATACGGGTAGTATTAAGTATAAATAAGTCGAGACGGCCCAGTGGTGAGAACGCGTGAATATTAACCTATGATCGTGGGTTCAAACCCGGGCAAGCACCTCTGAATTTTCATGCGCTTTATTTCTGTTTATAATTCATCTCGTGCTTTTCGGTGAAGGAAAACATCGTGAGGAAACCTGCATGTGTCTAATTTCATCGAAATTCTGCCACATGTGTATTCCACCAACCCGCATTGGAGCAGCGTGGTGTAATAAGTTCCAAATCTTCTCCCCAAAAAGGGAGAGGAGGCCTTAGCCCAGCAGTGGGACATTTACAGACTATTACTTAAGGGTACGCCCTTCAGAGTGAGCTGTCATACGACTATTATATTTATTAAATACTCCAACAGCTTATATATAATATAATTACATAACATATTATTTAAATCGATTCTCAGGCGAGACAGTGGTTAGTACGTGAATCTCTACCGATGGTCCCGAGTTCAAAACCGAGCAAGCAATGAATTATGCGCTTTTGAGCTTATAAACCATCTTGTGCTTGGTATAAATATTGTGAGAAATCGAGTTTTTTATATATAAAAAATACTTATTTTTCAACCAAATAATATAAAGGAGTCTTATTTATTTATAGTAGTAAATCAATATATTGCAGTTGGTGGTAGGGCTTTGTGCAAGCTCGTTTGGGTAGGTACCACCCACTTATCAGATATTCTACCGCCAAACAGCAGTACTTACTATTGTTTTGTTCCGGTTTGAAGGGTGAGTGAGTCAATGTAAACAGGTACAAGGGACATAACATCTTCGTTCCCAAGGTTGGTGGCGCATTGACTATGTAAGCGATGGTTGACATTTTTACAATGGCAATCAATGTCTAAGGGCATTGGTGACAACTTACCATCATGGCCCTTATGCCCGTCCGCCTATAAAAAAGTAACCTTTTATTAATGACATCGGATTTGAACCCAGGATACCACCAACGAGGCAGTCAAATTACATGCATATATGATAAACCATTACAATTATTGATATTTATAATATTAAAGTCAACAAACACACTTTACGCACACATTTTATTCCTATATTTATATACCTTATGTATTAACGCTTATGTATTGATAGACGCGTACGCCTGTCCAAGGTCGTCTGCGCATGCGCATTATTCTATTCAATCAAATGATCATAAAATGTAAATGAATTTCTAATTGCGAAATGTATCTTTGTACTGTCTCTCAGTCTTTGTCTTTTATTTGGTGGGTCTGAGTTTCTGGTCGGTTATTCTCGGTAGAAACTTTCTTCTGAAACTCTGTCTGCTTGTTACGTTGACGTACTGACTTGACTGCGTACTGTTGAACTACGGAATCGATTTTGATGAAATTTGTTTTGAAGTAAGTTTGAATACCCCAGGAAGGAAACATGCCTCTTGTTCATAGGTATGAACCCCCCTTTTTTATCGCTGGAAAATTGCGTTACGCGTTTCCCCCACAGGAACAGTGGGAGGGTGTGTGGGGCTCGCCGGTGTCCAAGGCAATGAGTGCGCCCCGAACATCGGAATACCCAATAAAAAACCAGCGGTACCCTTTCCGTCTTAACGTGGAGCGCCACGGGATCGCTTGAACATGCTACCGTGAAGGGGTCATCAGGCCTGGTCAGTCTGTACTAATATAACAAAGCAAAGCGTCAACTTGATTAAGTTTTTGATTTACATAAAAACTCAATTTTCGATGACAAAATACATAACTTAACATTGTTCGTATATATTGTTTAACATTGTATAAATACTAGTTACCCTTCTTGACTTCGTTCGCGTATAATTCATACAAAAGTTACCCCTCCCAATTGCCCCCAAATAAAGTTGAAATTTTCTAAATTTTTTTCTAATGTATGCTTTTGTTATAAAGTACACCTGCGTTACATTTTTCAGCTCTCAAGACTTGTAGGTTTGCGTGTGTTGACAGTCAGCCAAGAGAAACGATTTTATAACTATAGATAACACTTAAAGGGCACACGTATCAAAAATGTAAATTGCTGGTCCAATTTTGATAAAACTTTAAATCATTTCAATGTACTTTTTTTTGTTTTTTTTTTTTTTGTAATTAGTAATCAAAATAGTTAATGATTAATTTAATTATGTTGAGAAACAAACAATTATTATATACTACATATTAAATAAAATATTTATTTAATTATAATGGTTCAAGTGATCATAGTTGAAGTTTTTTTGTAGTTTTAACTACGAAGCTCTGAACTTTATAGAGCTATGTAAATTCAGACACGGCAAACTAATTTTTTTTGTTTTTATTTTTTAAAATACACGTAAATTTTTTAAGTTTTCGTTAATGATTTTGATAAATTAGTAATAAAGTCTCAAATAACACAGTAATTGCAGTAATTTTTGATGTGAATCCATTTTTATTGTTGATTGATTTATATTTATTTAACATAACGTTAAAGATGCTTAGAAGCTATTTTATCGTTCAAAATTATGTTTATTCGAAATAAACAAAAATACCAATAAGATTGTAAAATAATTAAGGAAATATTAAATATACCTTATTGAAATAAAGCATTGATAATAAATAATGAAGCAAAAAATTTGTATGTAAATTACATATAACAATGGCAAAATTATGAAATAAAATAATATTTAAAAATAATTGCATTTTTAAAATTTTAATTGTCACGTCTATTAAATATATTAATCTGCATTCATATACGCGAGTGTTTACGAACGAAGGCTTATCTAGGTCTGTGTGTGTTACGTTGGAAAAATATAGATAAGACTTGAATATTATTATTAACTTTAATAAAATATTTTGTATTATTCGAATGTTAATCATTTTTGAACTTTAATTATACGTTTTTTTTTTTAATTATTAATACACTAAGACTAAATATATTGTTAATTAAATGCCTGTTTTTTTAATCGTGCGATGAATATCTTTAGTAAAGTTGAAGTAGTTATAGTTTTTTTTAGTTAATTAATATAATACTAATCAAATCATTTCCTCGCCATCTACTTATATCACGTTTATAATTCATAAAAATAAAAAGTAGATCCATGAATAATATATTTTTTTTTTTACAATTACTTGAATTAAATAAGCAATTAAAATAAATTAAGCCTTATCACTTTAATCTAGCGCTAAAGAGGAAAGACATTCCGGTTTCATATGACTACAAGAGACGCACACTTACATAAAATTTATAGCTATAACGCACACATTCTAAAATTTTGAACGTGGAACTTGAAACATCACCATTTCAACAATTCATACATTCAACATTGAATCTTATTTTTATAAAAATAAGATTCAAAATCTATTTTAAGGAACGAAAAAATAACTTTGTATACACTCGAAACGTTTTTAAATAAACATTCTGTGTCGAAATTTATCATACAAAAATGAACACAGTGCGACACGGTGTCGATCGAGTCGCCAAATCGAATTCAACGTCACGTTCTTTCGTATTCCAACTGATGTGCCTGTGTGTAAAATTTCAGGGAGTTTCGGACACGGTGTAAGCTTTAGTGTGTTCGTTAGTTGGTTGGAATAGAAATGTATATGTATACAGAGTAGTTACGACATGCAGCGTTGGCATACACACAATATTGACCTGCTAGGTGAAGAGGCTGATATGTTTTGATACTTGATGTATTAAAATTTTAAATAATATTAATATGTTTTATTTAACATTATAGATCTCTTTTGTGAGACATTTTTTTTAATATGTACATCGTTTCTTTTCAAATAATATATTACAGGAAAATATATATGTATTTATAAATTAATTATAATAATTAAATTAAAAGTATATAATGAGTATATTTTACACAAGATTTTTTGTAATTCCACAGATAATATCATATTTTGATTTTTCATATTTTACGTGTTTTAAATTAATTTTATTCCCATCTTGATAATTATACAATTTATATAATATTTATATATTAGTTCAATTAAACCATTCGATTACTTTTCATTAATAACAGCTTAATTTGATATTTTACAACAAATTAATTTAAAGTTTTATTTTAAATAATAAAAATATTATATTAGCAAGTATCAACGGCTCACGTTCCCGCTACACTCAATTTTCCGATTTAGCGCTAAACGTGGCCGCCATGAATTATATATTTTTTGTTTCATAAACTCGAACGCTAGTTCGATGCTACGGCTTTACTTCGATATTCGAATATTTAAAAGTGGAACTTTATTTAAATATTCAAATATAAGTTTTAATAAAATATTTTGTGTATTATAATTTTTTTTTGTCATTTTAAAGATTTATTCGAAATAAAATGGCAAAGATTCAAATGTATACGGCCATACGAAATTATTTTATATCGATTACTTAATATATTTTTTTATCTTTAATTAATATAAAAAAAAGATATTTAAATGCAAAACGCTGTATTATCATGAAGTATAATCTTCTACACTGTCATATCCAGCAAGTTTTATGTACATAATATATATGAATAAATAATGAGCACATTTGTAATGCCTGAATGAAAAACTATTATACCATACTTATATACTTTATTACCAGAAGATGTGGCGCGTCATGGAGGTCTTAGTATATAATATTATTATATATCTAGGTAGACGCCTCGTAGTTTCATCCGTTTTAAAATTTGACTATTGACGTTATAAGCGTGAAAAAAATATTAACAAAACATTTATATACAATATATAATGTATTTAAACATTGAGGACTTATGTTAATATATACAAATGAAATAACAATGTACAAATTATAAAGTTGAATCACAATTGCAGTTCCGATCCTCGGGGCGAAAAATTAACTAGGGGACCAATTCTACTAATATGTAGGTATTACGATCCCGATTCAATTCCGATCCAACTTTGACTTTTCTATATTTATTTTTATCGGAACCGAACCGATATGATGTTGACATATACCGTTGTGCCAAAATCAAACTTAATTGTTAACTTTTATGCCGATAATTAAATTAAACAAAAGGAAAACGGACAACGGCAACGGTCACGCTTCGATTCGATTGCGATAAAGTGACAATTTGTTAGTGGAATTCGTCTCCAGCCGTCTTGTCAGCAGTTGGAGGCAATCAGATGTGTTTAGGTTTTGGAATTATATATAATATAATGATATTTATGTTTTTATTAAGCCAACGTTATATATTACGGAAAAATATTGAAGCAAAATATATAACAATTATAGATAAACTTGACATTCAAAAAATAAAATATTCTCTAATTGACGAAAAACTAAAAAAAAAAACAACCTTAACTTAAGTAACAAAATAAATAACCAAAGTAAATTATAATTAAAATCTTAAATTTTTGAAATTTCTTTATTAATAATAAGATTATTGGAGCAATTGAAATGAAGAATATCACCCGTAATTACACTGGGTCGCTCACCCTTCGAGAATATAACAGAATTAATTGTTATTCGGTGATTTTCCTATATCTCCTAAACCGATTGACATGTAACTTTCATATTGTAATAAGTATAGTTACAAGATTTCCAACGCCATATAGCATGTTTATATGTTGTATATATATAGAGATACAAACGTAGTTGGATATGATATTTGACATTTCAAAGCGAACGTTGCCAAAACTAGAGATTTACGAAAAGTTTTCAACTCGGATTTGTAAGTCTAGTAATTGTCTACAGAAAAGCTTGGAGAGCGTTTATTTTAATAGGTGTTTAAAAATTTTGGATATAAGCAACGATAAATATTCACGTAAAACCATATTTTAGTATTAATATATATATATTTAAAGTATAGGTAGGCAGACGAGCATGTGGGCCACTTGATGGTTTGTCACCAACGCCCTTAGACATTGGCATTGTAAGAAATGTTAACCATCGCTTACATCATCAATGATGTCATGTCCCTTGTGCCTGTAACTACACTGGCTCACTCACCCTTGAAACCGCAACACAAAAATACCAAATACTGCTGTTTTGCGGTAGAATATCTGATGAGTGGGTGGTACCAACACAGACGAGCTTGCACAAAGCCCTACCACCAGTAATATCTGACAAATGAACACACGGAATGAACAACAATGAATTAAAAGTAAATAAATTGATCATATGTGTTCGGTACATATATATATATATATATATATATATATATATATATATATATATATATATATATATATATGTATGACAAAGTAATAAAAAATGAAATTATGTAAAAGTTTTACATAATATTTATTATTTAAACTAAAATCACGAGAAATAATGTTTGATGACGTCATAATACATACGTCACAATAAATCTACGTTACGAATGGATAAATATATAATTATTATCAAAAATGTATATAGTTCTAAGAATAGCTTTATTAAAGTCAGGTCGAAGTGATGTGCGAGCGAGACGGCGTTACACGGGGCGAGCGAGACAGGCGGAGAGTTAAATATGATACGTTAGAAAGAGACAGGGATATAATTAAAACTTTCGTCGCGTAGGATTTCTGAGGGAAAGGATGGGTGGGAACAGAGAGTGCTGTGGAAACGATTTTTTTTTTTTTGGTATATTTTATTTAAAAGTCAAATATAATGTATATTTACGATTTAAATAAGTATATAGATCAATATTAAAAATAGCAAATATACAAACCATAAAATGGCAAGAATGCATTATTGCATTGCTACTGCTGGGTTTCAATTGCAAGCGGAGCACATATTTCATTTGAGGAGTTGAAATTAGATATTAATGTTTGAGCTGTCTATTAACACAAGCTGTACACTTAATCGGAAGTGTTAATGAGAATATTAATATAGGAATAACTTACAATTATTAAAAAAAAAAAAATTGTTGGAATAGTGCACACACACTTGTGCACTTTTATAAAACCGCATCAAGTCAGGACACGTTTTTAAGCTTGCTACATCACTACTGTTGGCATTTAATTGATTACCTGTATTGGTCGGTTGGATATAACTGGTAGTAACATCACGTCTGGCCATTAACTGTCATTATGGAAGAGGACAACTGTCATGGTAGCGGTTTATTAAGAAATGGAGGAACTAACGAATTAATTACGAGATGGATGGCATGGTTGGTGGATGCTTGCCTTTCAAGCCGAAGGTTGTGGGTCCGATTCCCACCCAGGACAGATATTTATGTGCATGAACATGTCTGTTTGTCCTGAGTCTGGGTGTAATTATCTATATAAGTATGTATTTACAAAAGAAAAGTAGTATATGTAGTATATCAGTTGTCTGGTTTCCATAGTACGAGCTCTGCTTAGTGCGGGATCAGATGGCCGTGTGTGAAAAATGTTCAATGATATTAAAAAAATATTAAAAAATAAAAAAAAAATTGCATTAAGATTATATCGGAGAATAAATAACGTTATATTGACAACGGGGTCTTATTTCTGACCAACTTAAACTACCATATTATTACTACGTATAAATAATATTTTAAGTTAAAATTTCATCGATTTATGTAATAAATAATCTTCGCAAATCCTCAAGTGACAATGAACGCCCTTGCCCAATTACTTGGTAGTATTAAGCCATTGTAAGGAATTAGCCAAATATAAAAAATATAAACCGGTTAATTGTTAAAGTATTTTTAAATTTATTTTTGTTCGACAAATAATTCGTTGTCTAAAATGTTAATACATTATTTGAAACAATTTTCATTGAAGATATTCAATAAAAATATGAATCAATTGCTTCTTATTAAACGATCAATTGTTATTTTTTATCTGTAGCAGTGTTTATTAAAACTAAATAAATTATGGTGGATTATTTAAAATAGAATTTAAATTACATTTTCATATATTACTTACATAATATTTATTATGTTAAAATTAAAAGCTAACGAAGTCAACTCCACAACTCGCTCTGTTCCAGCAGAATGTATTTCAATGAATTCTCTTTCTACCCTCTTTTAACCGATTACGTCGCAAAAGGGATTGTATTCGTGTTTACGTGTGACTTGTGTTATATATTGTAATAATAATTTTAAAAATATTATTTATATTTATTATATTTTTATTAGTATATATTCAAAACTTTACGTAAATAATCATTATGTAATTAAAATATTAAATAAACAAAATGATGTTTGAAAGCACATGAAAATTCAGTGGTGCTTGCCCGGGTTTGAACCCACGATCATCGGTTAAGATTCACGCGTTCTTACCACTAAGCCATCTCGGCTTTATCCCTCAGTTGGGTTAATATTTATTATTACTATAATATGTATATTTCAAATATTAAATTTAAAGTGTTTTTTAACAACCCAAAAATGGAGTGGAATGTTGACATTCGTATTATATATAAAGATTGCCTCGTTGGTCTACTACTTGGAAGGCCGCAGACCCGGAGGCCCTGGGTTCAATTCCCAGGTCGGGCCAATAAAAAGTTATTGGTATTTTCTGTCCGAAAATTCTCAGTAGCAGCTCGGAGTCTGGAAGTTGGAAGTGAGCACACTCCCGTGCCTCGGAAAGCTTTCCGGTCGTGTCGGATTGCCGTCCCATCGGATTATGAGTTAGATACGGTGGGCTGTGTGGTGCGACAGGCAGTCATTTAATTATTTTAATAATAATAATATATTTAATTATTCAAGCAACAAGGCCCATACTTTTGGTACAAAACATAACATGCATTAATTATTGGAATCACAATCACACATTTTATTAAGCAGGTGTACTTAATTCGTGTTTATAAAAGTCTGCGTGTTTCAGCAGCGTGGTGAAGCTCGCCTCACCTTTTTAAGAAGAGGCCTTAGCCTTGCTCTCTTACTTTTTTAATTATTGATGTGTAAGCAGCTTGCGCTCGGTAACCCGTAACTTACTGAGACTTCGAGCGTCAGATGACGTCAGCGTAAGATTTCCAGCGTCAGATGACGTCAGCGTAAGATTTCGAGCGTCAGATGACGTCAGCATAAAATTTCGACCGTCAGATGACGTCAGCGTAGGATTTCGAGCGTCAGATGACGTCAGCGTAGGATTTCGAGCGTCAGATGACGTTAGCGTAAGATTTCGAGCGTCAGATGACGTCAGCGTAATATTTGTTATTGTAAGTGCGTTAATGTAATTAAACATCAATTATCTTGGCACAGCAATTTTTTTACGCAATAACGCAAAGGATATAATTACTTTATATGTATAAGTGTATATGTGTGTTTAAATATATTGCAATATTACATATCGACCAGTGTATTCGTACGCCATATTCATTTGAAAGAAGCAAGTCGTGTTACAGTCTGCGTGATCACACGGGGTTGTTTTTTTATGTTCTTTATTTAATTTGAAATTTAACTATAACAATCTTTACTTTGTATGTTTCTTATAATTAAAAAAAAATGTAACGAAATCACAACTTGTCAATTCGACTTCAGAATTGTAAATGACAGGAATTGCTTCGTTATAGTCTTTTCATCTTGAGTTTTAGGATTCTGGAAATGTCCATAGCCTTGGCTGAGATCTGAGGAACCTTACAAGTTACTGTGTCAAGAAATAGCAGCTTAACGTGTTTCCGGTTTAAATAGTGATGAAGTACAAGAGACATTACATCTTACTGGTGGTAGGGCTTTGTGCAAGCTCGTCTGGGTAGGTACCACCCACTCATCAGATATTCTACTGCAAAACAGCAGTACTTGGTATTGTTGTGTTCCGGTTTCAAGGGCGAGTGAGCCAGTGTAATTACAGGCACAAGGGACATAACATCTTAGTTCCCAAGGTTGGTGGCGCATTGGTGATGTAAGCGATGGTTAACATTTCTTACAATGCCAATGTCTATGGGCGTTGGTGACCACTTACCATCGGGTGGCCTATATGCTCGTCCGCCTTCCTATTTTATAAAAAAAAATGGTTGATGGCGCATTGACAAATGTATAATCCAAATTTGTCGTGTGTGAACTACTGGGGCAGAGCTAGTTAAGACGTGCTTTGTATAAATCATCATATTATCACATTCGATAATATATTATCATGTTTTTGTGATAAATAGTATACGTATAAAATGATAATTATGTAATTATGATTAAAGTATATATATTCAAATATTTCTTAAAAGTACTTGCTTCATATAACTGGTTAGGCAATCCACAAGATAAGTTATCCTTAACATTAGACATTACAACCTAAGAACTATCAAACTTGGGCTCTAAGATATGAGATATATGTTGCAAGAAATTACACTGAGTCACTCACCATTCGAATCGTTCTGGAATACTTTGTTAGGGTATATTGATTCCACGTGCAAGAACTGATACCGGACTTGCTGAAGTCTACCACCAGTGTCCTATCCCTTCCGTTTGTATTAAAATGTGATTTTTTTCTCGTTTCTTGTTCTATCCTTCCAAGAGCAACAGTAGTATTCAATATATATATATATATATTTTTTTTTTTTTCAACCCTAGGTCTTATTAATAACTGAAATATTATGGATTAAAAATCCTAATCATAACTCAATATGCCTGTTCGTGTCTGTTTGTTTGACTTTTGTCATTTACTCAACCGATTATTATGTAACTTTGCATATATGTCACGAGTATAGAAAAGGACATGGGGGGGACATGACACGCCCTTCTCACTAGTACTGAACATAAAACGACTATCTATTTATAATAAAAACAATTATAACAATAACAGAGCAGATTTAACTTTAAATTGTTTTTGTTGTGTTTTAAATAAAAAACGTGAAGTGTGAATCGATCGCACCGCATTCGTTTTGTCGAAATTGCTGTTAAGGACGAGCACACGTTGGTACGTTTGTTTGTTCCGTATTTATTATTTGCCAACACAAATTTTAGTTACTTATAGTTTTGTTTTTTTTTTGTTGTTGTTGTTGTTATATTGTCGTTGTTGTATGAATATTGTTTATTTAAAATGTTAATTACTTTAACTGACTACTTGAGTCTTTATCAGAAATTAATGAATCAATTTAATTGAAGAGATTAAGTGGCTGTAATTTTTTGCTTTGTCGTATTTTACTTGTTATGAATATTGAAGTATTATTAAAGTATATATTTATTTATAAAAGTTACATCAAAATTATTAAATAACATTTAAAAGAAAAAAATCGTAATGTAAAAAAAAAAAGAATAATTTACATCTTTGCCTAGTGTCTTTCAAATATAGAAGGTTTTGGGAATTAATCAATCTTTCATTATAACGCAATCTGTGCACACGTTATAAACATTCGCGTTCTTTATTTAAAAAAAGCGAACAAATTCCCAACATTAGTCAAATCCTTATCGCTTAAAATTCAAACATCGAATCTGACGTCACGACTTTTTTTTAATTTTTTATGTTTTTTTTTTTCACAAAATGTACCCTAGTTTTGATGCAGACCCATTCTATACATTTGTGTAAGTGATAATAAGAATTATGTTACGATTGAAAAGGAACTCTATTTACTTTCAGCTAAAGTAGATTTTCATATAATTTTTATCCATAGATTATTTGAAAACGAATACATTGTCAATGTGTGCGTAATACCGGAACACATTAGGTGATTTTATTATTGAATATTTTTACACTATTAGTAGATATTAGGAAAATAGTGCTATCTCTTTTTAACATCATAATTTAGAAAGAGATGCTAACATTTTAATTATATTAATTACTGGCGATGAAAAAAAAAACAAAACAGAATAACTTTAAAGTAAAACTTTTGTATGTAATTATATTAATTAAAAAGTCACATATAAGCCTTTAGAAAACAATTTCGCCGTCGTCGTGAATAACGACAGCAAAAAACTTAAGATAATATAAATAATTTCCAGGTAAAATAACTTTTAATTTGGATATCTTTATTTGCAACAATGAAGTCTTGAAGTCGTTCTCACGTGGACATTCCTTCTTGGAATTAATTGACGATAATAGTAAAAACAATTAAATGGTTTTTATATACATCGAGTCGAATGAATTACGTTTAATAATATGTTACGTTTATATAATTGGCTTATTTTTGTATTAAAATTTAACTTCTACGGTCGTTCTTATATATATATATATATATATATATATGTTGTTTAGCGGCTGTTAAACAATCCTGTGTCTCATTCCATCGAATGACAAATCAATAATGACAGAAAGAGAAATCAGTGTTAAACTAAATAATCACTAAACAATGTTTCTAAGTAATGCCTCTGTTTAATAAAAATCTTTATATTAAAAATTATTCAAAACCTTAATTTAGATTAATATATATAGATATGTAAGTAATAAAAACATTAAATTTTGATAAATAATTAAATTAATTAATAATAAACAAGCCGAGTCGCGATAATAATCTTGTATAATTTCAAGAATTTTAAATTCAACAAATAAGTAGAATTGACATAGTGTGTATATATACATGTGTATGAGTTAGGATTGTAAAGTTTCGTTCATAATGGAGATTATTATTATTATTCTATAATATTAAATTATTTTATTTACACTTTTATATAATTTTTATCAAATGAATTATATTTATGCATCTTAAATATTATTTATATAGCGCTATATATGATATTATGAAAAACTTTGTTAATATAAAAAAGTAGTGCTGAATTTTTTTTTTTAAATTGATGAAACAATTGTTGAAAATAAATATTTAAATTTTGTTGTCTATTCTGATCTATTGGACAAAGAACCTGTGACAAACAGTTATTTAATTTCAAATAATTTCGTGACTTAAATCGATATTATTTTAAATAACATTCGACAAAAAATTAAAAATAATTAATCTATTAAAATACAGTTTATTGTACTCTCGACTTTATGTTGTTGAGATGTTAGGGTTGTCAGGTCACGTCTTAAAAATATTAATTTAATTTTTATTATAATTATTATTACCTATGAAATTTTAGTGTTCATTTTTAAACCTCGATTAATGGCCTCTTTGTGCAAACCTATGTAGGGACCACCTTCTTAACACTGGTGGGTCCCTTATCTACCTATTTCAAATAAAAAAAAAATTAAAAAAAACTTCATGTTGACATTGCATTATTATGAATTGATATAATTTAATATATTCCGTAATTGTGTTTAATTTATATTAACGCAATAGGCTAGGCACTAGAATTAAAATATGATGACGTCATTAAAGTTATTACACTTATACCTACCTTCCATGACAATACTAAAATGTATAATAAATCAGACTATTATTGATTTCTCAATAACCAAATAAATGCAATGGGACGCCTACAGCTTATAACTTTGATTTTTTTTAATTATTTTATGTATCGATGGTTGTAAATTACGTAAGAGCTACGAGATAGATAGATTACATTATAAAAAAATATATACATATATATTAATTAATTGTTAATAAATTAATAAAACAAATTATTCCGCAGCCCTATCGCGCGCGTGTGAGAGGGTAAGAAGTATAACACAGATACGGCCCGACCGTCGAACGGAACGGTCGTGTGACGTCATTATTCCCGCGCTTTTTTTTTTTCTTTCAAAAAAATGTTCACGAGCGCCATGTTGTCACATTTTTATTGACATTAATTTAAATGTTTTAACAATATTTTTTATGTTATTATTGTTGTCGCGTCGTGTTTAATTGTTGCGATTGTTTTTTATAATTATAATTGTTTGTGTTTTAATTTAGTTTAAAATTAGTTATATATGATATAAGTGAAAATGTTTTGTGTATTGAAATTTTTCGTACCAACTTAACGAAATGTGGGTGTCGAGTTTTGTGTGATTGGATTTATTTACTATGGAGAAACCGTCTTATAAGGTAATTTAAATTATATAAATGCCTAATTAGCCTTCGATGTGATTTCAATATTGATTGAACTTTAAACTGGCCATGTTTTATTTGTTATGTTTTTTTAAAGTGTTCTTAATTCAAATTATAATATTAAAAGATTCATGCGTTTACGTGGTGACGTCAGCCATTGTTCTCTTTATGTTAAATTGTTACCAAGTTTAATCACAGATAATATTTTTTTAATTAGAATTGGATCGAAGTGTTATTAGTGAGTCCAACCCTGCCTCTGTGCGCCATATCAGCGAATGCTAGTGTTGTACTTGTCCTTATTCGGAAATATCGATATCGATTTTTTTTCGCATGCATTAAATTATAACTAGTGATGTTCTTAATTGCATATATTTTTTATCGAGTTTAAAAATAACCGAATTACTTATAGACAATTAATCATGTTACTTTGTTGTGATAATATTTACATGTTTTCTTTAATTAAGGCTCCTTTCGGATGTAGCATCTTAATGTTACAGTGTAAATATACCCTTACATAGTACATTAAACTGAATCAGAACGTCTATTTATAAATAGCAACTCACGACTCGTACCAGAAGTTTATGATCGTTTAATGAATTTTATGATTGAATTGTTCACATATAAAAAACTAACAATTATATACTTTAATAGTTCATATTGGAATCTATCAAAGTTTTATCGGAATCTGTGTAGGCGGGGCACGTGGAGATAATAATAATACATTTTGTTTGACATAATAACTATTATCAATGATATATAATTGAGATAATTGAATCGAAGACGTTTCGATTATTGCTTAAATGTTTTTAGATTTTTAACCGACTTACAAGAGGCTAGCATATCGTCTGGTGCGTTTGATTGTTTGCAGAAACTATACGACCCATTGTTATATATTAAAGGTACTCATGGTGATCTTAGATAGATCTCATATGTTATATTATCCTTTTTATTGATTGTAAAAATCAATTTCTTATGTACAATATTATGTAGAGTATACGACGAATGTTCCCTAAGCTGTTTGTGATATGACGCATTTGTTGTCAAAATTCACATAATGCGATTTGTATGACATTTTCTATTTATTTTGAATTTGTGTATTCAATTGTTAGTTCTTATTAAATATATATATAATTAATAAGGTATTCTAGTAGAACTGACGGTTGAAACAATATGTCTGTTATATATATATATATATATATATATAAAATAGATAGATTGTAACAGTTTAAATAAAACTTACGTAAATACATTACGTGACGTCACGCACACTCGTGCCATCTCTTTCTAAATTTATCGTGAGTTTCTTTGGAATGGTAATGAGTTAAATTTAACTGTTAATGTTAATACCAGGTGAGTTTATATGTTTCAATATAACTATTATATTGAATCGTTATAATATTTTTTTTTTCTTTCATTGTTTTACTTATAAATGTATTTAGCGAGTAAATTGTAAACACAGATTTATCTCTTTCTATCATTATTGATTTGACATTCGAAAGAAGAATACAGCATTGTTTACCTAATCACCCAATATTTAAATATAAACCCTTTGGGATAGCAATTTACCGTCTATGTTTAATTGAACACAATACAATAGTATTTGTTATGGCTACAGGTATGTGTGATGGTTCAGTGGTTAGAACAAACCTAACCTCAAAAGGAAAGTTGTCACGCTGTGTGACATTCACGTCGTAACCAGCTTTTGTAAACCACGTGGTTCCTGTTTAGCCTCTTACAACGCTACCCCCCCCCCCCATATATTCAAGTAAGACATATTTTATTCCCCATAAGGCCCGAGAGAATATTCGTGTTTCTCAATTACAATATATCTGTTATCTATATGTGTGTGTACCATTTTTGGTGTCACGTGACATTGCCCCCCGCCTCGACCTCATTATAGCTTTTTACCTAGTCCTTCACTATTACAGCTTATCATGTTCTCAAGTAACCAAGTTATTAAGATCGTTTCTTAACACAGACGTCTTTGTCTCAGAGGATTTGTTTGTCCTTTTTTTTTGTTTCATTTCATTCGAACCGTTAACTTTGTTCTCAATTATTCGGTACTTTTATGCATAATTATAGTACAAAGCACGTAAGGCCGTTGGTCCTTAACTCTTACCGGTCGTGTTGGATTATGAGAGTTAGGGAATAGAGTGCACCTGTGTTTGCGCACACACTTGTGCACTATAATATGTCCTGCGCATGTGCTTATGTCCTGCGCAGATTTAATCTCTCTTTAGTTTGGCCGCTGTAGCTGAAATCGGTCAAGAGGATATCATCATTATAGTACAAGGGTTATATATTGCGTGGTTCCTATTTACATTACAAACATAAGTATATAATGCGGAAAATAAAATACATAACTACATAGATCTACAACTGACAATAAATCTTAAATTAATTATTATCTTTTAATGAAACGATATTGTCTTCGGCTTATGTGTAATTATAAATATGTTACATCAATATGATTTTTATAAATTGAACCCTACGCCCATTTAATAAAGCTTAAAATGATCTGCGTGTAAATTACAATCAAATAACACCAAACATCGCTTCGTCAATGTTAATTAGGTCAGACATACCCGAAATGGAATCGAAACTTCGTCTAAATATAAAGACGAGGTATGATATACTTTAATAAGCAAAAATATGTAAACAATGATTTCATAAGTTCTCATTGTAGTTCAGATGGTCGCGTGTGTGGGTTTAGTCTGTTTGAATTTTAAAACGGTTACAGACAAGCGATTGAGCTGGAATTATGATTACTCTTTAAAGATGCTGATTACGTGGCTTAGTTTCGAATTGAATTAAAGCTCTTTATTTTTTTATGATCGGGGATGTATGAAATTATCCTTTGTCCTTTTCTATAACTCACACAACGTGTATACAAAATTGAATGACAATTGGTTGAGTAGTTATGATATGAAAGTAACAAACAAACAAACTCACTTTTTCATTTGTAATATTACTAACTATTAATATAAAGTTTAGTGTTAATAGATTAATTTATTGAATCTTTTATTAAAATATATGATATATATTATGTTTTTAATAACATTAATCACATTTGTTAAATAAATAAAAAATTTGACTTAAAAAAAATATTATCGATAAAAAGAATATAATTTTATCGACACGTTCTCCGCCCTACGGAAGCCATTCTTTGGCATTATGGCGTTTCATTTTTTTGTCGAGTCCTGTGTGTTTATACTTAAGAACATTAAGTGTGTTGGAAATGACATCGCGATATTCGTGAGCGAGTTTTTAGAAAAAGCACTTATTCATATATTGTGACTAATCTTTACTTGGTGGTAAGGTCTTGTGCAAGCTCATCTGTAGGTACCACACACTCATCAGACATTCTACCGCCAAACAGTCAGATGTGTTCCGGTTTAAAGATAAATACGACGTATGGGATATTAAATATTTCTTATGTATCTTACGTCCGCTTTCCTGATATATATAAAAAACGAAAAAGTGGTCGAAACTAAACCGTAATCATTATTGAAAACTTGAAGAAAAATTAAAAAACTTTTTTGCTACTCCTAGCGCTAATAAAGCTTCGAAAAACAATATAAATTTTTTAAATCAAATATTTATTTTTATGTAAGTGATATAAATGTATGATTATTTATAAATTTTGTTAAATAAATTCCTTATAATATAAGTAGCTTTATGCAAAATTTTAAAGTTCTAGGAGCGCTTTAATTATTTTTACGAACAATAACAAGCGGAGCTATATAAAACACGTCCAGTCCTCGCGAGGTCCGCGCGGTGAATGCAAATAAAATTAACTTAAGGTGAAAATTTTATTTATTTTGCTTCTTTTACCAAATTATTATTTATCCAAGAAAAGGTTCACTGGTGGTAGGGCTTTGTGCAAGCTCGTCTGGGTAGGTATCACCCACTCATCAGATATTCTACCGCAAAACAGCAGTACTTGGTATTGTTGTGTTCCGGTTTGAAGGGTGAGTGAGCCAGTGTAATTACAGGCACAAGGGATATAAAATCTTAGTTCCCAAGGTGGCGCATTGGCTGTAAGCGATGGTTGACATTTCTTATAATGCCAATGTCTAAAGGCGTTGGTAAAACCTTACCATCAGGTGGCCCATATGCTCGTCGGCCTTCCTATTCTATAAAAAAAAAGAAATATAAAGTTTAAGAACTTTTAAATGTCTTAATTATTATCTGGATTTAAAAAAGGTGCTTGCAGCACGGTCCACGTTATAAGCGTTTCGTTTAAAAACGTTGAATTAAATTTGATCTTGTAATTTTAATCTTTGAATGTTCAGATTTTTATTGACTCTTGCAAAGCGCGTTGATATTCAAGAAACGGATCGTTTTACGGATATCGGAATAGTCTACGAAGCGTAATTAAGAAACTACTTACGTTCGGAAGACAGCGAATAACGGTTGGGAAGATTTAAAAAAATGGTTGATAGTAAGTTTTTCAATGAAAAATGTGATATTTGAGATGTGATACATTGAAATTCTTACTAATATCATAAATGCGAATGTGAGTTTGTTTGTTTGTTACGATTTAACGGTTTAACCTCTCAACGGATCATGAAAATTTGCATACACGTTATCAGAGGTACAGAAAAGAATATAGTGTATCTAAATCATCCCCCACATAAACGCGGACACTAGGTCCGCTCGTGGCTAAGGGTAAACCCTTTGGCTTTACCATTTAGCTTTGGCTAAATAAATATAAAGTATTATAAATTAAAATATAGACTTTCTTTAATATTTTTTTTTCTTTTTATTAAAATGATAAAAATAATAATTATTACATTTTTATCTAACCTCAAGAGATTAGCCAACTGCGCAGGAGATATTATAGTGCACGAGTGTGTGCGCAAACACAGGTGCACTCTCTATTCCCTAACCCTCATAATCCGATGGGACGGCAATCCGACACGACCGGAAAGAGTTCAGGCGCTGGACCAATGGCTTTACCTGCTTTCCGAGGCACTGGAGTGTACACACTTCCAATTTCTATAATGATATATGGCAAATACATATATATAATATACGCAATACGCACACACATTAAAAAGTAGAATTCGAATGGAGAGGGGGCATTACGTAAGAGTCACACCGTTCGCCGTCACGGCGCACGAGTCACGTCAATTATTTCACTTAAACAACTTTTTTTACTTTACCTAACACTTCCGTACAACTCTCTGCTCTTTGTTATAATGTTTAAATACTTACGACTTTACATATAGATGCATTTCAGACAGTGATTTGTTGCATACCGTCTTCCTCTTTCATATGTCAAATCAATGATGATGGAAAGAGAGATAACAGTGTTTTACTTATGTAATTATTAACATATATGCATTGTTTTAGTGCTACTTTGACAAGCTTCGTGACGATTGATGACGTCAAAATATACGTTATTCAAGTAGGCTCTTGAAAGCACTTTTAATTCGCCATTTTACAATTTTAAGCGTAATACGAAAAAGCCCAGATGGCCTAGTGGTAAGAACGCGTGAATCTTAACCGATGATCGTGGGTTCAAATCCGGGCAAGCTTCATTGAATTTTCATGTGCTTAATTTGTGTTTATAATTCATCTCGTGCTTTACGGTGAAGGAAAACATCGTGAGACTTATCATCGTTAGACTTTACCTTAATTATTATATAAATAAGTATGTAAATAAATAATCATAGTTTACCCTACCGCTTGTGAATGTCCCACTGCTGGGCTAAAGGCCTCCTCTCCTCTTTTTGAGGGAGAAGATTTGGAGCTTATTCCACAATACACTTGTGGCAGAATTTCAGTGAAATTAGACACATGCAGGTTTCCTCACAATGTTTTCCTTCGCCGTCAATCACGAGATAAATTATAATCACAAATTAAGCACATGAAAATTCAGTGGTGCTTGCCCGGGTTTGAACCCACGATCATCGGTCAAAATGCACGCGTTCTTACCACTGGGCCATCTCGGCTCAATCTAATAAGATAATCAAAATAAGAGAATATTGTTATTAATCGAGAATCGAACCCAGTATTTACATTGTAACAGCGGTGAACGGCGCTCATAAAGTAATGTTAGTAGTAACGTTGTGGTTCCGTAGATGCTGCATGTGTGCGTTTCTCAAACTTTCATTTATAGGTATACTAGTTTCCGTACGCGGCGTCGCTTGAGTGATAGAGGGGGGGGGGGCAGGTGTTAGGTTAGGTTAGGTTAGTTATCATTTCGGTATTCACGACAACGTGTATGCAAAATTTCATATTGATGGGTTGAGTAGTTTAGCAGTTAAAGCGTAACACAGAGACAGAGTTACTTTCACATTTATAATATTAGCGAAAATGTTGTATTTATTTTATTTATGAATATTTTTTTTTAATATAACAGAAAAACAGACGAGATAATGCTAGATATAAGACAAACAAACAAACTTTTCTAGTTTATATATTTATAATATTAGTATATAAATTTAGATATATATATATATATACATCGTGTCGTGATTTATAAACGATGTGCTCACAGAGTTATATAAGCGGCGTGTATGTATTTCTAATAATTTTGTGATATGTATATATTAAACAGATACATAATAAGGATATATTTCCAATTAGTATAAATAACGAGTAAATACAGAGAATCTTAACTAGCGAGCAGTAAAACTCCAGCCTGTCGTTATTGTATTAGTTTCTGGCACAACTTCTCAAACTGTTCCCCCTTATAGTCGTTAGTTTTTTTATTTGCGTTTTGCTCTCTGGTAATGTTTTATTTTATGTTAAATATTAAACTTGTTATTAATAAATTTACACACCTTATTTCTGGATCAATACAATTACAATCAACTTGATCTTACATTATCACTACATATTATAAAACAAAGTATCTTGCTGCGTCTGTTTCTTTATACGCGATAAACTCGAAAACTACCAACCGGATTTTGATACGGTTTTAACCAATAGATGGAGTGATTCACCAGGAAGGTTTAAGTGTATAATTTATTAAGGTTTTGTGATAATTGACTGAAATACGACGATAAATGATTGAGAACATAACCACTAGTGTTATAGTATTACGATACGATATAAACATTCTATGTTCTTTTTTTTTTTTTTAATATATAAGCTGGCGCTTGACTGTTATCATACCTGATGGAAAGTGATGATACAGTCTAAGATGGAGCGCGCTTGCCTAGAAGATGCATATTCACTCTATGTAGACCGTTATTCTGCCCGTGCGAAGTCGGGTCTTGTAGCTAGTTACATATAAATAAAAAAATACTAAATCTGTCAAGTCGATTTGTATATAAGACGTGAAAAAAGTTCACGGCGTCCGAAGCCCTTACGAAATCCCCATCAGAAATCACAATAGTTCGACAATGTTTGACGTTTTGCGTAATGTTCAATTGTATCCAATTAACAGTTTTGTAAGTGGTTTCGTTGGATGGATTTATAAACTTATATTTGACTGCCTCGTTGGTCTAGTGGCTAGATGTAAGACCTCAGTAAAAAGTTTTCCGGTTCGGGTTTTTCTGTCGGAAATTCTAAGTAACAGCTCGGTGTCTGGAAGTTGCAAGTGTACACTCCCGTACCGAGAAAAGCAAAAGAATCTGTTGGTCCTGCGCTTGAATTCTTTCCGTTCGGGATGCTCTCGTGCACTCTTATAATCCAGTTGTAAGAGTTAGGAAATATAGAGTGCACCTGTGCTTGCGCACACACTCATGCACTATAATATGTCCTGCGCATGTGGTTAATCTCTCTTGCGGTTGACCGGCGTGGCGAAATTGGCCCGGAGGACATTATTATTTATATTTATGTATAAATAATAATGTCGTTTCTATGAGTTTACTATTAGTTAGATAATAAATTAGTCCATGTCCATACTTGCGGTTCAACGTTGAAGCCTGTTCCATATATTTTATCTAAAGAACCTTTTGTCTATAATTACAATCAAATAATCTTAATATAATATTAATTTTGATTCTGTTCATAAATTCACAGTGCACAGTAAAATCAATTGTTGTTATTGTTGTACAGCTCGTCATGTTTTTCCAAATATACTTCTTTTGTTTTTATTTTTCTTTCTGAATGATTAATGAATAATCAAAGCGGTTCAGTGGTGTAGCTCTAAGAGACAGGCTTACACATTTATAGAATTAAGTATATATATAAATAAATTTGGTGACAAATAAAGCGTCTATGTATAGTGTAGTCGTGTAGGTACAAATTAAACGGTATATAAATAAGATGAATTGCAAAAATTTTCTGTACATATAAATGTCTATATACTCGTATATATATTTAATGGTAAATTGAAATTGTTTAAAAATTGTCAGTTAAAATCCATTGTAACGCTATATTTGGCATGCGTTAACTCGACTTTTATCGCGAGATAAGAGTGCTCGACAAATCAACGATAATAATATATAATGTAATAATAACAACAGATCCGCGGGGAAACATAAACGTGATTAAATATGCACATATGTTATGTATTAATTATTATATAGTGATTGAATGCGAGATGGCCTAGTGGTTAGAACGCGTGAATCTTTATCGATGATCGTGGGTTCAAACCGGGCAAGCTCCACTGAATTTTCGTGTGCTTAATTTGTGTTTATAATTCATTTTGTGCTTGACGGTGAAGGAAAACATCGTGAGGAAACCTGCATGTGTCTTATTTCAATGAAATTCTTCCAAATGTGCATTCCAACAACCCGCATTGGAGCGTGTGGTGGAATAAGCTCCAAAGCTTCTTCTAAAAAAAGGAGAGGAGGCCTTAGCCCAGCAGTGGGACATGCACAGGCTGTTGCTACTATAGTAACACTATACAATGATTGAGTTTCTATTTATAGTATTCATCAAATTGTCACTTCTTTGTTAAAGTTAAAGTCTATCATTCATAGTTTCATCAAAATCGATGCGTAAATATTTTATGGATTGTTTTGAGCTCGTGGTCTTGGTGAAGTCTACATGGTTTACTTAGTGCAATCGGTTTCTGTTTAAATTTTTTTTTTTTTTTTTTTTTTTTTTTTTTTTTTTTTTTTTTTTTATTTTAGAACTACCAACAAAAGATACAATAATTCGTGTACAGCAGTAATTTTTAGTAATACATTTCAATTGTTCTATTACTTACAGGTAATTACAGCATGCAATTTGTTATAGGCAATCATCGACTAACAGAGTTACATTAATAAAAATAATAGATATTCATTTGCGTAAAAAAACATGCTTACAAAATACAGGATTTATCTTAATTTATGTATAAAATATTTATATTATGTTTTAATATTATTATATTTCTGTGTATATAAGGATGTAACTTAATTGCGATTACCAATCAATTTGTTTTTTTTTTCACTGTTCATATCATATTATTTATCTTTATTCATTGTTAAACGTGACCTCCGTTACTTTCATTTAATATAAATATAAATATGACTAAAGTTTGAGAACCACGTCTCGCTATCCCTTACAACAGGTCTTATTTTGTAGGGTTGGGATAGGGTTGTCCACGAAACTAAACAAATGTATATTACTAGTTTTTGCTCACGGCTTCGCCCGCGTGTTAGGGAGACGAGCAGGTGTTGGTATATAAAAAAAGTATCCTGTATCCTTTTTTGGGGTCCAAGCTTGCTTCACACCAACTTTCATCAATATCGATGCAGCGGTTCAGCCGTGAAAGCGTAACACACAGGGTTATAGATAAAAATAATGAAAAATTGCGTGTATACGATATGATAGAAGGTTTTTTTTTCAAATATATAGTTCTCTCTCTCACTCTACATATATGCCATATCTTTCTTCTCTTTCATTTAACGAAAAATGCGTCACGTTCATCAAAACATATTCGTCTATAAAAATTTACTCTCAAGTATCGGATACTTGTCTGAGAAATATTTAAAAAAATATAATAATCAGACCGGATTCACTTTCTTCGACCTGCGAACAATTAATTATATTTTATTTAACAAATTAATTACTATAGTATATTTATATAAAGGTCAAACGGACCCGCGGTTTTGCCCGCGTTGCGTAATTGATGCTTTGTGAAAGTTCGTCGCCGTCACGCTCGGATGGCTGGACGGATTTCGATAAAATTTAGAATAGACGTAGATTATGTAATTGATTATTATTTACGATTTATAATTGTTTTATTCGTTTTTTCGTTTCAAACTGGCTGCGGTTTACGCCAATTTCCTTTTTGAGGATTTTTGGTGGGACATCAAAGTTTTTGGTATTTTTTGTTGTTGTTGATAATGAAGAAAATATTGAAGTATATAATATACGCGCCATGTACACATAAGGGAGTAGAGAGCAGCGGGGTGAGGGGGCGGGACGGTATAAACGAGCGTCATGCCGTTTGTCGTCACGGCACACGAGTCGATCTTATGTAAGCTGAATCGATTTTGATGCGATTTAGTATAAATAAAGCTTGAACCCCAAGAGATGGCGTAGGTTACATGTATACCTAACACCTGCTTCCTAACACGCGGGCGAAAACTATTAATATATATATGTACATATGACAATAATCCTGGAACCAAGTCCACCCACGATAACATGACAGAATTGACCCAAATTGCTTATCAAACTAGAAATAACGAAATTGTAAAATTTGCAATTTGTGATATTTAACGCGTTCTTTATATGTATGTTAGTTTTTATTGCTTCGTATATATCGTAATATATATATAAATAATATATAATATAATATCTTATTTATAATATGTAAAATCTGTAAAATGTTATTATTGTAATTTTTGTCTTTTTACTATTTATTTTTTTTGTATTTATGATCCCTGTTTAGACGAAATAAATGATTATATTATTATTATTATTAATGCGACATCGATCACCAGAAATCTAAAACTAGACGTTATTACGAAATCAATTTTGTAATTTATCTAAAAAAATAAATTATATTAAAGTGTCTGTTTGTGGTTTCAAAATAATTGCTTATTTTTAATATGTCTATTTGCGAGTCAGCAAAATGAAAACAATCATTGTTTCTTAGACTACCGCTATCCAATAATTTATACATTTTACATATGTTATTCAAATAGCCAAGATTGATGGCGCATTGGCGATGTGTAATGTGTGTGTGGCGATGGTTAATATTTAATGCAGCGCCGATGACAATGGTGGTGGTGATTTACTATTTGTTTTTTTTTTCATAGAATAGGAAGGCGGACGAGCATATGGGCCACCTGATGGTAAGTGGTCACCATAGACATTGGCATTGTAAAAAATGTTAACCATCGCTTACATCAGCAATGCGCCACCAACCTTGGTATTTGGTGACTCATTTCCCGTCTTATTTTATAAGAATAAATTAATAGTTTTATGCGTTGATTGTCAGTAAGGAGAAACTATTTTATGAGTTAAGATTTTGTAGCAAAACATTTCTACTCATCCTTATATCCATTATTCACACACGGCCATCTGATCCCGCACTAAGCAGAACTCGTACTATGGAAACCAGACAACTGATATACTACATATACTACTTTTCTTTTGTAAATACATACTTGTATAGATAATTACACCCAGACTCAGGACAAACAGACACGTTTATACATCCAAATGTCTGTCATGGGTGGGAATCGAACACACAACCTTCGGCGTGAAAGGTAAGTATCTACCGACCATGCCAATCGGCCCGTCAAAATACTTAATTTTGAATGAGATTATACATTTAAATATACATACTAAAAGGTCATAAGTTACAAAAAAAATAATTAAATAAAAACTTCACCAACCCTAACGGCTTTATCGTCCCTTAACACGAGACCGAGATAGCGATACAGACAGCACGAGCGCAAGCGAGACAGACATACGTCTTACTTATTTGACTTGAAAAAAATCATTTACAGCATAAAATTCATCCTTATACATAAAGCGATAAGGTATATTTTAAAACGAAATTATTAACAAGATATTTTAATATTTGAAATCAAGTTCGTGTCGACGTAAAGGGTTCATTTGTTTAATTGGTTTTAAATTTGTGGGTTCTATATATTATTGTTAATATTTATTTAATAAACACACATTAACGGTCGCTTCAGTTGGTTTTGTCTATCTGTTGTATATATAAATATATATAGTATATTCTTTATACAGGCTGTCTCAAAACTTTTATATCCGGTTCCAATCGCAAATAATATTATAAATGCAAAAGTAACTGTTAAATAAGTAAGTCTGTCTGTTATGATTTCACGGATAAACCACTGAACCGATTTTGATAAAGTTTGGTATGAAGTAAGCTTAAATCCAAAGGTCGGACATAGGCTACCTAGTATTCACCCCTCTCTCCCGAATATCTGTTCAAATATTAGTTACTAACATACCTATTTACTATTCCCATCGGATTAAGTATACAGCTTGTGCTTAGGAGTTGGGGCATTAGCCCAGGGTCGAACCTGTGACTTTTATATAAGTGTCCCACCGCCACTAGTACTGTATATCTCTGATATTAAGCACCACAAACAGTTCCTCATTAATATAAGTGTATCTTCGTTCAAGATTGGTAGACTTTTGTGCAAGCTCGTCTGGGTAGGTACCACTCACTCATCAGATATTCTACCGCTAAACAGCAGTACTTGGTTGGTTTGGTTGGTATTGTTGTGTTCCGGTTTGAAGGGTGAGTGAGCCAGTGTAATAACAGGCATAAGGGACATAACTGAGTTCCCAAAGTTGGTGGCTCATTGGCAATGTAAGCGATGGTCAACATTTCTTACAATGCCAATGTCTATGGGCGTTCGTGACCACTTACAATCAGGTGGCCCATATTCTCGTCCGCCTTCCTATTCTATAAAAAAAAAGATCTCGACCAATGATGACGTGTCAATTTAATGTCTTTGTTTAATTGTCTTTACTACTCCTATGGTTGGTATTGGTGAAGGTTTGGAGTTTATTCGACCAAGCTGCTGGAATAGGGGTTAATGGTTACATGTGGCAGATTTTCTAAATCGTGCAGGTTTCCTTACGATGTTTTTCGAGCATGAGATGAATTAACCTAAATAGGCAGATAAAATCCTTGCCCGAACATTTAAATATTAAAGGTAGGCAGACTGGCGGGTCCGACACCATTTTAAGTGGTCACCGTTATAGACATTGGCGATGTTAGAAATGTTAATCGTCATCATCGCCAATGCTTCACCAACCTTGGTAAGTTGTATGTCCCTTGTGCCTGTAGTTACACTGATAATCATAATAAAAGAATTTAACGAACTAAATTCGAATTGAAGCCAACCATTTTGATATTCCAAAATGTCACTATGGGGGTAGTTGTATATGTTTATTATATACTCGTGCTATATCTATGCGTCTAAATCTCGATTCGCTGGGGACCAATTCTTTTTTTTTTTTTAATGTATAAGCTAGCGCTTGACTGTTATCATACCCGGTAGAAAGTGAAGGTACAGTCTAAGGTGGAGCGCGTTTAAAAATTCTACTAATCCGTAACGATTACGATACGTTCTCGACTCGATTCCGATCCAACTTTGACTGTTCTTTATTTATTTTCACCGGAACCGAACCGATATGATGTTGACATATCCCGTTGTGCCAAAGTAAACATAATTGTTTACTTTTATGCCAATATAGATAATTAAAATAAATAATAGAAAAACGGCCACGATCACGCTTCGATTCGATTGCGATAAAGTGACAATTTGTTAGTGGAATTGATCCCCAGACCGATTTCAGCCAATCTCAATCTCAAGATTAACCGACTGCACAGGGCGTATTATAGTGCACAAGTGTGTGCGCTAACTGATTAACTCTCCGTTCCTTAATTAATCCGATGGGACGGCAATTTTACACGACCGGAAAGAGTTCAGGAGTTTCCGAGAGACGGAAATGTACATTCCCCGCAGAAAATGTTCGTGAAGTGCCATAAAGTGACATGCGACATTGACCGTTATAATTATAGCATTACAAGAATACACGCACCAAAATAGTATATCACTATAATTCGGTTGTCAACATTTCACGGGCGAGTAATGAAGTGAGGACGTTACTGGTTATGACGTACGTTCTAACCACTGGGCCACCACGGTGAGTTTTAATTTATTTTTTATAGAATAGGTAGGCGGACGAGCATATGTGCCTCCTGATGGTAAGTGTTCACCAACGCCCAAATGCGCCACCAACCTGTGGAACTAAGGTGTTATGTCCCTTGTGCCTGTAATCACACTGGCTCACTCACTTTTAAAACCGGAACACAACAATACCAAGTACTGCTGTTTTGCGGTAGAATATCTGATGAGTGGGCGGTACCTACCTAGACGAGCTTGCACAAAGCCCTACCACCAGTAATAATAAAAAAATAAATAGTTCTGATCAAGTGATTGTCATAATGTTTAAAATTGATAAAAGCCATAGCAAAGATTTATTTATAATATTATTTGGTTGTTATAAAAATAGTTTTCGTGGCGCGTTTTCGTTTACGAGTGCTATGTTTATAATTAGCCAGTAATTACACAAGACAGGCGACATGGCTTCGCTTCTATATGTGTATTATATCGAAACACTACTGTAATGTTAGCCAGCTGTAATGTTAATCACAGGAGCGTCACGGTAGCAAGCGAAAGCGATCCCGTGGCGCTCCTCGTTAAGACGGAAAGGATACCGCTGGTTTTTTAGTGGGTATTCCAATTTTCGGGGCGCACTCGGCGCCTTGGACACACCCGCCCCCCCCCCGCTGTTTCCGTGGGATAAACGCGTAACGCGCTTTTCCAGCGTTTAAAAAAAATGATAATCTCAGGAACTATTTTTTTTGGCGTCTTCTATCCTTTTGTTTGCGTGTATATTAAACACGGCTTATTTCAAATATTTTTGAAGTCTGTATGCATCTTCTATTATAATTCATTTTCTTTCTGTTTATAATTCATCTCGTGCTTTTCGGTGAAGGAAAACATCGTGAGGAAACCTGCATGTGTCTAATTTCATCGAAATTCTGCCACATGTGTATTCCACCAACCCGCATTGGAGCAGCGTGGTGGAATAAGCTCCAAACCTTCTCCTCAAAAAGGGAGAGGAGGCCTTAGCCCAGCAGTGGGACATTAACAGGCTGTTACTATGCATCTTCTATTATTGTTTCTCACGAACTCACACAGTAAAGTAAAATAACACTATGTAAATAAACCACTACGCTAAGGCCTCCTCTCCGTTCAATAAGGTTAGCGCTTATTCCACCACGCTGCTCGGATGTGGATTGTCGGATCCATGTCGCAGATTTTCATCTGAAACATGTATTTTTCCTCACGATGTTTTCCTTGGTCATCGCGCATGAGATGAATCATCATAATCATGGATGGATGGAGGCCTATGTCTCCACACAGGTGCGCCAATTTTTCCGGTCCTGTGCTAATCGCATCGCATGAGATGAATAATAAACACAAATTAGGCGCATGATAATTTAGTTGTGCTTGCCCAGATTTGAACTTGAATTATCGGTTAAGATTCTCGTCTTCTTACCTCTATATATAAAGTAAAATCAACGTTATATATAAAGTGTGCATAATGTTTTATATTTTTATCAAAATCGGTTCAGTAATTTCTCACTTCTAAAGGAAAGCAATATACAATCGCTCACTTCGCGATAAATAATTTGACAGACGTTATTCATAACAATAATAATATTGTAAATAAATTGCAATTAAAAACTGCCATTTACCACAACTACAATTGGATATAATATTAAGGATTTGATTAAACCGGTTTTGAAATAAAAACCGCATCGCTCATTTGTTTAGAGGCTCAAATGCCACCAACAGACAGACAAAGGCGTTCACATTGTAATATCCGTCTTTATGAATCTGAGATTAAAAATTCTTGATAACAATTTTAATTATTTATTTAAAGAGACATTATGTAATCTGAATTTATTATTTATTTAGTTATATGAACTGGGTCGTTACCCTAATAATGTAGCTGTCTCGCTCGCACGTATGCCGAGGCTATTTCAATTTTATACTTATTGATTCCGTGCTCGTCCCGTTTGTAGCGACAGGTGAAAAAAATATTACAAGTTTTTTTTTTTTTTAAATTTATTATTTAAAAAAAAAACACACATATACAATAATTGTCATATAATCATATAACAATTATTTACATAGAAGATTCGATGTAAAAATTAAAATTAAAAATTAAATTAGACACACGCAGATTTCCTTACGTTTTCCCTTTACCGTCACCTGCACGAGATGAATTATAGACAGAAATTAATTAGTGGAGCTTGCCCGGGTTTGAACCCACGATCATCGGTTAACATTCATGCGTTCTAACCACTGGGCCATCTGGGCTTTTTGTGAATATGTTATATGTTTTATAAAAAAAATCTTGAACTACTACTGCAAGCTGTGTGTGTGTGTGTGTATGTACATACGGAAAAAAGTTATCATTTCGATTTAGAGACGAATATTTGTGCCGTATATGAGACGGGACCAATGTGTCAAGGCATATGGCATGCCACAAAAGGGCCCGTCCCCGTTACCGGGAGAGCAGCGACAATGCTCGACCGCTATTGCTATCTATTGCTATCATCACAACTAATTGGGGTTCATTATTTGTAAATTAATTATTGTAATTATATTTTATTATTATTATAACATAACAATGTTTATGATTCATAGTAATATGGTTTTCTTTTTTGTATAAAATTTAAGTGTTCGCGTTTTGTGTGAACACACATAAAATATATTTATCTAAAAGTCTAATGCTATTTTATGTCCAGTCATTGTCATTTGAACATATATATGTTTAAATTTGATTCGAATTTCAACTAATCTTGATAAATGAGTTCCAATTCGTTGATAAATAAGCCTCGGATGTGATGACGTCAAAACGCTTATAGTGTTTATATAATATATATATATATAAATATAAATAAATATGTGTATAATAATATATATATATATATATATAAATAAATATTAAAAATAGCAACTGTACAAATCGTGACGCGTGGAATGATATAGTTTATTATAATTTTTCACGAATTTATGTAATGTTTTTCAAGTTATTTACTAATTAAGCCAAATTTGCGTTATACATTGACAAGTTTCTGATACGCACCGCTAAGATCTGGAATACCCTCCCGACCTCCGTTTTCCTCACGACCTACAATATGGGTACCTTCAAGTCAAGAGTGAATATGCATCTTCTAGTCAAGCGCGCTCCACCTTAGACTGTATCTTCACTTTCCATCAGGTGTGATAAAGTTAAGCGCTAGGATATTAAAAAAAAAAGTTTTTATATAATTTCTCTTTTAAGGAAGCCAGCTCAATTCAATCCACTTCATTTACAATCTTTTAGCCGGCGTGTTTATTGCTATAAATTTGTAATGTGTATTTTGTTTTTTTATTTTTATTTTATATATTATAAAAATGACTGTACATAGTTTCCTTAATAAACTATAAAAAATATTTCCTTAATAAACTATAAAAGTATAAACAATATTATAAATCGATTTTTAATATGCTAAACCATACCTTTGTAGATTCTGTATAATTGTATCAAGATAGACAGATACGTTAATGTCTGTGATGATGATTTATCTTAAACACTAATGTCGTTGTGTTTGTAAGTGGCGTTTGTTGTTAATATTTTGATACACATTAGTATGTGAGTGGAGCTCTGTAGGTAATCAATGTAATTGATGATTTTTAAACTTTACAAACAAACATACACAATATATATATATATATATATATATATAATTATGTATGATTAGTTTTCGCGACCATGTGCTGGTACAGGCAGCTGTTAGGTAGAATATGTGTTAAGTCAGAGTGTAAGCTGTCTCTATTTCAAATTTAAATCAAATCCGTTCTACATGCATTATATATATATATATATATATATATATATATATATATATATAGGAAAGCGAATATGGGCCTCCTGATTGTAAATGGTGACCATCGCTCAAAGATCTTGACACTGCAAGAAAGAAACATTTACATCATCAATGCGCCACCAACTTTGTGAATTAAGATGTTATGTCCCTTGTGCCTTTAGGTACACTGGCTCACTCACCCTTCAAAACGTATCACAACAATACTAACTGCTTGGCAATTGTATATGTGGCGTGCGAATGGTGTTATTTTTGAATTAATGTTAAATATATCTCGATTGCTAATCTCTGTGTCGCTGAAATAAAAAAAAATATTTTGCTATCTGTACCAGACAAAATGGCAACATCCGGCGTCAGAATTGTTAGTGCGTTCAGTAAATTTAACTAAACTTTGTTATTATTGTTGTAAATACGATATTAACTAACGTCTTTTCCTGTATATATATTTGTATATATAAATATTTGCTTTTTAGCGGGTGATTAGTTTAACGATACTGTCTTCTTCTTTCGTATGTCAAATCAGTGATGACGGAAAGAGAGAAATCAGTGTTAATTTAACCTGTTAAGCAAAGTCTACAAGTAAGAAGTGCGTAAGATTTCAAGTGTAACTTAGACAATTACTAACCTAAATACTATTATTAGACTTGCTTAATGACTTAATTAATAATAAGTGCAGTTTTTCTAAGTTAGAAGAATTCGTTTTCCCTCGAACTGTTAATAGGTTTTACGTTATTTAATTTCCGATAGTAGAAGCTCTAACCTACCTAAGACATTTAGCCCAACAGTGGGACAATTAGAGGGCACATGGTATGATTTAAACCCATGAGTTCTAGATCTACCGCGTTATATGCTAGCTCCTGAACCGAAGAGATGTCAGTTAATTAGTACAGTCGTGGAGGACCACGAATAGGAATTTATCCATAGGAAAAAATTTTGCCAGTATTTTGGGCATTTTGCCAATCTGAACCCAGTGTATGACCGGTCGTATAGTCGTGTTATTTTTTTTTAATTTTTCTTAAAATATAGGTTGTTGTTTGTTGTTATGATCCTCCTGACCGATTACAGTCATAGCGGCCATTGTCAAAGATAGCTGGACATATACTATATTACGGTGTAGGCCTGTGTGTGTGCTAACAAAATTATCTGTATTTTTTTTTACAATTAATAGGCCAGCGTTTGACCGTTGACTTGCCTGATGTTAAGCATCGACACGGCCTAAGATGTAGCACGCTTGCCTAAATTATTGTATTCCCTCACTCTCAAAATACGATAGAATGCTAATCAGTTCAGGATGTAAACACTGCCTGCCTACTTCTAGACTCCGGGCTGCTACTGAGAGCTTCTCGATACTATAATCTAGTACTTTTTTATTAGTTATTTTTTTTAACTTAAGATCTCGAGGTCTGCGATCTTTTGAACTAGCCACTGGACCAACGAGGCAGCTCAAAAATATGCCTCCCTCCCATAGTGGAGGTGCCTCGAGTCCGATGGGCACCAAGCACCTCCCACAGGCCAGTGTAGTCAACGCCGTCGCTAGTGGGACACAGAGGATTGAAGAGCGTGACAGTTAGAAATCTACTGAAAAATGTTGCACGTGTATTGTTTGCCGAAAAACGACAGACTTAATCGAAAAAACTAATTAAACGGTGTATAATATATATGTGTAATCCAATGCTGTAGCTATACTTATATTATAAAGAGGTAAAGTTTGTGAGGTTGTTAGGGGGTAATCTCTGGATATACTAAACCAATTTTGTAAATTCTTCTACCAATAGAAAGCCACATTATTTGTCTGGAACTAAATCATAGCACTCGGTACTAACCGAACCACAATCATAATTTCATCACAAGTAAAAATGTTTACCATCAAACGGAGTGGGCACGGGTCAGCTAGTGTATTATATAGCATTATATATATTATATAGCAATATAATATATATCGCATTGGATGTAAATAGCTACTGTGGTTAATAAAATTGTCAGCGGACGGAATATTGTAATTAAATTACAATATCACGGGAAGATTTTAGTCAAATTATACGTCACCTAACTACCCAGGCCCCTAACCACAAAACCCTACCAGACTTAAGACCATTTCCATTTAAATTTGAGCGTTTTAGTTTAAAATATTCTCTAATATTAGACGGTAGTTTTGAGTTTATTGCGTTCAGTAAAGTCGATGTTTTCGTGGATTTTAAAGGAAGTCATCTTAATTCCGAGATAAAGCCACAGAATCTCATGGTTCCTAAGAGTTCCTGTAACGAAATGATTTATCTGACATCCATGTTGATATCGACGGCTTCACCAGTTGGGAGGGCGAGTATCGAGATTTAGCTAGATTATTTTTATAATGCAGGTAGTTTACTGGCAGATGGGTAATAGACGTTGGCAAAGTAAGAAATCTTAACATTTATTACATTGCCAATGTCTATGGTAGAACACTTATCATCAGTTACCCCAATTGCCCGTCACATAACATAAGAAAACGTGTGGACTTCAATATAAACGGTATGTAGACCCTCATTCTACCCGAGCGAAGAAGGGACAGGTAGTTAGTAATTAATTAAGCCGAGACGGCCTAATGGTTAGAACGCGTGAATCTTAACCGATGATCGTAGGTTCAAACCCGCGCAAGCACTACTGAATTTTCATCTGCTTAATTTGTGTTTATAATTCATATCGTGCTTGACGGTGAAGGAAAACATCGTGAGGATACCTACATGTGTCTAATTTCATTGAAATTCTGCCACATGTGTATTCTATCAAACCGCATTGGAGCAGCGTGGTGGAATAAGCGCGACCTTCTTCTCAAAAGGGAGAGGAGGCCTTAGCCCAGCAGTGGGACATGCACAGGCTGTTACTGTACTGTAATATGTACTTAGTGTTTTTTTCCCTGGATACAGGAACGTTCTCGTGTATCACGGCGCTGTTCCGAATAAGCGTGGGAGTTGGTACGAAAATAGCTCTGAGTGTTCGATACGAACTTGTATTAAGTATTAACACAATATATAAATAAATATTTATGTAGATTCAAGTAAAGATTAAAGTTACATTTAATGTCCTCAGACTGGCAATCTCCCCCTCCTCCCTCGATGAGGAGGATTTTGACTTTTGATCCTGTCCTTATCCATAGATCGTACTCGTACACCACCCCCCCCCCCCCCTTATAAGTGCGAGTGACGTCACAAAAACTAGATTGAATTATATATAGAAAATTATTCGTATTAAATGTACGATAAGTGTTAATAAAGTCATAAACGATGACATTAATAATAAGAAAGGGGTTGGGGTTGCGAATAGTGTGACTGAGTGAACGGCACGGGGTTGCCAGCGATAGACGCTCACGGATGTACTCTTCATTCGAGTGTTTTCAAACGTAAGAGAAGAACTTAGTAGACAGACTGTCTCCACTGTGTGTTTATCGTGGCGATCCATTGGTGTCTCAGGTTGTTGTTCTGCAGCGCCATCTATCGGCTTACAACAAAGTGGATAGTATAATATACATGAGCCTATTATCATAGTGATCGGTCAAACGGTGTTGCAATATATCAGCCTCGAACAGATATACCAACATACATTCACATACATACATATATGCTAGTGTTTGCCGAGTGGTCGAAATTCATTGGATCATAATCATATATTTATGAGTTTGCATGTTTCATGAACATTTGTTGTTCTGTTCTTATTTCTATATTTAGCAGCAAATGCCAAATTAAAAAAAAGAACAAATTCCGTTAACAAACATTTGAATAAAGAACATGGGTGCCGTTAGCAAGGTTTGAATTTAGCGTCCCCCCCAAACTTATTTTCTTGCAAGACAAACGACACACAACACAAACTTCAAAAGTGTAATAAAACTAGTTCCCATTATTATGTAGGAATGAAAACAATACGACACGAGTTTCATCAATGTCATGGCGTCTGTCCTAATTAATTGCAAGTTTATTTGTGTATTAATGTTTTAATAGTGTGTTCCTGTGCCCTAAAGGTCTGAAGTAAGCAGCTTGCTAGGTCTCCTAGTTACGGTTACTAATGATTTGTTACCATATTTGATGACACAACCATCTTGTTTCAGCTGGTCGGTGTGCCTTGCGGTCAACACGGTCAATACACGTTCTACAAGGCCATAAGACTAACAGGACCCAAGGAGAGGATAGTCGCCATCGGTGATTTCTTCTTCGTGAGGATATGGCAGGATTCAGAACTGGTGTCTATTGGTAAGGGATTGTTCTTCTATTACTGAATAAGCTGGTGAAATATTGACACTGGTATACCCAGGGGCGGATTTCATACCTTAATATACCATAATCGGTATCTTTTTATCGGTATTTTTTTTGGTGACATGCTATGGACACATATTTTAGTTTCTAAACGTTGATGTGTGGTTTCACAGAGGACACGTTTACTAAATAAAATGTCACCAAATTTTGCCGGCCTAGGCCCCGGCCTACTCGGCCTATAGGGCAGAAATCCTCCTCTCCTGGAAAAAACAAAGGCCAAAACAAAGAGCAATAATTAATGTATTTCCTACCACCTTTCACACTACCATTAATCAGCAAGTCTCAACCATATTTCTGCGTCTCGGATCTCGTAGAGCTTTGTTATGTTCGGTCAAGCTTCTTGTCTTTCGTACAGTTTCAGCCTACGTGCTCATCGTGAAGTATCTTTATCACGGAACTGAATTATGGAGAATTAATTGTATGCATCCTTTATCAGGCGAACTGCAACTCCTCTGGACGGACAGGGTCTCAGACCAGACCCTCGTTTCCCTAAGGCTATACTTCCTGCCGGAAAATACACCCGATGGCAGAGGTCTCCATGGGGAGGTGAGTTTTTTATGATCTGTTTAAAATAATGATTGGTGATCGTTTTTCAGGATAATATTTTTTTTACATATATATAACCTCAACAGCCTCACCTTGCGCCACTGTCGTCCACTCCTAAAACAAACATTACGCTTATCTGGAAGGGTGAATAGGAATAAGCACTTCCTTGAAAATTCGTACCGTTATGATGTTTTTAAGTGAACCATATATTTGCCTTCAAGTATATGTCTATGTATGCATGAAGTATTTATTTACACAGCACACATATACCCTTCCATTTATAGTTAGAAAGATGAAGTGGTCATATACAAAAAGTATTTAGTATACATTTTATTCCTCATATATTTTAGGTTGTATAACTCATGCCTTTGTATAAATAAATATATAAAAAATCGTGTCTATGCTGTTGTTCGTTTAAGAGTTCTGTCGTCAAGAGATATCCTGGAGAAGTAAGTCATGCTTACTATACAAATGCATTGCGATATCGGAACTGTAGAGCTATTAGAACGTACTCGAAACTCACATATACGATATGGACCATAATAATTATAATATTACGTATCAAAATACGGTGAAGAAAAACATTGTGAGGAAACCTACATGTGTCTAATTTCACTGAAATTCTGCCACATGTGTATTCCACCAACCCGCATTGGAGCAGCGTGGTGGAATAAGCTCCAAACCTTCTCCTCAAAAACGGAGAGGAGGCCTTTAGCTCAGCAGTGGGACATTCACAGGCTGTTACGGTATCAAAATAGTGTGTCACCGTAAGTCGGTTGTCAACATTTCACGGGACATGAAATGAGTTCATACAGAATAGCAGTAAAAATCAATATGTTATATTTCTAGTTCTACTTCAGTTTAAAAGATTCGATCTAAACAAATATATAAACATTAGATAGATAAATGCTTGTAAATACTGGGTAGGGCTTCGTGCAAGCCCGTCTGGGAAGGCACCACCCACTCATCAGATATTCATAATAGCAGTACTTGGTATCGTTGTGTTTCGGTTTGAAGGGTGAGTGAGCCAGTGCAATTACAAGGGACATAACATCTTAATTCCCAAGGTTGGTGGCGCATTGGCGATTAAAGAATGGTTAATATTTCGTACATCACGAGTCTATGGGTTGTGACCATTTACAATCAGGTAGCCCATTTGCCCGTACGCCTCCCAATATTATATCTTTTGCCTGGTGGTGTTTTCGCTGAACTAGTTTCGGGAGATGAAACGGTAAACGAAACTGAGGAAGAGCTTTCCTCTGTGCCCACTAATATAGTTCTTTGATCATTTGAAGATAATCACTTCCACACTATATATTCTCAGTAGCGAATCTAGAAAGCGCGATTCAGGAATTTGACAGTTTCAATCAACGCCATCTATCGCTACCGTGTGGTATTAAACGTCATCGTACAGGCAACCATATCTTAAAATATTTGCGTGTTTAGTGTTATGGAAATATATATAATATTATATTTTAAAAATTTTACTATTGTGTTAGAATTGATTTATAGCGTAAAGGGCTAGAATTAACATCGCAAACAGTTGCTTGTACAACGAATTTAAAGTTAATATTAAGCTGACTAAGTTCGATCATCGCTTTATGTTTTCAAGAAAAAAAAAAAAAAAAACAAGACAACAAAAACTCCCAGTGATTCGACCATAAGTCCATAATCGTTGGAATTTGGGGGGAAATATATTTAAATTTGTTTGTATCATATTTTTTCTCTAATCTTAATAACAATTTATGTCTATACTAACATTATATGCAGAAGAGTTTTGTTGTGTGTTCGTTTGTAATGGATAAACTCGAAATCTACTTAACCGATTTTAAAATTTCTTTCAGCAATATGAAGGTACTTTATCACCGTGGGATATAGCCTATATTTTATTTTCAAAAAAATTAGATCCTTAAGAAAATCGCTATAATGTAACCCAAGGTATCAATGATTTTTTTGTTTTTTTTTTTTATAGTATATGTAGGTGGACGAGCATATGGGCCACCTGATGGTAAGTGGTCACCAACGCCCATAGACATTGGCATTGTAAGAAATGCTAACCATCGCTTACACCACCAATGCGCCACCAACTTTGGAAACAACGATGTTATGTCCCTTGTGCCTGTAATTACACTGGCTCACTCGCCCTTCAAACCGGAACACAACAATATCAAGTACTGCTGTTTTGCGGGAGAATATCTGATGAGTGGGTGGTACCTACCCAGACGAGCTTGCACAAAGCCCTACCACCAATGAAATGATGATACCACCATGATTCAACACGGACGAAGTCGGTGGACGCTTTTATATTAATATTATTCTAATAGACAATAGCAAAAAAAAAAAACGGTTAATAAACAGATATTTATATATACTTATGTATTATATAATCTATCTCGTGCTTGACGGTGAAGGAAAACATCGCGAGGAAACCTGCATGTGTCTAATTTCATCGAAATTCTGCCACATGTGTATTCCACCAACCCGCATTGGAGCAGCGTGGTGGAATAAGCTCCAAACCTTCACCTCAAATGGGAGAGGAGGCCCTAGCCCAGCAGTGGGACATTAACAGGCTGTTACTGTTATGTATTATTTAAGTTTCGTAAATATCACTTTGTCTTCTCGTTCTATCCTATGTACAATACTAGTGTTCGCCCGCTTGTTGGCGGGTAGGACACCTGCCCAGGTATAAAAAAAGTAACCTATGGCCTTCCATGTTGCTTAAGCTAGCTGCCTATCAAATTACATCAAAATCGGTTCAGCTGTGTAACCGTAACAGACGGACATACAGACTTACTTTCGTATTTATAATATTAGTATAGGTACATAAACTGGAGGTAGTTTTTATTTTCGACTATCAGCTTAATATGGAAATTTTATTTATATATATATAAATAATATAATAGAAAGAAATTATTACACATAACTGTAGAAAAAAACATCATGTAAATAAAAAGCTAAAATATATTCAGTAATGGTATTACGAACGGCTTTAAGAAAAAAAAAATGTTTATGCAAACAAAGACACGGGCGCGAATGTTACAAAAAAAAACCTTCTAAAACCTCAAAAATCCCTGAGTTTCTACGAATATTGTCCTCTCTTTCGCACCCGTAGCGCCGTCTCGCTCTAAGCCCTATTTGGTAACGCCAACTATTTCATGGATGAAATTACTGAGTGTACGGCGCGAGTTATGAGCGGTAGCGATTTTTATTAGTATTATTTTGTTTCGTAAATATAATATTTTTATTGATTAGTGTATTTTAAGGTGTTGTTTACATAAGAACATTAACAGTTTAACATTAACAATTTTTGTATGTTGAATGTAAACTTAGTAAGTCAGAAATATATCAAAAATTAAATTAAAAAAATAAATAATATCCTGAGACATTTTTCCCACACGGCCATCTGATCCCAAATTAAGCTTGTTCAAAGTTTGTGCTATGGAAACCAGACAACTGATATACTACATATACTACTTTTCTTTTGTAAATACAAACTTATATAGAAAATTACACTCGGACTCAGGACAAACAGACATGTTCATGCACACAAATGTTTGTCCTGGGTGGGAATCGAACCCACAACCTCCGGCGTGAAAGGCAAGTATCTACCTACCACGTTAACCGGCTCGTCAAATAAATATCCCTAAACAACGGCTAAGGCTTACAATAAAATATAATAATAATAATTATGATGAAAAATATAAAACACAAATATTTATTCAACACTTGGACCACACCTCAACACAATTGCTACACGTTGAACCGAAAACGTATCTTATTACTCGAGACGCAAAGTTGAATTTTAAATACACGACTCTTCAAGTAATTGTGTAGTACGTTATGGAACTATACGGTGAATAACTCGTCTTGATACTTATCCATTTTTGTTGTTTTTTTTTTTTTTAATTCGTTTTGTGGTATTTAAATTTCAATTAACAATTTATATGTTCGTATGTTATTAGAATAATACGTGCAGACGTTTTTATTTTTCTATATTAATATCATGGCCGAAGGAATGATCCAATTAGTGTTTTCGCTAGTATTCGCCAAAATAACAAAAGTTGGCAACAGTTTAAGCTTTGTCGAGATAAATATTTGCAGTTATTGTTGCTTCCAAGTATTTGAAGATGATATTTTTTATAAACATATAAATATTTACGGTACTAAATTATTTCTAAACTTCATTTTTTTTTATATATTTATGAAACAGAATATATGTATACATATTTTTTGTTTATTTATAAGGTTTGTTCACAATCGTTTATCCTAATACAATTATATAATTATTAAATACAAACTAATCGATATTAAACTTTAAAAAGTAACGTGAAGGTACGTTTGTATTTTTAAAGGATGTAACAAAACTTGGGAATATGATTATAGTCTTCGTGCCGTTTTAAGTACTGATAATACGTATATATATATATATATATATATATATATATATAAATACATAGTTAACAACAATGGTTGAAAATGATCGCTTTGTTTCTTTAGCTTCTTTTTGTTTATGAATCGGCGGTGAAATTTGACAATCAATAAGTAAGTGTAATTCTTCTATATAAAATAAAGAATTTTGACTTTGACAATGGTATAATATATATATGCTTTGTCATTGGAGTGTGCTGTGTGACGCACACGCGTTAACTCAAGCATTTGACTCACAGTAAAAACTATAACCTACGTTAAGGGCTCGATAATTGTTAGCAGGTTGTGCATCTGTTCGTATAATTTCCTTAAAAATGATGATATTTTTTTAATGAAATTGATAATTAAATGTAATTTCCTTTTATAATTAAGTGTAATATGTCATACAACCGGTTCGCCCTTGGCTGCGGATACACATCTTGACAAGTGCTCCGTATAAAACTGGTAGCTTGCCAAATGTATAATCGACAGCAGATTAATGACTACAGCCTATTAAAATGCCGTGGGTGTCATAGAAGATGAAGCAAGTTTATTTAACTAGTAACTCTGAGCTCCTTACGTATGGTAACCCCTTACACTGCTTTATAATGTTAGTTTAAATTACAGTTGAACTAAATATATAAATAATAATTTTCACTTTATCACATTGCTTAACGGGTTAGATTGTCTTACCGGTGGTAGGGCTTTGTGCAAGCTCGTCTGGGTAGGTACCACCCACTCATCAGATATTCTACCGCAAAAAAGCAGTACTCGGTATTGCTGTGTTCCGGTTTGAAGGGTGAGTGTGCCAGTGTAATTACAGGCACAAGGGACATAACATCTTAGTTCCAAAGGTTGGTGGCGCATTGGCTATATAAGCGATAGTTGACATTTCTTACAATGTCAATGTCTAAGGGTGTTTGGGGACCACTTACCATCAGATGGCCCATATGCTTGTCTACCTTCCTATTCTATAAAAAAAAGCTTGTCATAAAACTGTATTTTATGATTATATCAAATTATTTAATATAATTAACACCGACGTACAAGCAGACTTTAATTCATATTATATATTATGAAATCAATTATGATTGTCAAGCGTTTGCAGTTAGTTACGAAAGGCAGGCTGACCTATCATATGTTCTTATCGCTGTAATATATTGTATGCGTGAGATTTTCACGTTATATTAAAGGAAATATCAATTTTGGTTCTGTATCCTTAATTTAGTTTCATCCTTGACACAGATAAAACATGTTTTTGCTATTTAATTTTAGAGGTTAACAGTGAGTTATATATTATTTAATATATATGTATATTCATATATATATATATATATATAAATGCTTGTAGTACACGTGAGAGAAGAGTAACGATTTTTAATCAAACATGATATTTTATACATTTAAAGCTTCTATGTAAGTAATAAAAAGCAACAAATTAATATTTCAAACGATGTTGCAGTCGATAGCATGTATGTGGTTCGTTTTGTTACATCATGATAGGACACGCATCTATTATTGACCTTTGTGATTGATTGATATGCAACAGATGACACTCAGATAAAATTGTATTATTTGTATTTATGTATTTTACAACCACGACAGTAATGTACAGATTTATATTTAAACGTTTTTATATATTATATTTATGTATATAAATATGTCCATGACAGGTAGTTTTTGTATCTTGTAATTAACTTATATAAAAACCGAATGTATATAATGTACTAGCTACCCGTAGAATTAGGTTGTACATAAAAAGTGTATATCAAAGATAAATATACAAAGGTCATCTTCTTTGTGCCAGGAACCTTTGCCTCTGTACGCAGGACTATTTAATTTTCATCAATATTAACACAATAAATATTCATTTATATATATAGAAATGGAATAACTTAACGGAAATTATGTAATATTCTCTGAGTTCAATATAAATTCACTATTGAAGTATATAAGTTAAATATATAAAATTTTATTTAAAGTAATGATTTATACGCACCTCAAAGAGTTAGCAACCGAAATCGCAGGATTTTGCCTGTATATACCAAACGTGCACGATAGTACCTGAAGTATAGATAACTTATCGCGTTACGATGTGAATAACATCGTTTAATGTGATATATGTATTTAAATTGAAATAGCTTATAATTGGCTTCAAAAGTATAACATGACCCATCTAAATACGTACTTAAAACTTATATTGCATATATACTTTGTGTACTGGTTTCAAATCAGTATATATGTCCACCAGACTCCAGCGGGTAATCTTCACCTTTATAAATTTCACCCAGTTTATCTTGGAGGTTACAAATAATACTAATATTAAATGTTATATATTTTATTATGTACTACATGATTTCGCGCGCCGATTTCGAATTTTATATGAAGTTAGTTATAAAAAAGCCTGTATTGTCTTCTTTAGGGTTTTACTAAGGAATTTCATCAAAATCGGCTTAGTTGATCAGTTGTGAAATCATAACAGATAGACAGACAGAAATATATAAATATATGTTTATATATATATGTAGCAAGTCACTTAGTACGATACGTTTTTAATTCTATTAAAACGGATATACCGTTCAGAAAACAAAATATCTTAACTGAAATTCAATAAGCGTTGCTTAGAGCGTTGTAGAAACGACTTTCTTTTAAGGAAGTATGAAAAATAAAAATAATAAAAGATCAAGATTGTTCAACCGGGTATACAATACATTTGCTGCGATGCGCTCAAACCTTATGAACAAGAATCCGTGGAGTCGTGTTATGTTATTCTTAACATATTTAATATTTTTATTCGTTATCAAAATTAAATATATATTTTAAATACGGTATTGTAATTAGCATATTGTTGCTAAGTATAATGTTAGACCTAGTTAATTAAAATTGTTGATATAAATATTAAAACTGATTTAATAATTATTGTAAATGGTAAAACTTGCTTTATATATATATATATATATATATATATATAAATATTTGGCTACGTATTATATGTTAAAATATTCTTTTACTTTGATAAACGGTTATATTATGTAAGTAGCTTTAAGTCACGTTTCGTATTTGTCAATACGATGTCGATATTTTTATCGACATATACGCGTTATGATATTTTAACAATATACTTTAATCATGTAGAATTTCATCCAAGAGTTGTTGGATTGTTATTTTACAATATTATTAAAACAAAGTTGTGCTCGCGATTCGGTATGCATATCCTACGGAGAACGTGCAAAAAAACTCGCTAGTTATTCTTATAAGTAATAATAATGTCATCCAGACCGATTTCGGCCAAGGCGGCCAATCTCAAGAGTAATTAGCTAACAACTGCGCAGGAGATATTATAGTGCACAAGTGTGTGCGCAAACACAGGTGCACTCTCTATTCCCTTACTCATAATCCGATGGGACGGCAATGACACGACTGGAAAGAATTCAGGCGCAGGACAAACGGCTCTACGTGCTTTCCGAGGCACGGGAGTGTACACACTTTCAACTTCCAGACTCCCGGCTGCTACTGAGAATTTTCTGACAGAAAAATCCAATAACTTTTTATTGGCCTGACCTGGGAATTGAATCCAGGACCTCCGGGTCTGCGGCCTTACATCAAGCCACTAGACCAACGAGGCAGTCGATTCTTATGAGTATATATTATTCAATTGTGATATTTCATAGTCATTGAATTTTTATTGTATTTAATTGTAAGGAATGATAACGACACGGCCAAGTTGCAAGGAAATGTTTCGTTAATGAGGTTTTTTTAGTAATTATCGTTTTTGAAATTACTTAATCGATGCGTTCATACTCATGGATTTTTTTACAAACGCAACTGTTTATCAGTGTTAATATATAATGTTTTTTTTATATATGTATGGATTTTTATTGTAAATAAATATTTATCGCTCACATATGTATTTGTACGCGGTAAAATGAATCTTTTTTGAAGGTTGTTTCGAATTTGATTGTTTTATTTTTTGTAACGGATTAAGTACTTGTTGTATATGTTAATGTCTCGATATATAATACAAGCGAAACCAAATCGTCTTTATTGACGAGTGTCGTATATGTTTATCTTATCGTGGGCTGGCTCTGTGTAAATAACTGATAACAAACGAGCGGTACAGACGAAATGAAATTTTAAATAGTTTAGTTTCTATTATTTATGTATTGTCTTTTATATAATAGTTTTTATTTATCCGTCTACTGGCCTATGTGATAATACACATGGAAATGTTTGTTGTATGGCATGTCTTGCTTTTATGTTTCAGCTGATTATAGGGGTACATAAATATGAAAATTCGCTAATGGCTTTAACATATATTAGTTATTTATATATTATGAGTTAAGATCTCTAAACAATAGATGATCGTGGGTTCAAACCCGGGCAAGCACCACTAAAATTTCATGTGCTTTATTTGAGATTATAATTAATCTCGTGCTTGACGGGGGAGGAAAACTTCGTGAGGAAACCTGCATGTGTCTAATTTCACTGAAATTCTGCTACATGTGTATTCCACCAACCCACATTGGAGCAGCGTGGTGGAATAAGCTCCATACCGTCTCCTCATAAAGGGAGAGGAGGCCTTAGCCCAGCAGCGGGACATTCACAGGCTGTTACTATATTATTATTTTTATCAATTTTTATATAAACCTAAATATAAAACTAATTTATAGTATATAAAATAATATTACTCCTCAGATAGATTATTGAAGATATTTATTTAAATTAATATATGACAATAATGACTCAACGCGTGTAAAATACGACCTCCATAGTCTATAACTCGTAATTGATATATCGAATTTCAATAACATTCCTGACGATCAATGATTTTCGACGCATATTCGCAATAGTAACACAATAGTTGCAGGTGATTAATTGAAATTTTATTTTATTATATATAGTCGTTATGTGGTCATCACCGCCTTAAATAGTATTAAACATTTCTCTCTTAAATCGCCAATGCGCGATCGACATTAAGAACTAAGAAGTATCTCCCGTGCCCTTCTGTATATAACAACACTGGCTCACTCACCCTATAAACACACAAACAATACTAAGTACCACCCTAGCTAGCACGAAGCCCTACCACCAAGTGAATGTAAAAAAGGAATGTAATACAAAATCTAACATAAAAGTGAGTACGAATCAAACGGCCGCGTCTCCGTATTAATGTTAAAATATTTCAATTTTTGTTCGCGACCGTCCAACAAAGTAATAATAATGATATTTTGTAAGTCGAACGATGTGAATACCTTTTTTAATGTCCGCAGCGATAAGCCGCGTCGCACAGCGCTCCTCAAACTAATGTATTAACTTTTCATTTATATTTGTATTAAACAAGCATTGATTTATTATATTTAGTAATTTATATCTTAAGTTATGGGTGTTATTTTAATTGATTTTACAATTAAAGTACTTTTACTTTGTATAATACGGTTTTTTTTAATATGAATTGTTAAATTAATGCTGTTAAAAGAAATATCGTTATATTTCTTTTAACAGTAGAATTAATTGAGTGACGTCACAATCGTCACTATATCAGTTATGTAGACATAAAGATGACAAGTACAAGCGCTCGGACACGATAATTGAATTATTTATTTATTAATATAAATAAAAACTAATGAAACACAACAAGTCATACCCTAAGGCTTTGTCTGGGGTTCTTATTGTTTACCGTTCATGCGTGCAATAAATAATATTTTTTATTTATAGAATAGGTAGGCCGAGCATATGGGCCACCCTACCATCAGTAAAAGTATTAATTTTTTTATTAATCTAAAACAATGATCAACCTTAAATGGTGTTGAGTTTATAATATTTGATACAGAAGCTTGGAAAATAATTCTGACATCTCTTATCGCTTGTCAATAAACCTAATTAATATTTCGTTTTATCAACAATAATATTATTAAATAGTTTTTTTTTTATTTCGTCCTTATCTCGAACGAAATCGGGATGAGAGTGCTAGTATCGAAATGTCTGTTGTATCATAAAAAAGAAATGAAATATACCGATAACTTTACGAGGTCAATGACACTATTACGTGGTAGATACTCGTATGAGAACGTGGGTGAATTTTTACAATTTCTCGTACATTAGTAATTTTGTAAAAAAACTGATTATTCTTACGAACCAGAAGTGAAAATGACTTTTTTTTAAAAAGAATACATAAATAAGTAATTTACTTCAGAATACCGTAACCGTAACAGCCTGTGAATGTCCCACTGCTGGGCTAAAGGCCTCCTCTCCTCTTTTTGAGGAGAAGGTTTGGAGCTTATTCCACCACGCTGCTCCAATGCGGGTTGGTAGAATTCACATGTGGCAGAATTTCAGTGAAATTAGACACATGCAGGTTTCCTCACGATGTTTTCCTTCACCGTAAAGCACGAGATGAATTATAATCACAAATTAAGCACATGAAAATTCAGTGGTGCTTGCCCGGGTTTGAACCCACGATCATCGGTTAAGACTCACGCGTTCTTACCACAGGGCCATCTCGGCTTACTTCAGAATAAGAAATACACAAATAACAAACAAAATGATCATTAATTACATTAAATGCTGACAAAACCAACTAAAAATGTCAATTCAAGTAATTGTATGTTCGAAGCACCCAAACTTCGCGCCAAAAGTGATATTCTTCTTCAATGACGGGCGATGACGCACTTTTCTTTTTTTTAAATATATTCCGGCACATGGAACTGACACATTCGGTCGAAGGTTGTTAAGATTATGGTTAAAAAATATGTATTAAAAGCGTTAAACAGTTTATCCTAATATGAAACGACTTCTTTTATTGTCTGAAAATTAGTGTTGAACATTAAATTATTTTTAAAAAATAGAACAATTGGTGTTCTATATTTAATTTTAATTTTAAAAATACTTAAGTACGATTCGACTCTACGTCACCCGAATTCAGCAATTATTTGACAGCGACACAGAACAGGGCTGCCAACGTTCACGGATTACACTTTTAAAGATAGAACCGATTTATCGTTCGAAATTTGAATTAGAATTTTTTAAATTAGTTCAATTGCCTTACGTTTCATCCGACTGCGATATAATTAAAAGTAATGTTTCAACGCTGTATATCTGTTTTTTAGTTCGCTTAAAAGTTATATATATGTTTAAGAGTAGTTTTCAATGAGTTTTTTTCTTAAATGTGAAATATCTATTGGAACGCCTCGCGGGTTATATCGACTCGTGTGCCGTGACGTCAAACGACATTCGTATAACCGCGGGGGAGGTATGCTTCCCTGTGCGTGCGTGTACTTAATACTTCGTTGTTATATATTTTTATATAATAATAATAAGATTTATATATATTCATTTTATTCATCGCCATAAACGTTTTATGTTGACCATTATTCTATTCGTGCAAAATCGGAACGCGTTTCTAGTTAAATATATTATGTTAAAAGTACGCCGCCTTAGTACAGTTGTGTATGTTTGTATATATGTATAATTATTAATTAGACTTAACTAATCTCGATCCGAAAAGTTTAAATTAATACATACAAAACGTCAACCCCGAGTGTCATGACGTCATTATGTATAAATGTGGCGGTCGGTGTCATGGCGGAATGGGTATTTACGAACGTGAGTTCATTAAAATATCTCAAGTAATTTACTTAGTTAATATATTTTTTATAATTTAATCAGATAAATAATCATAACCATTTTGACTAGAAACTTGAGTAAGTCACGCGAAGGGCAACCCCCCCTTGCCCTTATACAAGTATTTAGATTGAGGTCTCCTTTTTCCTCGATTGACGTTTGAAGTTTTAGCCAATCAATCAATCAATCAATCAACAGCCAATCGTTGTCCACTGCTGAACATAGGCCTCTCCCAAGGTGCGCCAAAGCTCCCTGTCCTCCGCCTTCCGCATCCAGTTGGTGCCCGCCACCTTCTTAAGGTCGTCGGTCCACCTGGCTGGAGGGCGCCCTACGCTGTTTTAGCCGTGATGACTAAAATGCTATGATGATTTCCAAGGTCGAGCTGAATGCAACGTTTCGTTCGAAACGTTAATGACGTAAAATGTTTTACTTCCATCGCGTATAGGTAATGTAGTTGTATGTGTGTGTGTTTTTTTTTTTTAATTATTTATTTTATATTTTCGTTATGAAATGATGATATTTTAATGTATAGCAAACTTTTATATTTTGTACTTTTTTATTTAATAAAAAAGCCGAGATGGTCTAGTGGTTAGAACGCGTGAATCTTAACCGATGATCGTGGGTTCAAATCCGGGCAAGCACCGCTGAATTTTCATGTGCTTAATTTGTGTTTATAATTCATATCGTGCTTGACGGTGAACGAAAACATCGTGAGGAAATCTGCATGTGTCTAATTTCATTGAAATTCTGCCACATGTGTACGTGCTACCAGTACAGCTGCTACTGGTAGAATACACATGTGGCTGTACTTTTTAATCTTTTAATTTGTTATGATTGTGCTTATATACTTGTGTCTATATACAATATAGTGAATACCTAATTCACGTGTCTTCGACTTGTGCAATTCACAATTTCGTTTGCTATACTTGGAAAGATGAACAGGTCCTAGGGATCCTGTATCGGATTATGTGGTTCTCACCGAGTAAGATGGATTGGAAAGGTTTCGAGGTCGTGATCATTTGCGCATCCTCTCCCGAGCCGTGCTACACTCTGTGCCTTACGCAGGACATGCGAGGTCCCCAGCTTACGTGCCCCCACTTCACGATGTAGGACCGTCCGGTTTTGTAAGGGCCGACATTATGAATTTGTCGTCTCCGAGGAGCCAGGGCTTGTAAGGCCTCTGTCTGTTTAAAAGCCGGCACCTGCAAGTCCTCCGGTGTTGCAGGTGTCTATGGGTGACGGTGGTCACTTTGAATCAGCATCATGACCGTTTACCCGAAACTTACAAAAAAAAATAATTAAGGTCTCAATGTCACAAAGGAGAAGAAGTCTCCACGCCGATTCCTTGTAGAGCATCGCAACCACATTTAAATATAAATGAATAACACCATGGTGGAATGCAAAACCTTCGAAAAAATAGAGGTTTAAGCTCAGCAGTGACACGTCACCACTTCACCAGCTAATTTTACACCACACGATCCTCAAGACATTCTATCGTGCGATATAAGCGGCCCCGCGTCGCCGTCTATGTAATCGATGGGTACCGACTGTTTCTGATACGAAACTTAATTTGATGGTATTAACCGACTTTACGGAATGTGTATGCTATGATTTATTGAATAATAATGCTATGAACATATTATTTTGCATGAATATATACGTGTAGAGTATATATCTGCCATTGAATACTTTGGAATTGTTATGCATTGATTTCATATATGATACATATGGAGTTGTCGTTCGCGGCTTTGCTTTTTTTTATATTTGCCTATAGTGCAAATGACTACTCCACCTGATGGTAAGTGGTAGTAGAGTCCAAACGCGACGACGGCCAGTACAGTCGGGATGGATGTTCTGTACTAGCCGTCCCCGCCTTGCCGGCCCGCAAGATGCCTCTTCACGCCTCGTTTGAAGGAACCCGGGTTGTAAGAGGAGGGGAACACAAAACTTTGCTTTTGCTTGCGTGTTGTGGGGTATGTTGGTATCAGCCATCAGGCTTAGGATATCAAATATAGCTTATATCCTTTTCTGGGATCCAAGCTTCTTTAATAGCAAATTTCATCTAAATCGCTGTCTGATAGATTTGAATAAAACACAGTTTATATTTTGGTCTAATCTATATATAAGGTACAAATGAATAAAATTGAAAACGTCTATCTGTTATTACATAATAATTTCCTTTCATAATTGCTTATTATTAAATACGACTACTTGTGTTGTCTGTTTGTTTGTTTGTTCGGGGTTAAGCTCAAAAGCTTAACTAAGCTTAAGCTTAATTTGTCTTCCTCGTTTTAACTTCTCAACCGATCGTTATAAAATATTGCAGACACGTTGTCGGGGTGTTACAGAAAATGGGCACCCAACCCCCATCACACGCGGTTGAAGTGGCGGGCGGAATTTTAAGCCCGATGGGGAAGGTAATTGTGGAACCTCGAGGTCTAGAAACCCACAACAGCGCAATTTTTAATGTACTCCTTCCCTCGACTTTACTGAATTGATTTGATGTAGAAACCTTCAAGGAATCCTATCCTTAATGACCGGCAACGCACCTGCAAGCAGGTGTCCATGGGCAGCGGTGGTCACTTTGTATTAGGTGAGCCTCCTGCCCATATTTTTTTATGCGGACGAGCATTTAGGCCACCTGATGGTAAGTGGTCACCAACGCCCTTAGGCATTGGAATTGTAAGAAATGTTAACCATCGCTTACATCACCAATGCGCCACCAACTTTGGGAACTAAGATGTATTGTCCCTTGTGCCTGTACTAACGCTGGCTCACTCAGCCTTCAAACCGGAACACAACAATACCAAACACTGCAGTTTTGCGGTAGAATATCTGATGAGTGGGTGGTACCTACCCAGACGAGCTTGCACAAAGCCCTACCACCAGTGCAGTTTGTCTGCTCTTACGTAAAAAAACATAGTTCTTCCATAAAAAAGCCTTTCTCGATATCAAGCTCGTAAAATTTCCGCCAAACAACGCCGTTGTGATATTGCTGCGTGAAAGGACAAACCGACACACGCACTTTCCCCTCTATAACACTGTGTAGTTATCATAATAGTTATTCATGCAAAGTCGGGTGGAACTAATTACGTCAGCTATTAAACGCTCAACTTATACTTTCTAAACTTAGTTTTAGATCTGTAATAATATTATAAATGAGTTAGTAAGTTTTGTCTGTATGTAACTTTTTAACTGCTGAACCGATTTGGATAAAATTTGGACGGACGCACCTAAAGCCAACGAAGCCTTAGGCGATTGCTAGTGTTATATGAAAATATATTTATTATTTTTTGGAATAATTTCCAAACCGTTTTTAACTAAATGCATAAAATTTATATAATGTTTAAGCAGTACAAACGCATTACGTTCCCTTGCGTCGTAGTCGGGTAAGAGCTGAAGTTTTTTCTCTCGACACGAGTGTGCCCGTCCTTGGCCGCTTTGCATCGTATTAATAATAATAATTCGTTTATTTAAGTAAATAAACTTGTTTTTTTTTTTAATTACATATATATTTTATTTCTTTTTATTTATATATATTGAATTAATGAATATATATCATACATATGTAATGTATGTGTTATAAAAGAAATGACTACTTACTTAGTTTTAGTTTTTAATGGGATTTTATTAATTTATTAATTTAATTGTTATGTATGCGATTACAGTTTATATTTTTATTATGTATACGTTTGTATATAATAACCACTGTCCCACGGCTGGGCAAATATATCCTAAGGGAAAGTTTATAATGTGTCATATTGGTCCTCTGCGAGGCGGATACATGTTTCGGAATTCTAGTCACGTAAGTTCTCTTAATGTTTTTCCTCAATCAAGGTTTTTTAATTCAATTTTACACAAACGGATTCGAATCTGTGACTTTATACAGTTTGATGATGATGTCCTGATAGATTACTGTCACGGCGGCCATTTTTAAATGCGCTTTCTTTGCTTCTAAACACAGATGCACCGGAACCGGAGACAGTTCAGGTGTACCAACGGAATTGCGAGCTCTCCGAGGCAACTATCCGACTGGAATCGAACCCAGGTCCTCGGAGGCTTATAATCGAGTCACTGCACCAACGAGGCAGACAATTCATATAGTGTAATAAAAGATAGTAGACTTGAACCGTATTTACAACAATAACTTATTAAGTTATCGTTTCATTGTTTTACTTATATACAGAAGGTTACACTTGACGGTGAGTGGTACCACGTTGACATTCTGCTGTCAAGACACCATAGAAAGTCCCGTAATTAAACTGGCTCTGCATCAGCTGCGCGACGGCAGAATGACCACAATTTAATATTACAGTACTTATTAAAATCTAAACAAAATAACTCGATGCAAAAATCCATATTTTCTCATTCCAGACCTAGGCTCAGATATCAAAGAAATAAACTTAAAAAATTAATTGATTATTACGTCACCGTGCGAACAAAGGAAAATACACCTTATGTGTTTAAAAATAGAATTCAAAAATATATATAAACGTATTGAGGGAATTAATTTATATCTTAATTTCTAATACATAGAGTTGTAAATACAATAACAACATTCGTAGATTCGACTCACGTCCGTTCTTCGAATGACAGAAGGTAATAAGTCTATGAAATTTTAGACGATTTTGAGCTTTACGTCGAAACGATATGGTTGAAATTTAAACATGACGCGCTTGTTGTTGAGTTATCCATGTGTTTGTGACCATAAAATTAGATGTTCCTGTGTGCGTATATTAAAGGTTGTTCGGTTGAGTGGTGTAATATTGTAACTCGAATCGGATTTCGTTTAGAAATTTATTGGTGATTTTTTTAATTTAATTTGATATTATATTTTGAAGTGCGTTTCAATATCAAACGTTACTTTTATAAAAGTGCTAACAATTTATTAATTAAAAAATTAACCCTTTTTATCATCTATGTATTATTTTATTGTACATAAGTTTTAATACTATTATTTTTATTTTTTTTATAGAAACGAGTACAGTACCTTGTCCATAAACAAACTTTGAGTTATATAATTACTTCTCGTGTTTAAACAATGATAGCTAGTTATATTTTATATATAATAACCTTTGATAAAACCACCAAAAATCCAACCTCGTTATATATCACGTCCAAACAACAGAATTTGCTTAAAAATACATTGAATGAAAACATATATTAATTTAGTTTAATCTAACATGTATATTAAAAAATAGAAACTAAGTTGGTAGTGCTTTGTTTAGGTACTACCCACTCATCAGATATTCAAACCAAACAGTAATTTAGCATTGCTGTATTCCGGTTCGAAGGGTGTAACTACAGGCACAAACGATTGGCCAATACGCCACTAACCATGCGAACTAATGAGTCGCAAAGGTTAATATGGTGGTGACCATCTCATGGTCGACCATCAGGTCACCACCCGTGACCATATAAAATATATAAATTCAATCATCTACGAGCTACATCAGTGTCGCTGTGAGCCGCATAAATATCAATGTACAATCGAGGTAATTTCACTCCGCGCTATAGTTTGTACCGTGAGGATTTACTTGTATTTATTTTTAATATCTTTTTTTTTTTAATTCTTAATATTTATTTTGCTAACTGGCAACTTTGTGTTTTTGAAAAATGATGATCGAATTCGAATCTGAAATTTGAATTGGCTCGTTCGTTTCGATATTATAAAGACTTATGTGCAAAGGATTGTTGGCGCTTTCGAATATTATTCGAAATTTGAAATTCTTTTTCTTAATTGTTGTACAAATAAAGAATCTTGAATTGACGCGCTATCATTGGTCGTGATTTCGAATTATGAAAATGGCGTTTTGTATGTCATTGATGTTGTTATCGAAACTTCGGGAATAAAATTAAAATGTATATAAGTAGTTAAGTGTTATAGTGTTGTATTATAAAAAAAGCCGAGATGGCATTGAGGTTAGAACGCGTGAATCTTAACCGATGATCGTGGGTTCAAATCCGGGCAAGCTTCATTGAATTTTCATGTGCTTAATTTGTGTTTATAAATCATCTCGTGCCCGGTGAAGGAAAACATCGTGAGGAAACCGGCATGTGTCTAATTTCACTGAATTTCTGCCACATGTGTTCTTCACCAACTCGCATTGGAGCAGCGTGGTGGAATAAGCTCCATACCTTCTCCTCAAAAAGGGAGCGGAGGCTCTATAATACTGTAGCGGTGTATACGATAAATTCGTGCCAATTTCAAATTTCAACAGTTTATCTCTTTGTTCCAATAAAAATTGATAGTTTTTTTTGCTTGATAATGAGTAGATTTGAAATTTTATATATGTATTATATATATATATATATATATATATATATATATATATATATATATATATATATATGTATATTATTTACGTAAGAACGTAAGTTTTTAATTATAATATTATAAATTACAAGAAACTAATTCATTACAATTTTTATCAAAATCGGTTCAGTGGTTTAGCCTTGTAAGCGTAACATACAGACAGACAAATTCAATCCATATTAATTTTACCATATAAATATTTTAAGGCATATTTATGTATAATATATTAATGATTTATTAATATATGCCTTAAAAGTTTTTTTATGGAAATATATAAAAGCGTATATAATATATTTTAAGAGCCAAGGTGATCTAGTTGTTCATTTGAATCTTAATTTATTACAGGTTCAAATCCGGGCTAGCGCTACTGATATTTCATGTACTTCATTCATGTTGTATTTCATACATATGTATTTCTCCTCAGGAGGATTTTTCCCAGCCGTGGGACATTTGGTACATATTTTTTAATTTAATGTTGTATTGGACTCTATTGTAAGGTTATATTTAAGAGCCGGTTGGCGTGGTAGATAACCTTTCACGCCGAACCCACAAGGGTTCGATTCCCATACAGGACAGACATTCGTGTCCATGAACATGTCTGTTTGTCCTGAGTCTGGGTGTAATTATCTATATAAGTATGTATTTACAAAAGAAAAGTAGTATGTGTGGTATATCAGTTGTCTGGTTTCCATAGTACGAGCTTTGCTTAGTTTGGGATCAGATGGCCGTGTGTGAATAATGTCCCAGGATATTGTTATTATTTAATTAAAAAGTGAATGGTCTGTGTGTCGTAAACAAACACAATAATCGTTTTATAATAACGTGACTATGTCGACGAGGACGTATATAAGATATATATAATTTAAATATAACTTTCTATTAAGGTTTTGTGTAAACTTCTCTGGGTAGGTATCGCGCGTCATATATTCTCCCGGCAAACAGCAATAATTGTTGTAACCGATTTAAAGGGTGAGTGAGCCAGTGTAACAACATGCTCAGTCACCGTGATATTGTAAAATCATTACAGGATACTAATATTTGAATTGATTGGACTATTCGAATTCGCTTCTCTTCGACAATTATAAAAGCTGATGATATAGATTACCACCATTGGTATATATTTCCTATAATCATAGCAAAAAATATTCTCGATCATATCCAAGTCCCATGATTGAAGAGTCAGATTAAAAAGAAACTAATTATTAACTTAGGAGCTACGATGCACATGGACACACGTTTAACTTACATTAGGCCTCTTTTAGTCCCTGATGAGAACGGCAGCCGGGATAGTCTCACGCTGCCGTACGCACTAGCGAGGAGACCGGAGGGCGAGATTACCTTCGTTCCCTGAGGAGAGCTCTGCCGAGCCACGAGCAGATCACAGCACGGGAGAGGCCACGGATGCGTTATCACGATCCCGCAGCCTCTCCGATCCGCGCTGAGGACGGCCATCACAGTGCTTTTAGTGGGTAAGAATCCCACATAACCCGGTTCCACCCCCATGGGACCCGGGTACCTTTATGAAGGTTTCCACTGCGAGAAAAAAAAGGCCTCCCGTAGTATCGGGGTTTCAACTAAGTGTAAAGTTGGAACTGTCTTTCGTTCAATGTCGGTTACAATTAAATCTAATCCGACACAGTTTCACACTATTTGTGACTGACGTGACGACTTTGATTACATAACCGATGTGCCGTCCCGCTCTAACGCAACGTTAGAGAGGGACGGCACGCTCGAAAAGATAAAAACTTTATTGTTACTTAGTTAACTTAGTAATATTGTATTTTGTTACACGGACCGCGGTGGCCCAGCGGTGAGAACGCGAGAATCTTAACCGATGGTCGTGGGTTCAAACCCGAGCAAGCACCACTGAATTTTCATGTGCTTGATTTGTAATTTATAATTCATCTCGTGCTCGGCATGTGTCCAATTTCCCTGATATTCTATCACATGTGTATTCTACCAACCCGCATTGGAGCAGCGTGGTGGAATAAGCTCCAAACCTTGTCCTCAAAAAGGGAGAGGAGATCGTAGCCCAGCAGTGGGATATTAATAGGCTGTTAGTGTATGTCGTGAAAATATTTATTTATGAAAAAATATTTATTTATAACAATTAATCGTCGGGATGGTTGGCATTCTCGGGATGGTTGGCGTTCTATGGGGGAGGCTTTCGTCCAGCAGTGGACGGCAAAAGGCTGAAAAAAAAGAAAAAAAAAAGCGTCATTAACTAGTCGCAAGCTCCGTAATAATTTATTATTGGAAACGAAGATGTTATGTCCCTTGTGTGGCAATGACACTGACCGACTCACCCTCCAAACCGGAACACAACAATACCAAGTACTGCTATTTTGCGGTAGAATATCTGATGAGTGGTACCTACCCAAGACGGGCTTGCACAAAGCTCTAGTAAAAGTGTCTGCAAATGTCCCACTAGCAAAGTCCTGATCTGTCGATTGCATCGTTCGTCTAGTGGCTTGATGTAAGGCCGCAGACCCGGCGGTCCTAGATTCAATTCCCAGGTCGGGCCAATAAAAAGTTATTGAATTTTTCTGTCAGAAAATTCTCAATAGCAGCCCGGAGTCTGGAACTTGGAAGTGTGTACACTCCCGTGCCTCGGAAAGCACGTAAAGCCGTTGGTCCTGCATCTGAACTCTTTCGGTCGTGTCGGATTGCCGTCCAATCGGATTATGAATTAGGGAATAGAGAGTGCACCTGTGTTTGCGCACACACTCGTGCACTATAATATCTCCTGCGTTGGCTAATCTCTCTTGAGATTGTCCGCCGTGGCCGAAATCGGTCTGGAGGACATTATTATTATTATCTGTCGAGGAGGTGAGGAGCCTTCCACCTCCCCACTACTCTAGAGCTCTAGAGGGAGTTGGTGAATTACGTGTGACAATATTTACACCCTTAACCGAACTCGGAGCAATTATAAATATAAATGAACGAATAATACTAATTAATCTTGTTTTCATGGCTTTGTATATAACTTATATATATGTATTGTGGTGTGCAGTAACAGTCTGTTAATGTCCCACTGCTGGGCTAAAGCCTCCTCTCCCTTTTGAGGAGAAGGTTTGTAGTTAATTCCAGCACGCTGCTCCAATGCGGGTTGGTAGAATACACATGTGGCAGAATTTCAATGAAATTAGACACATGCAGGTTTCCTCACGACGTTTTCCTTCACCGTCAAGCACGAGATGAATTATAAACACAAACACAAATTAAGCACATGAAAATTCAGTGGTGCTTGCCCGGGTTTGAACCCACGATCATCGGTTAAGATTCACGCGTTATAACCACTAGGCCATAAAATGTGGTCTCCTAAGCGGCTGGACCGATTTTTATGGGCTTATAGTTTTTGCCGTTAGTTTCTTAACCAAATATTTTTTTTTTAATTCTTATATAAAAAACAATGATATGAGTAATATTTTTGACCACTAGATGGCACTGTAACACTTCGACTTGTATACAATTCGACGTTCAACGTATTCCGGGTTTTATCAATTAACGAAACTCTTAAAATATATATATATAATACAAACAAACAAACGAACGAAATACTTAATGTCTGTTTAATATTAATACATATATACATATATATATATATATATATATATATATATACATATATATATATATATATATATATATATATATATATATATATATATAATAATAATAATAAACTATACGTCACACGGTCACATGGTTCCAATACGGCGTCTGTAGCGCTCGGGTAAGTAGCTGGCTCGTATAAATATTAACAATATTCCAAACGAGTGGTACGGTAGTAATCCGTTTAACGAGTAATAGCAGTGGGAGAAGTTACTACAGAGTATTACCGGTTCTACGATTTCATGAGGTCTGGATAGGTACCACCCACTCATCAGATATTAAAACAGCAGTTAGTTAGCCAGTGTAATTACAGGCACAAGGGACATGACATCTTAGTTCCCAAGGTTTGTGGCGCATTAACATTTCTTACATCGCCATGTCATGGGCTTTGGTGACCACTTATCATCCGGTGGCCCATACGCTCGTCCGCCTACCTATACTATTAAAAAAAGGGGGCCAGAAGAGAGAATAATTTTATATTGAAATGATTTATTAGACAATTTACGAGATTGATAATTACAATTTTAGATAATTGTGTTTGTTCAAGTAATTACCGTTATCTTATCTAGAGTCTTAGCCCAGCTGTGGGATAGTTATTAGCTGTCACGTTTTCTTACTTTTAAGTATTGATTATAATTTTTATTTGTTCATAATCTTCTTACGCGTTGCGATGCTGCCGTATTTTTTATTTATTTTTTAGGAAGCCAAAGTTATATACAAAGAAATACAATTTCATAATGCGTATATTAAATTTATATTTAAGTTACGAAATTATATATAATAATGACAAAAATATCATAATAATCATACGAGTTACTGTATTTGATATAAAATGGATGTTATATAAAAAATAAATCGCGTCGTAAGCAACCGCTGTTATAAATATATTTAATTCAAATGTTGGCGGTTACATACAATAACGCGTCGCGCCCCCCGCACGGGGAGGGGGACGGAATTAACGTGCGAGCGAGAGGGACGATCGCTGTCCGATTACGTATGCCGTGGAGTCGTTCGGTGATTATAATTTTTTGGTCGAATAATTTAATTATATAATTTTTTTGTCTTAAATTATAATTAATTTATAAAGTTTTTTTAATGATTTGAGTTTCTCGGTCTTTATATCTTTTATGATTTGTTTAAAAAAAAAATTGTATACAGTATTCTTTTTTGTGTTTTTGGTCTTTAGGTTTGAATTTTTGAATTCATTCAAGTAATGTTTGTTATACGGTTTTGATTATCTGTGTATCACATACAAGTAGCCCATTCCCGAGTACGCTAAATGCGACATTGGTCTAGTAAATCTCGAAGTCCAGGTCAAAGGGTCGGAACGATTGACGTTATATATATATTAATTTTTTTTAACAATAACAATGGTTTCAGACTATAAAATGAAGTTATATATTCAGCCATACAACATTTGCTTGGATCTTTAACTATTATTAAAAAGCAGCGCAAGCAATATAAGTTTTCAAGGCGCACGATTTCTTTACCTAATTTATAAATATACATAATATATAAAGTATGTCTTGAATATTCTACGCTTTACATGGCAAAAGTTTTTTTTTAAAAAGGTTTCGTAGTTTTCGCATAGAAACAAACTCACAAAATTGACGTTCTCTATATAAAATAACTATACATATATAATACGAACAGCTGCGCTCACACTTTTATTTTAAATTAAAACTATTGACGCGACTAGCTCGAATTACATGTCCTTGTACAAGACATACTAACCCACCCACCACTTTATATTTATAGAATATACGGACGAGCATATGGGCTACCTGATGGTAAGTGATCACCAACGCCCTTAAACATTGGCATTGTAAGAAATGTTAGCCATCGCTTATATCGCTAATCCGCCACCAACTTTGGCAACTAAGATGATATGTTCCTTATGCCTGTAATTACACTGGCTCACTCACCCTTCAAATCGAAACACAACAATACCAAGTATTGCGGTACTGTTTTGCAGTAGAATATCTGATGAGTGGGTGGTACCTACCCAGACGAGCTTCCACAAAGACACCTTAATTTATAATCCACCTATTAGTGTAAATATTTGTAACATTCGAACTAATCGTATTCAGCATTTAATCAATAAAATTTTATATTTAAACGTTAACATTTAAATTTTAAGTCATCGTCGAAAATATTATAAATAAAAAATATATTAGTAATTCGACTCGATCGTTTCCTGTTCTGCAGTGAAAAAATATCGGCCGGGCGCATACTTGCCGAGCGGTCAGGGCTGCCACTCGCCTTATTATTGCTGAATTAAATATATTTTATTATATTTAAAAAAAATACTTTAAAATTAATATTATCATTTATATTCGATTAGTTTCTTTATTCTTTATAACCAGTAAGTTTCTTCCCGGCGCTTCTCAGTAGAATCTAAACGTCTTCGAGATTACGTATTTAATTAATCTTATACATAGAAAAATCACAATTGCATGCATTGCTTGCTTAAATAATAATATTTTAATGTACTTGTTAAGTCTTGAAGTTGTGAATTTTATTAAAACAGCTCATCAATATCGAAACACTTGTTTAAATGTGTTTCCGCATAAATATATTTTTATACACTAACTAATGACCACAGTACAGTTGCTCCTTTAATTTTATGAGAACCTAGCGGCCTGTCTCAACTTCGCCCGGATACAATTGATAACTTAGGTTACATTATTGCAAATTTCGTAGGGATATCTATTTTTTTTTTTTTAAATAAAATTTAGCCTGAGTCACTGGCTGATAATGTAGCTTTCTATAGATGAAAGAAATTTTAAAATCGGTTGAGTAGACTTTGAGTTTATCCATTACAAACAAACATACAAAAAATAAAATATTTTCTCCTTGTAATCTAATATTATACAAATTATCGAATTTGTCTCGCGCGCTGTATATTGAACGTTCATAGTGCCGACAGCAACTATTAAAATTTTCAACAAAATCAGACAAACGATGCGTATGCATTTATAAACCGATTTAAAACAATAATTATATATTATATGTAAGAATGACAGAGCTGTGACTTTGTTTATGTAAATTTCGAACATTAAATTATGTTTTTGATTATGTATTTCTTTTGCAAGGTCTTGTTAAGGTTTTTTTCAAACAGATGCGCATCATTCCACTGATGGCAAGTGATCACCCCATAAACATTGGCACTGTATATTAACCACAAAATACACCAACAATAATACGTCCAAAACAATATCTGACATACAGATGTCTGTCAGTAATCTTTATTCTATATAGAAGCGTTACACTTACTTATTGTGTTAAATCTACCACCGGTTCGGAAATAAACAACACAGACTTGAGAAAAATCTGATAAGTCCCGAGAAGTAGAAAGAAGAAATGTAAACTAACCTCACTTTTTAAACATGTAATACAGTTTGGTGAAAGACTAATTTAAAAACGAGCCGAAATGGCCCAGTGGTAAGAACGCGTGAATCTTAACCGATGATCGTGGGTCCAAACCCGGGCAAGCACCATTGAATTTTCATGTGCTTAATTTGTGACTATAATTCATCTCGTGCTTGACGGTGAAGGAACACATCATGAGGAAACCTGCATGTGTTTAATTTCGCTGAAATTCTGCCACATGTGTATTCTACCAACCCGCATTGGAGCAGCGTGGTGGAATAAGCTCCAAACCTTCTCCTCAAAAAGAGGAGAGGAAGCCTTTAGCCCAGCAGTGGGACATTCACAGGCTGTTACGGTTACGGTTACGGAAAGACTAATTGGTGTTACAAGCCATCCTTAGATACATAAACCGTTATTCTTCTTTTTCTTCTTCTTCTTCTTCGCGCGCCACTCCGACTAGCGAAGGTTGGCAGTCGAAGAAGAGGCCGTTATTATTTGTATTCAAATTTTGACTCGGTTCACGTAACTAACCACGATCTGATTATAAATAATAAAACGATTATTTCTTATTATCAATTTAAACGTCATATAAAATACAATTATATAAAATAAGTTGCTAATTAAATTATACTATATATTATGATAAAAATATTACTTAGACGCATTACTAAGAGCGTTTTGTCGCCGCGTTCGAAAACAACCATTATAAGTGCAGACGATGAGAATTAGTTTTCTTTTCTTTCTTAAGTTGTTTTCGCGATACGTTGAAAATTCCTTATGTTTTGTCTCTTTCTCTTAAATAATATTTGATATTGGATTAAGAAGAATAGTACTAGTAATATAAATAGCTGGAATTCTTATATACTTTTAAATGGTGGTAGGGCTTTGTGCAAGCTCGTCTGGGTAGGTACCACCCACTCATCAGATATTCTACCGCAAAACAGCAGTACTTGTTATTGTTGTGTTCCGGTTTGAAGGGTGAGTGAGCCAGTGTAATAACAGGCACAAGGGACATAAAATCTTAGTTCCCAAGGTTGGTGGCGCATTGGATATGTAAGCGATGGTTGACATTTCTTACAATGCTAATGTCTAAGAGCGTTGGTGACCACTTACCATCAGGTGGCCCATATGCTCGTCCGCCTTCCTATTCTATAAAAAAAAAAAATAATATAATTATATAAACGTAACTGATTATACTTGACTATTTATTGTATAAATAATCAATTTAAAAAGATGAAAACATTATAATTTTACAAGATTAATTAATTTTAAAGGTACCGGCGGTTCGGAATGTAGATTCTACCGAGAAGGACCGGCAAGAAACTTAGAAATGTAATTTCATGATTAATGTTAACAAGCGTATGTTTCGTACAAAAGTAATAACTTCTAACAAGCACAGTATCTTAGGTCGCTTTACTTCGTTTAATATTTTAAAGTTAATGTATGTAGTTCATTATAGAGACGCGGGGAATTACCTTAATTAGAAGGTAATTAAAAAAAAAGTGGGATACTACTAATTAGACAAAGAAATTTTGTCATTATATGACGTTTTTATACCAAGTTGTTATGTTTTGCGACAAAAATTGCATTTTTTTGTATGTCTGTTATCGAAGTTATTATATGGTTAAGTATGTGTATAGTTTTAGATATTTTATTATTTTAATACATAATCAATACATAAGTACGTATTTAACTACAAAGTTATCATTAGATAGGTGAACTTTTTTCTTAATTTATGAAACAAATAAATAAAATATAAATATAAATAAAATTATAATTTAACTTATTTAAATTATTAATTTGACTATTTTATATTATTTATGGGATATGTGACAGCCCTGTGCCCCCGGGTTTGCCTCGTTTGCTTGCTTTACTTAGCACGGCTCAGCTGCAGAAGGACGATACTGAAAGTTGCTACTTTGTTCCTTTGTAATTATTATTATTTATATATAATGTATTATTTTGTAATTGTGTATTTATAATAATTAAATATTGTTTTTGTTTGCGTTATTATATGTAAAACATAAGTAGTCATGGGAACTGCCGGTTTAAGTGAAAATTGAAAACAATGAACGGTGTTTTTTTGTTTTTTTTAGTGTATATAATTTAAATTTGATTATTTTTAAATTGATATCAGTATATGATGTTAGAGATATAAACGCTCATAGCAGACCAAGCGTAACACGTGACACTCATAGCTGCAGATATATTTAACAATATCATGTCGGTGAGGCGAACCTAAGAATGAAACCTAAAGAATTTTTAACTTCAATTAATTTAGATACTAAGGAATAATTAAATATCATATATACGTACGAAAAACCAACAAACGGTCCGAAACAGTTAAAATGTCATAATTACACGGACACCGATCATATATTTTTTATAATACATAATTAATAACAAAAAAAAATTCACAAACAACCTTAACAATTTAAACCCTTGTAACATTTCGTAAGCGACGCGCGACGTTGGATTCCGTCCTGTAGCGCGACCGAGAGGTATTGATACTTTATATATATTTATTTATTTAATATTAGACTACTAACATAAAAAAAATAATATATCAACATAACACATGATATAGGATAAAAAAGATTAATTGCACTTTACAATTACAGGTAACTATTATTATTAATTTGATATCAACCGAGTGACCAAAAAATATATGAACATGATTATACATTATATAGGAAATTTATTAAATCCGCCCTTTTTTTAATTTAAAAATGATTTCATCCAAGGTTGACTCTAAGAGATCGCTGGAAGTAATACGAACGCCTTTTAAAACTCATTGTACAACAAGTTAAATTTAAATTAAATTAATAGAAATAAATAAAATTAAAGCGTCCGTCTGTGATTTCAAACTAACTGCCTTTTTAAGTGATTATGGTTATTTGTGAGTTATCAAAAGTAAAACATTTTTTTTATTTTTTTTTTTATTTCAGACTAGCGCTGGTTTCTAATAATTTATACGCATTATTCAAATTGGCAAATAAATGTGCGTTAAAATGACAGATTTTAAAAGATTTTCCTCACAAACCAAATTCCTCGCTGGCGAGGCCGCGGGTTCGCTAGTTTTATAATGGAACATGTATGATAAAAAGCTTTTTAGAATAAGGGTCCGCATGAAACTTTAATGTTTGAGGACAAACATACAAAAAAAAAAATAACTATGCATTTATAGGCTTGTAACATTCTCGGGCCTACGCTATACAATCCACTAAAGTTTCACCACAATCGGATGAGTAGCTCAGGAACGCATAAAGGACATACAGACATACGAACATTCATATTCATTGGAGAAGATATAGGGTTGAATGGATAGAATTATAATTGTACCGAATCGAACAGATTTATCTCGTGGTCGACGAAAGTATGATTAAAGCGTCTCGAGAGACAAGCGCATCTACGTAACCGCAGCGAAGTAGCCAGTTGAAGCCCCTTTACATTCTCCTTAATCGGAGAGGCTCCACGGGAGTAATACATATGTTAGTATATAATAATTATTATATTATATTTGTGGTCGGTGTACATTATTTTTGTCTTCGATTTGTATTTCGTCTCTCATGCCTTGAATGTAAAGCCGTTCTGCACTCGAATTCTCCGGCTGTGTCGGATTGCCGTCCCATTGGATTGAGAGTGCATCTGTTTACGCACACTTTTTGACTATAATATGCCCTGGGGACCAATTCTACTATCAATTCCGATCCAACTTTGACTTTTCTATATTTATTCGGGTCGGAACCGAACCGATATGACGTCAACATATACCGTTGTGTCAAAACTGAAATTAATTGTTAACTATTATGCCAATATTCGATAATTGATTTTGAACAATAGGAAAACGGATAAACGGCAACGATCACGTTTCGATTCGATTGCGATAATGTAACAGTTTGTTAGTAGAATTGGTCCCGTGTATAGTTGGATAGTCGGTATTGAGTTTGGCCGCTGTGGCCATCATCATCAGGCCGAAATCGGTCAGCTAAAATCTCATCATCATCTCATCTTATTGTTAGAAAATGTCATCTGGTAAATTAAGTAAAATACACTTGATTTTAACTTATATACTGAACCGATAATCATGAAACTTTGTATACACGATGGGATCAGGGGTATGTAAAAGGATATACGATACCTAACACGGCCCCTACACAAACAAGCGAAGCCGCTGTCGGAAGCTAGTGTCAGTATATATAATTGTATATAATATGTTATGTTAATTTTTATTCCTAATTAAATATTTTTAAATAAGGAAGCCATTTTTTTACTTTGTTTTTTTTTTATTATTAAAAAGATAAAATTTAACAATAAATTATACGTATTATAAACGTAAGTGCATCTTGTCTTTATGTCGTATTTAATTTAATATATACTGATAAAAACATCGGCAAACAACTCTATGATATATAAGACATATTAACCAACCCATACAATAACAATGTGCCACCAACTTTAGAAAGGCGTTATGTCCCGTCTGCCTGTAGTTACACTGGCTCACTCACCCTTCGAACCGGAACACAATCATAGTATTGCTGTTTGGCGATAGAACGTGTGGTGAGTGGGTGCTATCTGCCCAGATTACTTGCACAAAGCCCTACCACCAATTGATTTATTAATTTTGATAAAATCCAATATGTTTAAGATATAAAATAAAGTTATTTGAAGGAAGCCCAGTGTAGCCACTCATAGCCAGTGTAGTCATTAATTATCGTGCGCTAATTATAGATTAAAAATCCATTAATCTACAAAATACGACGGTTCCATATTTAATTTGACCAGTGAATATGATTCATATCATTCTGTTCGCTTATTGACGTACAAAAATATACGACTATTAAAAGTATGTTTGCACGATTGTTACTCACATGACGAAAATAGTGGGGACGATTCTACTAACAAATTGTTACTTTATCGCTAACGGAGCCGTTTATACGTTTTCCTATTCTTTGATTCAATTATCGACATCGGCATAAAAGTTAACAATTAATTTCGGTTTTGACACAACGGTATATGTTAACGTCATATCGGTTCGGTTCGGTTCCGATCCGAATAAATATGGAATAGTGAAAGTTTGATTGGAATTGTTGTAGGTTATATGATAACGTCTGAGATATGTACAATTTTTTTTAAAAGTGACTTTACAATACATAAAGTAATTACATATGATATTAGGTAAATAAACCTTACCCCTGTTTAGCAAATATTCGTAAATCTAAAATCAACTGGGAACCGCCTTAATCCAGTTCATTCCGCTTGTAGGTGGTTTAAACTGGCCAGTTTATAAGCGGACGCGATTGGAATTTTTATTACGTATTTCATTTTTTGTTTGTTATATATTTTTTTGCATGTAATGATAGAATGATATTAATGTACGTTTAAACGAGAGCCGAGGCTGCTCGATGGATTGGATGGGTTGGATCTTGGATATATTTCAATAATATGGTGGAATGAGGCTTATATCTTCAACGAAACAGAGATGAGGACTTTGCTCAGCCGTGGTATGCATACAGGCTGTTTATTATAACAATATACATATGTATGTCTTATTGAAGCAACATGCTAACTTACCAATTTGATAACTTCGTACTGGATACCGCCATTTTTAATAGTGAATTGATTGACCTTGACATACATACTATATTTCTGTCATATTAATGTCCTCCGAATTGATTTCGGCCACGGCAACAAATCCCGAGAGAGATTAGCCAACTGCGCAGGACATGTTATAGTGCACGAGTGTGTGCGCAAACACAGGTGCACTCTCTATTCCCTAACTCTCATAATCCGATGGAATGGCAATCCGACTCGACCGGAAGGAGTTCAGGCGCAAGACCAACGGCTTTACGTGCTTTCCGAGCCACGGGAGTATACCTACACACTTCCAACTTCCAGCCTCCGGGCTGCTACTGAGAATTTTTTACAGAAAATCTTAATAACTTTTTATTAGCCCGACCTGGGATTTGAACCGTCTCGGGGTCTGCAGCCTTTTATCTAGCCACTAGACTAACGAGGCAGTCAGCATCAGCGAAAACTAAAATTCTAAATGCAATACTGACTTTTTTTCGTTTGTTACGCTATAACGTCTTAACTAATCAATCGATCATTAAGTTTTGAATTAAATTATGCTCGCCAAATGATAATTGATGGTGCAGAAACTTGAATATACAATTTGAATGTATATATATATATATTTTGTTTTTATTTAAATCAAATCTTATAATTTATACTATAAACCTCAGCATTGTACTCTTCGCTATATAGCATTATAATATTATGTTATAACAATATCGTTATGTAATATATAAACGCTCGCTCGTAACTTGCACCAGACACCGGCCGTGCTATTATTAGTTAGGACCAATCGATAAACTCGACTAAATGTGACATTATATGTTTCATACGAAAGTTTGTTTGTTCAAATAAAATTATATATATATAAATAAATATAAATATATCATAATAATAAAAAAAAACATATTATTTATGTATATGTGTTAGTTATAATTGGATTTTGAAGAGTCGTTTTGTGAGAATATTCCACCACGCTACTCTAACAAGGGTTGGTGGATTCATAGGTGCCCGACAAATAGTATCACATGTGAAATCAATGCCGAATTTGAACCTACAATCTCCGTTTAATATCCACACGTTGTTACGACTGGGCATTCTCAATATCGTATAATAGGTATTTAAAAAAAAAACTTAAACAGTATTCCAATAAACGGAACTGTCTTGGTAATTAATAAATCACGTCGCCATGGCAACCACGTCGTAACGCCAACCCCGTTATATCAGGGGTGTGGATTCGATTCCTATTATTATAAAAGTTATTTAATTTTTAAGTCTTTGGGTAGTTACCACCCGTTATTCAATTATTCTAAAATACAATAATTTATATTTCAATGTTCCGGTTTGAAGCGTGAGTTAGCCAGTGTGTTATATATTTCTACCTAAATATGTATATGAGTGATGGTGACCACCTACCATCAAGTTGCCCTTTGCCGATTTATCTACATTATATGTGAATAAATTTAAAAAAAAGCATCGTATAAATGATTTGTCAAAGTAACATATTTTTTTTAAATTATATACTAAAAATAACATAACATTCATACATACAGACAGACAATTTATTAAGCTGTTATTGTATGCAATGATAGTTCAAGTAACGTCGCGTTACGCTACAAGTGTAAATATACATTGAATAAAAAAAGGCAAAAAATACGATTTCCTAATCTTCAAATTCTATATAAGCCGGCATTAATAAGTTAGACAAATAATATAATTAATTTCAGCTCTATAATCCTAAAGTTAAAGTTTAATTTCGCTCGTATAATTTAAAATGAATTCGTAGTTACACCCTTTTGTTCATTAAACGTTCAAAACTTCGTGAACAGTTAACAGTGGATCGGTAGTCTTGATATTTTAGCTGTTATTAGTCTTTTTTTTTTGTTTGTCTGTTTTTGTTTTATTTGTTAGCGATGTTTGAAATGATTATATATAAGTACGTGATTATATAAGCATTTTGAATGATATATTAATTAGCAAGTCTAGAATTCGAAATTAATTGGTAAAGGTCAAGAAAAAGATACATTACTAATTTTTTTTATACGCTAATGTATTAATTACATAAGCATTATTAAAAGTAACGACTTTTATACAAATTATAATTTAAAAATAGCAACACCACGAATAATGATCGCGTGAAACACAAGTCTTTTAATTACTCTTAAATATATCTTGCTGGTTCGTAACAAAGGTCAAATTGAACGCATGGTTTGAACTCATATAAACAGAATTATAATAAATAATTTCGTTGACCTTCTTGAAATTGTTATTGCTAGTAAATTAGTTAGTTTGTTTACTATAGCGAACGTTCTGTTTGTTTCCCATTATATTTAATGCATTATATATGTATATATTGTCTTTATATTATTATTAATGTTGCTATAGCTTAAGATCGTGTGTGAGCGAGATGGTGGTAGAGTTAGGGTCGAACCAGCCGTTGAGACGAAAAGATCTTAAATAACGTTTATTTTATATTATCATCCAATTATATGTTAAGGTTTTTTATATAACAGTATATATAATGATTGACAAAAAAATTATAATGTACTCTAATGATGTATAAGCACTTTTGATTCGTATTACAAGATGTAATTTATGTAAATGTAATCGGCAAAATTTTATTAATTACTCTTTTTTTCTCAAATGAAATACATAAGCAATTATATACAATTAAATTTATATATCTTGTATGGTAATCAACGAAAACTGACTCCATAGTTTGTTTTATCATATATTTAGTCTTGTATAGTTTATATATATATATATATATATATATATATATATATATATATATATATATATGTAATGTTTTAATAGACAAAGTTTTACAAATGATACTGGTTAACTATATAATATATAACATTATATATGAGTCTTATTGTTTCTAGTATAGTCAAGGTCCCGTAATCGTATGTGTTGAACCCACACATTAATTTAACACCCAAGTCGAAATAAAAATATTTTATCGAGCGATTATAGAATTTACTTTATTGTTAAGTATGAAATTATTCACTTATTTGAATACGTAAGTATAAACAAGTACATCGGAAACAGGTTTTCGAGACACACGTTTAAAGAGAAACGTATAACTAGTATAAAGTTGATAAAGTATATCTAAATATATATTTTTTTACTGTTACAATTTTTTTTTCTCTGTATTTTATTTTTAAGGTAAACTTGATTTTGTTGTAGGAAAATGATGGGGAAACTGATTGCTTTGTACGAGGAACTTGGGTATAAGTACATTCAAATAGGTATTTTTAATGCAAATATACGATATGTATGAAACATGATACTGTAGGTTTGGTTATTGATCGTTCAGTGAATAAATCGGATGAGATCAGTACAAGATATCTAATTGATAACAATGAGTGGACTTAAGATAAAGATTGTGCATTTTTTTGAACAAATGAAAACTATTTTTAAATGAAATCGTTTAATCTAGCCCTCGTAAAACTTTTAAGTTATCTTTTTATTATATTTTATGTAAATATAGAAGTCAGTATATAATCCAAGCAGAATTTTTACAGTAATTTAGGTTATTAGATTTTTTCTTGACAATGTTGCGTTTGGTAGAATGAAAATGTTAAAAGGTATTTAGAAGCAAGTAATTTAATTTTTATCTACATCTCACTGAAGCCGCCATGCATTTACTTCTTATATATTTATTAAAATATCTTGCAATAACACTAAAACTACTAACCAAAATGTAAAATCGAGGAGATTTGGACATCTATCTCATTAGAATTGACGTCATCTAAATAAACAAATCGGTAAACATATATATTTATATATATTTAATAAAACTTGATTTAAAAATTAAAAAAAAACCGACAATTCATCCCCTTACCCTTAACTACCACCCTCCCGCTTCAAACAGCCAATTTTGTAATACACAAATCAAATTCAATTGATACCCCACTCGGATATATTCGCATACTATCGGTCATTCATCCCCTCTTCCACTCCCATAACTATTAAACAGCTGATTCAATTTTCTTCAAACATAACCTAAAACACTCGACTAAAAAATCTTTCAAACAAAAGCAACTAAATGAAAATCGGTTCATTCGTTCGAGAGCTACGATCTCATGTAGACAGCCAAACAGAGATACAGACACACACGTCAAACTCATAACACCCCTCGTTTTGCGTTGGGGATTAATAATATATACACGTCGAATATACCAACCAACCAACTTCTTTGTATAACTCGTCTGTAAATGAAAATATATATGTTTAGGTGCAATTATTTGTAAGGAAAACATATTATTAAAATATAGTGCAGGTGTGTACGTAAACACAGGTGTACTATTCACTTCTCACTCTGCGTACGACGCGTAACCGACACGATCGGAGTGATCAGGCGCAGGTCCCGTCGCTTTATGTACATATACAACATAGCAACAATACTGTTGTAACGTTTGAAGTATATATGCGATGGTGACATTTAAATCACATAAAACATTATAACACACGTACACTTTGTTATGGGTTTTGAAATTGTTCGTTTGTCGACGTCTTAGTCATCACATAATTATTTAATAACATATAATAATTATTCTTGTTTACGTTTTTATAAAACGATTATATATACAAATGACAAAGAAGCGAAATCTGCGACGGAAACATTGAAACGTTTTATGTGAAAAATAAATAAATGAAACGCTATGTCGGATCGCTGATTAATCATGACTGTGTGGTTATGTGATAAATGGCTTTCCTAGTCTACATAAGGAATAACTAAGGTACTAAGTAGTACCTACTACGAGAGATAAATAGTTTCATCAAATAAAATACATCAAAACGTTACGAATTATGTAAATATGTATATAACAATAATTCACCGTGTTGCTGTTTATCCAATTAACAGGATTTGTTTATTTTTCTATCGTGTTAATGTCATTTGTTTTTATGACTCATTGTTGGATCATTTCACGTCGCTATATATTTTAATTTGTGATAAATATATAAATGAATCGATCTATCTGTTTGTTGATAATCCCTCAATGATCACTTCTTCGCCTTCTTATAATAATTGCTGGCTGATCTCTTGGTTATGTTTCAATTAACGGAGCGATTAATCAAAGCGATTTTTGCATATAATATAACTTAATGGTGGATGATATAGGCCACTCATTACCTCGTCAGAGCGTCGCGGTAGCATGCGAAAGCGATCCCGTGGCGCTCCTCGTTAAGACGGAAAGTGTACCGCTGGTTTTTTGGTGGGTATTCCGATGTACAGGGCGCACTCGCCGAGCTCCACATACCCTCACTGTTCCCGCGGGGGAAACGCGTAATGCGTTTTTGCAGAGATAAAAAAAGGTTATCATTACCTCAAAACTCGCACACATGAAAGCAAAACCGATTAAAACTAGTTTGTAAATTATTGTAAATTAAATCGAATTTAAATAGGTGTTTTGTCGATTTAGTTGGCAACGAAATCACGAGTGTTAGGTAATTTGTTGTTTGTTAATTATAATATATTTTCATCGTTCTATGTTTTTGTACTATTCATTACAATATTATTTACGGTTATGTATTAATTTCTATGAAATATCATATTGGTAGGAAAGTTTTTAAAAGATAAGGAATAACTTAACATTAACATCGTTATATAACAGTCGAGTTTGTTGATAATGAAATAATAATAAAAATTCGAAATTTGAATTTTAGTTATATATCTATTTAAAAAAAAAAAAATGTCACAAAATAATATATTTAATCAAATGTAAAAGTATCAAAATTGTCCCGTCACTGTTTTGACCCGCTCTCATCTTTCACTGCTTTCGCCAGGGTCGAACTTTAATAGATGCTTTTATTTTTTTAATTTTTAAAATGACTCATAACTAACGTTTTATTTCTTTTTTTACGTTCAATTAAAGCGGCAACTAAAACCTCTTTGTAATTTTAAATTATAATAAAGTTATTTAATATTTACTTATAAATAATATATTTTGCATTTTAATAATATCTTTTTATTTACGTTAAGTTTCTTAAATGTTATTATTTATAATAGTAGTTATAATAGTGACTAAATATTTTTATAAACTAAATAATTTTATTCTAAGATGGTAGTCGGGAAAAACACCACTTGTGTTTTAACGCAAAAAGGCAAAAAAAAAAAATCCATAACGACCAATACTTCCTGAGATTAGTGCCCTCAACGAAACAAACTCTTCGAGTCCACGGTATAACTTGTTCATTTACAGATATTTTTTCATGTAATCTTAAGTTGTGTTTAAATAAAAGAATTCAAATGCAGCGGTTAATTTACCGTTACACTAATTTTATTATTATTTTTTATTTTAATTAAACTAACTCGGTTCATAAATTGTTATAAAATTCGCGAACGTGTACTAACGAAGTTATTGTATAATTAAATGTAAGTTAAGTAACATCCTGTTTATATCCCATTGCTGGGCTAAGACCATTGCCTTTTGAGGAGACCATTTTGGTTTTATTTCGACACATTTTGACTTTGAACCCACAGTCATTGGTCACCAACGCCCATAGACATTGGCATTGTAAGAAATGTTAACCATCGCTTACATCACCAATGCGCCACCAACCTTGGGAACCAAGATGTTATGTTCCTTGTGCCTGTAATTACACTGCCTCACTCACCTTTTAAACCGTAACACAACAATACCAAACGAACCAAACTGCTGTTTAGCGGTAGAATATCTGATGAGTGGTTGGTACCTACCGAGACGAGCTTGCACAAAGCTTTACCACCAGTAAAACATGACATAACATGATGAGTATAATGTAATATTGTAATATACAACTACGTATGTCACTCGCCTTTTTATGTTAGAGTCTTTAGGAATGAATTAAAAACTAAAATAAGTGAAAAAGAAATTCTCTTTAGCAGACCGGAGCTTGAAAGTTAGTTTGTTTGCACTCGGAACCTTACCTCGGAAACTACGTAAGTTTATCGTTAAGCACCTCAATTTAATATAAGTATGCGTTTTAAGCGATATTAATGTATAATATGCAATATATATTATGTTAAGTTTTTCAATATGTGTTATAAGTATTAAAGAGTTTAACAAGTGAAACAAAGTGATACGATTGTGTATATATATATAAACATATATATATAAACATATATATATAAACATATATATATATATATATATATATATATATATATATATATGCAGTTAGATTAATTATTCCTCAGTTTTGAAACTTAATTGATTTCCCGGTGGTATTACGAATGCACGTTACATTGTTACGAAGCTGTTTGTAACACAAGATCGAGCGCATGGATTCACTTGACCTTGGTCATTTATTTATTTTATTTTGAACAAATTAAACATATCATAAACAATATATTAACTACAATATACAATTATACTGTATCGTAACTACTAAAATTATTAATTATTTAATTATATATCTTAGCGAAGATTTTTATAAATAACATACATTATATATTAAGTTGTTTTGTACAGTATGAAGTTATTATTTTATTTGATTTTATATTTAAAAAATGCTAACGCGCGCTATGACAGATGACTCAGTAATTACGACTCGACGACTCCATGTGGCATTGTAAATAGCTTCATCACATATAAGATGTAACAGCCTGCGAATGTTGAATGGTTTGCAGACTATTTCGCCACGCTGCTCCAATGTGGGTTGGTGGAATACACAAGTGGCAGAATTTTATTGAAATTAGACGCAGGTTTCCTCATGATGTTTCCTTCACCGTTAAGCACGAGATGAATTATAAGCACATGAAAATGCATTGGTGCTTGCCCGGGTTTGAACCCACGATCATCGGTTAAGATTCATGCGTTCTTACCACTGGGCCATATCGCCTATTTAGATAGATTTAGATATCAAAGATGATGAGTATATAAATGATATCTAGATCTGCTGTTTTACTTTATGAACTATCAACCAACATTAGCCTCAAGTTTTAAATTATATTACTGACCCAATTTTATGTATGTCGTTTGAAATAATAATAATTATTTTATATTCAAATAACCTTTCTATAATTATTCTGTACGTGTGCATACTAACGATAACCGAAAAGGCGGGACTGATTTTGATAATGCTTTTGTGTGTACTCTTGATGGATCCGATAGGTGGCGTTGTAGTCGCAAAGTAAATATATTTCGTATTTCATTTCACGATGTCCGGACGGACAAACTAGTTGTTATATAAATATTAATTTATTTCCTTAGTGTCAATAAATATTTAAGTGTTAAATGTTTTTTTTTAAATAATTGCTACAAATTATCCATAAACTATTAGTTTAAATTGATGAAAATTAATACATTTTAAAATAAAACCCCTAAATATCCCACAGCTTAGCAAAGGTCTACCCTCTTTTTAAGGAGGTGGCAGGTTGTTGTAAAATATACATATTGCTTATAATGTTAAATAAAAAAAACTTGTATTGTATATATTTCTTATATAAACAGCTTAACATTCTTTAAGTTAACCATCTTTGAAACTTTTTCGGGCAACTTTTCTATGAAACATTGGAGTGAAACGTTCGTGACGTTTGAACGTTACATTTTGTCACGTGCATTACGTTGCACGTACTCTTTAAAGTATTGTATATATTGTTTATGTGTATCTTGTAAAATTACCGAATTATTTTTAACTCGCTATATATATAAGTAATTGCAAATGTGTTTTGATTACTTCACGACATAGTTGTCAACGCCGCAAATAGACGTTGGCACTACAAACTTTAACCATCGTCAATGCGCCACCACACTTGGGAACTCAGATGTCTCTTGTGTCTGTAGTTACACTGGCTCACTCCTTTGAGGAACACAATAAGTATTGCTGTTTTGTATATCTGATGAGTGACTGGCAACCAGAAGAGAAGAGAAGCAACCAGACGGGCTTGGGCTCTCCTATCGCCGAGTAAAAGTTTGATAAACACAGTCTTATCGAAACATGTCGAACATATGTACACAGATAAGTGTTTGTTATTGATTGACCGGATTGTTAAATAAATAATTTTAGTACATACGATTCGTTTAGTAATTATAATATAACATCAAAAATCTCATATCGCATATTAAAAATGAAAAAAGAAGTTTATTTAATTAAAACAATGATAATAATAACTAAACGGAGTACGTCCCTGCCTCCCCCCTCTCGCTCCCCCGCGCCGCCATTTTGCGTTATTGAGAATTTATGTCGCTAAGGCGACGTACACACGATAGGAATAGAAGATTATTATAACAATAATTATGTATGGAAATTATATTTTATTATTTTTAACGATATATTTGTTATTTTATTTGTCTTATTATTTTAATTAATGAGAGAAACAGTCCGGTTGTTTGTTGATAACAATTAATACTGGTATATAAGATATACTGGTGGTAGGGCTTCGTGCAAGCTCGTCTCGGTAGGTACCACCCACTCATCAGATATTCTACCGCAAAACAGCAGTTTGGTTCGTTTGGTATTGTTGTGTTACGGTTTGAAGGGTGAGTTAGTCAGTGTAATTACAGGCACAAGGGACATAACATCTTAGTACCAAAGGTTAGTGGCGCATTGGTGTTGTAAGCGATGGTTGACATTTCTTACAATGCCAATGTCTATGGGCGTTGGTGACTTACCATCAGGTGGCCCATATGCTCGTCCGCCTTCCTATACTATAAAAAAAAACTTTTTTAAAGTAGGACGGGATATCTTGTCTTGAAAAAGCTCACACAATTGGCCCAGTGAAGCATTTACGTCATCAATTATAAATACGGTAGTTAATTTGTTTGTTTTAATATCCTGGGAAATTTTTCACACACGGCCATCTGATCCCAAATTAAGCTTGTACAGAGCTTGTGCTATAGAAAGCAGACAACTGATATACTACATATACTATTTTTCTTTTGTAAATACGTACTTATATAGATAATTACACCCAGACTCAGGACAAACAGACAGAGATAGAGACAGAGAAAAAGTGTTTGTTACACTTTCACTTCTTAATTACTCGACCGATCTAACAGACACAGAATAGGATATGGGATACTTAACACCATCCCATCACACGTGGTCTTATCCGCGAGCGGAATTAGTTTCATATATATTTATGTCTAGCGAAGGTATTTAATATAAGCTTGCTTATCATACGTAGCTTGGTTTAATTACCAGTCATTCTCCGGTCACTTTACATTGCACAATTAATCTTAGATTTATCATTGTTGTATTATTAAAAGAACATCAATAATTGATCGCGTCCGGGTTAAATCAATTTCATGTAAATTAACTTATTCTAGGTATCAGAATGATATCCATTTATTTTTAACTATAATTAAAGTACAGTCAAGTTCACACTATTAATAAATTAAAAACGTTATACTTGCTGATTGATTATCGTAATTCTACCACCGGTTTGAAATACGTCAGACTTGATCCAGGATACAGAGACATTGATCATGAGCAAAAATCAAAAGTCCGTCTGTTTACTTCCCGACTAAACAAAAATTCGAAACAGACAGAGTCGCGTGTTATAATAATATGAAATAAAAAAAAAATGAAAGTCGTTAATTTGGTCAAAGTGAAACGTTTCTGTATTGAAAACATTCTCACGAGACGTAGAAAAAATATATTATAATTGTCACGACCTAGATTCAATAATTAAACATAACAAAGTTGATATATTGTTACGAGTTGACGGTCGTTAGGGAACGGGTTATTTACTTTATATATGTAACTATAAGATCGTTCGATTCAGATTTGTTAGGAAATTAAGTATTATATGTGATAAAATATAAACAATATTAATAAGTTTTGTCGTTGCTTTGTTTATAACGTTTTTAAAAATGCTTAATTTGGTCATATTGTTTTTTTTTTTATAAAATAGCAAGGAGCATATGGGCCATCTGATGGTAAGTGGTCATCAACGCCCATAGAAATTGGCATTGTAAGAAATTTTAACCATCGCTTACATATATAAAGTATACATAATTTTATTGCTTACAATTAAACGTATAATATATAATAAAGTAATCACGGTTGCTATTTCAGTAGTAGAAGCGTAACAGCGTTATATAATATTATATACACAACCTTGTCCGAAACGCGCTGTGGCTTCTTCTTTAAGTTTTATGTAAATTGGTTTAGTTTTTTTTCTTTAGGCATTACAAAAAAAACGTTTCCTCGTTTAATGGCATAGATTATTTATATAAATTAACAAATTACGATAATTAGTATACTATGTAGTATATAAAAAGTGCTAAAATTGTACGTAAAATTTCAACTCAATCGGTTGTGTGGATCGGTTTAAATTCAGTTTATAATTTTGAACCAAACAAACTAACAATTCGAAAACAGCTAACATTATAATGAAAATATATACGGCGCTGTTTGCAAATTAAAATTTTAACAATATTCAATCAGTGAATAATTAAAGTTAGTTAAACATGCAAATATTTAAATCGTGACACAATAATTGTGACTGTCATTTGATAGAACCGGGTTTTTATTAAATCAGCCTGGCTGCTGCTGAACTGCTGGCTAGCTGAAGATTATAACCTTCAAATGGAGTAGTTCTGTAGTGGTTCAACGTTCAAACTGGAACGCGACCATTTCGAGTACTGTTCCGCGGTACAATATATGAGTGGGTGGTACCCAGACAGGCAAAAAAGCCCTACCACCACATAAGTTATTATAATAAGCACGCAAAATATACATAACCAGTGACGTATGTCCTAATTTTCCCGCCTAATTGTACCCTTCTTTTAAATTGAATTAATTTATTTCATTTGATATGTATGCTCAAGTTATTTATTCAATTTCTAAAGAAACAACCCAAAACAAAAGAGAAATAATTCCGAATTGATAAACTTCCTTTTAGTGTAGTTGGTAACAGATAACCAATTTGGCTATCACAATAATCTACGTTTAAAACTTTTTTTTAAACGTTACACATGCTAACGTTACGACCTTATACGATATTAAAACATAAATAATATTAAAATACAAACACTTAAGTATTTTAATAACGGTATATGTTTAATAATAAAATATTATTGTTATGTATATTTGAGTACAATCCGCTCGTGTGTGCGCGCCCTATCCCAGGGTTGTTGCACCGAATAGATCGCTCGCTATCAATTCCGTCTGTGTGTGCGCGTGTATGTGTGTCGTGTACATGGTGATTATAATTTAGCACTATTTGCGATACGAGACGAATCCACCGGTTTTGTTTGCGTATATCGAATTTATTTAAAATTTATCGCGTTTTTTTTTATTTATCCTATGTAACGGAATACTGTTTTATTTATGTATATATGTCTCAATGTTAGCAATAATACTGGACAATGTTTATGTATAATTCATGGGCGTTAAATTGTTTTTATTAATAGCTTAACATTTGTATGGATGTAGGTAATATTTCTTTTTATTAATTTATTTTCCTGTTAAAGAAAAAAAATATGTATGCATAATGTATATATGTTATCATTGTGTTTTTTTTTTTAAATTAATCTATTATATCTGTATTTATGTTATTGCTACATAACATGATATATAAATATATTAACGTTTTACACGCGGCTGTATACGCAACGTGATCCAGAATTACTATTATTGTTTTACTAGTATTCTTGAAACAGAGTAGGGTTGTTACGTAACTTTTTCGTTGAATCGGCGCCTTTTTTTGTTTATTATACTATAACAGCCCTTACGAATCTACGGCTTCACTGTATATATGATTGGCTGTTTTCTTGCTCCGACTGTCACGATATGTCTGATATTGCGGATCTGGTTCCAAACATCGAGTCAAAAACCTAGTGCCTGAAATCACTTGCCTCGGGAAGCACGTGAAGAAGTTCCTTTTCCAGTACACACACTTGTCTCTATAATATCTTCTACGGAGTTGGCTAGTTTCCGAGGATAGGATTACATCATCGTGTCATCTTTACCAATATTATGGATATCTCCCCTCCCTCACACGCGAAACGAAACTAATTGTTAGTGAAAAAATTAATTTAAATAAATGAAAATTTAATTGTACATTTCCGTAATTCGCTGTGAAATAAATCTCTTAGAGGTCACTTTGTGATAATATACTCCGTGCATGTGTCTACGTTAATTATTCTTATTTATATATAAACAACAATTTATATATAACGATAACGTGAAACGACCTTGAATGTTAAAAATAAAATTATTATTATTATTTACATATTCGAACACGCTGTATACAGTCACCTTGTTTGAGGCAAACACAACTACAGAGACATATCATACATGTATGTTACGTATGTGTTAATAGCTTCTATATCCGTACACAAAAAATATATATGTACATGTGTGTATTTATTATAAAAAATTGTAATGTTAATGTGTGCGTTTCCGAATTATTTCGTAAAAAGAAACGTAAGACTTATACGTGGCGTCTGTTTGTTTGTTTGTTCGGGTCGATCTCTGAAATTTATTTTTTTATTTTTTGTATATAATAATAGTTTACTCCCGCGTATTAGGGGTGGGGGGTGTTATAAATGGTTAGATATAAGGCATATGGGCCACCTGATGGTAAGTGGTCACCAACGCTCTTAGACATTGGCGATGTAAGAATTGTTAACCATCGCCATGCGCCATCAACCTTGGGAACTCAGATGTTATGTCCCTTGTGCCTGTAATTACACTGGCTCACTCAAACTGGAACACAGCAATACCAAGTACTGCTGTTTTGCGGTAAAATATCTGATGAGTGGGTGGTACCTACCCAGACGAGCTTGCACAGCAAAATTAGCAGGCTAAAGTGGCAGTGGGCTGGTCACGTATGTCGTAGGACCGATGGCCTAGAGTGGAGACCGCGAATCGGCAAGCGCAGCGTAGGGCGCCCTCCAGCCAGGTGGACCGATGACCTTAAGAAGGTGCACGGGACAGGGAGCTTTGGCGCACCTTGGGAGAGGCCTATGTTCAGCAGTGGACAATGATTGGCTGTTGATTGTCTAATATATACGTACTTTACCTTCGAGTAGGTTTTTATGTAATACTTTGTTGCCACTCGCCCCTAGATGGCGCTGCGACATCATAAACTTCAATATCGTTCAACCGATCGCTGTGACTATTGATATACATATACAAAGCATGTATAGAAGTAATATTTTGATATAGATATAAAAATCTATTTTTATCGATTAATATATAATAAAGTTATTGTTTTCCAGGATGAAGTTCTCGCCATCAACGAAAAGGTCGTGCTCCGAGCTGAAGACTTGCTCAGCTGGGTGTGCAATGGAGCCGGGTGGAGATGGGGGCTCCGAGCCGTCTGGAGAGGTGCCTGCGCGCCCCCCAGCGCCCCTTGCGTCACGTCACCCTTACACCACACGAAGCTCGACTTCAGTGATGTAGAGAAAGAAAAGTGTTCTATAAGTGAGTATTTTTCTCAAATATTACGTTTTTTTTTATTTATATAATAAAAGGCCAATGCAGCATATGGACCAGCTGAAGTTAAAACGTTACCTTATATATAGCCAATGACCCGTCGACCTTGGGAACTTAGAAGTTATATCCCTTGTCCTTATAGTCAGACTGGCACACTCACCCTTCAAACCTGGTTGGTACCCAGACGTGTTGCACAAAGCCCTACCACAAAGTAACGATGTTTTTTTGCATTTGAACGATCATCGACTGCTTTTTATTTTTATTCCCATTAATTCCTTTTTTGTTAGTGTTTTGGTTGTTGTGTTTTTTATTTTTTAAATTTGGCAAGTTAGGGCTGAGTTACCCTATAGGGTTTCTTATATACCCTGGAAAATTTAATATTGTCTCTGATTTCCAATAAACGATCTGCATATCAAACATGTGGTCCAAGTTTTTAGTTAGATACGTTTGTATTTTTCAGCAGTAGAAGTAGAAGACCCAGGCGTTGTCGTGTTCTCATACCCTCGCTACTGCCGCTACCGGGCATTGCTCGCGCGTCTCGATGGTATCCAGGCGGATTGGCTTCGGGACTCGCTGGTGGCCGCCCTCGGCGGTTACGCCGCCCCCACCAAGAATACTAGAATATTGTATTGTAAGGTGAGTGGATTGCTGTAGCAAACTTCATGTCCTCCATTATAATGACTTGTGGCGATAAAAATCTATCCCACTGATATTACACAGTGTACGCTTGGATCTTTGTTACTCCATCAGATAAAAAACCCTCTCAAGCTTTATTATGGTATAGTAAATATTGTACTCACATTCTTCTTTGGCTGACTCGAGATCGACCAGTGGATAGAACAAGTGGAATTTACCCCCAATGATTTTTGCTTACACTTCTCGTCTGTATGTCACCCATATGAATATCCATCAGCCGGCATTCTCGCGTCGTGGCCGAATGAACTACAAACGTTCACTTTTACAGAAACAAACATCTTTTCCTAGCAATGGAACATTTTATTCCCAAGCTGAAAATAAAGTTTTATATTTTCAGGATACATTCGAATACCCTGAACTGGAGGGCCACGAGTTCGTCTGTAATCATCTAGCTCCGAAACTGAAGGGCAGGCCGCGCGGGCGGCGGCGACGAGCGGCGCGGTCTCGCGACCGGTCGCCGGACAGATCGCCCGACCGGTCGCCCGACTCGCGTTCCAGTGACAGTGATAGAAATACACCCGACACGAGGGTGAGTGGGTAGCTTACCATATTATATTACTGTCTTTGCTCTAGTGACTAGCTTTAAGGCTGTAGGTCCCGATGTCTTGGGCTCAAAACCGTCAGTAGTAGCCCAGGAGTCTGAAAGTGGGTCAGTGTTTACTCTCCTGTATCCTGAAGTATCGGATAGCTGAATTTTATTACAGGAGAAATAGAAAGCGTGCTGTGCTTGAGCACAGACTGTGCACTTTAATGGTTCCTGGCTAATCGTCAGCATGGACAAAACTTGGCTTTCATGTCGTGTGCGGCTAAAACGGATATGAACTCGGATATAAGTACCATATAAAATTTTTAAAATAGCAAAAATGTACACTTTGAATATAAATATGATAATATTATAAAGAATTATCGATTATAATTTGTTTTCTATCTTTCAGACACCAAGGAGACTGTCACTCCGTAACGGAGCGGAGAAGCAGAGCGAGGAAGAAGAGGAGGTGGAGAGGAAACCAGAAGAGATAGCCAAAGACGAAGCATTCCTGAAACAGCTCAGGGAGTTTCTCAAGAGTCAAAACGATTCGCTTAAGATATCACACTCGTTGAAAAACGGTGAGTCAGTTACAGGGAGCAGGTAACCAGATAAGTTGATAGTGGGCAGAGAGATGCAGATGGGGGGCACATCATAGGTAGACAATAGGCAGACAGGAAGCGTTTAGCGTTAGGTTTCCTCATGATGTTATTATTTCCACCCAGTAACCTTGACTAAATACACTGATATGGTGTTTGTCGGGATATGATGATGACGATTTGAATATTAGGCGTTAACAGTTTAATGTGGAGGGGTTTGAAAGTCGCTCGAAGGCTCGATCTTGGCTTCCTAGGCGTTATCGTACTTCTAGTGTCAGGGCTGCCTGTACAGTAACGCCGCGGTCGGTTGCAGTGTCGCTGCGCGCCGTGTTCGCGTGGGTGTCGCGGCGCGGCGGGCTGGGCGCGTGCCGCGCGGCGCTGTGGCGGCGCCGCTACGGGCACCGCGCCGCCGCGCTGCGGGCGCTCTACCAGCGGTCGGTGCCGCACGCGCTGCACGCACGCGCACACGCACACACACACGCTCACACACACACACGCGCACGCTCACGTACAGACACACACACGCACGCTCACATACACACACTCATGCTCAAGGTCACGGTCACACACACGCACGCTCACACACAGTCACACGCACGCTCGCACACAGACACACGCACGCTCGCACACAGACACACGCACGCTCACATACACACACTCATGCTCAAGGTCACGGTCACATACACGCACCGAAAAATGGTTTACTTACACGGGACATACACTGAAGTAGTGTTTACGGATAAAACCCAGTAACATTTAGTCAGCCCGACGCCGACTTCGGCGTAATTAATGAAGATTTGAAATATTTTATGTAATATTATCTATTGCAGATATCTCCTCCAGTACGAACATTACCAAAGATGGAACGGCCTGATGCACCCGAAGCCGAACGGGAAAATCGAGGAACCGAGCACCATAGATACCATCGACGTCACGGACTCGCCCATCCGTGACGTGGACGTGAAGAAGGACCTCCCAGAGAAGAGGCTCCGGACCCCATCCCCTAAGAAACTTAAACCTGAGAAATTAATCCTAGACAATGAAACGGGGGAACTGACAAAGGAGGAGATGAATGTAACATCGAAACCCGCTGAGGAGTTGAACAGGGAGTTCCTAGACTCCCTCCCTAATCCGAAAGAGGAGGAGAAGGGGAAGATCTTCGTGAAACCAGTAGAGAAACTGATAGAACCGAGCCTGAAGCTGTTACAAGACAGTTCGTCTGATCTGACTAAACCGATTACGATGGATTCTAGCAAAGTGATAACGGACGCGGGGAACAAGCCAGGCGACGGGTCCGTGTTTCTGAACGAATTAGCACAAAAATTGAACTTGGGTGAGTTACATCAATCACTTTGGTAATTTATGCGAAATATTGAATATTATATTTTATAGTATATGAGAGAGCGATTGAGAGCTGAAGATGGAGTTAAGTGGCCTGTCCAACAGTAGCACGACGAAGGGTTGATGATGATAATGATGGCCATATACAATTAATTTCCAGGCAACACAGACACGAGATTCCTCCAGCAGCTGTCGCAGAATCCCCCCACCGACAGCCTCTCGAGCCTCTCGACCCTCGGCGACAAGTACACAAACGGACACACCAACCTCGCTAATAACACTGACGTGGTAAGATTTCATATATATATATTATATACGCACAAAAAACCCATTAATCTATACATATAAATATAATTAAAGTGTATGTCTGTGATTTCAAAATAATTACATCTTTTAAAGTTAATTTGCGAATCGCCTAAACCAGGTTTTTACTTTTATCTGTCTGTTTGTCCGGGGTGATCTTCGAAACGGCTATAAATTACAAATTGAAACATCTGAATTATTATAAGAAGTTAGATTAGAAAGGTAATGGTTTTGGTCGCGTGTAAGACATGCTAGGTCAAAAGTCATGCAATTGGAAATATTACCTAATATAGTATATAAGGAGTTATTACATTAATATTACAATAATTCGGTATTTATCTTTAATTAATAAAATAATAATAATAGCTTTTATATCATAAATAAAGGTTACGTGATCGGTTCAACGATATCGAAGTTTGCTATTATCAAAGAGATACATCGATTCGTAGTTATAAGGACTCGCAACTATTATAAACGAACACTGCCCCGCAGCGCTCCCGGCCGGCGGGCCGCAGCTCGCTGCGCGCCGTGCGCGTCAAGCCCGCGCGCCCCCCCGCCGCCACGCGTGAGTACCCCCCCCCACTTATCACTTTATATCTCGAACAATGACGTCACGTTATTTCAAGGTCAACGTTGTGTCACCTATTCACTTCTCCCGCCATTGAAATTTTTAACTACTCTATTTGTAAGGTAATGTTTCGCTGTGGTACATCGAATTATGGTACCACCGGGAAACGATTTCCCACAGTATGTCTAACATGCACTCCAAAAAACGTTCAAAAATAAAGCAGTTTATATAGAAATTATAACACAAATATGACACTTGTATTAATAACTTAAATAAAATTGTATTTTTTCAACAGCACCGATACCTCCTCTCCGTACGGACTCCGCGTCGTCCTCCCCCCCACTGGGCATCGTGCCGCCCCCCATCACGACAACCGCTACGACGACCATCAACAACTTCGGCATTCACCACCCACCGCCGCCCGCCAACCACAGCGATGATGAAATTGTGGAGGTAGAGTTTGTCACAAAGTAAAAGATGTTTTTCTTTATAGAACAGGAAGGCGCACGAGCATATGGGCCACCTGATGGTAAGTGGACACCAACGCCCATTAACATTGGCATTATAAGAAATGTTAACCATCGCTTACATCGCCAATGTGCTACCAACCTTGGGCACTAAGATGTTATGGTCTTTGTGCCTGTAATTACACTGGCTCACTCACCCTTCCAAAACCGGAACACAACAATATCAAGTACTACTGTTTTGCGGTAGAATATCTGTTGTGTGGGTGGTACCTACCCATACGGGCTTGCACAAAGCTCTACCACCACTAAATTACTGTATATAATAAATAAATTTATTTTTTATTTCTTGTCGATTCATATTTGTAGATTCCACGAACATACATTCCAATCGTCGTCATACAAGTTGTCATTTATTTAATCCATAAATTTAATAAGGTTTTTACTTAATTACCGAAATAATCACATAACATGACTTGAAAAAAATATGATTTAATATATATACAATTAAGTCTCCGATTACAAGTTACCTAAGTACATCGGTAGTTTTTTAAATCGTAACTTAAGGGAGAACTTCAAATAGTTTTCGTGTTATTATATTAACCAAATATTTATCATAATTTCCAGGTTCCCTACAAACCGAAAAGTCCAGAAATTATCGACTTAGACGAATACCCAGAGAGTCCTCAAGGTATCAAGAAGAAAAAACTAGAAATCCTAAAAGAGAGGGGGTTAGAAGTGACCGCCGTACCACCGGGCCCCGTCTGGGCGGCTCCCATTCCCAACCCCATTACGCCCCTAATAAACCCCAGTCCTATAATCCTAAACCCGGCAGTTCAACACCAGATTATGACCCAAGCTCAAATATTCCAAATGTACAATATAATTCCACCAAATTATCCAAATGGTATTCAGGTGCCCAAAGTTATCCAAGCGTCCAGTGCCTTCGGAACTGCTGGACCAGAAAAAACAGTGTACGGCAATCCTAAGGACCCTTTCATGCCACCCCCACATGTGCTGCAGGGCACTCCAATTAAACCACAACGAAGTATCCAGACCCCGACGACAGCACCACAAGATATTTTAGATTTAACTTGCAAAACTCAAACAACTCCAACTCAGAAGCCTGCCGTCGAAATAGTCAGGATACCTCCGGCGCCGTCCCCCTCCAAAACCCCAAACGCCCCCCAGAATTTGAGCAAAAACTACACCCTTTTAGATGGGAAAGCAGTCGTCGGCTCGAATTTAGAAATAACCCTAGTTAATTCTAAATCCCAAACTCCACCGAAGAGACCGCCGCAAAAGCGCTCGTCGAATGGGAAATTCGTGTCCGCGAAAACTCCCACGCCTCCCAAAGATTACCCCAAGCCCTACCCCTCCCCGTCCCCAAAGAAGCCCCCAATAGTGGTCCCCAATTACCAAATACCGAGCAGAGAAGACATATCGCCCACAAGTTCGACCACAGCGAAGGAAACTCAGAACAATATGCTTCAAAACGCTTTCAAGGGTCAGAACTTGGCGCAAATCATGGAAATGCAGAAAACTGTGCCCAACCTCAACCCGTTCATGGACCCGATGTACATGAACGCGTTCTACAACAGCTTGGGGCCAATGGACCAGCGCCAGTTGGCCATGTACCGGGACCTGATGACCAGTCAGTTCCGAGGGTACAGCGGCCTGCTGAACATCGGCACGCCGACAACGAAGAATTGATTTATCTAGTCGGTAGATTGAAGTTAACTTTTTATTGGACACGACGCAACTTGACCTGTTCGATTCTGACGAGTTATCGACCATTAGCGTGTCTACTAGCCTAACCTCCTTTGTGGAGGGGGGGCTTTCTTACTACTTTAAGTATAATATTGTTAATTGAAACGTGTTCAATAAAAGTTTAATATTTTATTTGATTGTGATATGAAGGTAGTTTTAAGTCGATCTCTAGTTATTTTAAAGGGATTTTGTGAGCGAGCCGTCTCGCTCTGTGCCCTTATGCGCGAGAGAGACATAACCAGCTGGATGTCTCTCTCTAACATATAGGTTACAATCGGGAATGACTCCCTTTTCTGTAAATAAATTGTAAATAAAGCGGTTCTTTTTCCTTTACGGCCGACGACTACGTGACGTAATTTTAAGCTGGCAACATTGGAGACGAAAGTATTGAAGCCATTAGGGTTCCGTGGTAATATAAATGCATTTTATTTTTTTTTATCGAGGAGGTTGTGTAAACTCGTGTTTCGTTGACGTTTCGTACGGAATGAAGTTTTGTCACGTGGCTGTTCACGTCGGTTAGTTGAATTGTAGTTTAAATTTAACGATGAATGTTGTTCTTAGGGTAATGTTTTTTAAATTCCAATGTAAATACGCCGTTACGTGTTTGGACCAACGTTGGAGCAAACGTGGCCGAGACGGTGTCTCTATCGCTGTACAAAATAAACAATTGAAAAATTCATTGTATTTTCCTTAAACCCTTAACTTTTACCAATATACTTGGTATATAGAAATATAAATAATATTTAAATATGTAAATTCATAAGGTTCACCTTCACAGACATGACCCAAAGTTATTTAATAGGAAATAACAATAAATCAATCTTTATATATCAAAAACGTTATATATAATAATAATGTCCTCCAGGCCGATTTCGGCCACGGCGGCCAATCTCAAGAGAGATTAGCCAACTGCGCAGGAGATATTATAGTTCACGAGTGTGTGCGTAAACACGGGTGCACTCTCTATTCCCTAACTCTCATAATCCGATGGGACGGCAATCCGACACGACCGGAAAGAGTTCAGGAGCACCAACAGCTTAACGTGCTTTCCGAGGCACGGGAGTGTACACACTTCCAACTTCCAGAATTCGGGCTGCTACTGAGAATTTTCTGACAAAAAAACCCAGTAACTTTTCATTGGCCCGACCTGGGAATTGAACCCAGGACAGGACCTCCGGGTCTGTAAAGAAAAAAAAAGCTAAAAAAAGCTACCTAAAGAATTTACTCACGTCTCACCCGAAGACGTTTTACTTCATATTTATAGTTCTTATATATCACACTTTAATTTAAAACCCATCTCATTGTTTTACTCAAAGCTTAAACCGTATAGACAGTTACAGTAACAGCCTGTGAGTCCCACTGAGAAGGCATGGTGCACGCTTTTCCAATGTGGGTTGGTGGAATACACATGTGGCAGAATTTCAATCAAATTAGACACACGCAGGTTTCCACACGATGTTTTCCTTCACCGTAAAGCACGAGATGAATTATAATCGCAAATCAAGCACATGAAAGTTCAGTGGTTCTTGCCCGGGTTTGAAACCACGATCATTGTTAACCCACTGTTAAGATTCACACGTTCTAACCACTGGACCATCTCGGCTTATAGACAGATGATTATTTTAATTAATCGCTATATATTTAACATTAATAAATAAGATGTTATAAAGATTATACATTATGATAAAAGACCTTTGAGTTAGTCTTCGTTGATTTTGATACAAGAAACATAGAATATAATTCTAGATAATTATTACTTGTATATACTTGATGAAAGTGAGAAACTTCTAAGTTTCTTGTGGTTCTTCTCTTCTTTAAAATGATGATACCACTTTATTTGTATGAAACTCGTGGTTTCAAATTAATGACGTATAGTAATGAGGCTAAAGGGAAATACATAATTAAATGAAACAAAAGCAACACGTTTTATGTATTTATTTTTAATATTTTACACGCCGTGTTTAAAACTGCATGTCAGTATCTTGGGGTCTTGTCTTCCGTTAGGGCTCCTGTGCCTAGCCTGTGTCTAGGGCTCCTCCGCGCCAGCCCCGAGCACGGCTCCGCTGTAGGCGAGGTCCCAGTAGTGCTCTACGCCGTGCTTGTGGAACAGCTCTCTCGCTTGCTTCTCCGTCGGCATCACCTGGTGACATCAATGACAAATCACGACTAATATTATAAATACGTGTTAAAATACGTAGGGCGTGTTGTAAGATGCCTCACCCATTAGAACAGTACGGACGAACAGATCGATTAGAGAAAGAAAAAAAATATCATTGATAAAAAAAAAAAAATGTTTGTTCAAAATCAATAAAAACACTTCCTAAATATTAAACAAGCAATTAAGTTTTTCTATTCTAAAATTCCTATTTGATACTTTATATAAATAAATACTTTAACTTTAAATAAATAAACACTAATATAACATCTTATAAGATGACTGAACCAATTTCTGACTTTGAACTTGATGTCTCCGAAGGCCCTCTTGGCGGTGGCGCCCTCCCACACGAGGTGGCAGCTGTTCCCGGTCTGCTGACCGTCCGCGTCCTTAATGATCTCTTCCTCCCATTTGATTCGATGCAACATTAGGCTGTTGACGATAATTACATTATATTATATAAGCTGTATCGCACGCTACATTGTACACTCGGCGACATAAGTGGAGGACTTGGAGACGTGACTCGTGACACTTTTGCTGCAGTTTGCGTGTCTGTATGTTTACAAACATATATTAAAAGACGCGCGGCGAGCGTGACATTTGAGCTCATAGTTTATGACAAATAATAATAGAATATATAAACATTCACTAATTATTATTTTTAATTGTATTAATTATTTTTTTAATAGATTATACACAGTAAATGAAACTTCGCTCCAAATGATGATTAGGTTATAGAGATAGATTACTGGATGGGGGATAGTAAAGTCTAATTTCCGAAAAATCTACTGACCGCTTGTACTTGGCGTGCTGCTTAGGTCCTCCCTCCACCACGATGACGCAGCAGCCGCGGTGCAGCACGACGCAGCCCGTCATATGCAGCTGCTGCGCGTTCACCTCCACCTTGAACTTTGCGGACGCGCACTCGAACAGGTCCTTCACCCTGTGGGGAGACGTGGTTGTGGTCACCAGGGATCAAAGCGTGTCAAATAACTGGCATTCATTACCGCCATAATTATTCAATATATTTTAACCGTCTCCGACTATTCAATAAAAACTAAATACCCCGTCAGTTGAGGACATACCTGTAGACAGCAACGTGGACGCTCATCGACGTGTCCTCACGTATCTTTCTGTCGATCTGAAATTAAATATAATGTTAACGTAATGTTATAACGTGAAAAAGTCATCAATCAAGCACTTTTTATCCCTGGATAAACGCATTAAGCGTTTCCCCCACGTAAACAGTGGGGGGTATGTGTCCAAGACGCCGAGTGCGCCCCGAACATCGGAATACCCACTAAAACCCCAGCGGTACCCTTTCCGTCTTAACGAGCGCCACGGGATCGCTTGCCCATGCTACCGTGGTCAATCAAGCACTTTGTGAACCAGTCTTTAAGCGTTTTCTTTTATATTTTCTAAGCGTATTGCATTTATAAGAAATATATAATTAATTATATTATTGCTCCATGGTCACGTTATCAAATAAAGTTACCTTCTCCCGTTTCTGGTCCTTCGTGAGCGCCCTCGCCTTGTTCGCTTCGAGATGTGTCTTCTGCCGCTTCGCTATCTGCTCCCTGACCTTCGCCTCGATGGCTGTCGGGTCCTGGACTGCCTCCGTACCCAACGCCCTCATCAGGTTCGATATCCTGTGTAACATAAGTATAGATAATGTAATTTTAATCTTTGTCATATCGAGTTACCATAGTTAGCTGCAGGACAACTCATAAGTAGCGAGTATAAATATATATATTTTTATAGTCACCAACGCTCATAGAAATTGGCATTGTAAGAAATGTTAACCATCGCTGACATCACCAATGCGCCACCAACCTCGGGAACTCAGATGTTATGCCCCTTGTGCCTGTAATTACACTAGCTCACTCAAACCGGAACACAGCAATACCAAGTACTGCTGTTTTGCGGTAGAATATCTGACGAGTGGGTGGTACCTACCCAGACGAGCTTGCACAAAGCCCGACTACCAGTAAATAATTAAGTTACCTCAATTTTGGTTCAGGCGGCGCCTCGAGTCCGAGTCGCACCTTCTCCTGTTCTTCCTTCCAAGCTTCCCTCCTGCTTTGTCGCCTCAATTTCTTCCTCTCCTTCTTCGTGAGGAAGACTGGCATGTATGTCGGTTTTAATGGTTCCGCTGTGGGTAACATTACAAGATTATTTAAGTGAATACATTATCAACCACCCTTGTACTTTTACCCCTTCTTAACACAAAAGCTATCAAGCGCCTGCTCAACTCCGCACGCGTATCCGCAGGCGGAAATTATTACTATAAATTATTATATTAACGAAAGTATGTTTTTATTTATTTTGCACCATAATATTGTTATTATTTGTTATTTAATTATAAATTCCTTTAATAATGTAGTATGTATTTACAGAAGAAAAGTAGTATATGTAGTATATCAGTTGTCTGGTTTCCATAGTAAAAGCTCTGCTTAGTTTGGGATCAGAGTTTTGTGTGAATAATGTCCCAGGATATTAATATAACATAAATTATGTATTGTCGTACAAATCATTGAGATATATAAGCAACATATAATTAATTCCAAAAACAACGATATTATTAATAAACAAAATACATCATATACAAATTTAATTACGTCTTATCAAAGCGACTTCCGCCATTAGTTTTTACGTATATACACTATATATATGGAAAATGTAACAGAATATAATCTGTTTATATAAAAAATATATAAAAATTATCATTGCGGACATTATTATTTATATACACAAACATACACTATTTTATTAAGTACTCTGTATGTAAGTTCATGGACGAAATCAAAACGTTATACGATTTTCAATCGATTTCGGCCACGGCGGCCAATCTCAAGAGAGATTAGCCAACTACGCAGGAGATATTATAGTGCACAAGTGTGTGCGCAAACACAGGTGCACTCTCTATTCCCTTACTCTCATAATCCGATGGGACGGCAATCCGACACGACCGCAAAGAGTTCAGGCGCAGAACGGCTTTACGTGCTTTCCGAGACACGAGAGTACACGCTTCCAACTTCCAGACTCCGGTCTACTACTGAGAATTTTCTGACAGAAAAACCCAATAACTTTTAATTGGCCCGACCTAGGAATTGAAACTAGGACCTCCGGGTTTGCGGCCTTACATGAAGCATGTCCAACGAGGCAGTCAACCAATATACTAGAGAATCTACGAACACATTACACCCAAACAAAGTTGAACGATAAACATATATTCGAATTAAGATAAGCGAATGACGTAACACAACTAGAAGGATAATACATACATTAGTACAATTGACATCGCGACGCGCGGTCGAATACGAATAACGAAATGTTACTACCTATAATAGTGGTCGTCGCCTTACTTCAAATCGTAGCTAAGAATCACAATTACAATATAAAAACATCGAAAAACCCCGATTTCGACATCCGTGTGAGAAGAGACTTGAACGATTCCGATATAAAACGCTTTAAACGCGAACTTATAAGTGATATACTTCAAGACATCGAAACCAAACAAGCGATTGAAATTCTAGATGAATTGGAAAATATATTGAACGATGAAATCGTAATAAGTAAATCAATAGATAATTCTAATGATAAAATAGAAAAAACATTCAAAAATGCACTCGAAGATGTAGAGGATACACGCGTAGACAAAATTAGACAATTTATTGAAGAAATATCAAATATAGACGAAGACAGTCCAATAGATACGCGTGTAAATCAAGACAATTTTAAAGTGAATCGTAAAACAGACGACGAAACAATAACAGAATCAATTAACAATAACTTGGAAACTACTCACGTTGTATTGGAAAATATATTAAAAGATAAAAACGTACTTAGTGAATCAAAAGACACTATCGCTGATTTAGATATAATATCTAAAATTGAAAATGAAAATATAGATTTAGATAATATTAGCCAAGAAAACATCAGACTGTTCGTTGAAAACACATTAAAACCAATAAATAATTTAAATCGAGACAATATTAAAATATATCGTTATACAAATGACAAATATGAAACCGAGAGTTTCGATTTTGATAAAACTACTAAAGAATCGATAGAAAATGATTACGAAATCACTAAATTTATAGGTGAACTAAGCGAAATAGTTAAAGATCTTAAATCAATCGTTATATCCAATGCAGGACACGATTTAACGACAAAAAATAAAGATAACAAACAAAAAAATAACTTATCTATTATTGAAATAATAAAAAAAGATCGATTCAAGAGGAAAGCATCACCGGACAGTGGATTTATGAACTTTTTCAATAATATGTACAACAAAGTATATAACATAACACATACAAATAACACAAAGAACATTGAAAACAATAAAATATATAATAACTTAAACGTTAATTCGAATAATCAATATAACGATTTATATAACCAACATAACATAAATAATAATAATGATATAATAAATAACCAGGCGTACCAATATTATAACAATGTTAACCGATATAATGCATCCAGTTATAACCGAAACAGATTAAATTATAACGGATATCAATATCCTATATACAAAGCTATAAATAGTACATCTAATAATATGTACAGTACAGCATATAATAACGCTTACAGCACATACCCTTACAATTATGGTTATTCATATAACCCATATAACTATAATAACCATTATAATATAAATAACTCATCGATTAATAATAACTTAACACGTGGTTATAACTTGAACGATTTTAAAGATTTTAACGATAATTTAAATAATAATTCAACGAGTACGGAACCCACGATTATACAAGGTTGTATATTGTGCAGTTATATTGGTTGTGCGGTAAATTATAAGCGGGTGGGTTATATGTGTATTAAAATGAGGGGTTGAGAGTTTATTGTAATAAAATTTGTGTTAAAAATATATTTAAGATAATATAATAACTAACTGACTTATTTGTACACGTCGTGAAGTCTGTATAGTTAAACATATATTTCTCTCTTTCTGTTGTAATAAATTTTTCATAGAAAGAAGAAGACGGCATCATTTAACTAATCAACAACATCTATAGGAAAACCTGGAAGTGATTATAAATAATCTGCGGTTTTATTTTATTTAACTTTTTAATAATATGTATTTTTATACTATGAATCTCCTTTAAAATTATTATTTAAATATACTTCATATATGTTAGTAATTTTGATATGTTTTATTTTAAGCAAGCCCAAAGTCATCATATTATTCTAAGCTATTTTTGTTTACGTTTCATATATTCTTATATACATAATTATTAGCAGTTTTATATATAGTGGCATTACTTCATATAATTTACACTTTTTACTTTAATAACTTCAAATGCCTCAACTCATCCAGAATTAGAGCTTAGTCTAACATGCTGCTCCAAGAGGGGATGGTCGATACACATGTAACCACCTACATCACAGCCGGGTTTCAGAGATGCTTGCCGGATTTGAATAGGCTATCTTATATCACTGAGTTGCCTCGACTCATATAGTATAGTAAGTGTTGAAAACTTTCAATGTTCAATCTAATGATGAGATGGTACCATCGCAACGGTACCGCACTGTACTCACTGGGCGGCCTCAGCTGCTGCGGGTGCTCCACGAGGTTGGTGATGGCGTCCTCGTTGACGTTGTCGACGATGTCGTCGGCGCCCAGGTTGCAGGCCTCCACCCGCTGCATGTCGGAGCGCTCGTCGGCCGAGGCCCCGACCGAGCGCTGGCGCTTCGCCTCGCGCTCCTCGGCCGTCATCAGGATTACGCTGTCCCACCTGAGAGCGAGATCATTCTGATTCAAATACCTGAGGCGAATTGGCGAAAGAAACTCAGGGGGATATTTTTTTTTTCAACACAATAATTATTTATATTAGTATTTGAAACTACCTGGAGGCGATCGTTTCACTCTCAAGGTTTCCGTATAAACAGTCATTACTTTCATAACATAGTTATCACAATCGAGTAAAGAACCGCTCGGAACGCATTGTACAGTAGAGCCAGGGGCATATCGCGGGGGATATGTAAATCTAAGGTTCGTTGCCCCCTCGCTCCCCCGGCGGTAGTGGGGGGGGGGTCTCACTCACCACTCGATGTCGGGCACGCGGTCGTAGTCGGGCACGTCGGCGGCCAGCAGCGCCAGCTTGGTGGCGGACGAGATGCCCGTCTTGCGAGCTATTTGAGATATTTCGTTCTGGAGCTTCTCCAGTTGCGCCTGCGGGCCACAAATTCACCGATCAGGGCAGGGCAGCGACAAACTCGGGAGAACACAACACCGCGTGCGTGTCCAGCGGGCCACAGTGCAGCAGCGCAGGGCGGCCCTCACCTTCATGCGCAGGCGCTCCGCCAGCTGCGTGAACTTGCCGGGCTCGTGGAAGCGCAGCGCGCGGCGCGCGCGGGCGGGCGCGCGCGCGGCGAGGCGCGCGTCGCGCCACGGCGCCGCGTCGTCGGCGTCGGCCGCGTGCGCGCTCAGCTGCGCGCGGAACTCCTCGCGGCGCTTGGCGCGGATGTTGGCCTGCGGGCGCCGGCACGGATTAGCGAACGGGACACTTCTACAATGCCACGGCCGGGTCGATAGCATTCATTTCATTCCATATCCCATAGAAACGAAATATTTTCCTAGACTGATAATAATAACGAAAAATTAACCTTAAGCGTGGGCGCGACGTGTGTCAACTGGACCCGCTTCCCGCTGGTGTCGATGGTGCGACCCTCGCGGTCCAGGATGAGGGGCGCCGGACCGGACGCGCCAGCCGCGGCCAGGGCTCCGCCTAAACCGTATGCCGTTGTGATATAATGTAAAAGTAGCAGCCAGGAAATGTCCCACACACAACTGTCTGGTGGTTACTCCACTGTTTTTCATCATAAATAGGAACTAAAGACCATACCCGCTAACTTTCTCTGTATCCTGGCCTGAAGTTCTGCTATCTTCCTCTGCTTCTCCAACTCCTCAGCAGTTATGGGTTGTACGGCTGGAATTAAAATTTTAATATAAACAAAATGTTGCCATTTACATCATTCTTGCCACATCTTTTGCGCGGGATATAAATTCCCCCACTTACCAGGTTTAGAATAAAGAACCGGTTTGATAACACTAGGGGGTGGTATCGCATTGTTCTGCTGCATCTGGACCTTGATCTGCTGTGCCGCGGCCGCTGCAGTGTTCACGTTACGGGTCTCCCCCTTCAGGGCGAGTAACGCGCGTTTGCGTTCTTCGATCTCCTTTTGAGCGTTCGCCATCATCACCTTGAAGGGGTATTCATTGTTAAGTTTGCTTTTCAGATTACATTTATTAATTAGTAAAACCCGTAAGAATACATTGTGTCATCTCACTCGCACACTGTTCACTCTGTTGCTCTCTTTAAAAGTAAAAAAAAAAATCATTAACTTAAAAGATTTACATTGTCACAACTACCGGCACTAGGCAAGCCTGTCTTAGCGGTTACAATTTCGCAAGCTTAAAGAATAGCTCGGACGATATACAATCTCATCGAGAATTAAATAATAATATTTCTTTATACGAAATGCAGCAAACATTTGGAATTGACCAGACACAAACCAGCGATGAACTAACAGTGCAATTTTTGGTTTTATATGTTTACAATTTTCATAATAGGAGATTCCTAAAAATCTCATATTTTTATAGCCTTTCTTTCATAAACAAATAGTTTTACTTGAAGTTGGGTTTTGTGCAAGCTCAACTGGGTAGGTACAACCCACTCATCAGATATTCTCCCGCAAAACAGTAGAACTTGGTATTGTTGTATTCCAGTTTGAAGGGTGAGTGACCCAGTGTAACTACAGGCACAAGGGATATAACATCTTAGTTCCCACGGTTGGTGGCGCATTGGCGATATAAGCGATGGTTAACACTTCTTACATACTTCTTTCTTGCATACCATCAGGTGTGCGGTGTCAGGTCATATGCTCGTCCGCCTACCTCTTCTATGAAAATGAAAAAAAAAAGCAAGTGCATTAATTGCAAACCTTAATTTTGTCAGCACTTAGACCAGCCATCTTGGAGCCAATGGTCTCCCCATCAGAGAGTATGGAGGGTAACTCTATACCGTTATCTGCTTTTTTGTCTTTATCCTCCTTATCCTTATCTCGATCCCGGTCGCGTTTCTCATCACGGGATTCATGTCTGTCATCGTGACGGGATCTGGAAAGTATGTATAATGTTATATATTATGTAGCACAATAGAAACATTAATAACCGATTTCAATTTATTTTTTAGGGATACATACAATAAGATGAGACTCATAGCATAATAATTAGCTAAGTTTCCTCTGATAAGAATTACACGATCACTAAAATTTAACAAAAAAAAAACCACATCGGTAAAACCTTTTTTTTTTTTTTTTTATAGAATAGGAAGGCGGACGAGCATATGGGCCACCTGATGGTAAGTGGTCACCAACGCTCTTAGACATTAGCATTGTAAGAAATGTCAACCATCGCTTACATATCCAATGCGCCACCAACCTTGGGAACTAAGATTTTATGTCCCTTGTGCCTGTAATTACACTGGCTCACTCACCCTTCAAACCGGAACACAACAATATCAAGTATTGCTGTTTTGCGGTAGAATATCTGATGAGTGGGTGGTACCTACCCAGACGAGCTTGCACAAAGCCCTACCACCAGTAAACCTACCTAAACCAAATATATTGAGATGAATTCAATCAATGGCATCATCTTTTTCTTTCAATCATGGCCTTGAATTGACTAAATAATCTGGGATTCAATGTTTGGTAAGTGATGTACATATATTTAAAGAAAATCTACTTCCTCTATACAATAATTTTTGTTGTATTTACTTTCCAAATATGGAAAATTTTCAGTCATTCTGTATTTTTATATAATTTATAAATAAAGTGATTATATCGATTACCTCTTTGAATCTTTGTCTTTATCTTTGTCATCATGTTTCCGTTTCTGCGTCTTCGATGTGGAGACCAGCTCTTGTGCGAGAGCTATTACCTTGTCGGCTAGCTTGCTTGCTTTCTTGGAATCTATGTGTGAAGATATCTTGTCTATTATCTTACGACGCTCGTACCTGGTTTAAAAAGTAAATGAATTAATTTAATTTATAATTTTGACATCTTGTATTGTTCAAGCTTTATATTATATATTGTTTAAATTGAAAGAGAGAAAAGGATTATATCCTAATACTGTTTCGTATCACATATATAAAGCCTACCATTCTATACCTCAGGCTTAAATCAAATTGTAACACTATATAACTATATAAGAATATTTGATTCTAATTGGTAGCATAATGGAAATGTATCGAAAATATATTACAATGGCCATGTATACTTTATATTTAAACTTGACTACCTCGTGTAGTGACTTGATTCCGCAGAGCCAGAGGTCCTGGGTTCAATTCCCAGGATGGGCCAATAAAAAGTTATTGGGTTTTACTGTCAGAAAATTTTCAGTAGCAGGCCGGAGGCTGGAAGTTGGACGTGTGTACACTCCCATGCCTTGGAAAGCACGTGACGCCGCCTAAACTCTTTTCGATCGTGTCGGATTACCGCCCCATCGGATGATGACAGCTAGGGAATAGAGAGTGCACCTGTGTTTGCGCACACACTTGTGCACAATAATATGTCCTGCACAGTTGGCTAATCTCTCTGTGATTGGCCGCCGTGGTCGAAAGCGGTCTGAAGAACATAATATTTAAACTAGCAGAGCCCATTGGTCTGCATTCTACAATATATCACTATAAATGATAATGAATCTACAATAAATAAAAACATATCGCCTATTTTCTTATTTTATATATATTATTTTATATATTACCTATATTCTTATATTATTTTATATTTAAAATAAGCTTAACTTTTTAATTAAATTTAGTATAATCTTACCCATTTGTGAGACAAGAGGAAACAGTGGAAAGTAAAGAGCTATCTGATTTTCCTATAGTCCTGTAAATAGCACGGTCGAGGGAAGAGCGTAAATCTTCAACCTCTCTTCTTGATAACTGGTAAGCCATAATTAAAATTTGTATACAAGTAAAACACAACGAAGAATCCTGACACCTTCTAGGTTATGTGGCTGGTTATATACATTAATCTATTTAGAAGAAAACTTTACACATTTTTAAAATACTTAACGGTTTAATTAAATGTTTTGATTGTGATAATTCATTATTTTAGAAAAAGTGCAATATTTATGCCTTATATTTGCATTTACTTTGAGAAATCTGACGTAAACAATAATCATAGACATTAAATCTGTGCATTGAATGATAGAAATACAGAATCAGAATAGAGACCCGAACCGAGATCAACAAGACAATTGTCGATTATCATTTATCGTTTTTTCTAAAGTCGATTAAGATGAAGAAGATTACACAATAATCTAAAACCTCTGAATTTACTCTATTTTTTTATGATTATTATTATATATAAAATCACAATATCAACATACACAGCTACATAAAAGAGTACAAGCTTAAGACCAGTGGAGACAGGCAATGGCAAATGACAAATTGTCATTTATAATGGCAACATTATTGTTTTGCTTTAGTGTTTAATGCTTATGAGCCGCCTTGTGTAAAAAATAAACAATAATTATTAAAACTGTTAAATCTAATGATCATTAATGTAAAAATATCATAGGCATACCAAAGCATAAAACTTCAGACAGTGTCTTAAATTAAAGTTCAAATTCTAACCTAAGAATGTCCGACGATGAAGAAGTAATTATCGTTAAAAAGCCCAGACAAGTATATTATGGCTCGCTGGAGGAACAAGAAAAGGCAAGGTTGGCGGCTTTGGCCGCGGCCGCCAGAGAAGGAGTTGAGGAAAGTGGAAAAGAGCTTGGAGATATACAAATTTCTAATGGTGAGTTTAGGAGTTATTTTAACAGTTGTTACTCTTTTCAGAAAAAAATATAGATTACATAGATTTACTGGTCGTATTGCATAGGCTTGCCAAAGGCCTTTTGCTTAAATAAGATTTGAGTTTACAACTTCAAGTGGTTTGTCTTGTTTATTTCTTAATAGTTTCTCCGGCAGTTTGACTACGGGCCAGGTGCTAGGTGACTTATATCCTTCTCTGTACCCCTGATGCTCCCTGTGCACAAATTTTCATGATGACTGTTTGAATAGTAAAGCCATGAAAGTATAAAACAAATAAATAAACAAACTGATTTTCTCATTTATAATATTAGTAAGGATTTAGGTTGTTTAGCAATAAACAAAAAAATAAAATAATATATAAAAATAAACTATTACTTAAACTCCTTCAAAATATACCCTACAGTACATATATACAAATTTACATAAAAAAAATAAATTATAAAATTTTTATTTAACAGAATTATATTAAACGTAAAGTTATACCTGAATCTAGACTTTATCGAGAAGAAGAGAAGATTTTTAACAGATAAATATGAACAAATATTATTTACAGAATACATGGAGTTGGAGGAAGAAATATCAAGAGATAAAAAGGCTTTGCTTGAAGAGTTTGAAAGAAGGAGAAAAGCTCGGCAGTTGAATGTATCCACAGATGATGATGAGGTATAATATATGTTCTTATTATAGATAAATCAAAGATGTGGAGTGTTGTTTTAAATGTTATCGTGCATTATGAGTAAAGATGGCTCATTGGTTGGAAGTGTGAATATTGACTGTTGTTTCGGGAGAATATCTTAGCCCAGCAGTAAGGCATTCACAGGCTGTTACTTTATATTATACTATTTATACTTCTGAGCTCAATATAAATTGCTTAACTTGAAAATTCAGTGACGCTTATCATAATTTGTCGCAATAGTTTTTGATTAAAATCTCAAAAGAAAGTCAATCAATATGTCCACATGTACATTGTAATATGATAAATTATTTTAGGTCAGAAGAAGCTTAAGACAGCTAGGGGAGCCGGTATGTTTGTTCGGTGAAGGTCCAGCAGAAAGAAGAGTTAGATTAAGGGATTTACTTAGTTAGTGAGTATATAAAGTGTATCAGTGTATACAAGAATATAAATAATATTTAATCATCTTCATTCTTCACCCTCCTCCTACTTTGGGACAAGTAGACAGCAAGCACACACATATATGTCATGGACATTTCAACCCACTCGGTATATATATGATGTCCAGTAGTGATGTTAAAAGATAACCTTTTTAATGCTAATAAATCTTTTTTTTTAAATGTAAATGTTAGATCGTGTAATAGAACAAGACATTTCCTAAAAAGTATTTTTAATAGGCACTTTTGTCTGAAACGAAAATCATTTTTTGCTTTCAAATAACACTAGCCATCAATAATGTTTCCCAGCCTCGGTGAAGATGCAATACACAAAAAGTTGGAAGAGGAAGAAGCCCGAATAGAAAGGGATAGAGGTCGTGAAGGTACATGGTACCACGAGGGACCTCCCGAGCTCCGAGAGGCGAGGTTGTGGATAGCTAGGTACTCTCTACCCAGAGCGAAACATAGGTGAGTTATTTGTTATTGATACCACCCGAAGATCTTTGTCCCACCAGCTCGATACCTACATTTGAGAATATTTACTTCAAAAAAGCAACAAAATATATAAACATTTTGTATAACCGCCGAATCCGGCTCGAAGGACCAATGTCCAGTTCTGCTTCCGCTGTTCCCACTATGTAGTTGAAATATTTAATATTCCAAAAATGCTAACTTCATATTTTAAGTCGAATCGATAAGACCTTTTACAAATATTATTTTATTAATATATTCCAGGTTGAACAAAGCTCGCGAGGAGTTGCAGCTGGCGGGCAGTGTGCGAGCCGCAGCCAAGCAGGAGTCACAGCGGAGAGCCTCCGCCGTCTCCATATACTGCAGCCAGGTAAACCATACTCCTAAAATATCAGCTGATAACAAAGCACCGAATATTCTAATGCGATTTTGGTCTGATAAAGAATTTATTTATTATGTATATATAATTTCAGATCGGTGACACGAGGCCGATAAGCTTCTGTAGGTTCAGCGGGGACAGTCAGATGTTGATAACGTCTAGCTGGTGAGTCAAGTATCATCAAAGAGCCAATCAAGTCATAGAGCCCTTACTGGAAAACGTTACTCGGTTATTCGTTAAAAAAATATCAATAAAAATTTCGCAATTACTTGGCAATAAGGGTTAGTACCGCCCATTTATCACGTATTCTACCGCAGAACAGCAGTACTTTGTATTGTTGTGTTCTGGTTTAAAGGGTAAGTTGGCCAGTGCAACTACAGGCACAAGGGATATAACATCTTATCTCTCAAGGCGCATTGGACTCTCAGAAAAGGTTAATATTTCTTACGGTGGCAATGTCTATGGGGGGTGGTGATCACGTATTGTATTATATTATAATTTCGTTGCCCAGGTCTGGTCTAGTGAAGGTGTGGTCGGTGCCGGACTGCGAGCTGCTGCAGACGCTAGCCGGGCACACGTGCAACGTCAGCGCCGCCACCTTCCACCCCCACGCGCAGATACCGCACCACTTTCGAGCTAAGGTATGCATACTCTATTCCGATAGTAAGAGGAGTTAAGATAAACAAACCTTAGATTTACATATTCCATGATATTTTCTAACAGCTCTGCTGTATTATACATTACATTTTTTTTATATTATACGTAGGCGGAGGAGCATATGGGCCACCTGATGGTAAATGGTCAACCAACGCCCATAGAGATTAGCATTGTAAGAAATGTTAACTATCGCTGACATCGCCGATGCGCCACCAACCTTGGGAACTATGATGTTATGTCCCTTGTGCCTGTAATTACACTGGCTCACTCACCCTTCAAACCGGAACACAACAATACTAAGTACTACTGTTCTGCGGTAGAATATCTGATGAGTGGGTGGTACCAACCCAGACGAGCTTGCACAAAGCCCTACCACCAATGAAAACAACAACAAACAGTTTTTGATTAATATCTTTATTTATAATACAACACTTAACTACTTAAATCCACTATAATATTACTTCTAAATTTCCTATAACAACTACGCCGATAGTTAAAACGTAATTTTTTCACGAATGCACAATGAATACCACAGATTACAAATTAGCAATGATACCATTTCAATTCAAGGTCAAAGTTTTTTATTTTTAATTCTTAAAATAAAAGTTAAATATAGACGCGGGTGTCACGAAGTCGACATTGAACAACTTTAAAGAACGTTAAGTTTTTTTTTTCAGATAGAAAACAAGGGTGTGGATACGAAGGTAGACGTCGAGATGGAGACGATGGACGAGTCGTCTAAGGCGGTGACGATGGCGTCCTGCGCGTACGACGGCTCCGTGCACTTGTGGAACTTTGTCAGGTATCCTTATTTATTTTTGGATTACCAACATCACATAATTTGAAATTAACATTGAACAAAACATTGCCAATTCCCACAACATCGTGGGTTCAAACCCGGGTAAGCACAACTGAATTGTCATGTGCTTAATTTGCATATAATTCGATTTTTTTTTTATTCATCTCGTGGTGAATTTGATTATAATTCATCTCGTGCTTGGCGGTTAAGGAAAACATCGCGAGGAAACCTGCATGAGTCTAATTTCATTGAAATTATGCCACATGTGTATTCTACCAATCCGCATTGGAGCAGCGTAGTAGAATAAGCTCCAAACCTTCTCCTTAAAAGGTAGAGGAGGCCTTAGCCCAATAGTGAGGCATTTACAGGCTGATACTGGTATTGTAACTAATAAAAATAATGTGAAAACAATCCCCCAGTGACAAACCCCTCGCGTCATTGGAGGGTCACGGCCCGTCCCGCGTGTCCCGCGTGGAGTTCCACCCGTCGGGCCGGTTCCTCGCCACCACCGTGTTCGACCACTCGTGGCGACTCTGGGATCTTGAGACGCGTAAGTTGTTTCATTGCGTTGCAACTCGATCACATGTTAAACCATATTCTTCAAATATATATATATACATTTATATATATATATACATATATATATATATATATAAATGTATATATATATATATATATATATATATATATATATATATATATATATATATATATATATATATAACTATATAATATATAACTATATAAGTAACTGGGTATACCACTCGGTTTCTTCCGGTTTAAACAATACTCACTTGATTCCAAGCACTCATTACTTATTCTATACTCTACAGCAATACTTTGTATTGTTGTGTTCCGGTTTGAAGAGGAGTAAGTTGATAGCAGATTAACGATGTATGAAGTGATTTATATAACTTGTGTTCAGATGCAACTACAGAGCGGCAAAGTTATAATGTTTGTTATAATTCGATATTTTTTACTTTTCAGAAAAAGAGGTTCTACATCAGGAGGGACACGCGAAGCCTGTTTACAGTGTCGCATTTCAGTGTGATGGGTCCCTCATTGTAACTGGGTGAGGAATCAGAAAATATTTATTATCTGTAATCATGCAAGTTCCATGACATTTTTTACTGGTGGTAGGGCTTTGTGCAAGTTTGTCTAGGTAGGTACCACCCACTCATCAGATATTCTACTGCAAAACAGCAGTACTTGGTATTATTGTGTTCCGGTTTGAAAAGTGAGTGAGCCAGTGTAATTACAGGCACAAGGGACGTAACATCATAGTTCCCAAGGTTGGTGGCGCATTGGCGATGTAGGCGATGGTTTAGATTTCTTACAATGCCAATTTCTATGGGCGTTGGTGACCGCTTACCATCAGGTGGCCCATATGCTCATGCACTTACCTATACTATTTAAAAAAAAAAATTATCGACTCGAAAAATTTAGTAAATCTAAAATTCGAAAAATTTTAAACGGGAGTTTTCTTCGGCTCGAATAACAATCGAGTTTTTTTTGTGAAAAATTTAATTCTCTTAGGAATGACACCTAAAATACAATAATTGAGCCAAATCGTCGAACCAGTTTCTTATATACACGACAGCGAAGCAATTCTATATGCTTATTAAATGTTATATAAAAGAGGCACTTTGAACACTTTCTGGTACGCTTTTGTAAAACAACACTGTCGCACGAGAGTAACCGAGTGTTGCCGAGTGCGCGGCGTGACGTGTGCGTTGTGCAGCGGCATGGACGCGTTCGGGCGCGTGTGGGACGCGCGCACGGGGCGCTGCGTGATGTTCCTCGAGGGACACCTCGGGCCCGTGCTCGGCGCCGACTGCGCGCCCGCCGGACACCACGTCGCCACCGCCGCCGCCGACCACCAGGTACCGCCCCCAGGCACCGCGCGCTCACTCGCTACACTCAACACCATCCGAACCATTGAGAAGCCTTAATGATTTTATCGACAAATAGCATTTCACGAAATATATACCTGGTAAACCAATTTGTGTATTTGTAAAAACAAAATTAAAATCCGAAAGCGAACAAAACAGACGTGACAACGTCGTTTATGTATTTATATATATACACTCAATAATTACACCCAATTTCAGGCGAAAATCTGGGATCTACGTCGGCGTACTGCGATTTACACCATACCTGCGCACACGCATCTATTAAGCGGTAATATTGTATACTGTTATTTACGAGCGATTTATTTCTCTTAATTTATAATTTACTTCGACTCGAATGGTTATTAAACTACTCAAATGACCTTGAAAACCCTCCCCTCCACTTATAAATGAAAATATATTGATTAACGAAAAACGTTTACAAAACGTTTTAATGTATACGATGGTACCAAACTTATCCGATGGTGGATGGTGGATATCTATTTACAATTTATAAGTTTTTGTTTACTGTTATCGCTCGGCTCACAATAAAATAATCCAATGATCATCATTGGACAATCCATCTTAAATTAATAAAATAAAAAATTAAAGTTTTAAATATCATTATTTATGTTAATAGATGTGAGATACCAGAAAAGTCACGGTCACTTCCTGCTGACGTCATCGTACGACAAGAGTGCCAAGCTCTGGTCGAACCCCAGCTGGCATCCGCTGAGGACATTATCCGGTCATGACAATAAGGTAAGAGTTTCTATGTCTATAGAATATTTTGTCAGATAAACAGACTGGGTGTGTTTTGTATATATATTATAATAAGTTCATTTAAGTTTTTTATTTATTGTTTACAGAATATATACAAATTGAATAAATAAAAATTAAAAATAGTTACTGTACTGTCACTAGTAGAGGCAATAAGAGGGTGTAATATTGTTAATGAAACTTTTTGCACTATTATTCCAGGGTCCAACCGTCTAAACTGCAAACGGAACAAAAATTGTATGTCCATTGGTAATTTTAATTATCTGTTTCAGGTTATGAGTGCTGATATATCAATGGACAATAAATATATAGCGACATGCTCATACGATAGGACCTTTAAATTGTGGACCCCCGATTTAGTTTGATAAGTTTAAAATTGATAATAAAGTATTTGATGTAATGGGTTATTTTATTTTTTAATTATTGTTTAAGATTATAATAAATTAAGGCTAGAGATTTGTAAGTTTTGAGTTTTATTTTTTTTCTTTAAATAAAATATAAAAAAGTTTTTTTATGAACGGTGACCAAGTCAGGTCTATTTGTACACATATATACTCGAAGTTAAAATTGACTTTTGGCTTAAATAGTAATAACACTCCGCGTTCAAGGTTTGAATAAAAGGTTTTTTTCGGTCTTTAATAAATTTTTAACGTATAAAATTATTATTTTGATCTAAAATGTCATATTTTAAGTACACGTACATCAATATTACTATAATTAATATTATAGCAATTATTGATGTGTGCAAGGTAAATTTCTAACTTTTTTTAAAAGAAAGTTCGGACAGACCTAGTAAGATTTATATAAAACAGATTATAGTTATCTCATGATGATTCATACTTGAAGAAGCGGTTGAGTTCGTATATTTTTCGAGATAAATCATACAAAAAAATTTTTATTTATTTCGTAACAGTAAATTTTGTGCCTTGGCACTGAGCCACTGCATAGAGGTGCACTTGCCAATACGCCCAAACCTTGGCGACTAAGACGCTATGTATATATGACGGGCTTGCACAAAACCTTACCACCAAATAAATACTTTTTAATTAGCATAGATTATAGTTTATATCTACAAATTTAATTTGCACAAAAATTTACCTACCACCACGGAAAATATAATCTGTTGATTTTAAAATAGTGAAATATATAGACCCGTAAATAAATTTAAAAAAAAAGTTAAGTAATTTATAAATTGACTGAACGGTACAAGTAATCATTGTATTATACAAAACGTTTTTTTTTTAAGCCGACCATCATTTTGTATGGCTTACGATGTAATCGATTTAACGTAAACTGTAAAACGTAACGTTTTTTGATTTAATAAAGATGCATTAGTAATGGTAAAAGTATTAATAGAGATGTACTGCAAATATGTTAACGATTTAAGTCGATTATCGATGAAAATCTTACAATCTTACTTTAAAAATATTTATTTTATTTGAGTTTCAGAAGCAACATATTTTTTTTTGAGTACAAGATATATTTTATACAATAACATTATGTATCAATTACTAACTTCACGATTTTTATCATATATATAACATAATATACATTTTTAACATGAATTTTTAATCTCTTACCGCGTATAATTCAAGCGGTAATCAATAAATTCTATTTACTTTACGGTTAGTTAGTACAGTTAGTTCTAAGCTTGGTGTTATAAATTTAAATATTTACTTCTCGTCTTTATACAATGATTGTCCTTGTTTACATCAAAGCTTAAATTCATATAGTCGGGATAACCAAGGATAATATTAGTCAAATTTTGCCGCCACATTAAAACATAAAATAAACCAATGCTGCCAATAGACAAAACAAAATGAAAACAATTCGCATTGTGATCTGTTTAGTTGAGAAATATAACAGTGTTATCAAAAACATTAAAAATCACCTTATGTTTATCAGTTAGCATTATAAAACATTTCCCAATTACATATACCGCAATTTTTCTAAGAATAGTTCAATGAACTATATCTGAATCACAATACAATAGTACATCACTATATTCAATGGTATCGTGCGACGTACTCGGTACTACACTAAGCTACAGTACAAATGTCATTGACATCAGAGAGAATGAGGCTTGTTGCATACGAAGAAGATCTGGTTTTCAACTTCACAATAAAATGATTGCATAGCCGTTTAGCCCGTTATTAGCCTCGAGGCTCCGGCAGAGTGAATATCGTGTCTATAAGTATAGCTCGAATTATAAAATCACTACACTGTTACTTTAAATCAATCTTTAGGACGTTTCGAAAAGAATTTTAAAATGGTTATCGAAAAAATTTGCTGTCTCGGAGCAGGCTACGTCGGCGGTCCTACGTGCAGTGTGATTGCGTTAAAATGCCCTAATATTAAAGTGACTGTTTGCGACAAAAGCGTAGAAAGAATAAATCAGTGGAACTCGGATAAATTGCCGATTTACGAGCCTGGTTTAGATGATGTTGTGAAGCAATGTCGAGGTAGAAATTTATTTTTCTCGACTGACATAGAAACTAGTATTGTGGAGGCCGATTTAATTTTCATCTCAGTGAATACGCCGACTAAAACGATCGGGAATGGCAAAGGCAGAGCTGCTGATCTAAAATATATCGAGGGCGCAGCCCGTATGATCGCAGACATCGCTACGAGTAACAAAATCGTTGTAGAAAAAAGTACCGTGCCAGTGAAAGCGGCTGAAATTATCATGAAAATATTACGCGCCAACACGAAGCCCGGTGTCGAATATCAGATACTGTCGAATCCTGAATTTCTGGCTGAAGGTACGGCTATTGTGGATCTCGTTGAAGCTGAGAGGGTGCTTATTGGTGGTGAAGACACTCCCGAGGGCCAAAAAGCTGTACAAGCGCTCTGTTGGGTGTATGAACACTGGATTCCAGCAAAGAACATCTTAACAACGAACACCTGGAGTTCAGAGCTGTCCAAGCTAGCCGCTAACGCATTTTTAGCTCAAAGAATCTCCAGTATTAATTCATTATCTGCTGTTTGTGAGGCTACAGGTGCCGATGTATCTGAAGTGGCTAGAGCTGTCGGTAGGGATTCCCGTATTGGTCCCAAATTCCTTGAGGCATCTATTGGTTTTGGAGGCAGTTGCTTCCAGAAGGATATTCTCAATCTCATCTATTTATCAGAATGTCTTAATTTACCAGAGGTAGCTGCGTATTGGCAGCAAGTCGTCAACTTAAATGATTATCAGAAAACAAGATTCACACGTAAAGTTATTGAATCATTATTTAACACTGTCGCTGATAAAAAAATAGCTGTGCTTGGATTTTCTTTCAAGAAAAATACAGGTGACACACGCGAGTCCCCGGCTATTTATGTATCAAAAACATTATTAGATGAAGGGGCGAAATTGCATATCTACGACCCTAAAGTTGAACATGATCAGATATACTATGAATTACTCCATCCGCTAGTCACAAATGAACCAGAATTAGTTCGTAAGAATATTGAAATTCACAATTCTGCATACTCAGCTGTATCAGGGGCCCATGCGATTGTATTGTGCACAGAATGGGACGAATTTAAATCTCTAGACTTTAAGAAAATATATGAAGTTATGATGAAGCCAGCTTACATATTCGATGGTCGTAAAATTTTGGATCACGAAGCATTGTTGAATATCGGATTCCATGTGCAGACAATTGGGAAGAGATTGTCGAGGACGAGCAGCATAAGAGCGCAAGGCAGCCAAACTATGCCCTAGGTGTTAAAATCACAGTAAGTAACCTTCACCTTCCTCTATATATTAAAACTCCAGTGTACTTGTGTTGGTAATTCTCCTCATCGAGGAGAAAAATTGCTAGGCCGATGGATTTTGTACCAATGGACTCACTGGTGTGGTTCTTAGCTATAATTGAAAACAGATTTGATAAAATTTTCACTTTTTTTTTTAAATTAAATTTTTAACGACTAGACTATGCATATATTTTCTTATTAGTTGAAATAAATCTCATTATCAGACGTGCAGTTAGTATTCTGTATAGCTTATCTCACAAATATCATTTATTTTTATTGGATTTAAATATCCCTATTTATGATCTGTTCATCAGTTATTTTACAGCATTATCTACTGTGTCTTTTTTAATATAGAATATGTAGGCAGACAAGTAAATGGGCCACCTGATGCTAAGTGGTCACCACTGCTGATAGAACATTGGCATTGAAAGAAATGTTAACCATTGCTTACATCGCCAATGTGCCACCAACCTTGGGAACTAAAGTGTTGTGTCCCTTGTGCCTGTAATTACGCTGGCTCACTCACCCTTCAAACCGGAACACAACAATACCAAGTACTGCTGTTTTGCAGTAGAATATCTGATGAGTGGGTGGTATCTACCCAGGCGAGCTTGCACATAGCCATACTACCAGTAAAAAGAAAAATTACATGGGATGTAACATCTTAGTTCCCATTGCACAACAGAAAAACATCTGCGAGATGTAGTCCAATATTCTTACAAACCGAATGTCTATGGGTGGTACTAACCAATACACTTTAGCATGGCTTTCTTGTATAGATAATAAATTAAAAAAATTATAATCAGTTTTTATAATCAGCTACTTGATACTGATTTAATTTAATATTCCAATTCCAAGAATAAATTTTATTGGAGATATGATATTTTAATGTATGCTAAACTTTGTGTACAATAGAGTACAGTAACATCCTGTAAATGAGAAGGTTTTTGGAGCTTATTCCACCACTGCTCCAATTTGGGTTGGTGGAATACACATGTGACATAATTTCAGTGAAATTAGACAAATGCACGATTATGATTTTTACTTCCTTTACCGTCAAGCATGAGATGAATTATAACACAAATTAAACACATAAAAATTCAGCGGTGCTGGCCCGAGCTTGAACCCAAGATCATCGGTTAAGATTCACGCGTTTTTACCACTGGGTCATCTCAGCTTTATGATTATTATGTTAATTCTCTGGCGTAGACGTCAATTACTGAAGTAATAAAATAAAGGCAGTTGTTATTTCGAAACGTATATGACTTATATAATATGAGCTATATCTTTGTAATATAATAACAATATACAAAATCTCTTTTCTACACATACTTTATTTTATCACATTTGTAATTTATTTAGTAATCAAACAGTTTATAATTAAAATAAACATATATGTTATAAACTGTTATTAAAGTAAAGCTGTATATAGTAGGCAGTAAGTATACACCTAACGTGCGTGCGTCTGTTTGTGATTGCGTCTGTCTTGGGCGTGTGTGTGTACATGCGTGCGTCTGTTTGTGATTGCGTCTGTCCTGGGCGTGTGTCTGTACATGCGTGCGTCTGTTTGTGATTGCGTCTGTCCTGGGCGTGTGTGTGTACATGCGTGCGTCTGTTTGTGATTGCGTCTGTCCTGGGCGTGTGTGTGTACATGCGTGCGTCTGTTTGTGATTGCGTCTGTCCTGGGCGTGTGTGTGTGCATGCGTGCGTCTTTGCGTATGTGTATAATTGAATTTGATAGTTGATTATTCAGTAATGTACGACCAAAATTTTTTACATTGAATGAAAATAAATATGTATATATATATATATATATATATATATATATATATATATATATAACTTTACAAAGTAATAATTATTTACTTTAGAATATATAAGCAACATTCCATGCTCCTTATTCACTCTATATAAGTATAAGATGTATAATGATTCCATTGTTTTCACTTTTGTCAGTTAAAACATGTTATTTATAGCAAATTGTACATAGTAAATTGTAGAGTATAAAACTACAATAAAAACCTCTTTACTTTCAAAACTATTTTAGTTTAAACTTGAAATATTTAAAAATAACAACACCTTGACATTTACTTGGTAATTTTTAAAGTAATTTTCAGTTATAAAGAATATAAAGAAATATTATTTATACAATATTTGTATAAATGTTACCTGTTTTGAAAATTTGAAAATAAAATATACTTTATTCAAGTACATTTTTTAATCTACATTTAAAAACACAATGGAACACAAGGGTTTGGAGTGTAGATTATACTAATTAGAGAGCTAGCAAGAAATTGTTTTTATAAATAAGATATAATTATTTATATAACTGTAAGCAGTTACATATATATGACTAGTGTTAGCCCATTGATTTAATGGCTGCCCAGGTACTAATAATCTCGATAATAATCGTTAGTACCTGGGAAGCCGACCATCATCGCTTGGTTCTAATATTATAATTACTTTATTATATATATTTTTTGTACATAATAATGACATGATAACACTAAAGCTCGCTAATATCTAGCGAACAAACAAAAAAAAATCGTTTAACAAACAGAGGAGGAAAATTTCTTGAATAGTTTTGTCTTTGTCATTTGATATCTTGGACGAAAATCAACGAATTTCCTAATTTATCATGATGTCCTCCTGACCGGTTTCGGCCACGGCGGCTAGTCTTAAGATAGATAAGCCAACTGCTCAGGCCATAAAGTGCACGAGTGTGTGCGCAAACAGGTGCAATCTCTATTCCCTAACTCTCATAATCCGATGGGACAGCAATCCGACACAATTGGAAAGAAATCGGGCGCAAGACTTATGGCTTTATATGCTTTCCGAGGCACGGGAGTACACACATTAAACAGCACGCATATTTGATTTCTTTTTTTTTTCTTACGACTTGTATGGCTGTCATAGTATGATTTCATCTTCATCAGTATTTTTTTGCTCAGTGGCGTGCCATTGGAGAGACCTATGTCCAGCAGTGGACGCGAAAAGGGTGATGATGATGATGATGATGAAGTATTTTTTAGTACGACTAATTCTATTTATAATTTCTGTTGTTCCCTAAACAAAATTATCTTATCAAGAGTTACCCAGTGACCAATTTGTATGACCTATTAATTGAACTTCCTTTATTACATACTTTAAACATTTAATTTTTTTTGTCCTTATCTATACATGCAATGGCACAAATGTAACTGGCCACAGAGTAAACGGAATGTTTTTAATTTTAATTTATATTTGGAAGGCAGACGAGCAAATAGGTCATCTGTTGACAAGTCATACTTTATTAACACGTGCATTTCACACTATCAATGTTTGACACATTGTGATCAAATATGTTATGTTGTGCCTTTATTATATTCGCTTCGTAAAATTGGCATTAGAGCCAAGACGTTCGAGTGGTTAGATCACGTGATTCTTAACCGACGATTACGGCCTTAAACCCGGCAAGCGCTTATAAATTTTCATTTACCTAATTTGTTTTTATTATGTATCTCATGTTCTGTGGCGAGGAACACATCGTATGGATACCAGCATATTCATATATATGCATACGTATACTTTAAGTGTAATCCATCGCATTGGAACTACGAAGTCTAATCAAAATGGCCGTATGAGTAATATCTTTGCTTTTTTTCAGAAGAAAAAATAAATAAAAAAAAACACGTCATCATTTTTGACATTAAAATGAATACAACTTAATACTTATTTACATTACAATTTCGATACGGAAAACCTTCTTTCAAATTATATTATTTTTAGTTTATAAATAAAATCTAGGCATATGGTTTTACTTTCACTTTATCTTTCTATATCGAAATAATGAGAATGAAATCGGATAGGATTTTATAGTTTGCCGTCTCCTAAGCCCCCAATCTTAGAACAGCCCAGTCAAGCAGAAACTAATATTCTGTATCAAGGCTAACAGTTTCATAAAGATAAAAACACTCCTACTTCAAAATAATACACAACGATATTAGATCAATTTCATTTTACGTTATGTACCATAGACAACAAAATTATATAATTAAATATTTATATTAAAATATACGATGATTTGTGGGTATAATAATATTTGTTGTTGACGGTACATTTTTTTTTTAATTTGTGATTCAATATTTTCGTTTATGTATTTAAGTGTCCTACACCTGGGTAAAACCCTTATCTTTTTTGAGAGGATTTAGAGCATCATTACCATTTTTGTTGGTGGGACACGTGTAGCAAAATTTCAGTCAACACTTGCAAATAGCCTGTGGTTGTGGTGTTGCAAATAGCCTAAATGGGCTCAGTGGTGTTCTCCTGTGTCTTGACCCCGCTATCTCTGCTTAACATTCACGCGTTGTATACACTGGGTCATCGCGGTTCTTTTATATTATGGTCTATACATATATATAAGCGAAATACCACTCAACACGAGAGCTGTCTATCCGCCCGATTGACATGAAATTGGTTACTGCTTCCCCGACGTAGACGCTCGCTAAGAACGGATTATACGCAAATCCCAACCAAAATATATTTTTCTTCATATCTACTCGTGCGAAGCCGATTCTCATTATATTTATAAAGTCGTTTTTCCTGACTACAGAGCCAAAATTAATCTAGAAAGCTGAAATTTGTAAAATAGGTTTATTTCATAGCGTAAGCATCCGGTAAAGAAACGATTCATGGAAATGTCAACCTTAAAGGTTAGAAATGGGAGGTGTAAGTTTGTTTGGACGTACAAAGGCCGTTTAGCTAGTATATATATATATATATATATATATACTATAGCTAAGCTATATATATATATATATATACATATACACAGGACTATGTTAAATAAATTGCAACTATAAAATTTAAACTCGATAAAACTTTATATTTATTATGACTATAAACAGATAAATTAAAAAAAAATCTATCGCGGGAAATCAAAGCGACGAACAGATTATGTTACTGAGTCACAACAGGATACGGTTACAGGGTCAGGACGGAGGGGGGGGTTTGGATTCTAAGTATTAAGCAGCAGCAGGAAAAAATTAAGATTTTTTTTATATCAAAATGTTTATTAATGTTACAAACTCGCTTCGTGTTTTTTTTATAGTTAATTAAAGTTTGTGTTTCACGACTTATACACGTTTGGACATTGAATAAACTGTTCGTTTTACTTACGGACAGTAGAATCTGGCGTTGCCAGTCTTCTTAGAACATTTGTTCGTCTGCCTTCTGAATACTAAAATACGATCGTGGATAATCTGAAATCATCGTTTAATTCTCTAAAGATCACGTTTCCTTTTAATTTTTATAATGAATCAAGGCTTTGCCCCATGAATCACGATTTAATAAGCAACCAGCTTGACTAGCCGGTTCATATAATCAGCGGTTAAATAGAACCTTAACCGATTCCAGGTTCAAATCCGGATAAACGTGACTGAATTTTCGTGTGCTTAATTTGTGAAGGGATAATTTGCATATAAATATCAGCCTGTTTATCAACTAAACCGCATTGAAGTAATAATTAAGTTTCTCTTGTGAAACAAAAGGTGAGCCAGGATAGCCAAAGAAGTTTTGTGTTGTTATAATCAATATTTATTAAACAAGCAGAGTAACCACCCTTTTTTTCTTCTGGAAAAATGCGTTACGCGTTTCCCCTACGGAAACAGTGGGGGGGGGTATGTGGGGCTCGCTGGTGTCCAAGGCACTGAGAGCGCCCCGAACATCGGAAAATCCACTAAAAAACTACCCTTTCCGTCTTAACGTGGAGCGCCACGGGGTCGCTTTCGCATGCTACCGTGACGCTCTGAAGAATAACCACCCAGCTCAAGTTCAACAATAATTACGTTTTACGTATTATGATCCCCTACTCTATGCATTTCTAAATTATGAAGCGAGCGAAGCCGCGGGTGAAGCGCTAGTTATTATGTTACTATACGCGTATTATATTTAAAAAGTAATTTAAATTTAAACAATAAATCGATTAGCGATGTTAGCGCTTGCATCATTTAATACTATTTATTAAAGCTCTAGGAAATGCGTCTAAGAAATAAATTAGAATTAATTCGTACAATATTTTCAATTTCAAATTGTTGCGTGAAAAAAATTAAACAGTTCGGCGGGTAATTAAAAGATGAGTTTCTTTTTAAACACAGATGTAATATCCGGTTCGTCTTGTTACGTCATCAATGCATCACATCTGCGATGCATATGGTCGTAAAATAACACATTTCGTGTAAATTATTCCAGAGCTATGTAAAATAAAAAAGCAATTTTTCATATAAAGATATGCACGTATTACATTCACTTCATAGTCATTCTCAATCTGTCTCAGATTCATTCATTCCGTCGTCATTATTGTATATATATATATATATATATATATATATATTAAGTTCTTTTATTTTAGTCTATATATATAGATCGCTATGTACCTATATAGGTATACATATGTAAGTATCAGTAACAGCCTGTTGATGTCCCACGGCTGGGCCTGGCCTCCTCTCCCTTTCGAGGAAAAGGTTTGGAGCTTATTCCACCACGCTACTCCAATGCATGTTGGAAGAATACACATGTGGCAGAATTTCAGTGAAATTAGACACATGCATATTTATATGAATCGTACCCGTACGAAGTCGGGATGAGCGGCTAGTATGTGTATATGTTTGTGTCCGTCAATAATCCATGACTTTCGAAACCGAAGGCTGTTTTAATAAAATAATAATAATTGCGTTCAATTAATTAATCAAACATCACAAATGCATCAGACGATCACGACAAGGTGAACCGACGGCCTTGGTGTTATTGTTTCCTGCGCGCGCGCAGGTATACGTGATGTTAGGGTGTGTCCAGACGTGCGTTATTAATAATTATGGTTTTTTTTAACTTTAATTTTTTTATGTACAAAAACATATGCATAAGAGCCTACTTCAATAAAATATATTATGATTGGTTGAGAAATCTTTGAAAAAGGTTTAAACGCGGAGAGTGGTTGATTTAGGGAGACTTAATCTGCACTGTGTTAAATGTATATTTCTCAGTATGTATTCCGTAAAAGACCACGCGAATCACGCTTGTCTCTTCAATACACTTTTAATAATATATAATCATACGTTTGCCTGGTTGGTTTAGTGGCTAGATATAATGTTGCACAAAGTAATGCTCTAGGTTCGAACCCCAGGTCGATAATAATACGGCTTATCTCCACTTGAGAACACTTAATGGACGCGAATTACTAAGGCAGGAATTCGGTCCCGTTACATTTGCGTGTGATGTAAGCTTTGCATAACGTTGAATTAATTCAATCTTTGCCTCGGTATTTATATTAAAAAAAAATTAAAGCGTGGGAATTAGAAGAAAAGTACAGATTTTAAAATGTCGATGTTTTTTTTTTAAACGAGAATATAAGCGCTATTTATAAACGGATATATATTATGAACTACCTCGATCCGCGGTTTTGTCCGCGTTACAATATACTGAAATTTTATTGTTATTGAAATAAAATATCGTCTATTACTTCTGGGTAAAGTAGATTTCGAATGTCGAACGAATTTCTGAAATCGGTTCAGTAGTTTCAGAGTTCATCGGTTACAAACAAACACATCTATCCTCTTTATATATAATAGTTGTAGAGCTTTAGAGAGTTTACTTTCAAAGCCTGTGTCCTATACTAATATTGTTATTGCGAAAGCAACTCTTGTCGATTTGTCTGTTTCGATTTCACGGTTAAGCCGCTGAACCGATTTTGATGAAATTTGGTAAACGCAAGCGAAGCCGTGAGCGAACACTAATGTAATTATACAATCTATAAGACAAATTGTTGCTTATTTAGTTTTGTTTACATTAATTAAAAATGCTTTGTCTTTTTCGCTCGAATTTCAAATCAATAATGGTAGATAGGGAGAAATCAGTGTAAATGATTGTAAATCGTTCGCTAAACAAAGTCCACAGTGCAGTTGTCAAGTCATGTACAGTACAGTACGGTAACAGGCTGTGAATGTCCCACTGCTGGGCTAAGGCCTCCTCTTCTTTTCTTTAAGGAGACGGTTTGGAGCTTATTCCACCAAGCTGCTCATTAGAGCGGCGTGGTGGAATAAGCCCATACCCGTATTAACGGGTTGGTGAACACATGCGGCAGAATTTAAGTGAAATTAGACACATGCAGGTTCTTCACGATGTTTTCCTTCACCGTCAAGCACGAGATGAATTATAAACACAAATAAGCACATCAAAGTACAGTTGTGCTTGCTCGGGTTTGTACCCACGATCATCGGCTAAGATTCACGCGTTCTAACCATTGGGCCATCTCGGCTTGAATAGATGAAGCGGTGCTTGTAGGGTTTGAACCCGCTTTCCTCGTTTGACGCCTTCAAGCCATTGCGTCACATCGGTTTTATCACCTCGGCCTCACGATTAAGCTACAGAAAGCCAATATAATTAAGACGGAACGAACGTAAACCACGAAGTAACACACAAAGATATTAGGCAGCGGTACGACGGTGACCTTACCATCGTCTGTTGTGATGGCTGTTGCCGTCTTTTCACCTGTTAATAAACGTCGTACATTAAATATGCGTCGTATTATATATAACGCGATAAATACATGTTTCATTGTTTATATAATAATAGTAGTAAGTAACAGCCTGTTAATGTCCCACTGCTGGGCTAAGGCCTCTCCCTTTTGAGGAGAAGGTTTGGAGCTTATTCTACCACGCTGCTCCAATGCGGGTTGGTAGAATACACATGTGGCATAATTTCAATGAAATTAGACACATGCAGGTTTCCTCACGATGTTTTCCTTCACCGTCAAGCACGAGATGAATTATAATCACAAATTAAGCACATGAAAATTCAGTGGTGCTTGCCCGGATTGAACCCATGGTCATCGGTTAAGATGCACGCGTTCTAACCACTAGGCCATCTCTGCTTTTAAATATAATAATAGTAATAAATGTAATAATACATAATATATTTCAGATATATAATGTGTCCTTATATATCACTTTATACATTTATTTTTGCTTTTTGTTCATATAAACGGGATTGGAGGTGTGTCTTGTAGAACAGTTATTTAAATGTTATATGTTAATTTGTAAACTGTTTTATAGTCATGTTAGTGTACATAGCAGATTACAAGTGGCCACAAAAGCTTAATCGAATTAATCGTTCATCAGATATTCTAACGCTAAACAGCAATACTTGGTATTGTTGTGTTCCGGTTTGAAGTGTGAGTGAGCCAGTGTATAGAGTACAGGCACAAGGGACATAACATCTTCGTTCACAAGGTCGATAGCGCATTGAACTTAAACTTGAAATATACTCAATTAAATGAAGCTGAAGAGTTAATTCCCGGAGAGAATTTCTTTAAAAAAATGTTCCTCCTAAAAAATGTCTGACCTGAAAATATCCTATTTGATTTCATCTGACATAGCCCTATTTAGGGGGAAAACCCCCAAGTTGGCAACACTGTATAAAAAAATGTGGACCATCCATATAAACTTTCATATATTTAACACTAGCGGACAAATTTTTAATAAACCATCATATGTGATCGAGCAAATTTTCACTCATAACTCATTTTTATTCAGTCAGTTAATTAATCAGTGTCAGAGTTTTAATTACGTATCTAACATACATGCAAAACGACTATGCTTATGTATAAATAATATTGCAATATATAAAGGCTTATATATATATATATATATATAACGAACGGTTAACATTTCTCCATCGCTAATGTCTATGAGCGGTAACCACTTATATTCAACACCTCTCGCTGCCAAGCATGTCGTTAATCACGCTCGGCAGCGAGAGGTCTCCCCCAACTATCGCCGCCAGGGGATGCCTCTAGAGCCCCCACGCAGCACTCTCCGTCAAAGTGCGGTGCGCAGTGTCCAGTGGTGCCAAAAAAAGTCATTAAGCATATCGGTTGTATTTCATCTATTCATTTTTGTAAAGATTAAAATGTTATGTTTATATCTAAATATTAGATTCGTTTGAAAATGAGTTATCAGTAACGCGGCACGTTACGTTTCCGTCGATAACAACACATTGACGATAATATCGCTAATTAATGTGTGTAGTTTTTAATGTTTTATTAGAATTTCTAATGTTTTCAACGTTATAACAATGATTAAGATTATATTTAACTTAAATATATAACAGCCGAGGTGGCCCAGTGGTTAGAACGCGTGAATCCTAACCGATGACCATGGGTTCAATCCGAGCAAGCACCACTGAATTTTCAAGTGCTTAATTTGTGATTATAATTCATCTCGTGCTTGACGGTAGAGGGTAACATCGTGAAAAAACCTGCGTGTGTCTAATTTCACTGAAATTCTGCCACATGTGTATTCCACCAATCCGAATTGGAGCAGCGTGGTAGAATAAGCTCCAAAGCTTCTCCTCAAAAAGGGCCTTAGCCTAGCAGTGGGACATTCACGGGCTGTTTTACCTTACCTACACTACAGTTTTTTATAGTATCAGTAAATGACTCCCTTGCATGCTTTTAAGGGGGTTTTGAGTTCCACCATGCTACTGTACTGGATAATAGACTTACGTTTGCTTCCTGAGATGAATTATAAATAAAAATTAAGCATATGTAAATACTGTGGTGCTTACCCTTTATCTATACTTCTGTTATTTACTGGTGGTAGGGCTTTGTGCAAGCTCGTCTGGGTAGGTACCACCCACTCATCAGATATTCTACCGCAAAACAGCAGTACTTGATATTGTTGTGTTCCGGTTTGAAGGGTGAGTGAGCCAGTGTTATTACAGGCACAAGGGACATAAAATCTTAGTTCCCAAGGTTAGTGGCGCATTGGATATGTAAGCGATGGTTGACATTTCCTACAATGCCAATGTCTAAGGGCGTTGGTGACCACTTACCATCAGGTGGTCCATATGCTCGTCCATCTTCCTATTCTATAAAAAAAAAAAATATATATATATATATAGAGATTTTGTTTGTTTGTTTGTAATGGATAAATATAAAAACTACTAAACCGACTTTACTGTTTGAGTGAATAGATCGAATGTTCACATATTATAGATTAAAACGTGCACGGAATGCTGTGCTTAGTTTGGGATCTGATGGCCGTGTGTGAATAATGTCCCAGGATGTCCTAGGAATAAGAATTTACCCGTACGCAGTCGGGGCGGGCTGCTAGTTCTATCATATAAAGCTAATAAGTTTGTTTATTTTAACACGCTCACTTCATATTATAGTGCAGAGTATTCTCTAACTCTCATAATCCGATGGGACGGCGATCCGACACGACCGGAAATAGTTCAGGCGCAGGACCAACGGCCTTACGTGCTTTCCGAGGCACGGGAGTGTAGTCTCTTCCAACTTCCACACCCGGAGCTGCTACCTCATATTATAGTGCACATTATTTGCTCGCTCTCATAATCCGATTGAACGGCAATCCGAAGATAGTTCAGGCTTTACGTGCTTTTGAGGATTTTGTGACGGAAAACATTACTTTCAACAACTTCCGGGTTGAACGTCTATCTTACTATATATCTTATAGGAAAATTTTTGATACGTCGAATTACATTATTTCAATATTCGTAAGGGATCTCCCTAAATTAAATTTTTCGAAAATAAAAACTTGCCTATGGTACTCTCTTATAATGTACCTTTCTGTCGGTGAATTATTAAAATCGGTTTAGTAGAATCATAGATAATAGATATTAAGGTCGAGATCTTGGAAACTATTTTGTACTCATTAAGGATCCGCGATACCGTTGCGAATGACGTCGAATTGGGTATCGGAAATATAGAACGAAAATGAAAACATATATAAATAGCTGAGTGGTAATTGTTATAAATATATATAAAATCATTGATTAATAGTGCCTTTGACTGCAAAATTGCGGATAAAAGTTGTTTTAACTAACGCGCTTAGTCAAAACTACTTTTAACGAATAGGGCGTCAGTCAAAATCACTTTCGATTGGCTAGCCAAGGTTAGTTCAGAACAGATATAACCAGACAAAACTAGTTTTAACCAGATCAATTGGGTAAAATTATTTTTGACTGTTATTTCAAGTTTAAAGTTGACTTTTGACTGAAATATGTAATATATTATACTTAATATATAAGATAATTGGATAATCTATTAAAAAATACTAAGTCCATAACATAGTCTTGTCCATACGTCTGTTTATCTTTACATCATCTTCGATTGAAATAGATATGGATAAAATCGTTAAAATTAACGACGCAATAAATTCGGCGTAAAATAAAATCATGTTATTACAAATGTAATTGTTATCTGTATGTACATCTAATAAACTGATTGCGGCAATCGTTCAATAAATCAGAACTATAAAGGATAGCGACACGCTTCGATATCGACGATAATTGCAATGTTGGTATGTTTTAGTGAAGTTTTTAGGGTCTTGTATATCCAGATTTTAGGTCTGGGAAGGACCTCGGTCCAGTGGGTCTGCTTGGAGCAAAACATTTGGTTTTTAAACGAAGATCGTAGGCTTATATCCGGATAAAAATCACTGGTTTGTTTATGGGTGAAGGAAAATATCGTGGAATCCTGCATGCGTTGCATGCTCGTCTGGGCAGGTAACACTGAATCATCAGACATTCTACCACAAAACATCAATACTTAGTATTGTTGTGTTCCGGTTTGAAGGGTGAGTGAGCCAGTGTGAACAGGCACAAGGGACATAACATCTTAGTTCCCAAGGTTGGTGGCGCATTGGCGATGTAAGCGATGGTTAACATTTCTTACAATGCCATGAATGTAAATGGGTGTTGGTGGCCACTTACCATCAGCTGACCCGTTTGCCCGTCCACCAACTTATTCTATAAAAAATATCTCTTAATTCGCATTCGAATAGCATTAACAGGATGCTACAATATAGACCCTGAGAGATCAGTTTTATTTATTGTTTTTTTTAAAGAAGGAACACGATCTAGTCGTTTTCCTGGTGGTTATTGTCACTTTAGCAAATAGACCTTGCTACCGTCACCACACAACTTACAACAACACACACATACAAACCTGTGAGTACGGTTTACACTTAAAATAATTTTTAAACAATTTTTTATTTGTTTTTTTTTTTTGTTCCAGATACGAAAATTCAGTATACAGTCTTCTATGTTAACTACGGACTCTGGTATATAAGGTATACATAACAAAATAAGGTATATTAAATTTAAAAAAAAAAACAGCTCAGCCGTTTATTTTTAGTCCTAGACTTAGTAACGAAGTTACAGACAAAATTATAATAAAGAAAAGATAGAGTTTTTATTTCTCTGGATCCGCGTTTTGATTGAGCTTTTTTTTTTAAATTATATAAAATATCAAATATTTTTATCGGACAAATATTAAAGTAACTGTAAAACGTATTTGATTTTAAATCGTTTTAAGAAATTTTATTTTTATATTTTATTTTAGTAATATTGAATGTTATCTGTGCTAAGTATAGTTTTATTCATCTGTATTTAAAATACTCTTGACCGGTTTTTGATGGAAATGATTTTTTGAATTAAGAATACGCACAAATATATTAAATTACCTACTTTTTATGCTTTAACAAAACATATATTTTTAGTGGTTCAAATGTATATAGCATACATAATTCTCCGCCCATTGTCGTCCCTACTTCTAGAACAAGCTTACTTATTTATTTGTACTCTACAATATACATAACCTATGCAAGGTTGAATTTATCATATTTCTGTTATTTATTACATATTATGTATATGAATGACGTTGGTCGCCAGGCCCTGTTGGGTTAAAACTCCCGATTCGACCAGTCAAACGTTAGTAGCTGGGCGAAGTTTGAAGTTGTGCAGTGTAAACACCGCCATGATTCGAAATACACGTAAAGCGATGTGCGCGTAAGGTCCTGCGTCTGTCAAGGAATATATATTAACCCATTAAACATATAAATAACAAAAGTATATAGAAACGTGAAATGATGTATATCTTATTCCAATCGAAGTAGGAGTAAAGGTAGACAAACGTAGATTTACAAATGGCATCCGATCTTCTAATTGTTCTGCTGTATTACGCACCATAAACAGTTCCTGATTAATTTACCTTTATTTATAACACAACACTATACCACTTAACTAGTTATAACCACATCAATTCAACTTTCGAAGTTCCGATTGCAAATTCGCGGACATTGAAGACGCCATTTTTTCGCGAGTCCATAGAGAATATCATAGATTATTCAAGATCTCGACCAATGATATCGATGTCAAAATTGTTTATTTCGGTTTACTTCTCTTGTGGTTGGAATAGGCTGTAGCATGGCTCTTATAACTGTCATGTCAAAATGGTTTGTAACAGTTATGATACGGTCCCGATTCAATTCCGATCTAACCGCAGCTGAATTGTTGTGGAATAGGAAAACGCAACGTTAACGATTCGTTTGCGATAAAGTGACAATTTGTTGGTAGAATTTGTTCCCCATATTGAATTATATGTAAACCGTTACCCATCGGTTTTTAATGTAGATTCTACAAAGAAGAACCGGTGAGATATTATACTGTTATTAAGAATATTAATAATGCTTCGAAACTGCCATTGTTGATATAATTTTAAAATTATATAACATATATATCTATGGATATCGCAGTGTAATTACAGGCACAAGGGACATAAAATCTTAGTTCCCAAGGTTGGTGGCGCATTGGCTATAAGCGATGGTTGACATTTCTTACAATGCCAATGTCTAATGGCGTTTGGTGACCACTTACCATCATGTGGCCCATATGCTCGTCCACCTTCGTATTCTATAAAAAAAAAAAACTTAGTGAATGATGTTATGTCCCTTGTGCCTGTAATTACACTGGCTCACTCACACTTCAAACCGGAACACAGCAATACCGAGTACTGCTTTTTTGCGGTAGAATATCTGATAAGTGGGTGGTACCTACCCAGACGAGCTTGCACAAAGCCCTACCACCAGTAAATGAGTGGAATAGTGTTTGTATTATAAAAGATATTTTAATTGAGAACTTTTTGTAGTGCACAATACAGCAGAGAGACTATGTTAATCTTAGGTTTGTTTATCTTTACCCCTCCTTCTATTGGAATAGGGTATATATATACATGACGCGCTTACAAAAAAAGCGAAACATATAAATTTATTTAAATATGAATTACTCTAAAATCCTTAATGATTATTTTAAAATAAAAATACGTCTTATTAGCATTTTTAAAAACACATAATTAATAAATTATATTAATGTATTAAACAGCTAAAAACATATTTAATCAAATCACCGCTTATATTTTTCATACATCAAAAGAATACATTCGTTATTAATTAGTAATTATTTCTAAAATTGACATTTCTTAATTAGATTTACCTTTAATTTATTGTAATATTTAATTGTTATTTCACTGTTTTATGTGTATTTTAAAAGGTTAATATTTCACTACATATTATAAAACAAAGTTTCCCATTGTGTCTGTCTGTATGTACGCGATAAGCTCCAAAACTACGGAAGCGATTATCATACGGTTTTCGCCTATGGGTGGAGTGATTCATGAGGAAGTTTAGGTGTATGATTCATTAAGGTTTGGTGTAAATTGGCTGAAATATGTCTTCTGGCGTGCGCCGCATAAGTCAATAGATTATTGTTATAATAAAATTTTTCGTAGTCCATTATTCTACTCGTTTGTCTTCATGTGTACCAACATTAAAGCTGCATGGAGTAACCTTAAAAACACCTCAAAAGGAGACACCTAGGAAATTTACATTTAATTAACTAATTAGAAATAATTGAGAAGACATATTGCCGTGTTATTTGTTGTGTGATAGTTTATTTTTAACCAGCTACACGACCTTACTTTTTACGAACAGTCATACAAACTTACACCTCCCATTTCTAACCTTTAAGGTTGACATTTCCATGAATCGTTTCTTTAGCGGATGCTGACGCTATGAAATAAACCTATTTTACACATTTCAGCTTTCTAGATTAATTTTGGCTCTGTAGTCAGGGAAAACGACTTTATAAGTATAATAACAATCGGCTTCGCATGGGTTGATAAGAAGAAAAATATATTTTGGTTGGGATTTGCGTATAATCCGTTCTTTAAAGGAGTAACTGTGACAAATTTCAAGTCAATCGGGCGGACAGTTTAGGAGATCTCGTGATGAGTTGTATTTCGCTTATATAAATATTTATATTAATAAAATTCTAATAAGCCGGATCACATTTACTTTTAAATTCGTTTTCATTAAAAACTGGTCGATCTGTTATACGCTTATTTATGTCTCAAATACAAAGAGAATCTATACATTACGTGTACGCAGATTAATATTATATTGTGCTTGATGAAATATAATGTTTTGTAATGAAAAATAGTGATCTTCTTTTGTTTTTAATCTATGTTTTATACTCTACGCTTGAGAGAGATGGCAACATCATACCATTTGATATATCATTTGACGAGCCGGTTGGCGTGTTTGGTAGATACTTGTCTTTCACGCCGAAGGTTGTGGGTTCGATTCCCACCCAGGACAGACATTTGTGTGCAGGAACATGTCTGTTTGTCCTGAGTCTGGGTGTAATTATCTATATAAGTATGTATTTACAAAAGAAAAGTAGTATATGTAGTATATCAGTTGTCTGGTTTCCATAGCACAAGCTCTGGTTAGTTTGGAATCAGATGGCCATGTGGGAAAAATGTCCCAGGATATTATTATACCCAGTCACATTATTAATTTATACTCTTGTGTTAATTTTTTGATGTGATATGAACTTAATATATATATTTAAAGATACATAAGTCTCGAAAATATTACATTTATATAATAAAATATGTTATGAAATACCGAATACTGTATAATCTGTATACAATGTAAAAATGTTAAAGTATTGCTATGATTTCTGAAGATTTTTTTTTTTGTGTAAACATGTTAGCGCTCGGTAGCCGGTAGCTCATTTTTTTCATACGTGCGCGAAAAAATATAATGATATTAACTTAAAATTGTCTATGGCAATTAAGATATATATTTATAGATGAAGTTACTTCGGCCCATAATAGACTTCTTTTGAAAGTGTGGCCGCACGATCGCTTTGTCGCTTTCACCCGTTGTCCAAGATGAGCGATGGGATGCGACGTATAGCGACGCGACGCGACGTAGTGCGACATGTATCCTCTTCTGGAGATCAAAGTGTGGCTTGTGCTAATAAAGACAGCGCCGTCTTGTGATAATGATCGGAATTCCATACAAGTTACACTTTACTCAACACTATTGAGTAAGTATAAAAAGACGCTCTAGAAACCCCATTTATTATTGTTTTAACCATAGTCCATGGGTGGTGGTAGTCACTTTCCATCTGGTGAGCCTCCTGCTCGTTTGCCCCCTCTTCACACTCTCACACACTCACACACACTGGGTCGCATCTCGTCGCTTAGAAAACAAGTTCGCACATAATCGCATCTCATCGCAAACTAATTAAGGCGACAACGTAGACTTCAAATAATTTATTTTCGCGTCAAACTTTTAAATTCCAAATGTACATTTGACAGTTCAATATGGCAACACTCAAATAATAAATGAATTCTCAGTGTTGCAATTATAACGGGTAAAATACCTGGTAATTCTGTATCCGTCCGTTCCCCTATCGATCAGTCACTCTATAGTGTCTGTGGTCATTTTTTGTGTTGAAGGAATAGCAGGAACAGCTGGCATACTAGATGAAAAAATTGATTTCTGCAAAGATATTTGCTCACAGTTGTCTTGTACGTAAACTTATTTGACAAATGGCCGCCATTACGAAATCGGTTGGGACGTCATAATTATATTACGTATTCAAATGCAAACTGTTTCTTTATTATGTTATAATAGAACTTAGAAAACGTTGTCTCATCTGTGTGTGTGTATATGTCAATTTTCATGATGATCAGTCAAACGGTTTCGAAGTCTGTCAATCTCAGATACTAAATCTTTTTTTTATGTTATATATATTTGTATGTACGGATTCCGTTTGAAGTAATGTGTAGATTCTGTTATATTCTAATTAAAGGCCTATTATAATTAAATTAATTAATATAGATATATTTTTTAATTTCTTAAAGGGATTAGTATTTCTTTGTCACACTTAGTTTATAAGAAAAAATGAATTCCTTATAAAGTATTATTTTTTATCTTTATTTTTTTGCATTTAATGAAATTGATCTTTTTTTAATTTCATGAATGTGTTTTGTGTCGGCGATGTTTGGTAAATGTAATATTTTAATTTCTATAAATGTGTTTTTTATGTCAATCAAGTTATGGATGTAATGTTGTTTTTATTATAGTATATTTGCCAGTGTAAAATAATTATTGTAATTAAATGAGTAATAAAACATTTTTTGTTTCATTTCCCTGTATAATTAATGTGTACTATAAAAATGGTTTTCTCTTTGAAATCTTAATAAATTTTATGTTTATTTAGAATTTATTAGAGTTGGACCATTTCTGAACAACGCTGTCTATTTGCCAAGGCGATCTGTTGAAGGGTATAAGGGGAGCCGATAACAACCTAGGCTCTCTACCGTCAACCTCACCTGCTCGTGGTACATCCTGCTGATCAACGAACGAGGCTCTGGCGACCGAAATCGTGGCGGTATAACCACACAAATGCTGGAATCCGAAAATGCAAATCCTGATAGCGGGCAGCAGCGTTATTAGTGAAAGATTTCCAGCCACTGCGGTCACCAACCCGCCTGCCAAGCGTGGTGACTAAGGCAAAAACCCCCCTATGAGCGACGACAAAAATTTACGGCCCCCAATTCCCGGTAATCACACTATTCCTGGCCACGGTACCGGCCATGGTAACGGTGCGATGGGGGATGCTAAGAATCCCCGGGCTACGGCAGGGTACCACAAACGGCGACTGTTTCTGGCCACGTATAATGGACGCTCTCTGCGGCTGGAGGAACATCTGACAGAATTGGAAGTAGAGTTAAGTCGTATTAACTGGGATAAAGTAGGTCTATCAGAAGTCCGAAGACAGGGCGAAGACACGATGACACTAGATGCCGGTCACTTACTCTACTTCCGAGAAGGACACCAACCATCCCAAGGTGGCGTTGGCTTTTTGATCCACAAGTCACTCAGATGCAATATCGTGGAGGTTGGCAGTGTGTCGGCGAGGGTGGCATACCTTGTCTTAAAGATAACCGAGAGGTATGCCGTGAAGGTTATACAAGAGTATGCCCCAACGTCTATATACACTGACGAAGAGGTCGAAGCCATGTACGAAGACATAGTGAAAGCTATGTCTCGTACCAATACCTCCTACACAATTGTTATGGGTGACTTCAATGCCAAAGTGGGAGTACAAGAAGATGGTGAATCGAGGGTAGGAAAATTCGGCTATGGGCGCAGAAATCATCGGGGACAAATGCTGGTAAACTTCCTCGAGGCTCAGCGATTATTTCTGATGAATTCATTTTTCCAGAAAAAGCCCCAAAGGAAGTGGACCTGGCGAAGCCCCGATAACATACTGATGAATAAAGATCGACTTCATTTTATCCAATAAGCGCCAAATATTTAGGGATGTCTCCGTGATCAACAGGGTAAACACTGGAAGTGATCACCGCCTGGTAAGAGGCACCCTGAATATTAACACTAAAATAGAACGATCGCGGTTAATGAAGTCGACTCTTAGACCAACTCTGCCTCAGGTCGAAGCTGGTTGCGAAAGCTTCCAGCTACAGAACCGATTTGCCATGTTGATAACCAGACAGGGCATTGACGACGCCACCAATGTTCTGGTGCGTGTCATCCGCGAGGTAGGCCAAAATTACTTTCGACAAAAGAGCAATGGACGTAAGTCGAAGCTCTCAGGCGAAACTCTGAACGAGATGACGAGGAGACGAGAACAGCAGAACATGACGTCATCTGAGTATCAGGCACTTAACAGGAAGGTTAAAAAACTAAGAGTAAGGCGTGACACAAGACGAGCGAATACCCGGAATATTGAAGATGCTATAGCACTCAATAGGGGCTCAAAGGTTTTTGCAAAGTCACATACCTCCTGTTGTCACCTGACAAAACTCAGAACCATACAAGGCACAACCGTCACCTCAAAACCAGAGATTCTAGCTGAAGTCGAAAAGTACTATGGCGATTTATACTCATCACGAGTACCTCCACCTGAGTCCCACAGTGCGGATGACCCACGAGCCAGACTAACACGCCACCTATCAGACGATCTTCCCGACATCGATTTGGGTCTTGCCCGAAAATTCGATGACTTCCAACCCGTGGAACAGGCTGAGTTTCGAAAAGGCTTCAGTACCGTAGACCACATACACACTAAAGCAAATAATACAGAAGACCGAGGAATATAATCAGCCTCTATGCCTAGCGTTTGTGGACTACGAAAAAGCCTTCGATACCATCGAGACCTGGGCTGTTCTGGAATCCATGCAGAGATGCCTAATTGACTGTCGGTATGTCCAGGTGGTGAAGTGTTTGTATGAAGCCGCAACCATGACCGTCCAAGTACAAGATCAGAGCACAAGACCAATCCAATTGCATCGCGGGGTAAGACAGGGAGATGTAATATCACCGAAACTCTTTACCAATGCATTGGAGGACGTCTTCAAGACGCTCGATTGGAACGGACGCGGCATTAATATAAATGGCCAACACATTACACATCTGCGATTTGCCGACGACATTGTCATCATGGCGGAGACTCTGCAGGATTTGGAAGAGATGCTAAACAGCCTAAGCGATTCTTCAAGACAAGTAGGTCTCGGGATGAACATTGAAAAGACCAAAATTATGGCAAACCGTCATGTATCCCCGAGACCAGTGGTCGTAAATGGCTCTCCACTTGAAGTTGTGCAGGAATATATCTACCTGGGCCAATCTATACAACTTGGCCGGCACAACTTTGAGAAGGAGGCTAAAAGAAGAATACGTTTGGGCTGGGCAGCATTCGGGAGGTTACGTCATATTCTTGAATCGTCGATCCCACAGTCGCTTAAGACCAGGGTCTTCAATCAGTGCGTCCTACCTGTAATGACTTACGGTGCCGAAACGTGGACACTTACCGTAGGACTGGTCCACAAATTTAGGGTCGCTCAGCGAGCAATGGAACGTGCGATGCTTGGGGTTTCTCTGGCAGAATCCGAAATGAGGACATTCGCCAGAGAACTAAAGTCATCGCGCTTAGAATTAGCTCGCTGAAGTGGAAGTGGGCTGGTCATGTCTCCAGGCGCATTGATGGCCGATGGAGCCGACACGTGTTGGAGTGGAGACCAGGCTTAGGCAAACGTAGTGTAGGACGCCCTGTGACAAGATGGGCCGACGATTTAAAAAAGGTGGCAGGTTCGGGATGGATGCGGACTGCCCAAGATCGGGATGGTTGGCGTTCTATGGGGGAGGCTTTCGTCCAGCAGTGGACGGCAAATGGCTGGAAAAAAAAAAAAAAGAAAGATGCAAATACAGCGTACAACACGACGAATGTTCATTTTTGAGTACACAGAAGCGATTGCGCTTCACGCATCAACGAAGGTTCATCAAAATTACTTATTACAGTTTGATTATTATTTAGAAATTTATTGATAACCGTTATTACGTTTTTCTTAACTTATTTAATTTCGTAAATATAAAAATGACATTCGTAGGTATTTGTTCGCGCTTCTTGTCGGACCTTTGTCAAACAATTCAATTATTAATAGATTTTTTTTTTGATAACTACCGTAAAAAAATGTAAGTAAAAGAGTAAAAAAACCTAACATTAAATAATAGTTTATGACGTCTAGCGTTGCGAATTAAATAAGTTAAGAAAAACGTAATAACGGTTATCAATAAATTTCTAAATAATAATCAAACTGTAATAAGTAATTTTGATGAACCTTCGTTGATGCGTGAAGCGCAATCGCTTCTGTGTACTCAAAAATGAACATTCGTCGTGTTATTGCGGCACGTGGCTTAGTTTTATTTAATGAACTTGCCAGTGATTACGTTTATATTTGATTCGAAAAGAGCTTTTATGTCAGATGAGCACTACATGAGCACTTTTTTTTAATTTTCTATCAAATCTACTTGCATCTAGATCTATGTTACTAACGGCTCATTTTGAATATTACATCCAGTAAGGGAAGATGTCGGCTTCTTAAAAGTTTATGAAACAATCACGGGTTCATCTAATTTGGTCCTTATCGCCATACACAGGTGCATATTAACATGATATACACATAAATTAATAATAATCAAAGCCGATATGTTTGTAACGCAAATGTCCACATCAAATTTCTAAAGTAAAATATTTTGGATTAAAAAATCGTATGTGAATTGGGTTTAAGTTAATTAATAAAACAACATATTAAATTACAAATTGCTATTTGTTTATTCAAAATTACACGTCATAAACATCGCCCATCAAAATTATCTCAAAAAAAATAACGACAATTATTAATATTATACATAAAAAAATACACAACTTAATAATTTAGGCTGCCACAGTATCACAACAGTATTCCCGCCATTTTCAAAACATTAAAATGTTAATGTCAAAATGGCGGCGTACAAAATGAAAAATAAATGCGTTTTAATGTGACCGTATGAGTATTATGAAATAAAATCGTTGAAATAATCATTATCTATTTACAATATAAAAAAAAATGTTTAAAAAATACATTTTTCAATATGTTATACAAAATCTAAAAATATTTGTTATCAATCCGCGACCGAGGTCGGCCATTACACGCTTATTTTACACCCATTATTATAAAGTATGCAATTCAACACGGAACATAATATAAAACCTTTGTTGATTATATAATAGTTTTTATTCATTTAATTCTTTGAGGCACATGTATCTGTACGTGTGTATATATGTCACTTAACTCCTAAACAACTGGAACAATTTTAATTAAATTTTACATGTGTTTAGGTGGGTGGGGTAGGTTCCATGATGATTTAGATTGGACCCGGTAGGTGGCGCTGCGATCACAGGCTTTTTTAACAAAAATGAATAAAACAATTATTTTATCGATACGAAGTCGGGACTAATCTTAATATAAAAAAACTTTTAATGGATTTTACCTTAAATATCAAACTATCTAAAAATTAATTACGATTAGATTAAGAACTTATAAAAACATTAGTTTCTGTTTATAATACCAAATCTCAATGACAAAATTACATTTTTCTACGAAAAAAGATTATTTGCATTCGAAGTGATTGCACATGAAGTTATTCGGATGATAAATAAATAATCTATAAAAAAAATTACATTAGTCTGTGAAATTATATTGCATAACACAAAATTAAAATACTCTGAATTTGCATACTCTATAATAATGAAAGTTCGTAGGGAAGAAAGCCTTCGGGGACTAGAAAATAGACAAAAATTAAAAATTATAGATTTTGTATAGACATACAATATTCAATATGGCGCATACAAATGGGATACGTGATACTAAGAATAAATTTAACGAATTTAACACCGTACTGTTTGTGCTTTCAGTGACAAATGAAATTAAAATAATTTCAATTGTTAATTATTAATATTAATTGTGACGTCACTGATTTTAATGTACTAGCACAGGATAGAGAAAAAAATCAATTAAAATAAATCTCTACTGCATTCCAATATGGCTAAAAGCAACTTGATATGTTCGAACTAATTTTAAAATAACATATAAATACTTTTTTTTAATCTACAGATTATACAATATAACTAGGCTTTAGGGCGTAATTCAGAGTACTAAAAGAAAAATCATAAATATTTTTTTTATAGCTACGTTACTTAAAACTAGTACATATTAAATACAAGTACATTATTACCCTCATACATAAATTCCGATTCAATCAACTCTACGTATACATTCTTTTATAAGTGTGCCCTATTATTTTTAAAATAAAGCTCACCGAACATTACCTTAACCTTTTTTAACAGTTGCTCTGTCATTACATTGATAAGGATTTTTAATCTGTGTTTATTGCATTTAAAAATAAAAAAAATTAAAACAGCCAATTTAAACAATCATCTTCTCATCGTTGTCGTGTCATTTAGAAGAAATTATTTTATTACTATCGAATAATTTAAATTTATTTCAACAACTATTTTTTATGATTTTGTTATATCGTGTATATCAAAAAAAAAAAACTGCGCTGATTCTGTTGTTTGAATATACGATTTCAATGGCAGACACAACGCCGGTCCTTGATCTTAATTAAGCGAGATTGCCTTTCAGTGCCCTTTAGGTGACGCTTTCACTTCACATATTATATAAATAATTGCCACATAAATGAATATCGAACAACGACAATGTACCACGTGGATTTTCTGTTTACCTTTTCGCGCCTTGCTACCCTGCCACGTAGAGTGATAGCTATCTCACTCTGACCCAGAGCCGGCACTGCGAGGAATAGAGATGAATAGACAACTTGAATTGACGCGATATCATTGGTCGGATATCTAAATAGTCTATGGTATTTTTGTTTTTATTGTAATACATAATACAGCAAATCAAAGGTGCATGAAATATTTAAATTCAATGATTGCTTAATCTCTACTCGTCCTGCCATTGAAATATAATCCAGTAATAAAATTATTAAAGCCAAATTTTAGAATAAATTAATTAATCGTTGCACTGTATTGCCATTCACCGTGTTATTCAATCTCCCCGAATACCATTATAATAGTTAAAACTCCCCATTAAAACTGTCTTGTCATATCAACCCTCATACAAAACATTAAATATATTTTAATTAATTTAATCTAAAATATTTTAGCGTTTATGTTAAATTATATAAATATAAGTGGTTATCATTATTATAAATAAAAATAAATTGAGTATTAGCTGTTTATAAACGTATAATGAACACTGGAGTCATTGTTTGAAATTAAACGATATTTTAGAGGACCATTATTTTGATCCATTAGAATGTAAATGAAATGCGGTGTCAAAATAATATACCTCTTTAAAGGTGTCCAAAAGTGTTTTAAGGGAGTAATATTATTTGTATGAAAAATAGAATCCGACTACATTCTAAATCCGACTCATATTATTTTCTGACGAAAATTCGAACGTAAATCATATATAATAAATAATCATAAATACTAAAAAAAAATACTTGTTAATTTATGTAGTATTTATAATTAAAATTATACGTCACAGGTTATATATTTGAAAGATTAGATATTGAAAGACAGTTTCTGAACGTTTACATTTCGAATTGACGTCAGAAATTAAAAATACAACTTTCCATTTGATAAATACTATATCTAGAGCACCTACCTGGCGTCCATGCTTACGTCCTCTATATATTTAACATTAACACTAAAACTATTCACAATTACTAGAATACAATTATATTTATTGTACACTAAAGACTAAAATATATGGCGTCGCTACGTTAACTAATAATTGGCGTCAATAATATCAAAATCGGTTTAGTCACGTCCTGTTTTATGTAACGAGAGTATTTTATTATATAATACAAATATATTCTTCTGTTATGATTGTTTTAACATAGATACTTCAATGTGTGTCGAGTTACTATATTCATGGAATAATTAATTTTAGCTTACTGGTATCATAGACGGGGCGTCATTCGAAAGCGTCCCAATAAAAAAAAGCTTCGGTTTTTAGTAGTTATATAGAAGCACGCCCTAAGGGGTCATAAATTTGAAGGGAACCAAAAAAACCTTTACATCGCCAATGCGTTACCAACAATGAGATCTAGGGCGTTATGTCCCTTGTGCCTGTAAATAAACTTGCTCCCTCAGGGTTATACCCTCAAGCTGATATAAATGCTGATGATTTTCGTCAGATAAATAAGAAATTGCATTATAACAAGTGCAATAAATGTAATTGACATAACTTATTACGGAGTTTGTTTATATTGAAGGTAAAAATAATAATGGAGTACGGTGACAATTTCATTATTATATATGTATTACAATATATATTTACGAAAAAGAATTATTTTTTTATGGATTGCTCTTATCAGGTTAGGGTAATTTTGTTTTTGATTTGATAAATGTTATGTTTTTGTATGTAATAAATTTCAATTCGACTTTTCCGCTCGTATATCGATTCGTCAAGCCAATCGTTTCTACGTAATTATTAATTCCAAATTAAAATGATTACACTTTTAATTGATTTAAAAATATTTATATTTACTGCGATCAATGGATGAAAGCTCTTTCATTTAAATCTTACAAAAAAGCATTTAAGTAAGTATGTTAAAACTCGTACCGATAGATGGCGCTTATCAAATATTTCACGTTATTCAATCACGTTTGCTAAATATTTATTACTTTGTATATAACCTAGAACAGCATTTTTTATGATAATCTAATTATTTAATCAATTAATTGTATCAAATAATTAAAATTATATAAAAATGGTGGAAAGCATTTACTTTGTTTCATTTAACATTTCGACTCCCTTCAATATTTCAGGCGTAAAAAGGGAGTGTCGTCCAATCGTGCTGACCCGCTTGTTAATCCTTTTGCACAAAATGTAACTAACCTAATTTGACATGAGCTAAAACGTTACTAGCTTAACCAACTTTTTACCCCCATTTAACGATAGGGGGTAAAAAAAATTCCCATATATTAGAAAGAGTTAGCAATATGTTTTAGTTACGTCAAATTATATTAAAAGATAGTATACAATAGTACATAAGATCGATTTTAAATACATTTTTAAAAACATACATAATTGTTTTGTTATAAAATGAATTGAAATTATCATGTCACGTATATGTATTAAGGATATTTTCAAATTATACAAATATATATAATAAACAATGGCACAATCACAATTGTAAAAAATTACATTATATATAGTCGATACCAATGACAGGAGTAGATATATAAACAAATTTGATCTTGAAATGACATCATTGGACGAAACGAGATTGTCGAGTAAATTACCTGTGGTATTCATTGTGATAAAATGGTGTTTTCAATCAATATCGGTGTAGTTTTTTTTTTTAAATAGTATAGGTTGGCGGACGAGAATATGGGCCACCTGATGGTTGTAAGAAATGTTAACCATCGCTTACGTCGCCAATGCGCCACCAACCTTGGGAACTAAGATGTTATGTCCCTTGTGCCTGTAATTACACTGGCTCACTCACCCTTCAAACCGGAACACAACAATAACAAGTACTGCTGTTTGGCGGTTGAATATCTGATGAGTGGGTGGTACCTACCCAGACCGGCTTACACAATGCCCTACCATCAGTAATTAACCAAGAGCTATTTGTAGTGTAGTTTATCTTTCCTACACCTGTCATTGGAATATACTAAAAGTCTGATCACATTTTAAAAACTTACCGATTAACAAAATTAAATGTCAAAAATAGAAATACGTATGAAATGCGCATGCAAACATTATCACTATAAAATATTGAAATAACAAAAAAAAAAAAAACAGTGTTAATTCTAAAATATATAAAATTAATAATTTTTTATTTTAAATTTAAAATAAATTAAAATGTCGGTTGTTTCTAATGCATAACGCACACCGTCGTCACTCCACGTCATGATATCAATCATATATATCACTGGTCCATTACGTGGTTACATCTGTCCGATGACGTTACTTATAATAATTATCATACAATGTATAGTATTGTTCATAACATTTAATACGTACGTTAATTCCTATAATTATTTGGCAGTGGCGGACGCTTCAGAACTTTGTCCTGCAAATAAAAAAATTAAATATACAGATTAAAAAAAAATACAAGTAGAATTATTTTATAATTTATACAAAGGTTAACTAAGAAGTAATTGGATTTAAAGCCGCAAATATTTAATAACATCCACGTATTCTATTCATTACACAATCTCTTTTCAAAAATACTTATAAATTGTCATGTCATGTCATTGGCACGAGCGCGCTGGAGTGCGAGTGCGAGCGTAAGGCTGAGCGAGTGTCGGGGTCACTGACCGTTACAGGAACAGCACGGGGCGGTCGTTGGCGCGGTCGGAGCCGCTGGAGTGCGAGTGCGAGCGTAAGGCTGAGCGAGTGTCGGGGTCACTGACCGTTACAGGAACAGCACGGGGCGGTCGTTGGCGCGGTCGGAGCCGCTGGAGTGCGAGTGCGAGCGTAAGGCTGAGCGAGTGTCGGGGTCACTGACCGTTACAGGAACAGCACGGGGCGGTCGTTGGCGCGGTCGGAGCCGCTGGAGTGCGAGTGCGAGCGTAAGGCTGAGCGAGTGTCGGGGTCACTGACCGTTACAGGAACAGCACGGGGCGGTCGTTGGCGCGGTCGGAGCCGCTGGAGTGCGAGTGCGAGCGTAAGGCTGAGCGAGTGTCGGGGTCACTGACCGTTACAGGAACAGCACGGGGCGGTCGTTGGCGCGGTCGGAGCCGCTGGAGTGCGAGTGCGAGCGTAAGGCTGAGCGAGTGTCGGGGTCACTGACCGTTACAGGAACAGCACGGGGCGGTCGTTGGCGCGGTCGGAGCCGCTGGAGTGCGAGTGCGAGCGTAAGGCTGAGCGAGTGTCGGGGTCACTGACCGTTACAGGAACAGCACGGGGCGGTCGTTGGCGCGGTCGGAGCCGCTGGAGTGCGAGTGCGAGCGTAAGGCTGAGCGAGTGTCGGGGTCACTGACCGTTACAGGAACAGCACGGGGCGGTCGTTGGCGCGGTCGGAGCCGCTGGAGTGCGAGTGCGAGCGTAAGGCTGAGCGAGTGTCGGGGTCACTGACCGTTACAGGAACAGCACGGGGCGGTCGTTGGCGCGGTCGGAGCCGCTGGAGTGCGAGTGCGAGCGTAAGGCTGAGCGAGTGTCGGGGTCACTGACCGTTACAGGAACAGCACGGGGCGGTCGTTGGCGCGGTCGGAGCCGCTGGAGTGCGAGTGCGAGCGCCGCGTGCCGCCGCCACCGCCGTCCGCGACGACGCTGGCGCCGGACCCGCTCGACGTTGACTTCACTTCGTTTTCACGGGTCGCTGCTGAAAATTAAATTAAAAAATGGATGAGTTTTAAGTTACCTTTAACATATTATATAATTAATATTGGTCTAGTAGTAACCGTGCAGAATGTGGAGCATCCCGAGTTCTAATAATTCTATATTTTTTTTTCTCTTTTGAAATTGACACGAGATGGTGGTGATGTAGAAAGAAACTTGAAAAGTATGGTTAGCAAAAAAAATACATACATATAATTTATTTTATATAACAGGTATTATTTACCTGTTAACAATTAATCAAGTTACAGTGTTAACTTGTTGTTACAATAAATGCTTTAGCTGCCTCGTTTACTATTATTGATCGTAAGTTAAGTGTAGATTCATAAATTTTATTAATATATAATTACCCGTTGGCTCTTTTGCAGTAAGATGATCTGATCCGGCACTCGAACCCCCACTACCCGACAGGACGCTTTCTTCTCGATTGTATCTGTAACATGATTGATATTCAAAGTTAAAAATCTTTATTCAATTTAGAAACAATACACTTATTGGTTGTCAAAAATCTATCGACGGTTCGGAAACAAATATTACAGGTTTGAGAAGAACCTGCGAAAGAGACTCGGCGAGATTTTTTTTACTCAATTATATTATATAGAATTGTATTCTTAAATGAAATGGCCTGGAGTCGATCGTTTCATTCCTAAGGTGTGCAATCATCTTAAAAGTCATTGGTTGTGTAAATATCCTTTAGCACACAAGCATTCCTTAACAATTCTTTTAAATTTTACAATTGAATATTTTATGGGGTCCTGTTATAAAAGCGTGTACATTGTCCCGTAAAAGACTTACTAACCCTGTGTAATCTGGTAATGATGGTTGTAAGTTTATACTTGTTCTTTTTTTTTTTTTTTTTTTTTTTTTTATAGAATAGGAAGGCGGACGAGCATATGGGCCACCTGATGGTAAGTGGTCACCAACGCTCTTAGACATTGGCATTGTAAGAAATGTCAACCATCGCTTACATATCCAATGCGCCACCAACCTTGGGAACTAAGATTCTATGCCCCTTGTGCCTGTAATTACACTGGCTCACTCACCCTTCAAACCGGAACACAACAATATCAAGTATTGCTGTTTTGCGGTAGAATATCTGATGAGTGGGTGGTACCTACCCAGACGAGCTTGCACAAAGCCCTACCACCAGTAAACGAGCATATTGGCCCCCTGATGGTAAGTGGTCACCAAACGCCCTTAGACATTGGCATTGTAAGAAATGTCAACCATCGCTTACATAGCCAATGCGCCACCAACCTTGGGAACTAAGATTTTATGTCCCTTGTGCTTGTCACTGGCTTACTCACCCTTCAAACCGGAACACAACAATATCAACTACTGCTGTTTTGCAGTAGAATATCTGATGAGTGGGTTGTACCAGACGAGCTTGCACAAAGCCCTACCACCAGTAAACTCGCTGCTGACATCGAATCTTGTTTTTAATTATTTTTTTGTGATTCTCACATAAGATTTAGAAACCATGACGCTTACCCATATATGGTATGCTCGCTGGTGACACATGAGGAATACTTGAAGGGTATCGGCTGGTAGCCGTACGACCCTGCGTACGGCATGTATCCGGGACCCATCATGCTGCGGAGATAGAGAAAAAGATTAGCTCTGATGTAAACACTATGGTCTTATCAATGGATATTGCGGCTGTGCGTGTGCGTGTGCGTACGCACTTGGGGTTGGGCAGCGGCGCGAGCGTGTCGGACGCGAGGCTGTCCTGGTCGGCGCTGCGCAGGCGCAGGGCGGCGAGGTCGGCGCACAGCTCGCCCGCCACGTAGTAGCACTGCTCGCTGAACGTTATCTTGTTCACCGTGTGACGGATGAAGCCGGCCTGTGACAATAAACAATTATTGTTATACAAAACTCCAAAAATTAATTAAATTAAATTTTAACCCAAAGAGGCATTATGTACAGTAAACTGGATGACTTGCAAACTGAATTCGATACTGGCGAGACCGCGGGTGTTGCTACTTTATTATATAATATATAAATGTAAATATCTTCAGGTCCAGGTGACCTAATGGTTGGAATACGACAATCACCTCAGAGTTTGATTGTGGCTGATAATTGCCTGTAGCTCTACATCATAATAAAGAAAAACATTGTGATCAACATTTCACGATTAGCACCTGCTTAGCTGGAATAAGCTAAAAAACATATCTCCTCAAGACAGCAAGCCTTTGCCCATTAAGCATCCAGTTCAATTATATAACAAATTAAAACAAAATCCTAAAACTGTTTGGTTGACTCCACCTTGAGCATGTGCGATGCGTATTTTCTGGCGTCGCGTCTGTCAGCGATGCCGGCCACGTGCTGCAGTATCCAGTCCACGACGTCGGCGCCGATGAACGCGTTCGGTATAGTGATCTTCAGCCACATACGGTCGCGTATTTCTAAACCTACGAGAACAAATATTTTCGTACAATATATAAAACTCAACTCGTGAACTCAAAACCCATCTCACTCGCACACTATTCTCATCAACATTGTACGGTTAGAAGCAAAAGTTTACAGTATTTTGTTTTCATTTTTCATTTTTATGTAATAGGTAAATGCGCCACCAGATGTAAAGTTGTCACCACCATCTCAATATTAACCATTCCTTCCATCGCCAATGCGCCACCAAGCTCGTGAACTGTATTTATACTGGCTGCCGTGCCGTGCCTGTAGTTATACTGGCTCACTCACCCTTTAAACGGGAACGCAACAATACTAAGTATTACTGTTTAGTGGTAGAATATCTGATTAGTGGGTGGTACCTACCCACAAAGCTCTACCATCTACTAAATAGTATGCTATTTTAATGTGATGTATGTGATATCAATTACAAAGTAAATGTTTGTTTACTTACTTATATAACTTGATATAACAACGCAAAGACAAGCACAACTCTTTAATCACATTACATAACTAATATAATCTATTCATTAAATACGAGTTTAATAAGAAATAAATAAAACAATATAATGTTTTTGCTGTCCCTACTAACATGAATCAACCATTTGTGTGTCATTAATGACACGCGTTGCTTACAACGTGTGGCTAATGAGAATATGAAAGAACTTTAAAGTCCTTATTTTCAAATCCAAGTAAGCACCATTTACTTTTTGAGTACTTAATTTGTATTTTTGCTCGTGACATGCTTGTCGGTGATGGGATTAACTGTCAGGATACCATCATGTAGCAACTGCTGCCCTAGTATATTTTTTTTTTTTTTTTATAGAATAGGAAGGCGGACGAGCATATGGGCCACCTGATGGTAAGTGGTCACCAACGCTCTTAGACATTAGCATTGTAAGAAATGTCAACCATCGCTTACATATCCAATGCGCCACCAACCTTGGGAACTAAGATTTTATGTCCCTTGTGCCTGTAATTACACTGGCTCACTCACCCTTCAAACCGGAACACAACAATATCAAGTATTGCTGTTTTGCGGTAGAATATCTGATGAGTGGGTGGTACCTACCCAGACGAGCTTGCACAAAGCCCTACCACCAGTAAAGTAAAGTATCCACCTAGTGGAACAAAGGAATAAGCTCCGAGCCTTATCTTTGAAAAGTGGGAGAGGCATCTTTTTCCCAGTTGTAGACCATTTTATGGTACGGCTTCAGAAACGGTATTTGGTTTTGCTTACCTGAATCAGGCCTTAGCATCGCTCTCACGACTAGGGCCATGTCCATTCCAACAGATAATTGTGGTTCAGGAGGTAATGAGCCCACGTCGGAGGCCCGCTCGGGGATAGAGGCAGCGGGGAGCGTGGACAGAGGGGGAGGTGGATACGCCTCGCGTAGCGCCTGCGTGTGTGCCACCCAGGCACCTGAAAAAAAAAACAAACATTATAGGAATCTAACCTCACCCTTTTCTAAATAACGAATTGGAATTATTTTGTTAACTCACCAGGGTCAATGGGTCTCACAGGTTCCGTCCGTGGTATGGTAAAGTAGCCTTTCGGATTAGGATCCCAACACTTGGCCACAACCAGCTTGATGGGACCTGGCTTCTGTACCACCTCACGTAGGACTCTCACTGCTTCGTCATTTGTCATGTCTTCAAAGTTGACATCATTCACCTGTAAAGTAAAAGTATTTCCATTAATGAAAATTTATTATTTACCAAAAAACAATGAGATCCAAGGTATCAATACTAATATTATAAAAGCGAAAGTAACTTTCAAGATTTAACTACTGGACCGATTTTGATGAAATTTGGTATAGCAAACTTGAACACTAAGAAAGGACAATGACGTTTTTACCTAACAACTCCCGCTATTGCGCGAGCGAAGCCGCGGGCGAAATCTAATCGATTATATACCCCTGACATGTACGTATGTATGCATAGTTTTATGATGATCGGTTGAATAGTTACAACGTTAATGCGTAACAAACAAACTCACTTTTGGTTTTATATTATTAGTAAGGATGGTATTAAACAGGTCTTTGCATATATTTAACCTGTTTAATGCGCGCACGCCCATTTCTACGAACCATTGTCGTTAGTTTTACATGTACAAGTAATTTGTAAGTGCAGAATATTAGCCAACTGCGCGTGTGCGGAAAAAGAGGTGCATTCACTATTCCCACGCTCTTTTAATCCGAAGGTACGGAAATCCAACACGACCAGAGGTCAGGTACGAAACCATTTGGTTTTTCAAATTCACTTAGGCATTAGTGTTAACTCTCCCACATGGCTTTGAACGACCTCAGGATCAGAAGACTTACAAATGCAAATCATTTTATGTTTGAATGTTTGTTACCTATTAAAACTCAAATGTCTGGACACATAATGTAAAATGAACAATTCCTATATATATATATATATATATGTACATATTTTATTTTGTGTATCTCAGAAATGGTTCAAAAAACCATGGCATGGGTAATAAGCAATAATTCTGCTGTCTATTATAAATTATTATGCGATCGTTAATTATCAATGTGTTATTATTATATCAAACATATTACGGTAATAAACTGCAGAGCCATAATTAATGTTTATTCGCATTAAATGATTGATTATCATTCTACATATTATGTAAAAGATTTTTATATGCATTACATAGAGCTTGTTAAAATCAAGTGGAGTAAGCAATTAACTCTACTGTACCCAAGAGAAGGGTCTAGAAAACAGGAAGCCCAAAAACAAGATGGGAAGACGATACCTAAAGGTTAGGCACCTTGGGACCATACTGGACTAGAGTTGCAGAGGACAGAGCACAATAGAGGGAGTTGGAGTAGGTCTTTGCCAAAAGGCACGCCGAATTGTAGGATATATTATGATTTTTTGTTGGTCTAAACATTATCACAATATGTTTCATTGTACCCAAAATTTAGAAATAAATTACTTTATTATTATAAGCTTAAAAGCATTTTCTTAAGAGATTATTTTGTTCATTTAGATTATTTACTGACAAATACTTTTTAAGCCGAGATGGCCTAGTGGTAAGAACGCGTGAATCTTAACCGATGATCGTGGGTTCGAACCCAGGCAAGCACCACTGAATATTCATGTGCTTAATTTGTGTTTATAATTCATCTCGTGCTTGACGGTGAAGGAAAACATCGTAAGGAAAACTGCATGTGTTTAATTTCATTGAAATTCTGCCACATGTGTATTCTACCAACCCGCATTGGAACAGTGTGGTGGAATAAGCTCCAAACTTTCTCCTCAAAATGGAGAGGAGGCCTTAGCCCAGCAGTGGGACATTAACAGGCTGGTACTGTACTACTGTACTTTTTAACAATAGATAAATCGGTATATATTGTCTTTTTACTCTTTTGTATGGGTTGAAATCTAAATCTTTATTAAATACTAGCTGGTGCCTGCAATTTAATATTAACTTAAGTTTGCGTGAAAATATTTGTTTTTGTGGGCGTTATAAAATAAGTAATAGAAAACAAAAATTAATTTTTTCTATAGCAGTCTTTGATAATTTTATTCAATGTAGACAAACTGTTTCTATTGCTATCTAAAGTCAAACCATAATTTATTTAAGTAGACCCTTACTAGTATTAGTTAATAATCATTTTATGATTTAAATTTTAATATAAAGTCGCCATCGGTTTATTATATATATTTATAGATAGAATCATTATTTATTGATTTTCAAGTATCACCAGTGCATAACAGATAAAAAAGTAACATAACAGATGTGATAAGAACTAGGAAGATAAGTATTAATTACAATTTCAGTTTCATTTTTGCGAATCCCTTTTATTAATACCAGTTATGTATATTAGTTCAGGTTGTAATCTTGTTTCGTTTAATCAACTTAAGTTGACTGGAAAAAGACACCATACCTTTGCATAATCTATGCATTTCGACATCTTATATATAAGCATATAAAGTAAAGTAACAGCCTGTGAATGTTTCACTGCTGGGCTAAGGCCTCCTCTCTCTTTTTGAGGAGAAGGTATGAAGCTTGTTCCACCACGCTGCTCCAATGCGGTTTGGTGGAATACACATGTGGCAGAATTTCAGTGAAATTAGACACATGCAGGTTTCCTCGCGATGTTTTCCTTCACCGTATAGCACGAGATGAATTATAATGACAAATTAAGCATATGAAAATTCAGTAGTGCTTGACTGGGTTTGAACGCACGATCATCGGTTAAGAGTCACGCGTTCTTAAAACTGGGTCATCTCAGACCAAATCATATAAGCATATGACCGATAATAAATATTTATCTATTTGGTAATCCAACAGTTAATAACATACATACCTTATTATATGGCATGTAACTAAAACCAAAATAAGATTACTCAATTAGTTTAAACATATTAATTACCAACTAAGATGATAGTAAATTATTAAGAGATGTCAATCTAATGAATGAGTCTGTGTGAATGCACTTGTGTGTGTGTGTTTGTAAGAGCGTATTGTATTTATTGTAACAAAAAACACAATATATTTAGTTTTATTGTTTGAGTTAATCTAAATACTATTATGAATCAAATATTCACCCAATTTAGAATACATTACATATCTAATTCTTTTTTAAATTACATTGCAACTTCTTGAGCTTCAGATCTCTTGTTATGCTAGGTGACTGACTCTTAAGTTGACATTTTGAAAACTGAATAACTTTTTGGTTTACATTATTAATTAAGTTATTTATTAATTAAATTAATTGTAACTTGGCTGCAGTATTTCTTAGTTATCTGAATAACAACTAATAGTATTTCATTAAAATAGAGATATTTAGAATGTTCAAGTCATTGTGCCAACATAATGGGTTGTATAGATTACCTGTAAAATCATGTCTCCAGGTTCAATACGACCATCCAAAGCCACTGCACCACCTTTCATGATACTCCCCACATATATACCACCATCACCCCCTTTATTAGACTGCCCAACAATGGAAATTCCAAGAAAATTTACTGTGTCCATGTTTAAAGTCACCGTAATTATGTGCATTGACATTGTGGAGTCCGTTATAGAGGAGTAGGAAGACGTTCTTGACATCACCTGGGGCCTTTTTCGTCTTCTTTGCGGTCTTTTTCTTGAACTGACTTGCAAATGAGACACACTGCTGCATTCTGTAAGAGCCCTATCCACTGAGGCGTTGGTATGCCTGCCTGTAGTTGTCGTAATCTCAGATTGACTATCGAATAAGCTCGTGGAGTCCAAGTCAGAGCTAAGAACGGAAGCTGTCTCGTACTCAAGACCGTGGTTACCATATTTGGAATGGCCGTTTATCCGTAGACCTCTGTATTTGTATTTATCACACGAAGCCCTGTGACCAGGTCGAGAGCTTATCGTACTATCCGTGTCAGTGCAGGTGTCCCTTGTGAGAGGCGCCGTCGGTGCTCCGTGGATGTTTTGTTTCGTTTTACCAGCATTGCTGTCGGTACACTGAGAAGCACCGTCTGAAGGATTGGAACCCTCTGCCGACACTAACCACGACACTACACGACCATTAAAACACGGCAAATGAGCGTTATCATCGACTATTTCTTCTTTAACAACACCGAAGTCATCGTCCATTGATTTGAAAAAAAACTTGTAATTCGGTCTATTCAATTGATTCTTAAAATCCAACAATGTCACTTTTTCAGGCGCTATCGGTATTTTAACCAGATACGGCGTCTCCTCGTCGTCTATATAATAAATAACTTTTGTCTCCTCCATTTTATAACATTTATTATTGAAAACTAACAACACCCTTACGATCTATAAATATCGGCCGCCATCACAAAAATGGCCACAAAATCACTTCGTTCAATGACTATATGCAGCGCCACCGTCAACTAGGTATATGAAATTATCTTGCTTTTCCTGTCTTATGTTAATATCAATGTAGATATTTATTCGATTGTTAAGCGATGAAAAGTAAAAATATAATTTAATGTTCAAATAAACTTTATTCAAGTTAATATTATACAATGTATAGTTCTTATCATTTTATCACTGATAATGATAATTGATAAGACGAACCTTTCGAGCTACATGTCATTATTTAATAATAGGAAAATAGTAAATAGCATTCAGAATTATTTGAATAATATTATTTTAGCATCTTCATATTTTATATAAATCAGGCATTTTATGTAATAAAAGGAATAATTCCTTACCGCTAAAAACCGGTATTTAGGTTTATGGTCTCATTACCGATTTTTACATCACCAAAAGACTTTTTTTTTGTATTGGCAAAGTTGTTCAGTGTTTCTAGTACAATTTATGAATTTTATTAATAGGTCTTAAAAAAATAGTACGTTTCAATGTTAGCTAAATAGTATGGAAACAAAATATTATTTGTTTAACTTCTACCTTTCTGGACTAAATTCCTTGATATATAAGGAAATCGGAGAGAACTATCACTATCATCTAACTCTGCTTCTATTTTTAAATCCAACTTTACATGAGTTATACAAAAGTGCAGAGCTAAATTATAAAATTTTTATAAATATTTTGATTTTATACAAAATATCAACGTGAATTAAACAAGATACATTCCTTGTATCTTGTTTATTTCACGCTTTATTATTTAATATATTAGGTAAATAATTGAGCAGGCAACACTGTATTGTATTTTGAATTCATGTCATTTATGTCAACAGTCAACACAACAAAGTCGTTTTTCAAATTCAAACATAAAAGAATATCGCATAATTGCTTATAAGATTATTATATTTTTATTTTTAAACAAAAATCTAAGACGTATAAAAATTTATATACTTTAAAAATGACTACTGCGAATGTGTCAGAACCGTGGTACCTTCGAGTTTGTGAAGAATTTGACGCTTTCTGTAAAAAAGTCGATGGTATTAATTGATATACATTATACTATATAAACTATTTTCGAATGTATTTAAGCTTTTACAGTCATGTTAATTCAAAGCTTTTATCGTCAAACCATTTATAGACAATACATTTGGTTTATTTAAGTTTATAAAAATAACTTCCGAGTAGTAAACGACGATATTTGATTTCATGCTCAAATATCTAAATTTAATTGTAAATAATCATATATGTCGTAATTACTACCGAGATGTACACCGGTGTTTTACATACACATAATTGTCACATTAAAATTTTCGAATTCGAATTAAGAGTTTCGAATAACGTATATTTTAATTTTGTCTAATATTCGATATACTGATATCGCTATACAGCTATACATTGGATATACAGCTATCCAATTAAATAATAAATATTCTTACTTTGGCAGAACAACAGTTCATGCTCTTAATTTTTCAGACAGAATTGATAAGCGACAACAACAGTTAAAGGCATGTAAGAAGAGAAACGAACTGGAAAATAAACTCGCTCAAGAGTTGGCAGTCAAAGTAAGTTACGAACACTTATCATTCTGTTTGCTACACAAAAGTATCTTCAATTTTTATTGTGTTACGAGTTATATATCATATTATAAAGAGGCGAAAATTTTAAAGTAAGTTACTCGATTTTGCTCCAATATCGGTTAGTTCATGTTGTATACATGTTGCAGTTTTTAGTTTGACACATGCAGGCTTCTTGGCCATGTTAGCTCAGAATGTTTGCTTACACTGCCAAGCATAAGACTACTAAGCATAGCGAAATTTGAATTTAGTACTCTACTGACTTATTGGTTGTCAAAAATGTACTTATTGGTTCAAAAATAAAATAGAAACATATCAGGGTTTTTTTGTGTTTAATGGTCCGTCCACTTGATGGTAATATCTTAAGACATTTTTTTATTAATTACATAATCATGAATTTCCAGAATGAGTTAACTCAACAAATGGCCGAATTGACTCGAAGAGGAAATGAATTGGAACGGGTGTGTGCTATTTTTGAGTCACGTCTAACTATCACGGACAGTGATCAACATCGGCTAGATAATGCTAAGTAAGTTCCTTTTGGGTACAAAGCCCTAAAAAAAATTTGATGCAATAAAGAAAATATACATATAATACCTGAAATCTTTTATTTTTATCGTTTGGCAGAAAATAAAAGGAAGTATGTCTTTATTAAAGAATTGAAGATAAACAAAGATGGTGCATATATACCTTATTTAGTAATAAACCTGATATTCCAGTGCGAATGGTCTGTAATGTCTGATGAGGGTGTTCATTGCATCTACACGAATTCGATGGCAGTATATTAATATGGGAGTGACAGAGATATGTTATGTTGGCTTGACGCGTCGTTTGAAATTCTCGGTGGACGGAGTAAATAATTGTTTTTATGTTAACAGGGAGAGTTTTCAGTTGGCAAAAGAGTTGACCGGTATTCGGCTCGATTTCAGTGCTCCAGCGAACATTGCTAAGGGATGTATCCTTTTTTAATCGACTTCAATAAAGGAGGTTCTCAAACCAATATGAAATTTATTCATAAAGATATTTTTGTTAGTATAATTTTTGATTATCTGTAATTTTTATACGATAGGTTAGATAAGATATTTGTTAATATTAACAATTGCTTCAAGTGCAATAAAAGAATATTGAAATCTAGATTATGTATGATTATACTTGTTTACTTCTTATTTATCATTAAAATCATTTTTCCTTCTTGGTTGCAAATAGAAATCTCTTCAATACATATATAAATGTTTTTCTTTTACATATAATAGTGTCAATTACTAAGTGACCGATTTTAAAATAACATAACAAAATAAAACGAGATAGTGTGATAAACATACAAATATAATCCTTAGTAAAAACCAGATGTGAAAAATGAAGCACGGAAGCTTTTACTACCATTTGAAATGGAATCGAACAGTGACGCGCTTTGGGATCTCGTCAAGACAGCTTGTGACCCGTCATGGCCCGATAAGGAGAATCACGCGCCGAATTAAATATGATTATATATACATAAGTCTTTCTTTTAACACGCTTGATTATCCATTTCCCGTTTAACAGCGTATGTCGTCAAATGACTCCCTATAAGTGCGGTTAGCAATGATCTAGACATTAACAATCTTTATTATCTATTTCCTTTCGCAATAGACCGATGTAAGTCAGAAAATAAAGACGTTTTAAAAGTAGATGATTTAATTTTTCGCATTGGAGCAGCATGGTGGAATAAGCTCCAAAACCTTCTCAAAGATGGAGAGGAGGCCTTTAGAGTAGTAGTGGGACATACTCGGGCTGTTACGATACTCTGTTACTATTTCATTATTATGTTTAAATCAGTATATATAAAACAACATAATATTATATATATTTATATTCACAATATATATAGATTTATAAGTACGGCCGTATATTTATAATATTTTACAATAAAAAAAAATTGTTTTCTTTTGTCTTGACAAAGATGACAGTCATTTTAGTGCAATGTTATATCGGCAGCAAAATTTACGCTCTTGGCTTTTATAACTAATATTATTTAAAAAAAGTTGTCATATATTTTTAAATATGTATCGGATTGGATATGAACATAGTCGTGAGACATTTACGGGCTGTCTATGTCTATTGAAATATGAAATTTTCAAATATAATTGTTAATATATATATATATATGAGAATAGGATTAAAAGTATTGAAATTCTTTAAAATATACTTTTTGTTAAATTTTTGTGGTTTAGAATCATAAGTAACAACGACGTTTGGTAATAGAAATATTTATTCTAGGCATTATGAAACACGCTCTTCGCTTTCTTCTCCCGTTTCTTCTTTTCCATTCTCTTTTTCTGCTTCTCTGTGCTGCGTAAGAGTTTTACTATTGCGTCCTCTGGATCTTCATTGTTATCTTCTATATCTACAGTGCTGCCCTCTGTTGACGGCTTCATCTTCTTCGCTTCTGTTATTCCAGTATCTCCGTTACGTTTCTTGCTTTGTTTATCACTGTAATTATAATTAAATAAATGTTTTTATTTAGTTTTAAGACATTTTAAGCAGTTGGACCACATGATGGTGAGGTACCACACACACACAACTTGGGTATAAGCTGGTGATTTACTTGTGTCAAACCGGAATACAGCAATAGAAATATGGGCGTGTATATGATGCAGCGAGTAAATCAAAGTATGACTTACAGACTAAATATGACTAGATTTTGCCCGCGGCTTTACACGTGTAAATTATAAAGTAATCTATGTCCTTCCTTATTAGTAACAGAAGACCATGACGTATTGTAACAGATGGACAGAAATACTTTCGTATTTATAATATTTGTATAGATTTGAATCTGTGATTGTACTTTCGTTATAACTGACTATAGTGAGATTTGGTGAGCGAATAATATAATTTCTAAGTTTTCACCAGTCAGGTCTAAGCCGAACTGATTGTACATTTTATAATCTAGAATATTACACAGTTGAGGTTAGGAGTTAGGATAGCAGAAGATCGGCCTTGTAGCAACTCCTGGTGATCACGATCCCCAATTGTCAGGGTTCGGCTAAGATGTAACACTCCTATATTGAATATAGGTTTTTATTAAAACATATAATTTAATAACCCACCCAATAGTTTCCATATTTTCAAATATATCATCCATGTCCTCTTCCTTCACCTCCGCGCCTTTAGCCTGGTCCTCCTCTTTGACCTCTACATCCTCCCTCTTGAGGGGAGTGGTTGTTGCGGTTTGAACCAGCACGCACGTCAGCTTTGAAGTCATGTATTGCTGGAAATTGGAGTACATTGATTGAGACATGGTGTAGGAGGGGAGATAGTTGCAGATGCACTTGCACTTGTCTCTGCAGCTTGGGCGGTTGAGCAATTAGGACACCTGATGTAAGTGATAATCACCGCTCATAGACAGTGGTGCTGTAAGAGATATTAACCTTTACATCACCAACGCGCCACCAACCTTGGGTACTGAAATGTTATGTCCCTTGTGTCATCCTTCAATCCGGTATGACGGTAGAAAATATGTCTCCTAGTGTAGGGCCCGTTTGTATAATAATCAAGTTAAGTATGAATTAGTATTCTCTAATTATAACTTAATAAAAATAATATACTCTATGACTATCATAGCGTACTCCCTACATTAAGGTGTAAGAAGTATATGTCTCGTCAAGAACTCAAGTTCACTTATATCAGAAACCAATTACATAAATTTCTTATATATCTGTATTATAATTATCAGTGTCTTTATACAAAACAAAAAACGATTACATAAATATATTCTCAAATCAAGCTTTGACAGTGTTTTCTTAGTGTAGAGTAGTGCCCCGTTAAATAATATGGTTCTTGAGCCATAACGTTTAGTTCTGTCTTTTGGTAATTATAATAATAATAATAATTTTTTATTTACACCCAAAAAAAACATGTACACAGTTTGTTTGCAGTATTATACTTGTGTACCTTATACAGTAAATCCTTGGTGTCCCCCCCGTGCACTCGTAGATGTCGGTCCAGACTGGCGCTGATCACTCTCCCTCCCGCCGCCACCACGCTCGACACCGCCCCCACCGCTCCCTTGTACGCCTTGTCTGGCTTCCCCCTCCTGAGGTCCACTTGCTGGAGCTGACCGCGACCGAATCCCACCAATACGTGTCTAAGAAGAATATAACAGTCTTAAAACATACAGACATATCAGAATAAGTTTTGTTTTTTTTTTTTTTTTATAGAATAGAAAGGCGGACGAGCATATGGGCCACCTGATGGTAAGTGGTCACCAAATGCCCTTAGACATTGGCATTGTAAGAAATGTCAACTATCGCTTACATAGCCAATGCGCCACCAAACTTGGGAACTAAGATTTTATGTCCCTTGTGCCTGTAATTACACTGTCTCACTCACCCTTCAAACCGGAACACAACAATATCAAGTACTGCTGTTTTGCGGTAGAATATCTGATGAGTGGGTGGTACCTACCCAGGCGAGCTTGCACAAAGCCCTACCACCAGTAAATACATACAATAAATGTTATATTACGAACTAGCTGAGCGGCTTTGCTCACTTGTTGGGCCTCCCAATTGGGGGCTGTTGGTTATTCAAGCTTGCTTCACATACCAAATTACATCAAATTCGGTTCAGTGGTTTAGGTAAGGAAACGTAACTAATAAACATTAGAATATATTTAGTAAAAAGCTCGGGGGGGGGGGGTCTAAAAGTTTTTACTTATTACTTCTCGTCGCCGATTGTAAATTGAATTTAAATGAATAGATTATTAATTAATATTAATAATGACAGCGGGAATCAGTTTCTCAAAACGATAACATATTATTAGTGACTGAAATGGTTCTCATTACTTAAAATTAAATGCTAGTATAATTTATTGTTATATGTTCCAAAAATACATAATAATCATAAATATTGTATTTAATTTTTAAATTAATCAATTATTTTCTAATCATAATATTAATTAGCTCACTCACCGGTCATCAAACGCAGGCGCCATACAAGTTGCAGCCATTTGAAACTCAACATTGCAGACCGGTCGTCTTTGAGATCTTGTGTCGTATAGCCTTTAATATAATATTAATATATATATATTATTTAAACTATTGTTGTAGTAAAGACAAATAAACAAATTTGACGCCGAATTGACGCGATATTGGTCTATGATATTTAAAAAAAATAGCATCTTGAATGTCTATGCACTTTTAATCGGAACTTTAGAAGTAAAATTAGACTGTTTATAGTTATAGCATAATACAGCAGAACAGCTTTAGGGTTTTTTATCCACATGCTTGGTCTTGTTTTAATAGTTTTATAATATTAAAACTTTTGTCAATATCATGAAAATATTCTTATATACAAAAAAATTTTGGTATATAGCTAAGCTCACCTAACATAACCATGCCTAGAGCACACAGCCACCAGCTCCTGGGTCAAGAAGGTCAGATCCGAGACCCACACTGGCCTTCTGAGTTGCAGCCAATCATGGGGCAGGTTTTTAGCACTGAACAACGGAGCAGACTCTCCAATTCGCCAAACTTTAAGGTCATTCTCTTCTCCACCTTAAGGAGAAATCACTTTACTTACTTATAATAATAATAATACTGGCGCCTTAATGTTTGAAAAAAAACTTTATAAAAATAATCAGACACCATTTGAGTGTCATACATCTTATTTTGTAAACATATCTTTTTATAAAATAAAATATAATAAGCACTCAATTCGGCAATGTTTTGTTTTGAAAATTTATTGAATGTCAAAGTTTATGTCCTTTTTTTCTTAACGCTGCAAAAACGCATTAGGCGTTTTCCCCACGGGAACAATGGGGGCGTATGTGGGGCTCGCCGGTGTCCAAGGCGCCGAGTGCGCCCCGAACATTGGAATACCCACTAAAAAACCAGCGGTACCCTTTCTGTCTTAACGAGGAGCGCCACGGGATCGCTTGCGTATGCTACCGTGACGCTCTGACGAAATTTTATATCTCCTAACCTTTCTCTTGGTTTTTTATCAATAATTTAATTTTTATTTTATTACACATTCCAACAAGGAATAAAGTTTACATCACATATTACACACAATATGTGATACAGCTATGTGTTATATAATATATATATATATAATTATAGGAAACCACAGCATCCATCTTATATAACTAAATAGCTAATATTATAAATAATAAACTTAAAAAAAAAAAAGTTAATACATTACAAGTTAAAAATGCATAATATTAAGTGACTAAATTTTCGTAATACAATTTGAAAAACTAAAACCAAGGTTTAAAAAAAAAATTTACTAAAAATATAAATAGAATGAATATAGATAAGTTTATTTAATCTGTGAAATGATGGATCGACTCACCGGTAGCGAATAATGTGGTGTCTTGATCACACACTTTCATCTTATCCAACTTGCCACCCGTATTTACAACTACATTTTCCTTTTTACTCCAGATTTGTACCACTCCGCTCGAAAGAGCGGCCAGCAGACGTCGCTTGTGTTTGCCAAGCCCGACTATATCACCAGTACCAAAGTCCGCTGTGTATGTTTTTGTGAAGCCTTGGAGAGTATTGTATACTTGTACCTGTGGGTTAATTTTTTTTAATATTATAGTTAGATGGACAAGCAAATGGGCCACCTGATAGTAAGTGGTCACCAACACCAATAGACATTGGCATTGTAAGAAATGTTAACCATCGCTTACAACACCAATATGCACCAACCTTGGGAACTAAGATGTTATGTCTCTGGTGCCTGTAATTACACTGGCTTACTTACCCTTCAAACCGGAACACAACACACCACACCACACACCAGTAAATTAATTTAGTTATTAATAATTAATAAAGATAATTTCTTTATCTGCCAATATGGATTTTCATCTATTGGGACTCCTCAAAGAAAACATAGTGAGGATTATCCTATACATCCAGGTCTCATGTGCCAAATAAATACTGCTATGTGTATCCAGCAATGGATCAGCGTAAGATAATCTCCGAGCCTTCTCTTTAAAAGGACGGAGATCTTAGCTGTGCAGTGGAATATTCACAAATAAAGATAAATTATTTTCGAAGCTGTAAGGTCTAAACAGCTTGCTTGACTGTTTTCTTAAAATAAAAATAGCGGGTAAGCAATTTTACAAATGTACCACCTGATAGTGAGTGGTCACAACCATCCATAGATATTGGTAGAGTAAGAAATAGTAAATCTTTTTCACATTGTCAATCGGTCAATCCATATTAAAGCTTTGTATAAGCTAGGTACCACTCATTGTGCCTGGGTAGGTACCATTCACTCATCAGATATTCTACGTCCAAACAGCAGTACTTAGTATTGTTAGTTCCTAAGCTTGATGGCAAATTAGCTTTAGGAATAGGGTAAAGAAAAGGGTATACCTTTTTTATATAAAAAAATTAAAGTGAGGGAATAGTTAGTGCAAAAGTGTTTGCATACATATCCACACTGTCAGATCTCATATTTGAAATTGACTGTGTTGATCAGTTTGGTTAGGAATATGTGAAGATTATGATAATACTGAAGCCTCTTTGTTGAGATAAGATTTAAAAAAAAAAAAACATTTAAAATTTTTGTTTTAGTATGACCTGTTGATTTTTCTTTCCAATCAAGATTTCCGTTTGTTCCTCATTCCCCCAAACCATTGAGGTTATTCCATCGTCCTTCTGTAAGCTTTTAATTTCAACCAAATTCTCTATGCATTTCTTGTTATTTTTTGTTGAATCTGTGTGGTATTTAATATCTAAAAAGATAATAATGTTTAAATTATATTAAGATATTAAATATAAAGATTTGTAAAATATCATTGTTAATAATTATAGTATTATTTTTGTTGGTATCAATTGTTTTGATTTATATAATTTAATAGAAAGTACATATATATAGATTTGTTGTAATAAAAGTTTATATACCAACACTTGCGTCAACATTAACTAACTACAAGAAAAACAATTGAAATAAAACGTGTCAAAGATTTGTACAAAATACAAATTGTACGAATAAATAAAACATTTAATACGATAACTTACGTTTGAAAGATCCTATTTTACTAGCTACGAATATATCAACTTCTTTGTCCTCTGTGATTACCATTTTGATATACAATTGTACAACAATCACATAGTATTTAAAATCAATTCAATCATAAAATATACACTGTTTTATTTATTTTTTCCCTTTTCTAAATATACACAATTTTCATTCAAAAACACGTGAAACTCATGTCGTTGTACCGTGTCAGAATGAAATGTGACAGTGACTTTTATTATCAATTCACGCATTGTACCTTCTCGGTATTCTGTTAATAAGTAAAATATATTTTTTTAAAGCAGCGATTATTTTTCATAGGCTACATCCGTTAACTATGCAATAACTCAATTTTTCAAAATGAATTTAATTTGGCATATTACAGCTAAATTATACAATTTGTAAATTATAAATTTATGATCATTGCGTGAAATGGATATTTTTTTTTACGTTTCAATTACGTATTACAGCGATGTGTTTGATTTTTTATACTTTTTTCAAATACTTTTTTTTTATTTTTTTTTATTGTACCTTATACATTAAAAGCTTATTAATCTATAATAAAAGAGTGTGCTAAGCACGTGTTTTCTTTAAAATTGAATTAAAACTTTTAAAATATTAGACGCTATTGAGAATGATTGGTTTAGCTCCATGTGTTACAATTAATTATTATTACTTTTGTAATAAAATTAAAAATGTTGTTTTACAATTTCACTGTAATTTAATTATCAAAATGTGTAATTTTTAAGTAATATAGAAATATATTAGATATTAACGTTCCGTTTCACGGTAGATTAGCTCCAACTCTATATTTGATTGGACGTCAAATTTAACAATACAATATTTAAATAAATAAATTGTGTTACCTATTATATTTGTCAACATCAAAACAGTTTTCTTACGATAACAATTTGAATTTTAAAGAAAAAATAATTAGACCAACATACTATTAAGTAATTTGTTAGAATAATAATGTTAGATAATTATAAAATAATCATAAATTCTAAAATGTTTTATTTTTTGATTTATAGGTTTCGTATTAGTAAAATAGGAAAGAATTTAAAAAAATAATAAATAATTTTGCCACAAGTTATCTGAAGCAGTCACTATTTAAAAATAAAACAAAATTATAACGACAAATGGATTTTGCTAATATTTGTAGGACTTGTCTATGTAAGAATAATCTTAGTCCGATATTTACTAATAAAATTGATCCAATCGATGTACATACTCTTTTCGCAGCAACCGGTGTAAAGGTGAGAAACCGTGAAATAATAATATTCTTTGAAGTGATTATGTTTATAATAAGACAGCTCCATAGAAATTGTATATTTATTTAAATTACACAGTATTTAGAGGATTCAGATTAAAATTCCAAAAAGGTTTATTAAACAAAATTGAATGTTAAATAATTTCCTAAAAATTTCAGGTTGTAATAAATGATGGACTACCCCAAAACATGTGTAAATATTGCTTGAAATGTCTACAAAATATTTTGGACTTCCGAAAAAAGTGTAAAAATGCTGAAACAGAGCTCTTAGCTATCAAAAGAGAGAATAAATATAAAATACAAGTAGAAATAACTACAGGTGAATCCAATAAAATACCTAAAGCATTACATACAACAAATGATAATATTGAATTAGCTAACAATAAAAATCAAAATAAATTAAAAAATAAATTACCAAATATTGACATATTTAAAGAAGCTGAGATTAAAATTGAAAACATTGAATCTGGCGATGATGATGATAAGCCATTAATACTATTAACCGACACTTCCATTACACAAAAGTCACAGCAAGATATTAAAGTAACAGACAAGAAAGACCTTGTCGGTAAAGAAGAAAATATTTTGTATGATTATAATGATAATAGTTCCAGAATTACTTGCAAGTTATGCCAGAAGAACTTGTCTAGGAGAAGCTTTACCATGCATATGGCAAGACATCATCCCGGTGCGGACAATACTAGGATCAAATGTGAATTGTGCAATGATTACATTTTGAAGGATAATTTGAACCGGCATTTAACATCAATACATGGCACTGACAGTTTTAAATGCAGAGTGAGTATTAATAGTGATTGAATTTTATTAGCGGTTCATCCTTTGTGCCGGTTAATTTCCACGGTGTACAGCAATAGACAACCTTTGCGTCGAGTAAGACCTGGAGCGACTGTCAAATCCCCTCTCTCTAAGGCGACATAGATCGATGATAAAAGTAATCCGACCCCCAACATCACGATGTCTCGAACGCTAGTGGCATGAATAAAAAAAATTCACTCAAGAGGGCCATATTTCTCCCGCTTTCTCACAGCCGCACTCTCAGCAGCTGCCCCAGCCGTCCGTATTGTGTGAGCCAGGTGAGAGACCGCGAAGGTAGACACACATCAAACTTTTTTTGCCATGGGTCCAGCTTCCAACTATCCGGTGAATTCAATGGGTATTTTATTTATTTCTGTTAAAAAATCCTGGACCCGAACACAGTGCCACCTACCGGGTAGACATCTACCACACTTAAGCTGCCAAAAAACTCAGTAGTTACTCTTTATCTTAAATGAAATATGTAGTTAACTGTCAAAATGTTTTATGACAAACATTGTATACAAACTTTACACTTTTTTATCATTAATATAAACTTTTATTGAATATTAAAAAAATAAAAAATAATGTCCACTAGACCGATTTCGGACACGGCGGCCAATCTCAAGAGAAATTAGCCAATTGCGCAGGAGATATTATAGTGCACAAGTGTGTGCGCAAACAGGTGCACTCTCTATTCCATAACTCTCATTATCTGACGGCAATCCGACACGACCGGAAAGTTCAGGCGCAGGACCAACGGCTTTACGTGCTTTCCGTGCGACTCCGGGCTGCTACTGAGAATTTCCTTAAAGAAAAACCCAATAACTTTTTATTGGCCCGACCTGGGAATTGAACCTAGAACTTCCGAGGCTGCAGCCCTACGTCTAGCCACTAGACCAACGAGGCAGTGAATATTATGCCCTATTTATCAACATTTTCTATAATATAATATAATTATAGATACGAACCGCAAAACGAAGAATGAATTGACTTTGCCGGTAGCTTTGCTTTTCAAAATTGTGAATTATTCACATTGTGTAATATCATTTTTATTTCAGTATTGTAAAAAAGAGTTTAACAGCAAGGAGTTATTAGTGAAACACGTCACGAACTGCAACTTTAAAAAGAAAAGAAGAACATGTGAATCGGTAAGATTTTAATTGATTTAATGTTTTAAGCGCTGGTCCATCATATTATGTGTTAATTGTGAGATATTATTATGAACTATGTATTAAAAAAATGCCATTAAAATATGTGTAATTTGTGTTAGAGTCGTGAGCTCACTGAATGTGATGTGTGCCATAAGAAGATGCAGAAGGCAAGCCTGAGAATGCACAAGGCGGTGAAACACGCCGGCTTGGGACCAGTCTGCGAGGTACATAGCATATCTATGATATTTAATCGGTTAAGCAGTTGACATAGCGTTCGTCTCGGTAGACGGTGAGGGTATCGCTGTGTTTTAGTAGGTATTCCGATGATCGGGGCGTACAGCGCCATGGAAACCAGCGAGTCCTACATATCCCCCCCCCCACTGTTCCCGTGGTACGCGTAACGCGTTTTCTTGGCGTGTTATTCTAATCCGCTGGTAGTTTTAATAATCCTGTAAGTGTCGATTCAAGAGTACTTTTAGAAGTCTACTTGAGTGAAGTATTTCTGTAGTAATTTGTGTGTCTCTGTGTGGTGAGTTAGTCAGTGTAATTATAGATACGAGACATATCATCTTAGGACGCAACGTTGATGGAAGTGGTAGCGGTTGGCATAGACAATAATATATAATATAATTTTTGAAATATATAATTAATTCTTGCCGAAGAATTACCAATTTCAAAGGCAGTTAGGTTTATGTTATATTGGTTGGCTGGAGGAGATCGCTATGTAGCGATAAAGCTGCCAAAGTTGTATGCTAAGGAGGTTGTATTCATGTGTTATGTCATTTTTTTTAATCTTTATGGTGTACATTAAAGTATATTCTATATTGGGAGAAATCTGTAAATGTGTTTTATGTACGTTAAATTATCAACAAACACTTTGAGAAATTTTATTTAATTAATGAAATGACCTGTACAATGTTATGCATATATGTGATCATATATGTACATAATATTATATTAATGCCAAATTTTTAACAATATTTATGTTATTAAAGTAACGTTGATTAAATTATAACTAAATCGAGTTACAGAAAACAGTGGTCCCACGTTGGGCGCCACAACAACACAACAACAGTGGCGCCCAAAGTGGACCCACCGTTTCAATTGGTGACTAACTTCCATTAATATTCCTTATCTTTCTAGTTTTAAGTATTTTCAACATCGAACAGTAATATGATCCTTATAACGATATGCTTAAAGTCGAGTTTTAAGATACTAGTATTTTCCAGCACTGTGGCAAACGCTTCGGGAACAAGCTTCGCTTACACGAACACTACCGAGCGAAGCATGGGTACGAGAAGTTTAAATGTAATTACTGCGAATTCCAGAGCGCTGGTGTGATGGCTATGAGGGTATGAATAACTATTATCCTTCTCTGTCACTCTTAAGTTATGTATACATTGATGATAGATTTCCTAGTACTTTCACGGGTTGCGAAATTCTAGATTAATTAAATAATTTATTAATTTAAATCACTAGAATCACGAGAGACGTCACCGCGGCGAGAAGCCGTTCGTGTGCGAGACCTGCGGGGCGAAGTTCCACGCTGCGTACCTGCTCGCTCAGCACAGGCAGTCGCATCGCACCGAGAAACAGTTCAAGGTTCTAGTCTTATATGTCCATGTAGGCACAACCTCTTATATACATAAACGCCGCTTACCCGTACTCACACTCAAGTACACACAAACACCCTACCTATATTTTTGTGTTCCGGTTTGAAGGGTGAGTGAGCCAGTGCAATTACAGGCACAAGGGACATAACATCTTAGTTCCCAAGCTTGGTGGCGCATTGCCGATGTAAGCGATAGTGAACATTTCATACAATGCCAATGTCTATGGGCGTTGGTGACCACTTACAATCAGGTGGTTCTTAAGATCGTCCGCCTACCTATTATTAAAAAAAAATGATGATTATTGACTTTGAACACTGTCGCTGCCAGTGCGAGCAGTGCCCGGCCTCGTTCAAGGCCAACAACAGCCTGCACACGCACCGGCGCGCGTGCCACAGCAGCGCGCGCGTGTCGTGCGCGGTGTGCGCGCGCGCCTACAGCTGTCGCCACTACGCCGTCAAGCACATGCGGGCCGTGCACCGGTACAAGGGGCCCGTGCCGCAGCTCAGCCAGACTTGAGGCCTACCCACCTACCTACATACTCTTTTTTTTCTCGCTGAAAAAATACATATATGTGTTTCCCCCACATGAAGTGGGGGGATATGTGGGACTCGCCGGCGCTGAATGCGCCGGAATACCCACTGAAAAACCAGCGGTACCCACTCCGTCTTGTCGGAGGACGTCACGGGATCACTTGCGCATACTACCGTGCCGTCCCGACGGTTGGCCCGCTTCTGCGCGCCTCCAAATCTACCCACATACTCTAACTAACCATGGCAGTAGTTTCCGTTCCGTACAGTACGTCTTAACTGAAATTATAATATATTTTTTAATATTTTTTGTGTTTAATGTGTTTTATTTCATTTCAATCATTTCGTATAATTAGACAACTATATTTATTATTATATATGACTATTCTATATTTATTCGGATAGGAATCGAACCGATATGATCTTATATATCTTAACCTTGTATCAGTCGAACATAATTAGTAAAATTTATGCCAATAGTCAATAATTGAATTAAAGAATAGGAAAACAGATAAGCGGCAATGACCACGCTTCGATTAGATTACGATAAAGTGATAGTTTTTTTTATTAGAATAGTCCCCTGTTTCATACAGTACGTCCAAACGACAATTGCAATATTTTTATATATTTGATGTGCGTTTTATTTAATTTCAACCATTTCGTGTACCTATCTGTCACCGTAATACAAAAAAAAATTTGAAAATAACAAATGTGTATACAATAAACCTCATAAAAGTCAAATGGTCACTGATCGCTACACCACGTTTCATTTTAGACATTTATATTTTTAAACAACGGTACAGTCAGCAAAAAGATACACAATAAAAAGTAACCTTTTTTACGACATAGCGGATAATCATTTTATAGAGAATAACAAATTGATGGGCAGAAAGGGGAAGTAATTAATTCATTATTATCAAATCAGTTCCAATATTCGATGCATTATTATTAAAATTTAAATTAAAATAAAATTTATAAAATTCGTTATCATGCGCCACCGTCGAATAAAGAGCCTCTTTCTTTATAATAAATTACGCGGGACGTCGAGGCGAGCCGTCAGCGATAGCTGCAAAGATCTAATTAAGGAGGTTTTCGTAAGGCGATGACATGGCGTACCGGATGACGTGGGAGAACGTGCAAGATGTCTGCGTGTGCTTGTCATATATTTAAAAAATGTTGTATTTTCTTCTAATTAAAAGTATTGCGAAATAGTACGATTTTGTATTTAAATAAGTGTTTATTTGCTCAAAACAGTAATCGACTGTAACAAAATTTCAAAATAATTTTTGAGTTTATTTATTAGTTCTTCGCGATAGTAAATTACTAAATACTTGTAGCGATACTTATAACTATAGTAAGAGTTTGTTAGGAATATTGTCAAAACTATAAAAAGTACTTAAAATTGTCTATGATCTTATCTTGATATCTTTCATAAGATAATTAAGAGTATTGACTCAGACTGAGTTAACTCAGTGACAATTAATACGGTAATAGTATGTCGGCGAGACTGTGGCGCCGTCGTTGACTATTGAATTTGAGACGAGAGCGATAGCAGACTTTTGTTGCTGTCACTCTGGCGGAACGTCAACGTCAAACGGACAGCTATATATCGTGGTTGGACGTCGTCGACGGATCGCCGTTAATTTTAATTAAGTTTGAATTATTCTTTGGTTTGAATTATAACATAAGATGGATTTACCTAATATGTCTACTGACACGCCTGTAAGTATATTGGTGTGTATACAAAGACTAGACTAATATTAACAATAATATACAATCCTTTTGAGAAAAAAAATTGAGTAATAATAACACAAAGATACGGCTTAATATTTTTATTAAAGCATCAATTTATTAAATAGTTATAAAAAATAAAATTACTATAAACTACATTTTATTTTAGTTTCTGGTTATTTCAGAATATATTATTAATCAACATTTTTGTTGTAAAAATTGCGCCATTTTCAAATCTTACACGTAACGTAATTTATAGTGACATTTATTTTTTTAAATAATTCAATTCAATGTTTCGTAAAACAGATTAAGTTATGGTAATTATGAAAAAAATAGAACATTTTATTGAATATACTACTATAATTAATAAAGTTTTAACTAAATTTAAATACAGAACAGATTATAAACCAATTTATTGTGTCAAAAATAGCGCCATTTTTAAATCTTACAAGTTATAAAAATACTGATATATTTTTTTAAATGCGCAAACAATAGAAGCTTATGTAAATAAGTAAATACATAATATCTACAAGGTGCTTTGTTGATTTAGGCTTAGTGCTTCAAACGTGATTCTCTTTCTCCTTTAACGAATTTTAAATAATGCGTGAAAAAAATTAAGAATCTGTTGGTTTGATCTGAAAACTGAAGAAAATTAAATTCACGTTTTTCACGTCGATATTCTATACTAAAACCGTGTGAAACTGCAAAATGCAGAGAGGTACTTATTTAATAATATTAATTACTAAAACCATTTCGGAATGTGCTGCATCTTCTAGTATAAGTTTAATAGTTTTCTTCAGTTAGGCATTACCAAAAAACAACCAATTTATTAGTTTTAATGTGAAAGTAACTTTCAATTTGTATTTTTTCTTTTATTTATATGTGATATAATGCTTATGTTAATATTCATCCGCGAACGGATAATCTGGGTGATGAAAACTGTAACAAAGAAAAAAAAATGTTTTTAATAAACAATCAATCATCAAAATATATACACTATAGATCAACCTCAGTGTGTATATCATATATTTTTTAATATATTTTAATGAGCCTATACCATAAGCATACAGCGCTTGCGTTACGAAAGAAACTTCGAGCTATAAGGAGTTTTCGTTCAAAGTTTTTTTAGGAATATGTCAAATCTTTAAAAATTAGTAAATTGTCTATGACAGGTAGCCACAATGCTACGTGGCAGATGTAATAAATGACATAAACAAAGACTAAAGACAAATAATAAAGCAAGCAAGTTTGTCCGGATAAGAATCGGAGTTTGATTTACGAGATCCCCTGGGCTATCTCATTATGAACAAAATAGTTTAAAACACATAATACTTACTCGCTCATAGTGCACAGTCTGCCGTTACATTCCAAGGTGCCGATCTTCTCGATGTCCTCGGGAGACAGCTGGAAGTCGAACACGTCGAAGTTCTGAATGATTCGACTCTTGGTTACTGACTTCGGGATCACAATCAGGTTGCGGTCTATAGCGTATCTGTGGCGAAACGTTATTTTTATTTATCCTTCTGTTGATAATTGTCTCTGGTTTTTTATATTGAGACATGTATGCTCTGTGCTCGTTACCTGCAAAATATTCTACCAATTTCAGATTTGATGAAGATGAGTATTTATATTATTTTCATAGCGGTTTTGTCTAAATATTTTGACATTTTAAGAGCGATATTTTGTAGATTCGTCTGCACTGTAAAAGTATTAATGTGTATGTCAAGAAATTTTGAGTTCTTACTGAAGTTCTTAAAGCTAGACTCTTATAACCTTCGCCATCGTCTAGCTCGACAAAACAATGAGAGATTTATAATAAGTCATGTTAAAAAACTGAATTAAGCAAGTATTGAGAGTTTCTGGGAAGCCGAAAATTAAGGATGTTAGAAATATTTGTCAAAACTATAAAAAATACTAAAAATTTTCTATGATATCATCTTGACTTCTTTCATAAGATCATAAAAGTATTGACAGTCCCATCTCAGTCTGCGTGTGCGCACTATGTCAGTTGACTGAGTGACAATTATTACATTAATAGTATATAGGAGTATATACAAAGACTTATAATAAAAATAATATAAAGGATTATATGTTTTGTTATACAAGAAAAAGAGCAAACACCTATCGGTCCAACTTTCGCTAAAATAATCTAGATGACACCATAGATACAAACAAATGTTTCATCTAAATCGGTCAAGGCGTTTAGTAGGAAAAAATTTACGAATACACGCACACCGGTATTTTTATATTTATTATAACGAAGCTTACGGCTTCGTGAATAAAACAGGTGTTAAATTTTAATAAAGTCGTCGAAGTTGAAGAATTTTATTGTTTCATTAAAGTTTAATAATGAACTTGTTGAAGTACTATTTGTGGGCTTAGCGGCTTTTATAGTAAAGTTATGTTTGTATCAAAGTTGATAGATAAGGCCATAAATATGTAGTGTTGTTGATAATCTTTTATTAAATATTAAAAGTAACGGTTTTGTTTACTTTGTCAGTGTTGCCAACTTATACGTATTCAAATTATAAAAAAAAATTAAGGCTATGTTAGATAAATAGCGTATTGCCTTCAATAAATAATTCGTGGGTGTTGTGAAGTGAGTACTTATAGAATAGCATTGCTGATCAGTAGTTTACATTAGCCAATCCACATATATCCTAGTCCTATATAGTGTAATTGACAGTTAATTACAGATAATATATATATTTAAAAGAATAACCGTCTGACTGACATACCAACGAACAGCCCAAGCTACTGGGGCTAAGCGCCATGAGTGCATACCGGTTTCTTTTACATATACAGTAAGGGCATGAAAGTTTGTATGAAAATTCTTAATTTTTGTAGAAAGAGCTATGGAAATTAGCGATACTGTTTTTATTTAAAAGCGTGTAGCCGAACGTAAAAAGTTAGTTTAAATATTAATTGGTACTTTTTCTGATATTACACATAGATGGAAACAGATTATATATATAAAAATCTCACCTGATAAGGACTTGAGGAGCAGTCTTGTTGTATTTATCAGCTATCGCCTTCAGTAGAGGGTCCTCCAAGAGTTGAGGGTCACTAGGCTTTGCCCAGGGTCTGTCCGGAGATCCTAGCGGCGAGTACGCAGTGATCGTGATTCCAAGAGAACGACAGTAATTAATAAGCTTCTCTTGATTCAGATAGGGATGAACTTCGATCTAGTTGATAAGAAATTATTTGAAAATAAGTTCCAGAACTTTCCATTACACCTGATTGAAATACTCGTAAATATACATTCAATTTTAGATTCAATGGCTGGTGGTCCATCGATTATTCTTATAGTACATGAAAAACTATTAACTTGTAACTTGTTTTGCCTACAGAAGGTTAAGTTGGAGCTTGTAAAGTATATAAGCGTCATTGGCGACTCCTCTCTCGAAGAGAAGAAAGAGAAGATTTGGAGCTGATTCCACGGTGTTCCAAGTATTGATGTTGGATACACATAGCGTAGATTTTTATTTGATACACGTAAGTTTCCTCACGGCGTTTACCGTCACCGTTGAGATGAATTGTAAACATCAATCAGCTCTTGAAGATTCACCGGTGTTCGAACGGGTTTGAATATTCTATCATCGGGTTATATTCTTTTTTTTTTGTATAGAATAGGAAAGCGGACGAGCATATTGGCCACCTGATGGTAAGTGGTCACTAACGCCCATAGATATTGGCATTGTAAGAAATGTTAACCATCGCTTACATTACCAATGCGCCACCAACCTTGGTAACTAAGATGATATATCCCTTGTGCCTATAATTACACTGGCTCACTCACCGTTCAAACCGAAACAACAATACCAAGTACTGCTGTTTTGCGGTAGAATATCTGATGAGTCGGTGGTACCTACCCAGACGTGCTTGCACAAAGCTCTACCACTAGTAAATGATCACGGCTTACTTGAATAATTATAATATTAGGCAAATAAAAGTTTGTTGCAATAGATTGCAAACGTAGCGTATGATGCCCTCCAGCTAGGTGAAGTGACGATATACGCAAAGTGGCGTGCCATTGGAAAGACTTATGTCCAACAGTGGGACACAAAGGGTTGATTATGATGATGACGACTAAGAGAAAAAGTTTAATAACCTGTAAAACTGCTGGTTTAATCCTGGCGGCTTCCATCAGCCTGTCAATCTGTTTCTTGTTGAAGTTAGATATACCAATGCTCTTGGTCAGGCCGATGTCGACGAGCGTCTCCATAGCCTTCCAAGTGTTGACATAGTCCACGGGGGATGGAATTACCTTGCCTGCGTCGTCAATTGGAAACAGTTCACCGTCTTCCTGTGAATAGTAGAGGAATTATTGTAAGATTAAACAATTATAGTGATAGTCGCGGACATACTTTAAAAATAAAATGCACGAGTGTGTCCTCTTTTTTTCTTATCATTTATAAGTCGTTTGACCGTTGACTTGCCTGATGTAAAGCATCGACACGGTCTAGGATATAATCCCTAGAAAAAACCTGTTTAGTTTGGATATGAAGACACCAACGTTGTACTTATCAAGAAATACGGGCTCGGGCAAAGTTTTCCACAGTTTTGCAGTGAGAATGTTAAATGTAAAATGATAGCTGCACTTTCTATTGTTCTCCTATGTTCTTATCCGATGGACGGCAATCTGACACGGCCTAACTATTCGATACTGCCAAATACCGGATAACTTTTACTGGCCTGAAGCAGTCGCCGCCGCCGCCGTAACAGCCTGTGAATGTCCCACTGCTGGGCTAAAGGCCTCCTCTCCTCTTTTTGAGGAGAAGGTTTGGAGCTTATTCCACCACGCTGCTCCAATGCGGGTTGGTAGAATTCACATGTGGCAGAATTTCAGTGAAATTAGACACATGCAGGTTTCCTCACGATGTTTTCCTTCACCGTAAAGCACGAGATGAATTATAATCACAAATTAAGCATATGAAAATTCAGTGGTGCTTGCCCGGGTTTGAACCCACGATCATCGGTTAAGATTCACGCGTTCTTACCACAGGGCCATCTCGGATCCCATCTCAGCATACACGTATCAAAATATAATAATCAAATAATAAATAATCGATTTTTACTTTAAAATATATCTGATAGCTTACATATTTATAGATTTGTTTAGCAAATATTTGAGAGCTTTTCACTGTTTTCTCTCTGGCTGTCATCATTGATTTGATATTCGAAAGAGAAAGACAAAGAATTGTTTATAAAATTATTGTATGTATATATATTTGTCACATCCAGCTTATAGTGGCCGTCAACAACGCACAAACGTCATAGTTACTGGTGGTAGGGCTTTGTGCAAGCTCGTCTGGGTAGGTACCACCCACTCATCAGATATTCTACCGCAAAATAGCAGTATTTGATATTGTTGTGTTCCGGTTTTAAGGGTGAAAGATCCAGTATAATTACAGGCACAAGGGACATAACATCTTAGTTCCCAAGGTTGGTGGCGCATTGGTGATGTAAGCGATGGTCAACATTTCTTACAATACCAATGTCTATGGGCGTTGGTGACCACTTACCATCAGGTGGCCATATGCTCGTCTGCCTTCCTATTCTATAAAAAAAACAGCTGTACTTAGTATTGTTGTGTTCCAGTTTTAAGGGTGAGTGAGCCAAGGACATAACATCTTAGTTCCCAAGGTTGGTGGCGCATTGGGGATGGAAGCGATGGTTAAAATTTCTTACAATGCCAATGTCTATGGGCGTTGGGGACTTGCCATCAGGTGGACCATATGCTCCTCAGCCTTCCTTAATATTAAAAAGAACACAAGACTAGGAACTGTACTATGTATTGTAGAACTGTGAATATTACATTTCTGTTCGTTGAGTTAAAGTACGTATGTTGTAAAGTTTATTTCCCGCCCGGATCCTCGCTATAGCCCACAATGAGTAACCGTGAGGAAAACGATTCTCCGATATATATATCTTAATACTAATAGGACTTTTTATACGTATTTATTTTTACCGTACAGTATTAGGGCAGCTGGCATAGGCCCTACTCACACAAAGCTGGCGTCTGTATATAATTAAAGAAATTAAAATTATTCCATAGACAATTACTATTTTTTTTTACTACTTAACATTTTTAACACTTTTTTTTCTTTGTTAACTTAATAACATACCTTGAAAGCTTGAGGCCAGTGAATCAGGTACAAGTCCAAATACTCCAGGCAGAGGTCCTGCAGGGTTGTCCTCAGCGCTCCCTCCACGAGGTCCGGACGGTGGAAGGTGCACCATAATTTAGATGTGATGAAGATATCTTCCCTGATATATAAATAAGTTTATCACACAACAACGTACTAACATAATAGATTAAAGTCCAATTACTATATTCTAGAAATGAATCCTTTTACGGATAGTAGAATTGTCTACGAGGCACGTAGTTCAAGTGCTACCATTCGCTTGAAACTTACGTAATAGAAGGCTACGAGTTACGATATTCGGTATTTGGTTAGAACCCGAATATATATTATTCAACAACATTATTTTTTATTATACGACGCAAAAAGAAAGGTTATGGCTTTAGCCTTCTTACGTTAATATGTTCATCTGTTACCTAGTAGCTCCTAAGCTACGTTTAATATTTGACAACAATTTGTGTCGCCGTAGTGTCCCACTCGTCGTTGGATATTTGTGGTGATATAAAGTCCAAAGCAAAAGAAAAGATAAAAGTGACAAATTTATCGAATTTGATTAGAATGATTTTAATTCAAAAAACATAATTGTTATTTATATACACACTTATACCTATGTATCTTTATATATTTTTAAATCATTTTTCCGATCTACCCTCTCTATTGTTTGTTGACGGCATTATGGCAACATATACATTTGAACACGTTTTCGACCGCGTTTTTGGGTGGCTTATGTCCTAAAATACGGCCCCAGGGGTGTTGGTTGGTGGCAAGGTATTAGGTTTAAAATTATCCGTCTTTTCTTGAATTTTCATTTTCCTACATACCAAATTTTCAAAATCTGTTCGTCGTCGTTCGTTTAGCCATGAAAGCGCAACAGACAGACAGAGTTGCTTTAACATTTATTTTATTAGTATACATGTGCATATGGCGGTGGTGACCACTTACCATAATGTGCCCATTCGCAAGTACTTGCAAAAAGGCAGACGTTGTACGTTCGCTGTGCTCAAAATCCGTTCAGGAAAACGACATAATATTCTGGGACATTATTCACACACGGCCATCTGATTCCAAATTAAGCAAAGCTCGTGCTATGGAAACCAGACAACTAATATACTACTTTTCATTTGTAAATACATTCTTATATAGATAATTACACCCAGACTCAGGACAAACAGACATGTTCATGCACAGAAATGTCTGTTCTGAGTGGGAATCTAACCCACAACCTTCGGCGTGAAAGGCCTACCAACCACGCCGACCGGCTCGTCGACATCAATCGGCCATCAACACTATCACATACAAATCGCGTATAAATATAGTTTTAAAACGAAAGACGCTGTATTATTGTTACTATTTGTCTATTGTCTTGTTTAATTCATCTATATATATTTACGTATTAATTGTTGCTAATTTAACTGGCAAAGACCTTACTCACACGCATCCTCGAGGCGGACTATATTAATTATGAAATATTTCGGGATCATAGACAATTTTAGTACTTTTTATAGCTTTGACACATTCCTAACAGACACTAGTTCATCACGGTCGAAGGTACTAACGTCTTATCACTAATGAGTGATCGGATGAACTTCAGGCAAGGTTACGTCATATTATTTGATTGTCTTGTGTTTTATAGATTATATAAAGCAGTCAAAAACGGAAAGCTATAAAGATTTTATGGTGAGACGTGAGTTTGATACGATCGATCAATTGTCATTGTATAACCAGCTGCAGTGTCAGACTACGTACGGGCAAAATTCGAACCCTTGATATTTTTAAAAAAACTAAATCTGTTTATCAAAAAAAAACTAAATCTGTTTATCAGCAACTAGGCCATCCACAGACTATACGATTTTTGATTTTGTTTAAGACGTTATAAATGGTGGTCAATTTGTATGTGCTATCGATTTCGACTAAATCTGATTACGACTCGACTCGATCTCGACTGAATCTGAGTAGTGGAATTACGAATACACGCATTTTTATATGTAAATGATTAATTTTATATGTAAAAAATTAAATAAAATATAATGATTATTATATTTTTAGACGACTGTACAAAAAGGGAGTGTAATATTTTCAGTGTTTGTTTGTATGTAATGTATGTAAGTTTATTTTATCAATATGTTACATCATTAAAAAGTACTAAATTGTCTATGGTTTTATCCTAATATCTTTGATTGAAATGAATTAATGAAATTAAACTAATGTCACCCTATAAATCCAAATCGGATTAAAAATTTGAAAGTTACGATGGAATAAGGAAACTATTTTACTGTCACTATTTGTCCCTTTTTTTGTTTATTTAACTAATTCCTATTATCTTGTTAATTGTTAAGAGTTATCTGGCATAGACCAACTCACACGTAGCCTTATTTATTAGTCAATAATAATTATTCAAAGACATTTACTGGTGGTAGGGCTTTGTACAAGCTCGTCTGGGTAGGTACCACCCACTCATCAGATATTCTACCGCAAACAGCAGTACTTGGCATTGTTGTCTCGGTTTGAAGGGTGAGTTGGTGGCGCATTGGTGATGTTAATATTTCTTACAATGCTAATGTCTGTGGGCATTGGTGACCACTTACCATAGGGTGGCCCATAGGCTCGTCCATCTACCTATATTATAAGAAAATAAAAAATAAGATGGTACCATAGACAATTTACTAGTTATTAATTATTTATTTGACATATTCCTGATATGTGGGTATCTATTTATTTGATTCAGTTTTTTTTTTTATTAAAATGATGTTAGACTATAACAATATAATAAACAGTTTAAAAAAATGTATTTGTCAATTTTATATTTTTGTTAAATTAAATTATATTTTATTTTATTTTTACATTGAACAAACGATAAATAAGTGTGTTTTGAATTGGAGGGCGTTAGTAGCTACGACACAGTTGAATACAATTTTAGTTACTTATATATTGTTTGATATGTATTAATTATTTTAATTGTATATAGCACTATAAATATCATTTCTACATTCTGCAGGTTCCAGAGCGGAGTTAGGTATTTTGTTCAGTGTGTTTTAATTTTTTTTTAATAATAATTATAGTTATTTAAATCTTATATACTTTTACATGATTTCGATAATCTACATGACTTTAAGCTTACGATAAAATTAGATAAAAAAACAGGCAGATATAGGGACTGCTAATAGAAGTGAAAACTTGAAACTATTAAATATATTTGTTCAATTTCCACTTCTATTGGCACTTCAAGTAATAGTTCTATCCCTTTTTATTACATAGCATTTTATTCATCAAAATACACACTGTATGTCGCAAACTCGGTACAAAATATTAATACAGCTTAATTTAAATAAATATTACTTAAAATACATTATTATTTGTATATCCGATAGTCTTGACATAAATTTTAATAATTTTTATCCTAATTAATTTCTAGAATGCTTAAATTGTTTGTACTTTCAACGATTTCATTATATTAACATTAGCATGTCTGTGACGCGAAGCCACGAGTCTATCCTAAACGATAACTATCGCAACGCACCAAAAGTAATTTTCACTTCCAAAAACTAAACACACATTACACGAGGACATGAATCACTCTGTTTGCGATTAAAAATGGTTAGATTAGTAAATACGTCTAACAATGCGTAGCCATCCGTCATCGTGATGACAACACCTGATAAATAAGATCGCTGACGTTGTTTTACTAAGAAATCAAATTTTTAAGAGAGTAAGACATTACGACAATGTTTGAAGACGAAAGTCTTCAACCAATGCGTCTTACCTGCCATGACATACGGTGCCGAAACGTGGACGCTAACTGCGGGACTAGTCCACAAATTCAAAGTCGCTCAGCGTGCTATGGAGCGAGCTATGCTCGGAGTATCTTTGAAGGATAAGATCAGAAATGAGATTATCCGGAAAAGAACCGGAGTCACCGACATAGCTTGCAAAATTAGCAGGCTGAAGTGGCAGTGGGCTGGTCACGTATGTCGTAGGACCGATGGCCGTTGGAGCAGACGAGTCCTAGAGTGGAGACCGCGAATCGGCAAGCGCAGCGTAGGGCGCCCTCCAGCCAGGTGGACCGACGACCTTAAGAAGGTGGCGGGCACCAACTGGATGCGGAAGGCGGAGGACAGGGAGCTTTGGCGCACCTTGGGAGAGGCCTATGTTCAGCAGTGGACAACGATTGGCTGTTGATTGATTGATTTGAAGACATTACGACGACCTTACAATATACAAACAGTCGCTAACGTTTATCAAAAATATCGATCAACCTCGGAATGAGAGATGCTGTAAAATCTATCTCAAAAGCGGTTGGGCTCATGAAAAGATATTAAAAATAAAGTTTGCCGCATAATTTATCTTCTTTTTTTGTTCTAGCTAATCGCACGGTAATAAGGAAAATGTATTTTGTATAGGATTTGCGTAAAATCCGTTCTCAGCGAGTCTCTACGTCTAAGTTTCTAATAAGGGTACCTGTTATATATATAGTATATATAGAGGCAGATGGAGTGGGAGTAATCATAAACGCAAAATACATTAATACACCCGTTAACTTAGTACCAAAATCAAACCGAACCATGTTACTTCAAATAGAAGCCAAGCCAAGAAATATCAACATTCTTCAAGTGTATGCTCTCACTACAGATGGGTCTGATCAAGAATTTTTTATAAAGAAATAGAAGATCTGCTCCAAATGATAAAAAATCACGAAATAAATCTAGTGATTGGCGATTTTAATGCTAAAGTAGGGAAAGGAGAAGTGCCAAAAGTAGCCGGGAAGTTCGGACTTGGAGAAAGGAATGAGAGAGGAGATGCCTTTGTACAATTCTGCCAAGAGAGTGTTCTTTTGCTATCATAAACACTTATTTTCAATTACCACCAAGGAGGTTGTATACATGGACGTCACTTAAGCATACCCCTCAGCAAATTATAAGAAATCAGATAGATTACATCCTGATCAATAATCGCTTTCGTAATTGTGTCAAAAGTGCTAAGACCTATCCTGGGGCTGATATAAGATCTGACCATAATCCAGTTATAGCGACAATATCATGTAGACTCAAACAACTAAAGAAGAGAACACAGTACCACGCAATAGACGTGAGGAAACAAAGAACTTAACATCCAAGATAAAGTGGCGAAAGAAATAAACGAGTGAGCAGCAGATGAGAAACCTGGGATAATGCGTACGGTGGAGGAAGAGTGGTGTTCAATGAAGAACAAAATATTAAACATCAATAAGACACACTTGAAAAGAGATTGGATTCCTAAGCAGAGTTGGATGACAGAAAAAAAATATGATCTTATCGAAGAAAGGAGAATCTACAAGAATTCCGACAATAGCAAGTATACTGAGATTGATAAGAAAATTCGGCGTGAAGTTCGTTATGCTGGAGATGCTTGGTATCAGTGCAAGTGTGATTTTGTGGAGGACCTTTATGCTAAACATGATGCATTTAACCTGCATAAGGAAATAAAATCTTTGGTAGGACACAAAAAGACCACTCACCAACTTACGGATGAAAATAATATTCCCATATTAGATATATCAGGAAAAAAACACCTATGAGAACAATACATTTCATCAATGTTTGCCGACGATTTTCGAAGCATAGCGGTAAATTGTGATCCAAATGAGGGATTATCCTATCTTGAAAAATGAAGTTACAAACGCTCTTAAAAAAGCTAAAACGGGAAAATCAACCGGACCGGATAATGTTCCCATAGAGGTACTCAAACTTATCAAAGACGAAAATATTGACTTCCTGGTTAAATTCTTTAACTTGGTATACGACTCTGGCCACTTACCCAAAGACTGGTTAACCTCAACTTTTATTACGCTTCCTAAGAAGACCAACGCAAGAAGGTGCGAAGAGTTTCGAACGATTAGCCTTATGAGCCAAGTATTGAAACTATTTCTGAATATCATCCACGAGCGAATAAGAGCTAAATGCGACGAACATCTGGCAGATAGTCAGTTTGGTTTTCGAATAGGAGTGGGCACGAGAGAGGCTCTTTTTGCAATGCAGGTTCTCGTACAAAAATGCAGAGACTTGCAACAAGACGTTTTCCTTTGTTTCATCGATTGCGAAAAAGCCTTTGATAGAGTACTGCACGACCGTCTAATTGCAATATTACATGATATCGGCTTAGATGACAAAGATGTACGTATTATCCAGAATCTGTATTGGAACCAGAAGGCTACTGTACGAGTTAACAATAAGGAGACTGATGAGGTAGAAATAAAGAGAGGAGTCCGACAGGGCTGTATATTATCACCCACGCTATTTAATTTGTTCTCGGAACAAATAATAGCAGAAGCAATTGAAGGCCAAGAATGTGGAGTCAAAATAAATGGCCGGTATATTAACAACATCAGATACGCTGACGATACAGTCCTAATAGCATCATCTCCTGAAGAGCTGCAATTAATTATGAGCCATGTTAATGAGTGCAGTGAAAACGCTGGTCTGAGGATGAACCTATCAAAAACGAAGATCATGGTGTTATCTAAACATAGCTTCGATGACATTGCTATCATTGTAGCAGGCCAAAAAATTGAGAGGGTGCGCAAGTACAAATATCTGGGGACATGGGTTAATGACACCTGGAGCTGTGAACAGGAGGTAAAGACTCGCATCAAAATAGCTCGAAGTGCCTTCTGCACGTTGAAAAAAGTACTCTGCAATCGCAGACTTAAGATCCCTGTGCGCATAGGACTCCTACATTGTTACATCTGGCCTATACTTCTTTACGGATGCGAGGCGTGGATAATTAAAGAACACTTCAAAAGAAGCTTTCGAGATGTGGGCTTATAGACGTATGTTGGCCATTAGTTGGACTCAAAAGGTCTCGAACGTGGAAGTTCTGCGACGCGTCAACCAAAAACGGCAACTTTTGGAGACTGTCAAGAAGAGAAAAGTTGCATATCTCGGACACGTGCTAAGGCATGAAAGATATGAACTTTTGCAACTGATTATGATGGGAAAAGTTGCCGGAAGGAGAGCTGTTGGGCGCAGAAAAAAGTCTTGGCTGTGCAACATCCGTGAATGGAAGGGAATCGCGAGTGCTGCCGAACTTTTTCGCCTCGCGAAGAACAAGAAGGAGTATTTAAAACTGACTGCCAACTATATATAATTTTTTAAGAGACAACTTTTTAGACACAACTTATCTTAAGTTGATTAGCTTAATATAAGATAACTTTTAGTATAGTCAAATATTCATTCGCGTAGACATTTAAATCTTGCCAGTTACGTCACACATACTCGACTATATTCTTACGCAAATATTGGATTATTGTATATCAGTTGTATTAAGCAAAGAAAATGAAATCGAATTGAACAACTTCCATCGTGAGGCACTGGAATAATTCGGTGTAATATAAGTGTGTCATCCACCCAAGCCCCTTTTTCCCATTGGGCACTCTGGGTACGTGCCCAGGGCCTTAGATAGGGGTCCTTTCGTCCCTGCGAGATTACAAATCGATAACCCATACTTATTACTGAAAAAAACTTTCAAAGCCACGGTCATATTGTCCGAATATGCCCAGAGCCTCCAATAGGTTAAAGACGGCCTAGCGTCCACCGTTAATTCTATTGTACGATTCATTTTGTGGTAGGTATAAGTATATATAATTAATTAAAACGATTACGCAAGAAATTACACTTGATCGAATTTTATGAATGCTTATCTACAAATATCAGAAAGAAAAAAATACGACCTGCTTGATATGTATATTCAAAGCAACAAATAAATAGAAGTCTAATAAAACTTACCGCTTAATAACACCTTCTTCAAACTTCGCTTTTAAAGCCTCACCGACTTCCTTTTCATTACCGTAAATATGGGCGCAGTCAATATGTCTGTAACCGGCGTCGATCGCGTCTTTAACTGCTTGCGTCACTTCACCGGCCTTGGACTACATGAAAAGGAAATACAATTTATAACATTTAGGAGCAGTTTGTACTAGATTAGCCTGGCGACGTTGTCGACTACTCAGTCGCACTTTACAAACCCATAGGCCAATTAGGCCGTGAACAAACAATTAAAACCGTTCCGTAATAGCCTGTGAATGTCCCACTGCTGGGCTAAAGGCCTCCTCTCCCTCCCCATTTGTATTCCAGATATGTGGCAGAATTTCAGTGAAATTAGACACATGGTGCTTGCCCGGGTTTTAACCCACGATCATCGGTTAAGATTCACGCATTCTTACCACTGGGCCATCTCGGCTTATACAATTAAATTAAGTGTAACAATTAAAACATTACACTAATAATATACAATTTTAATAAACTAGCATTTAAATGATAGGCGCCATGATATTGAACAAACTCGTATTGTATTGTTTTCCTGTTTAATTCCTACATAAACACAAGGTCACAAGATGAATTATAAACACATATAAAGCATATGAAAATTCAAAAGTGCTTGTTAAGCTTGAACTTTTTTTTTTATATGCGCCGGGTGGCAAATGACTCTACTCCACCTGATGGTAAGTGGTAGTAGAGTCCAAACGCGACGACGGCCAGTACAATCGGGAAGAATGTTCTGTACTAGCCGTCCCCGCCTTGCCGGCCCGCAAGATGCCTCTTCACGCCTCATTTGAAGGAACCCGGGTTGTAAGAGGAGGGGAACACGTGAGCTGGTAAGGAATTCCATTTTTTGGTAGTGCGACAAAGAAAGGAGTTGCCAAATTTCTTTGTGCGCGATGGAATTGATGTCACAGTTAGGCGGTGACATCGAGAACCAGCTCGCGTGGACTTAAGAAGGAAGGGGGAAGCAGGAATTAGAGAGAATAATTCCTCAGAGCACTCGCCGTGATACAGTCGATAGAAAGCGCTCAGTGCTGCTATCTCGCGACGCAATTGTAAAGGTTCAAGGGTGTTTGTGACCTTTACGTCGCCAATAATGCGTACTGCACGTCGCTGCAACCGGTCCAAGGCCTCCAGTAGGAACTTAAATGGAAATCTTCAATAAAAGAGACAGAAGTCCAAACGTGAAACTTAGATGCAAAAGTTTCATGTTCACGACCTTGAAAATTTAAAATTTGACGACGTAATCGTTTGCAATCCGATACAGATAATAATTTACGTTTTGCAGAATGACATTCACTATATTTTTTGTTATCTTATCGATGTTATCATAAATAAAAACTATTTTAAACACTAACTTTAGTGATAAAAACAAATTATCTGACGGGATTTATCTTTTATTTTCTTCAATTATATAATCCATGAATATTACATATTCACAAATTATCTTATTGAAGGAGATAAATAATACCTGTTGGTTAGTTTTTATGTAGGATAAAGAAAGTTACTTTGAAAATAATCATTTAACGAATCTATCGCAGGATAAGGGTAACGTAGCTATACCCTATTCTAATCGGAGTAGGAGTAAAGGTGGACTAACCATAGATTTATAAATTGCATGCGTTTTTCTAATTGCTTTGCTGTATTACGCAATATAAACAGTTCTTGATTAATTTACCTTTATTTATAATTCAACACTATTCCACTTAACTAGTTATAACCACATTAATTTAACTTTCAAAGTTCCGATAACAACTTCGCGGACATTGAAAACGCAATTTTTTCGCGAATCCATAGTGAATATCATATATTATTCAAGATATCCACCAATGATATCGCGTCAATTGATATCGGTGACCAATGATATCGGTGTCAAAGTTGCTTATTTGGGTTTACTCATCTTTTGCTTGGAAAAGGCTACAGGTGGTTAAGGGTCCGTTCACACAGACCGGCTCGGAGAGGAGAGCAGATTTTTATCACGTTGGAAACAGTGTTTTGAGTGATTGTAGTAAAGTTTATTTTTGCATTTGCACCTTTTTTGTCATTAAAAATGCCTGAACGCGCTTCGTGTGAAGTAATAAAAGGAGCCGACCGGCTCCGCTTGCGTGCTCTTTCTCGCTCGCACCCGCTTTCAGATCTCTTCCAGCCGGTCGATGTGAAATAGTTGGCGGCTCCGCTCCGGCCAATTCCAAGCGTATACGACCCGGTCTGTGTGAAAAGAAAAAAGCAGGCCGATGCTCTCCGAGCCGGTCTGTGTGAACGGACCCTAAAGGCCCCGGTGCAGTGTTTCGTTCATCGTCCAAATACCATCAAAGTATAGAAACATTAGACAACCTTTTTTCGTTGTTTTAATATAAAAAACAATAGTCAGAAATTTGATCTATGTCATATAATGCCACTTTGGTGAGGGCCCTCCACCTGGTTCAACTTCTTGCCCATGATAGCTACGCCACTGGGTAAAGGGTTGTTTTCATTAAAATATAACGATATGAAAAATTAATAAAAATTTAGTGGATTATGTCAAAACATTTAAAAACTAGTTAATTGTTTATGGCTTAATCTTAATACCTTTGATTAGAATATTGACAGAATGTCACACGTGTGTGTAAGGTCTATGTCGCATAACTGTCAGAATTAACAAGTAAAAGTGGATAGTTAAATAAAAAAATACATATTTATATTATTATATTTTGTCAATATTTATATTTTTAGTTGATTAACAATGACAACATGGTACTATTTATGTCCTATCAACACAAAACTGTGTTCAACACTTTTCAGTATTCTTGGAATATAAGATTGCACCAAACAGCCATTAATAACTCTATCGCAACTTCTGCATTTAACACAAAATTTTTGACAGATAAACGTTAAAAAAAAAACAACGATTCAGTCATTTGTTTAGGAATTTATGAATGTTCAGGTGTGATAATTTGTTTCAATGTCAAATATAATTTACCAATTTTTGTGTAAATTGATTCGTATTACAGAAAACAACGAATAAACGAACGACCATCTATCTTACATAATAGTCAATATGAATCTGAATTGAATGATCATTTAAGTATTTTATTATAATACTTATAGCCTGAAGTATTTCCGATCGTGTTCGATTGCCGCCCCATCGGATTATGAGAGCTAGGGAATAGAGAATGCACCTGTGTTTGTGCGCACACTTGTGTACTATAATTTCTCCTGCGCAGTTGGTTAATCTCTCTTGAGGTTGGCCGCGAGGAAATTATTATTATAATTAAAGCTTCTCAAAATACAGATATTCTACCGCAAAACAGCAGTACTTGGTATTATTGTGTTCTGGTTTGATGGGTGAGTGAGCTAGTGTAATTACAGGCACAAAACATAACAACTTAGTTCCCAAGGTTGGTGGCGAATTGACGAAATAAGGGATGTATAATATTTTTTAAAATGCAAATGTATGTATATAATAATAAATAAATAAATAAGCCTTTATTCAGACACATTTTTGCTACATTTTACATTATTGAAATTATCACTCTGGTGAATTGACATCGACAACTTAGTCTGTTAGCCACATTTGGCAAAGGCCTCCTCCAATCCTTTCCATTCTATTTCATTTAGTGCGGTCCTGGTCCATGTATTCCCTGCTGTTGCTTTAATTTCATCTTCCCACCTTTGAAACGGTCTTTCGCGTTTCCTTTTAGCGTTTCTGGGATACCAGAAAACCAAAGTTTTGTTCCATTTCTCAGTACCTCTTATTATATGACCTGCCCATTTCCACTGCAAATGTATATAGGCAGTTAATATAAGTAAAAAAACAAATAACGGGCCATGTTTCCAAGACGTCTGTCTCATACTGTTGCGTGCGCTTAATTTATCACCAGATACCGTTGATTGGTTTCGTTCATACTTATGTAATAGGCAACAGTACGTAAGTTTTGACAATATGTTGTCCTCTTATTGTTTTCTACAATCTGGGGTACCACAAGGTTCTGTCAGCGTTGCTATTTTGTTTTTTTATTAATTCCGTCTCATCACTTCTTTTCTGTTACTATCATCTTTATGCCGATGATCTACAGTTATACGTAACGACACCAATTAACAACGTCGCTAATGCTATCCAAACATTAAATTCCGAAATTTATAAAATTGCAGTATGGTTTCATATGGACTTTTAATAAATCCGAGCAAATCGCAGGCTGCTATTATCAGCAGCTCCCAGCAATGGCACAAAATCAGTCCCGAATCCCATCCTTCTTAGTGGTATTGCGCTTCCACTGCTCCCAACGGTTAAACATTTGTGGTTGTAATAGATAAGTCGCTCTCTTGGGTTCCTCAAGTAGCAGAAGTGAGTCGAAAATTTTTCTCCACCATTGGCTCTCTCAGGCGTTGTAAAAAGTTTTTGCCGTATAAAATCAAACTCGCCTTGCCGACTCCGTTTATTTAAATATTTCTGAGGAACTGTTAAATAAACTAAAGCGCTTGCAGAACATGTGTAGTCGCTTCATATTTGGATTACGTAAGATCACATTTCCCAGCGTAAAACACTAAAGTGTGTACAGTTGCGTCGAAATGTACATGTCCTTTCTTCGCTTTATACCATACTCTACCATCCTCAAACTCCAACTTACCTCAAAGAGCCGTTTGTGTTTCTTGGCTCAAATACACAATCAATTTGCGCTCTAAGCAAGATCATAAATTGCTGATTCCTCTGAGTTGTACTAAAAAAATACATGGAAAAAAGCAGTCAAACCATTTGGTACCTTTCACGACGAAGGTTGTGGGTTCGATTTCCACCCAGGACAGCCATTTGTGTCCATGAACATGTCTGTTTGTTCTGAGTCTGGGTGTAATTATCTATATAAGTATGTATTTACAAAAGAAAAGTAGTATATGTAGTATATCAGTTGTCTGGTTTCCATAGTACAAGCTCTGGTTAGTTTGGGATCAGATGGCCGTGTGTGAATAATGTCCCGGTTTATTATTATTATTAAATCCCCGCCTCGAGAAATCATCAAGCTGAATACGTACACATTTTTAAGAGTTGCGTGTGTAGTTATTTATTTGTTATATAAGTATGTATCTGTTTTTATATATTTATGTATAAGAGTATGTATGTTACATATATTCATCAAATTTCCAAGTATTTAATAAATTTTTAATTATAAGTTGATCGCACACTACGCCCAATTAATGTTTCTGGCTAAAAAACAAAAAATATGTTTCTCTTCACAGAGGTTGCTTGGAAGAGATCACTGTAAGTGATAAGGCCGCCTTTGCATACTATATATATATCTGTTCTTTTATATTTTTGTAAGTAAAGGCTTAATAAATGAATAAAAACGTGTAATGAATGAACGATGAGCCATCACTCATACATAGAAGCCGTTGACAGGACCCAATTAATACATGTAAAGTACGCAGGTCGTGTGCTGTATGCATAATATTATATTCCCTTAGTACTGAAGTAGTAGTTACTGTGGGCGAATAGATTAATTGGAGAATGTTTATACCTTATTTATTAAAAAAATTAAGATAAAATCTTTATTTTAAGCTAACAGACAGCTAGCTACTAATATTAATAATATATGAGAACTATTTTGCGTCATTTTAATGACGGCATTATTGATTATTTATTCAGTAATTCCGCATGCAGTTAGCCTTCGAGAACCACGGTGTTTATTATTCACTGTGTTACAATTAGATTTATACGGTACGGTAACAGCCTGTAAATGTCCCACTGCTGGGCTAAGGTATCCTCTCCATTTTCGAGGAGAAGATTTCGAGCTTATTCCATTACGCTGCTCCAATGCGGGTTGGTGGTATACACATGTGCCAGAATTATACACATGCTGATCAGTGAAATTATACACATGCTGGTTTCCTCTTCCGAAGTTTTCCTACACCGTCAAGCACGAGATGAATTATAATCACAAATTAAGCACATGAAAAACTTCAGTGGTGCCCGGGTTTGAGCCCACGATCATCGGTTAAGATTCACGCGTTCCTACCACTGGGCCTATACTATATATAATATAAAAATTATATAAAAAATATCGTCAATATTAATCAACTAAATTCTCGATTCCTCTAATATTATTGCATTTTTATGTATAACGCATGAAAGATGCTACTCACGCTGTCTTTTTTTAAATAAGGGACAATTCTACTAACAAATGGTCCCTTTATCGCAATCGAATCGAAGCGTAATCGTTGCCGGTTATCCGTTTTCCTATTCTTTAATTTAATTACCGACTATTGCCATAAAAGCTAACAATTATGTTTAGTTTTCACACAACGGTATATGTTAACATATTATCACCCCTAGCTTCGATATAAAAACTTTTTACTCACTTTCCAAGTCCCCAAGCCGATGACAGGGCACGTGCGGCCGTTGTTGAACACGAGTTGAGGTGCTCCCGTCATTTCAAGATATACAAGTGTATCGAAGTACTTTCAGCAAAGCACTGAGCACAATTTGCGACCTTATCTTTTTTTATTTACGATATAGGTAGTTAAGGAACTGTTTCTCTAATGCGATTGTCATATTTTTTTTATTTTACTTTTTTATGTATTCGTTTCTATAATTAGATTTTAGATATTTTTATTTATTATATGATAATTTTTAACGCAATTCAATATAATATTGATGATGAACCATGATGATGATGATGTCCATGGACACCTGTAACTCCGAAGGGCTTTCAGGTGCGTTGCAGAAATACTCATGAGTTACTTACCGTGGAGTAAGATCATGGGTTCAAACCCGGGCAAGCACCACTGAATTTTCATGTGCTTAACCAGTGACTATAATTTACCTCGTGCTTGTCGGTGAAGGAAAACATCGTGAGGAAACCTGCATGTGTCTAATTTCACTGAAATTCTGCCACATGTGTATTCCACCAACTCGCATTGGAGCAGCGTGGTGGAATAAGCTCCAAAACCTTCTCCTCAAAAAGGGAGAGAAGGCCTTAGCCCAGCAATGGGACATTCACAGGCTGTTACTGGTTATGGAAGAGCGGGACCAATAACTTAGTAGGAGTATACCAATTTTCAAACTATAGTGTATGTGTATATATATATTTATATATTATTTTATACAACGTTATTCTTTTCATGTCGTAAGACGTTTTGTGAACTTTATGTAACTTTTAATTTTTTTAACTTCTTTTTCGTACAACTCCCATTTTCCCATACCTATTCACACCCACACGCAATCTTAAGACACGTACGAAACGATTCGCTTCCTCGTTTCTGAGACGCACCGCTACGGTCTGGAATGGTATGGATACCTTCAAGTCAAGAGTGAATACTAGGTAAACGCGCTCCACCTTAGACTGTATCATCACTTTCCATCAGGTGTGATAACAGTCAAGCGCTAGATCATATATTAAAAAAAAAGTGTTTTTGTAGTAAACAATATGAAACTGCCATGACGACCGTCGCGTCGTACGTAACGAAACTCCAGCTTAAATTTTAATTAGAAGAAGAACTAGAAGCCTTGATACTCCACCCATGACGTGGCACGGTAGAACTTATTTATAGTGGAATTTTTTTTTATACAATAGACTATAAAAAAGTTTGTATACAATTGAATATAATTTCATTAGTGATATGATGAATCAATAAATAAAAGTATTCATAATATTTTAAGAACATTCATTTATATTTTCCCAAAAACTTATTTATATTGTTATTAATTTCTTCCGAAGGGTCGTGTCCTAGCGGCTCGCCTTGATCACGTGATGATTATCGTGGTTGGGACTGGCCCTGCCGAAATCATCGGCCGGCCAGGCTGGCGTTACGTCACTTCTGCTTGGACTCTCGCTTGTGGCAGATATCTAATAATACTTCAGTTGCTCAGTTTTTCAGATTCCTTACGTGTCAATATACGATTACTTTATTGTTGTATAGATGTTTTGATTTATCTCTTTAAAAAACCTATTTCCATCCTGATTCCTAAATATATAAGAAAGAAGTACAGCATTATATTATATTTTTTATTTCGCTGGAATAACGCATTTATGCGTTTCCCTCACATGAAGTGGGAAGTATGTGGTACTCGCCTAGAACGTCCAGTGTAAGCCCACCCACTAAAAAACCAGCGGTATCCTCACCCCATCGCTGTCTCTTCGGGGGACGTCATGAGATGCTTGCGCATACCTTACCGTGACGCCCCGAAACTTTAGCTCCTATTTCAATATATATTTATAGTATGTAATGGAAAGCGCCTTTTAAAGCGTTATCAGCAAAGAAAAATCTTAATGTTCAGCTTTAATATTATTATTCAACTTAAAATTTGAATTTTTTAATTAATTACTATTTATTGTTTTCTTATTAAAATTATTTTATTATGTATTTTTAATGTGATAAATGAAATGAGTGCACTCGTTAATTATAATATTTACAGCTTTATTTTCAATGTTATTAATTATTATTATTTATTTATTTTAATTTTTTTTCTATAGAAATGTGGTAACAATTTTTAGTAATTTAGTATTATAAAAAATATTGCTTATGTTATAATCTGTTTATACTGTACCTTAATATGCATGTTGTGGCCGTCTTTAAAAGTCGCACATTTTATGTAAGTTGAATGTGTTTGTTTTTTTATTACATGTAAAAGTGTGGTGACTGCTGATGGTCCTTAATAAAATAAAATTAAATTAAATGGAATAACGATCATATTGCTGTTTGAAAAACTGCGTGGACTGGCTGGATATATATTTTTTTTATCTTAAAAGAAATTACTTATCAGCTAATATTTATCATCTACAAGCAAAACCGTTAGCAGACTTGAAAAGACAAAAGTTGAGCTTGTATTATATATAATAAAACCTATTCCAAAACGTGCTGAATCTTCTAATATGAGTTATATGTATAGTAAAGTAGTTTTTTCAATTAGACATTACATAATATATATATATTTTCTTGTTACGTTATAATATACCCTATTTATTGATGTGTAAACACTTTAGCGCTCGGTTACCATGGTAACTAACTGAGACTTCGAGCGTCAGACGAGTAAGTGTAAGACTTCGAGCGTCAGATGACGTCAGCGTAAGATTTGTTGTTGTAAGTGCGTTAATGTGTGCGTGATATAAATACACGGTAGGGGCTACACATTTATGTTAATACATAAATTCTGGGCATTTTTCTAATATATATATATATATTTTTAAATGAGCATTTTTATTAATTGCTTATATTCGTAATAGGTATTAAGCAGTTTTAACATTCATTGCTTCACTAAATAATTATATGTTTCGAACAATGTATTCATTTTACTATGCTATCAACTACATAACTAATTTTTCATTCGAAGACTTCTTATCAAGTGTTTTAAATGAGAAGTATATACTTAATTGTTTTTTAGACGGGCCGGTTAGCGTGGTTGGTACTTGCCTTTCACGCCGAAGGTTGTGGGTTCGATTCCCACGCAGGACAGACATTTGTGTGCATGAACATGTCTGTTTGTCTTGAGTCTGGATGTAATTAATACAAGTATGTATTTACAAAAGAAAAGTAGTATATTTAGTATACCAGTTGTCTGGTTTCCATAGCACGAGCTCTGCTTAGTTTGGGATCTGATAATTATTATACTATTTTATTAGGTAGTAAATTAAAGGAAAGAGCTCACGGGTAATTCTTTTTGCAACATGCTATGGACACTACTTTAGTTTTTAAACGTTGATTTGTGGTTTCTCAGTGAAGCCGAGTTAAGTGGAATAGTGTTGTATTATAAATTAAAGGTAAATTAACAAGAACAGTTTATAGTGCGTAATGCAGCACAACAATTAGAAAATCGCGTCAATCAATCAATCACTCAACAGCCAATCGTTGTCCACTGCTGAACATAGGCCTCTCCCAAGGTGCCCGCCACCTTCTTAAGGTCGTCGGTCCACCTGGCTGGAGGGCGCCCTACGCTGCGCTTGCCGATTCGCGGTCTCCACTCTAGGACTCGTCTGCTCCAACAAAAAGAAAACAAAAAGAAAAAGAAAATCGCGTGCAATTTGTAAATCTACAATTTGATTACCTTTATTTCTACTCCGATTGGAATAGGATATGAATAGTACAAGAAGTCTTGACATTGCGGAATCAAAAATAAGAATAATTCTGTTCTAGATATTTATTATCTTTACAAAATTGATTATATTAATGTCAATATTTTGATTAATATGTTATTTTGATTTTTATTATAAAATATTAATGTTATTATGAAAAGAAATCATTTTTGAATTGTAATTAAAATATTTTAAATGGGAAATTTGGTAAGTGAATAATATTAAATATTGAATAGACTAGCTTTATAAGTTTCGGTGGTAGAACTCTGGTTTCTTTAAGCTTAGTAACATCTGTTCTGCTGCTGCTGTGTACCATTATGTAAATGATGTCGGCTGACCGTCACGAGCAGTAGCTGCACTGCTTGAGATGCTTATAATCATAGAATAGAATAGAATAGAATATGCTTTATTGTACACCAAAAGAGTTACGGAACCATTTTAAACACAAACACAAAAGAAACGAAAACTATTTTGTACAAAAGGCGGTCTTATCGCTAAAAGAGCGATCTCTTCCAGACAACCTTTGAGTGAAGGACATGAAATAAATAAATAAATAAAGCGGTAAGGAGGTGTACTAATCATCTCAATTTTTTATTTTTTAAATAAATATATATATATATATATACACAGTTACTATAGCTAAATATACATACATATAAATAAATAATATGTACATAAACATACATATATAATATATAAAACAAAACATTAAAAAAAATGTTATTATGATAATAATAATAATAAATAGCAATAAAATGCGGCAGATAATAAAACAACACTCCCTGATAATTATAAAGATAAATAATACGCCTTGAGTCGGATTTTAAATGTGCTAATAGTTTGAGATCGTCTTAAGTGGAGTGGTAAAGAATTCCATAGGCGAACTGCTTGGACAGAGAAAGAATTGGCATAAAAAGAAGAAGAGTGAGAAGGAATTTTAAGAATTAGATTATCGTCAGAACGTAGAGTGCGGCCGTGCGAGTCCTTAAGGAATTCAAAACGGTGTTTAAGATAGTGCGGAGAATCATAATCATCATTTTATTTGCATGAAATGTAGTTTTACAGTTGTTATTATTTCTTAATACATTTCGCCCACGATATGCAAGCAATATTTTCTCTGGAGGCAAAATGTCTATCTTTTTATTGAAGCATGTTACAATAAACCGAACCGTTAAGCGGTTAGAAATAACTATACTTATCGTTGTATTTTCTATGTGACGATCTGTTTTTATGGTGTAAATGAAAATTTTATATCACATACTGTATGATAAGTGGCTGATAACTACCTGGACTGGCTTGCACAAAGCCTTAATCAAACATAGTATATTCCCTCGTTGGTCTAGTGGCTTGATATAAGGCCGCAGACCCGGTGGTCCTGGGTTCAATTCGTAGGTCGGGCCAAAGAAAATTCTCAGTAGGAGCCCGGAGTCTGGAAGTTGGAAGTGTGTACACTCCTGTGCCCTTGAAAGCACGTAAAGCCGTTGGTCCTGCGCCTGAACTCTTTCCGGTCGTGTCGGATTGCCGTCCCATCGGATTATGAGAGTTAGGGAATAGAGAGTGCACCCGTGTTTGCGCACACACTTTTGCACTATAATATCTCCTGCGTAGTTGGCTAATCTCTCTTGAGATTTGCCGCCGTGGTCTGGAGGACATTATTATTATACAGTAACAACTCCAAAATACAAAATAAAATGTGAAAGTTTAGTTACAATTGACTTTACCACGAATCATTTGATGAGTACGAGCTCGTGGTATCCACTCAGGCGCCTTCACAAAGCTCATTCAGGCCAAGTTTTGAAAATCATAAATAAACTTTATTCTGACGAACCGGTTGGCGTGTTTGGTAGATAATTGCCTTTCACGCCGATGGTTTTAGATTTGATTCCCACCCAGGACAGACATTTGTGTGTATGAACATGTCTGGGTGTAATTATCTATATAAGTATGTATTTACACAAGAAAAGTCGTATATGTAGTAATCAGTTGTCTGATTTCCATAGTACGAGCTCTGCTTAGTTTGGGATCAGATGGCCGTATGTGAATAATGTCCCAGGATATTTATTTATCTATTTATTCAAATAGGGTTGTAACTATATATTATTATATAATAGTACCTGGGCGACTATGCTTCTGTCGACTTTAATAGTGATTATAATGTTTTTTTTTTTTTTTGAGGAAGTACGCAGTCAGTATATAATTCAAAATTTGAGCCAAATCGTCGTCGGCGATCAATTGTCGTTTTGTTTATACCTAATATTTATAGTTACATGTATATACAAAAATTCCTCATTTAATATTATAATATAAGGTAGGTATTTTTAATAACTATATTTATATATCCTGTATGAAAATCGACGAATACTAACTCCAAGGTCTTTTATCAACTGCATACACTTTCCACATTCAACTAGGAAGCCTTATGTAAATGAAATAAGTTAACATTACTTAAAACTTATAAATACAGCCAGGTCAACAACCTGGTCGTGGAGGTAGTCCATTTGGTGGACAAGGTGGCCCATTTGGAGGTCCGGGAGGAAGTCCATTTGGAGGTCCGGGAGGAGGTCCGGGAGGAGGTCCATTTGGAGGCCCAGGAGGAAGTCCATTTGGAGGTCCGGGAGGAGGTCCTTTTGGAGGTCCAGGAGGAGGTCCATTAGGAGGTCCAGGAACTGGTCCATATGGAGGTCCAGGAGGTGGCCCATTAGGGGGCCCAGGCCCTACGGGTCCCGGAGGATATCCTGGCCTTGGGCAAGGTCCTCAAGATTCTGCTGGATATCCCGGTGGTCCGCCCGTCGCTAATGTGTCTCCACCACCGTATGGGCAACAAGGTCCTGGAATGCCTGGAGAGGTACTCTTTGTCATTTTTTTTACGTTATAACGTTAATTAAAAATGGTCAACTGTAGCTTGCAAAGTATTATAACAAAGTGAAATAACAATATAAAACGATATATATGTATGTTTTTAAGCTCGGCAAAGACCTGCTCTCCTCTTAAGGAGAGGAATTGGAGTTCCAATGCAGTTTAGGTTCGCGATATAAATGTCGCAGAATATCGGCACAAGCAGGTTTCTTCACGATGTTTTTTTTTCATTGAACACCAGATTAATTAATTATAAATGCAAATTAAGCTCATATAAAACAGTTGTTCTTGCTTCTGATTTATCTGATCTTCAACATGGTCTTCGTCCAGAGCTTTATAAGAAATTATAATGTATTTGGTAAAAGTTGGTTCCATTATCATATTTGAAATGCATAAATTTTCGTAGGATGTTAAAACTTGGTCGGTATGTACAAAGTTGCCGAATTCATCGGTTAAGCAGCGATCTCTTCCAGGCAAGCTTTGGGCAAAGGACCAAGGGAGGAAGGGAGGGAAACTATCTTTAGTTTATTGTGTGGGAAAGGATACAATGTAATAAAAACATCTTACGCTTTGATAAACAATCATCTTAAAAAACGAACATGTTTTAGGTCACATCTGCACCAGGTTACCAGCAAGGATATCAACATGGCTATGGCTATCCCCCGGGACAAGGCTACCCTCCGCAGGGCTATCCTCCACAAGGCTATCCGCCTCAAGGTTATCCTGGACAGGGATATCCTGGTAAGTAACGAATTGTAATAAGGTGTATGATTAAAGAAACAGTTCGTCTTAAGAGGAAATTTTATGAACTTTTTCCACAATGTTGCCTCATCTTATCTTAGTAAACATTTGTATAAAATTCCATTCAACTTCCTCCTAAAAATCTAGTTTTTCCCACGAAATTTTTTATCAAAAAGAAGATGAATTATTACATAAATATATATTTGTCCTTATGAACCCGAGCTTCTTGTTACCACCCAAATCTTCAGTCTACTTGAACCATCTTAACCGACTTCTAATGAAACTGAACGAACAAATATCGATTTAATAGATATTTCCTATCTTCCTATTACAGGGCACCGTCCTCCGCCTAGTTTGGCTGAAACGGCGTGCTGCGGCACGTGCATGGCATGTCTCACCTGTCTATTTTGTTCATGTTGCCAGGTTATATATATATTTTAAAAAAAATTAAATACATACAATCATAACATACATTAATGGGGTTCCGCAGGAAACAAATCATGGTCCATTTATCGTCCTCATTTATATACATTTATATAAATGAGGACATTCTCGAGTCATTACTCGATAGCAAACAATAGATATTTATATTATTTGCTGATGACACAACTATTTTCTAAATTAAAAAGGGCATTATAATTATCCTTTTTCTAATTGACTTTAAGGGCTTAATGGGAGCAGCAATGGGCAACGAAGGGCCTGGTGTGGGAGATGACGGGGGTCCTGCGGGTACAGCAAATGTCTCACCACCTGCAGGATTATGTAGCCACTCGAGCCTTTCGTGATGGTTACAACGTTGTGTTACTTAGAATAAAGCTAATTGAAATGAACTCAATTTAACATAAAACTATTAATGTAGTAGCGATCGAGATACTTTGTAAGATGATTGATGTGTAAACATCTTAGCGCTTGGTACACGGTGGAGGCTGAGACTTCGAGCGTCAGAGTAAGCGTAAGATTGCGAGTGTCAGATGACGTCAGCGTAGGATTTGTTATTGTAAGTGCGTTAATGTGTGCGTCAGCATACGGTACTAAGACTGAGCTCACATATTTACACAATCATCAATTCTCGTGAATAACTTTGCCCTTACATTATACATATACCGAGGAATATTTAATCACGAATCGGAATCGAAGATTGATTTCGCGTTTATGATAATTGTGTAAAATTTGTATAGTTAATAATAATATTATGATCACTCAGGATTCTTTATTATATAAAGTAAAATTATCGCTAAAGAATATGTAAGTATTAATTTTGAACTTGATTTTAAAATCAATCTCAGAGACTAAAACACATTACAATAAAAAAAAAAAGTAAAAATAAACCTACAATTTACATATTCTCTGCGATTTGCTAATCGCTCTGTTATATTACGCAATACAAACAGTCCTTGATTAATATATCTTTATTTATAATACGACACAATTAAATTTAACTACTGATATCTATTTTATTTTTACTGTAAAATTAAAATTATTATCGTGACATTAAAAACTCCCTTTTGTACGAATCCTTACTGAATACCGTTAACGTACCATAGATTATGTAGATCTCGACCAATTACTTTATTTCAATTCAAGGTTAAAATTATTTATTAATTATTATTATTATTATTATTATTATCCTGCCATTAGAAGTGGATGTACGTACTGATAATAATTATTATTATGGCGGTTATTGTTGATAGCTTACCTCTATGTTAAGTTTAATTAAAAATTGGTAAATTATTGTTTTAACACGCTTCTAATAAAGTAAAAATAGTAAAAGTAAATAACAGTACTTTTTAATTTGATTTGATTTCTGGTTATTTACCACAATTTCAAAACGAATTACAATAAATTCGTTTCTTTTTTGCTCAATTAAAAGGAAACGGTTATAACTTTTTAAACATATTGAAAAGCGATTTAAATAAATTATTTATAAAAAAAAATCGAAGGCAACTTTTATCAAGAATTCCACAATATTTTTACGTTAGGTAATGTTGTAAATTTATAGATTTTTTTTAACTTTATCGTTCATTGACGCGTGTTTTTTAATGTTTTATGGCTGTTACATTGGTTGTAATTCGACTTAGGTTATGGATCATTTACTTATTATATAACGAAAAATTATTATATTCGTATTATTGTATATAAATAAGATTTGTACCATGTTGAATAAAATTTAATATAACACGGCTTATAAAATAATAATATAATAATTATGGAGAAAGAATGTAGTTTTTTATTTATGTTTTGTTTTGCAAATACTTATAAAATAAAAAAAACATTTTAAAAAAGCATGTACTCAGTTGAGTTAATATCGGTAACAAAATATAGGGTCATATTGTCAGAGATCAAAAATAAAGCGGTAATATCTTAGTGAGATGCTTCGGCGATTAGATTTTGTAGGCAAGAAATATATTTAAATATTCTATTAGTTCCACGTGTAGGTCTGCCATAACATAATTAAACCATGTAGGTTTTACTAATATCGGCTAGCAAGCCTTTTTGTTATGACAGAATAAAAAAAGAAGAACAAGAAATTCGAATTCAAATATAACCACAACATCATTTGTTCCGGGAAGACATAAATCATCTAACATGGGCAAAATTTTCAAGTAAACTAAATAAAATATCAAAATTTTTCAAGTAATAGAAACAATATTCAAAAACATTGTAACAAATTAAAACCAATAATGGCGCTTGTATTACGGAAAGCTGTTTTAACGAAGAACGTTGCGTTCTTGAAATGCATCAAGGGGCGCCCGTTGGCTACCACAAATAATAAGAAGCATGCTGCACCCTTATGTAAGTAATATTGTACCTATTTATTAAAAATCACATTCGGGTTAGATATAAATAAGATATTATTTAATTGGAATCCTTTTTAATGTTAAGGGAATTGAAGTCATTTGAAAACTCCCACTAAAATTGCTTGAGCCAATAATTAAAATTTAACTACAAAATGATAATAAGTTGGATTTAAATGGACTTGCATCGTAATAATGTTTAATGCGAAGCCATCGTTACAATGCACCTTACTTCACCTGCAAATGTACTCGTAAATATAAATGTAAAGTTTTTGAAGCATTACTTGAGAAAAAACGTCAATCGTTTTTTTTGACATATGACTGCTTTTTTAACTGAATGTCTAGGCATTTGTTTTTTCTAAATGTTAATTTGTAAGGTTTTCGCTGGTGTCGCGTCTGTGTTATTTCGGAGAACGGTGGCCGCTGCCGAAGGACTTCCATCTATAATACTCGACTCGACCCTCGTTCTTCGAATAGCACTGATCACCACCAGCTCACTATCGGCGAGTATTATATGTATGGATGTTCTTTGCAGTGGCCCGCCGCAGCGCGGTGTTAGGCTGCGCTGAGGCGCGTCTAACCTGTTGCGGTGACTATTACCCACAAATTCGCGGCTATGCTGAGAAAAAGAGCGAAGGTAACAATGAATCAACGTGCGGCTGCCCTTGTGGTCCATGTGGGCCTTGCGGACCTTGTGGACCCTGCGGACCATGCCGATGTCCCTGCCCACCCTATGGACCTTGTGGACCCTGTGGACCGTGTGGACCTTGCGGTCCTTGCGGGCCTTGTGGGCCATGCGGACCATGTGGACCGTGTGGTCCATGTGGCCCTTGTCGCTGCCCAGGACCTTGTGGACCATGTGGACCCTGTGGGCCTTGTGGCCCCTGCGGACCTTGTGGACCTTGCGGCCCAGGTTGTCCATGCCCTTGTCCACCAAAATGCCCGCCACCAAAGAAATGCGAAGCCGCCGGTATTTGTCCAATGTGTGGAGCACAACCCCTAGCTACAGCGGTAGCTGCATCAGCAGCATCGCCAGGAGCACCTCCACAAGAAGCACAACACACTACTCACGGATCGTCAAGAGCTCCTTTAAAAGAGAAAAAACCTCGAATGGTTTCCAATCCTATAAAAATAATACCATGATGTTGTAAAACATTTTTTGTATGAATAAATGCTTTAAATTTATATTACATTATATTTATTTATTTTTTGTCTAATTTGCATTATTTATTATATAAACTTTGGTAGGTATTACTTGATAAAAGAACAGTTTTTTTTAGTCCGGACTAAAGCGAGGTCTGTGTAAAATAATTTTGAAAGATGTTATTCATACGTGTTATTTTTGACATATTCTTAAAATACGTATTTTTCATATCCCCGTGCACGTTTATATCACAATGAATTTCATCACAAGCACAACTAAAGGATCCTAGGGCTAAAAATTCAAATGAGTAATGCAACCTAATATTGACATAAATCGATATCACACAGCTGTTTAATGATAAAAAGTAATCTACACAGACCTTGGGAACTGCAGGAGAGTTTGTAAGCGAATAGCGCACGTCTTTTAGAATACCATAAACCATTACGTTTTAATTTTGTATAAATCCAGCACTCAAAACATTAGAATGTACATTTTTCAGTAACAACCGTGCAGCAACGAGGCTTGAGCAGCAAATCGTTTGGTCCGGTGCTTAAGAACATAGAATCGAAGCTTCCTTCCTTGGAAAACCACAAACGAATCGCATCTAATTTAGGGCTATCGACATCTTGTCCAAACATTGCAAAACAGAGGAAAATTGCGGCGCCCTTCAGTCTTGTTAGAAGTTTTAGTTCTACGACCCATTCAATATTTTTCAGAACGGATACTTACATTCCACTAGCGAAGAGTAATGTAACGTTAAAAAAATATTCCACTAAGCCATGTGCGCCGTGCTGTAAAAATGGTTGTCGTCTCCCTCCACCATGCAATACACCCCCTCAATGTATCCAATATATGACAGGCTATTATTACTATCCATATGGAACATGGTTTTGTGGTCCGTACCATGTAGCTGGGGCTTGTTGTCCCGGCGGCGCTAAATGTCCTCCGGGATCTTGTCCTAAATGTTGTGCTACATGTGTATGCTCAGTACCTAAAATGGAACCAAACAAATCTGATAAAACGATGGATAAATATAAAGTGACCTGTGCTGAAACTGTGCCCGCAGAACCGTCTTGGGAAATCCTGGCTAAGACAAAGGAAAAGAAAGGCGATTCGAAATTGATCACAAATACAGCGAGCGAGAAAAAGGAATCTGTTTGTAAGAAGAAACCTTTGCCTCCCGTTTTAGCTTCGATATTACATCCCTTTTCACAGGGACACAGATCAACTTTAAGACCAGGTATAGAAAGTACATATCCAATGTACTATCCTAAAACAAAGTCGAACTCGTATCATACGAAAGTCGATCCAATGGATTCAGTATATCGTAATAAATCGATTCAGCACACAAAACATAATAGGAATCTTACTAACCAAGCTAAATATAATTTTACAAGTCCACGCGAAAGAAATGTTCCAAGCAAGGAGAGAAGAGGAAGAGCCTTTGACAAGTTGAGATTGTATAATCATACAATCGTCCCCAAGTATATGAAGGCTAATCGTAAGCCGCGCGTTGAACCAGATTTTGAGCAATACGATGTATAAAATTAGTATTAAATATTGTTACATGAATTCAACTTATAATAGTTATTCAACCGTATTTATGATTGAAAACAAAATAAACACTTGAAAATTTCTACATTGTTTTATTGAATTTGTAATTTTTTGATACCTTTATAAGTCTTAAGATGTTCATTGCTTATAATAGTTAATCATCCTTTCAGTACACAATGTAATGAAGAGGAGTTTGGCAAAGCGAATACAGAAAGCTGCCATTTCTGTAGCTAAGCCCAAGGATATTGAACTGCAAAGAGAAATAATCAAATTTGGCAAAATTACCAAGAGTGCGTCATGCCCAAGTTTTGTACACGCGAGAAAAGAACAGTCCATAGCTTCCAGTTTACGAAAAACTACTTCAGTATTGTGTCTCAGGGGATGCAAATCACTCGAAACATTAAGATGTAGACCAGATTTAATGCAAATAAATATTATCCAACACAGAGCAGCTTCAACCAGTGCAACTGAAAAGACTGAAGATGCAGTTAAGGCTTTAGGTAGCACCTGTGCCTGCCCTGCCGCCTGTTCTTGCCTTCCACCACCATGTAACACACCTGCCAAGTGTCTCCAGTATATGACAGGCTATTACTACTATCCATATGGCACTTGGTTTTGTGGTCCTTATCACGTGTCCACAGGTTCATGTCCTGTTTCGGGCCCAGTTAAACCAGGTGGCCCGTGTGGACCGGTACTACCAAGCCCAGGGGATCCATGTGGTCCTGTATGTTGCGCCTGTAAACCACTCAGCAGCTGTGGCATATGTGGTATAGATGGATCTCTCCCGACTAACAGCAGTAACGCACATAATTCTTGGCAGTTTAATTATGCCAACACGTATAGTCCATATACCCAATATCCATATAATCCTTACGCAGAATACAACTCCTATAGTTCATATAACTCGTTTACGCCATATGGATACTACAATAGTTTCAATGGTGCAGCTCCCAAATATGGACCTTGTATCGACGTTCCCATCGTGCCTGTTCCAATAGCGAGTGAAGAGACAGAATCACACCCGACAAACTCACAACAAACCACAATGCAAGCTCCGAAAAGTGCTATCAGTTGGCCTTTATCTAAAGCCAATATTAATCAAGACACAAAAGTATCTGCATATAAAACTCCTGACACTAACCCTCCCATCAACTCTCCAATTAATTCTCCAATGAATACTCCAATAAAACCTCCAGTGACTTCTCCAGTGAACCCTCCCGCCAACCCTCCATATACCACAAATATAACCCCAAAACCAACTTACCCACCTTCGAACTTAAATTCAAAACCTAACGTATCAAAAGGAAATCCTTATATGAAACCAAGAATTAATGCGCGCACTCTACAGCCGTCTAATTCAATTGGTATATGTTATTTTTCTACTAAATTTATAAGAAAGTATCATAAGAATAGAAAAGTAGCACTCAATGTAATACCAAGTGGTGTAAAAACGAAAATGTCTTCAAATTTAAACAGATCTACGGGAAAAGATTTAAGCAAAGTAAGGTATAAGTCTATTGACTATTGGGGTCTTCTTAGCAATGGAAAAGATTGAAAAAACCCACCACTACCTTAAATTTACAAATTTATTATAAGTCAAACAACAGCCGAGCCATTCAGAAAACAAAAAAATTAAATATTTTTTTTAATTAAATATTAAAATAATTGAATATAAATTTTAGTTCTTAATCAGCAACTGTAAGCAACTAATGTATTAAAAAAATAAAATATATAAACTCAAGTTTTTATTTGATTTTTAGGAATATGCTATTTTTAATTAAATAAAAAGTTATATTGGTACTATAGTGCCAAGTTTGGATGTAATTTCAATTTCACCGCGATCGGAAATCGACATAATTATGCAGGTACCTCACGAAGTTTTTATTCACCGTCAAATGCGAAATATTTTTTATGAATACAGACTGAATAAAAACCCGATAACGTGCTGCTCACCTGGATGCACATTTGTAGTCTGATGACAAAGAACAATATAAACACTTGCATTTAAATTATCGATTTTCAATTTGGATTACGCGTAGTGATGTCTGCAATGTTTAATCGTATATTCGCATAGGCGAAACTAAAAATGGGTTAATCATTTTTAGCTAAATATATTTATTTGTTCATTTTCAAACAAAATCATTCGCTTTGTAACATCAATATATACTAATTGTCGATTTAATTTAATCGCTTATTCGTTTAGGAAGTTTAATAACACGAATGTAATATATTATATGCGTTACGATTTTAAAGCTTTACCACTCCTTATTACCTGTTAATTGTTGGTAATTAAGCTTAAAAAAACTATTAAAAATTGTACCTAACATAATACCTACCTTACCTAATTTATCGAAGCGATTATTTTTTCCATTGTCTCATTTTAATTTAAACTTTTTATTTGTTACAATGTTGTTTAATTAGGTCAATTAAAATATAATCAAATCCATGAAAACCGGATTTATTTAAAAAAATGGATTTTTGCACTTTTGTTTTTGGAATCAATCTCTAGCGAAGCTACCGGCCGCCATTTTGGGATCAATGTTGTTCCGCCATTGCAAAATGTGGTTGTAGTGTTTGCCAAAAAACATTGAATTTAGGCATGCGGACATAAGTTTTTGTGCATATTCAGTGATAATTTTTTAAAATGGAAGACGAATATATGAATACTCAGGACTCGAGTATGAACGATGTTATTAATCGCAATAGTGAAGCTAGCGATAATATAAGTGATGCATCCAAAGACTTCGTTGATCCAGCTAGTTATGACGAAAGTTTTGAAGATGAAGACGGCGGAAACGGTTTTCGTGGTGGTCGAGGCGGTCGAGGAAATTTTAGGTAAGACTTTACTATACTTTTAACCCAAACAAGAAAGATTCAAACAATTTACAATTTGCTCTATGATCTTAAGCTTTATTCTACAATAAATTTAGTTATAATGAAAATGAGCAATATTGGCTTATAGCTTAGATTAATTTATATTATACTATTAATATTTAAACACATTTTCAAAATTTTATATATTATTTAAACCTCATATCTCAATACATTATCGATTTACAAAAGCTAGCTATATAAAAATGTTATAAAATTTATACAATTAACTCAAATAATGTGTTAATTTTTATACTAATAAGTAGTGACAATATATTCAGCTTTTAATTAATTTTCATTACATTTAATTATAATCTCTCTGACTTCTATACTAATCAAATATATGCAAATGTAAATATACGTAAGGCATACATTCATTACATAAATATACCATATCACTCAACATATCATAATTGTGTTGAACGGCAGAAACAATTAATAGATTAGTAGCATTTCCCTGTTGCATCCCTATTCTGGTCTGGTTTGGTCTGGGCAAACTAATTATTCCTTTTGTTACTGCAGTGAACAATACAGAGTCATATCTTTTAGATGGTGCAAATGATACAGAAGTATAATTTGGGCTTAGATATGAATGCTTAATGTATATTGTTTATTTTTAGTTTTTGTGTCTTGTTTTTATCTTGCACAATGTCGGCTGGATTGTGACATTGAAGTAAATGTATTAGTTGATTGTAGATATTTTTATATGAAATGTAATTAGTTGAAATACTCCCTACATACAATTACTGCTGTAAACCAGCAACAGAGATGTTATACATGCATGCAAAGATATATCATAATTGCTATTTAACGAGTTTGCTTGTTTAAAAGAAGTTGTAAATTTAAATAATTAAATATATAGTTCCGAGCGAGGTGTGTCAAAAATTCATCTTGTTATCCATCAATAACTATGTTGACGTTACACTTTATTTACCATAGCAACAATGCAATAGACAATGATTATTGATTTAATTTTTTATTCCAATGAAGACAAGGAGATTAATTAGTAACTATGATTGTTGAAATGATACTAGCTTTGCGACTTCATAACTTTTTTTTAAATACTCATTAATCAAAAGCAGATAGGAGTAAATTTTAGAAATAAAAAGCAAGCAAGTTTTATTTCATCATTATGGCCTTTTATTAATACTATTGTGTGCTTATGTGTGGTCCTATTTTATGTCTGTATAGCCTATTCTCAGAAGGGAGGGGAGTGTCACAGACGAATAAACAACTCCAATTGAATTGACATAACATAATCAAATCTAAATAATCCATAGTATTCATTATGGATTTATGAAAAAAATTATTTTTGAATGATGACAAAGTTATCAGAATTTTGCATGTAACATTAAAGTGGATGTAAGTACTAAAAGTGAATTAGTGCTGTATAAGTAAGGATTTTAATTGAGAACTATTTGTATAATATAGCAGAGCTGTTAGCAAATTGCATAGAAGGTGTAAATTTAAGTCTTTTTATTCTCCTCGATTGGATTAACATCTTTGTAACTTTTGCCTGTAATTACACTGGCTCACTTTTTTGTTTAAAAATATGGCAACACAAAGTATTATTATTTGGCAGTAGAATACATGTATAGAATAATTTGTAATTTACTATTATTGTTGCCTTGTTGGTCTAGTGGCTATATGTAAGGCTGCAGACTCTGAGGTCCTGGGTTCAATTCCTAGGTCGGGAATAGAAAGTTAGGAATAGAGAGTGCCCCTGTATTTGCGCACACGCTTGTTCACTATAATATCTCCTGCGCAATTGGCTAATCTCTCTTGAGATTAGCCAATTTCTCATTTCTCTTTCTCATTTCTTTATTTATGTATTTTTGGGTAATATACAATTATAGTTTTAATTGTATGTAATATGTATTGCATATATCAGTTAAGTTACTACTTGAAAAATCTCTTTGTTAGATTAATTACATATGTATGAAATTTTGATTTTTACCTTTTTTGAGTATATTTCTCTGTTTTAAACAATTATTGAGCTAATTATAAGTGTTTAATGAAATAAACCTGTGAAACTTTAATAAACATTGCGTTGGAATGGTATTGAAATTTTTGATACCAATATGTACCTATTGGTCTGTAGCAGTACAGATAAGGAACTGGATTGTAAATGGATCCGCCTATATCAACTCTCACTCGCACTATACATTATATACTTACATAATATTTTCGATGGAAAAAAATTCAAACATATGTATCTTAAAGTTTAACAAAAAATAAATGTATACAAATAATACTTTACCAATAAAACAATATATAAAATTAATCGAGATGGCCTAGTTTTTAGAACGCTTGAATCTTAACCGATAAACATGGGTTCAAATCTGGACAAGCAGCATTGAATTGTCATGTGCTTAATTTGTGTTTATAATTCATCTCGTGCTTGACGGTGAAGGGAAATATCGTGAGGAAACCTGCATGTGTCTAATTTCACTGAAAGTCTGCTATATGTGTATTCCACCAACCCGCATAGGAGCAGCGTGGTGGTACTTCTCCTCAAAAAAGGGGAGGAGGCCTTAGCCCAGCCGTGGGACAATCACAGGCTGTTACTACTTTCATATAATTGCATAGGAGTTGGCTGTTGATTATTACCCGTTGACTAGTCTCCGTTGAAAATCAGCTGGCTGCTGTGGTTGTAATCAGTCGATCACAACCATAGCAGCCATTTTCATCAACAGCCAGCAACAATATCAACATCATCTAGCATTGTGGCAAAAAAGCATCGCTCGGCTTCTTTCTCGACGGTGTTTCAGCATCTCGCTAATGTCTACGGAGCAGTAGAGCCTGGACAGCTTTGACAATCATATTTAGTACTAAATCTAATATAATTATTGTGTAATTTCTCATGGTATTTAAAATAAGTCTACTTTAACATTGTGTTCTTATAGGGGACGCGGCCGTGGCCCTCCTCCAGGTTGGATGAACGGTCCTCCTCCACCGATGCGTTTTCGCGGCAGAGGCTACGGCCCTGGCGGGCCGCCAATGAGAGGCCGAGGCTTTTTCCGAGGCCGTGGTGGACCTCGCTTTGGACCAAACAATGGACCGAACTTTGATAACAACTGGGGTCCCATGGGTCCCCCTCCTCCGGGTATGATGGGTGGTCCGCCACCGTTTGGGCCTCCGCCCGGTATGATGCCACCTGGCGGTCCCATGGGACCCCCGCCGAATATGATGGGCCAGCCCCCACCATTTGGACCTCCGGGAATGCCACCACCAAATATGGTAAGTTCCATCTCATAATTTACAACTGAATATAAAATTACGTGTACACGTTTCTGAAACAAGCAAACACACTAATCATATCAGTCGAATTTATTTTAGTATTGTTGTAAATAAAATAATTATTTTATATAAACTAACTAAAATAAATTATACACAATTAAATTATAATAATTATATACAATAAATTTATTATATATTTTGTATGCAACAGCCCGCACCAGAACTCTGGGTAGAGACTAAATCGGAAGAGGGAAAATCATACTACTACCATGCGAGGACTCGTGAGACGACGTGGACCAGGCCCCAGGAGGGACCTACCTGTAAGGTCATCACACAGGCTGAGATGGAGTCTATGGCTGTTACAGGTAAATATATATGTAGTACAATATTGGACAGGCTGCTGTTCAAATTGAGCGTGAAATGTCTGTCTTTGACATTGTAGCTGCAAATCATTAACTGGAATGCAAATCAAATGGATATCAATGTTCCTATTTCGAAAATGGGGTTAATAGGGATGGTCTTTAGCTAATGTATTTTTGTAGATTGATAATACAAGGTTTTTACATTATTTTTACTTTATCAGGTCAAATGCCTGGTATGGGTGGTCAATCAATGCCAATGAATGGACCGATGGGCGGTCCACCTATGGGCGGACCCCCCATGGGCATGATGAACGGTATGATGGGCATGATGCCGCCTGGCGTAGGTCCGGCGCCAGGAGCTGTCCCGCCCTTCATGACTCAACCTCCGCCATGGGTTAAAGATAGTAAGTGCATCATATTATACTCTTGTGTTAAATGTTTGTGCTTACTGTTATGTAGAACATTAATAATTACATCGAACTTGGTCTAGCTAGTGGCTAGACTGTACGTTAGATAATGAGGTCCTCGCACTAGGACCAAGAGTGTCCTCAATGGTAAAGGAAAACATTTTGAGGAAATCTATATACACTGAATGAAATACTTTTGTAGGATACTGAATGATAGATATGAATTTTGATTTCAGACAACAATCAAATGTCTACGCCAAAGTCGCAAGAAAAGCAGGACAGCTCCCCGGAAGACGAGGCACCTCCCGGGGACTCGGCACCCTCGCAGTCCCCCGCACAGACCCCTACACAGCCACCAGGTAAACTTCCACATGGGAGAGTAGTTTGATCATATACATTGTTACGATGTAAATGTTGGAGAGAATAGTTTGTGCTGTTTATTTCCATTTGTTTAAATGAGTATGTTCCCCGCAGGCGGCGCGTGGGGCGGCTGGGGCTGGGCGCCGCCGCTCGTGGCGCAGCCGCCCGGCCTGGCCGCCGCCGCCGTGCCCGACAAGGGTGAGTGCCCAAGCTGGATACAATCAGCACAAAAATATTACATTTTAAGGGCAATTTACACTTGATCAAATAAAATAAAAGATGACAAATTCGTTTTCATTATATCTCTGTATTTTCTATGGTTTCGGATTTCTCCCAAACAGTCCCAGTTGAAAAAAACTAAACCACGAATAAAGAGATATGAGGGGATGTATTAAATATACCATAGATTATTCTTAACTCTTTTTAATGTTGGAATAAACAGTACCGTGTCAAATGAAAAAAAAAGCCGAGATGGCCTAGTGGTAAGAACGCGTGAATCTTAACCGATGATCGTGGGTTCAAACCCGGGCAAGCACCTCTGAATTTTCATGTGCTTAATTTGTGTTTATAATTCATCTCGTGCTTAACGGTGAAGGAAAACATCGTGAGGAAACCTGCATGTGTCTAATTTCATTGAAATTCTGCCACATGTGAATTCTACCAACCCGCATTGGAGCAGCGTGGTAGAATAAGCTCCAAAACCTTCTCCTCAAAAGGGAGAGGAGGCCTTAGCCCAGCAGTGGGACATTAACAGGCTGTTACTGTTACTGTACTGTGTCAAATGAAAAATGGTTCGAACCACTGTTTTAAGTTTAAACCCGGGCAAGTTCTAATGAGATTAGTTTGAATATACAATTATCCAAACCTACTCATGTCGAATGAGTTTATGCATTATGAACACCAAACCAGTTTTAGCCCATTAGAGGGATATATAAGAACTGTTGCTATATAAAAATTGTTCATTTAAAAATCTACATGTGATTTCCAGGCGCGGCCACACAGCTACCACAAATGGGCGCTCCTCTGGCTGCCAGCGAAGCGCCCTCCGACCAACCTGCAGCACCGTCTAAGAAGGAGGAAACTGTGAGAACCTTATATACTTGCATAGTTGTTATGTTGTGCTTAGTATAGGATATATGTGGCTCGTCAGAGCGTCGTGTGGCGCTCCTCGTTAAGACGGAAAGGGTACCGCTGGTTTTTTTAGTGGGTATTCCAATGTTCGGGGCGCACTCGGCGCCTTGGACACCGGCGAGCCCCACATACCCCCCCCACTGTTCCCGTGGGGGAAACGCGTAATGTGCTTTTCCAAAGCTAAAAAAAAGGGTATATATGGTTTATATGGTGAAAGTAGTAACTAAAACTTAATTTAATCTTGTATTTGTTATTTTATTCAAATGAGCTCTTCATTTGAATAAAATTTATTATGAATAATATCAAGATTTAGTATTTACTTGGTGGGAGGGTTCTGTGCATACCGGTCCGTTAAGTAGTCACACATCAAAAAGTAATACTCAGTATTGTTGTGTTACGGTTTGAAGGGTGAGTGAGCCAGTGCAATTACAGGCACAAGGAACATAATATCTTAAATCTCAAAGTTGGTGGCGCATTGGCGGTGCAAAGAATGGTTAATATTTTCTACAGCGCCAGTTTTTCTTGGCGGTAATGACCATTTACCATCAGGTGGCCCATTTGCCAGTACACATATCTATTTTATAACAAAAATTAAAGCACACAGTGACAACCTACAAAGGGAGAGCCAGTACCCATATATGTCCATACCGCAGGCGGTGCCGGCGTCGCTGCAGGCGCTGGCGGCGGAGTGGAGCTCGCACCGCGCGCCGGACGGCCGGCCCTACTACTACCACGCCGCCACGCAGCACAGCGTGTGGGAGAAGCCGCCGCCGCTGCGCGACCTGGAGGGTGAGTCTGACACCCATCTAGGCACCGATCTGAGTGGCAGACAATTTGTTGTGTTACATTAAGTTTCACAGTTCTTATACATATCTTATTCTTCGTTTAACATTAACTTGATCCATCTACCGAACCATCCCGGCCCTGTGCAGAAATATTATTGATGTAAAGTTATTACAAAACTAATTCTTGCGTAGATTAATTACTTAGGGTGCAATAAGTAATTAAACTTTGCTTAGCGGGTGATTGGTTAAACAATCATTTATCTCTTTCTGCATTATTGATTTGATATTCGAAAGAAGAAGACGCAGCTTTGTTAAACTAAACAATTTTCTTTATAAGTAAAACTTACCACCTTGTTTGTTTTAGAATTGCAAGCTAAAATAGCTATAGAGAAAGCAGACAAATCGGAGAAAAAGACGGACAGAAATGATCTCGATGACAGTAAAATTGAAGGTAATTGATTTATTTTAGCTTGGACATGAGCTGTTTATTTATCGGACAAGGGTCGCAGTAATCGTAGCAGGATAGGTATTACTGTTAAGAAAAGGTTTGAATTTGAGAAGTTATTTCACAAATTTTGTTACATGAAGATATGATATGCAGATTTAACATTCAAGAAGTTTCACCTCTATCAATTGTTTGGTGCACAAGCATTTGTTTTATTTGATTTTTTATGTACTTCGAATGTTTTATTTAGCAATATAAAAAGCCTTTGTTAATCGTAGTTACGGAATAGCATTTAAATTTACAAATTACGTTAAAATTCGATAGTGAAGATGGCGAGCGAGTGACGTTTCTTTTTTCAATAATGTTTTGAACGCACATCACCAATATCACTACCGCTACATATTATAAAACACACAACCTGGCACGTCTGTCTGTCTAATCGCAATAAATGGGCGGAGTGATTCACGAGGAAGGTTAATATGTACAATTCGCTAAGGTTTCGTGAAAATAGTCGGAAACACGTGAGCGTAGAATGCACACTGGTATGCTCCCTAGTGATAGACGTGGACGCGCACGCAGAGGCGCAGGCGGCGGCCGAGGCGGCGGCGGAGCGCGAGCGCGCCGACCGCGAGCGCGAGGAGGCGGAGCGCCGCGAGCGGGAGCGCGCCGAGCGCGAGCGCGCCGAGCGGGAGCGCGCCGACAAGGAGAAGGCCAAGACCGACAAGAGCCGGCCCGTCTCCAGCACGCCCATCTCCGGCACGCCCTGGTACGCACACTTTAAAGTAGACCCTTATCAATTAAAAAAGCCGCCGCAGATCCAAAATGTAGTGGTGTTTTGATTCCTAAATTTTGGTCCTCGGAGCCGGATTCGAAGGTGGCTTCAGATTTATTGGACCGTGAGAATACATACTTGAATAAATAGTATTTCGATTTCGACCAGTTGTTTGTGGAGTGAGTAATACGCTCGTGCTCAGGTGCGTGGTGTGGACGGGCGACGGTCGCGTGTTCTTCTACAACCCGACGGCGCGCCTGTCGGTGTGGGAGCGACCGGCGCAGCTGGCGGGTCGGGCGGATGTCGACCAGGCCGTGTCGCAGCCGCCGCACGGGAAGGATAGCGCGGTGAGTGAGACGTGGAGTAGTCGATGCGCTAGAGCGCAGGAATTGTGCATTCCAATCCAGACGAGAGGCTGAGTTCAAACTTTATCTCATGCTCGGTAGTGAAGTATAACATTGTAACGAAATATAAAATATATTATATAATAATATTTTTATATAATTAATTAGCAACAGAGTAACAAAAAATAAATTTATAAATGTACCTTATTAAATTGATTCTTGCTTATATGATGATGAGAAATGTTTTGTTCTTAGGCTAAAGAGAAAGCAGCAACGACTCCAGCTAAGAACGCAAACGGCGAGCTCAAAAGGAATGCAGAGTCAGAATCCTCAGATTCTGAAGTCGAACCCGCAAAGAAAGCCAAACCAGAAGAGAGTTAGTATACCAGCTTTATATTATTATTAATATCAAATATGGGACAGTAAATATATTAAACATTAACATGGAACTGCGACCGAGGGCATGTTCGTTCATATAATGAAATATTAATAATAAAAAAGAATAATTGTTTGTTCCTTAAAGAAAAATAGATTTACATAATGTGTATGTAGCTACAATGTCGATTCGCCGTCAGCAGGCGGCGCGGGCGAGGCGCGTCCGCGGCGCGCGCTGCAGATCGACGCGGGCGCGGAGGCGGCCATGGAGGCCGAGTCGCGCGCCGCCCGCGAGCGCGCCGTCGTGCCCTTCGAGCAGCGCGTGCGCGCCTTCCTGCAGATGCTGCACGAGAGCGACGTGTCCGCCTTCTCGCCCTGGGAGAAGGAGCTGCACAAGATCGTGTTCGACAGCCGCTACCTGCTGCTCGACTCCAAGGAGAGGAAGCAGGTGGGCGGGAGTTACTCGGCGATAACAAAACTTTTATTATTATGAGATTAGATCAGCGTGATGAAATAAGCTCAAACTTTTCTCGAAAGGAAAGAAAGTCCTATTATTATCGCTGAAAATACGCATTACGTGTTTCTCCCACTCAACGTCTATACGTGGGGGGGGGGTATGTGGGTCTCGCCGGTATCCAAGGCGCCGGATGCGCCCCGAAAAAGGGGAGGAGGTCCTAGCCCAGCCCAGAATACTAGATATTTTTCTTTCTCCGATTACTTTAATTTTACTAATTTGAAATGTGAAACTAAACTATCATATTGATATAATTCTTCTCTTTCCACAAAGGTGTTCGACAAATACGTCCGCGAGCGTGCCGAGGAAGAGAGGAAAGAGAAGAAGAACAGGCTCCAGCAAAAGAAGCAGGCCTTCAGGCTGCTCATGGAGGAAGCAAAGCTGCATTCCAAGTAAGTACCCGCATTGATAAAAATATATAACAAAGGTACTTGTTGAAATTGAGAAATCCGTCAATTGAATAACTTTAACAATAATACCAATATTTATTTTTTCTCGCTTCTCGATACAGTACAGTAAACATGTATATTAAAAAGTAAAAATATATAAATAAGCAGAGTTCATCGTATAGTCTATAATTTAACTTATAGCTGAACTAACCAACTGCGTAGGAAATTCATATCACTCTCGTATACGCCATACACGAAACTTTACCCTATCTCTACAGGTTACGTATTAGGTACGTTAGTAAGCTGGTATAAATAATATTAAAAATGTCAACAGATCCTCGTTTATGGACTTCTCGAGCAAGTTCAGTCGCGACGAGCGTTTCAAAAACATCGAGAAGATGCGAGATAGGGAGACGTACTTCAACGACTACATCGCCGAGGTTAGGAAGAAGGAGAAGGAAGATAAGGACAAGAAGAGGGAACAGGTGAGTGGGATTGTACGATCGAGTTATGTTGTACGATTGGGAGATTTATTATACATTGCTGTTGAACAGTTCTCTTTGAAAAAGCAGATTATTAAAATTTTATAACTATATGCTTTGAAAGGATATTCTAAAGCGTACATTTTGCGTACGCTCTGTAATTTTTTTTATGTACAGAACTTGAATGAATTAAGTTTACTTTTTTGGGATTTCAATAATTAGAATTATTTTAATAGAGTTTAGTTAAAATCAAAATAATGTAATGATTTAAAAAGTATAATCAAAAAGTGTTTATATTCTATGAGACAAGAAGAGTTTCATCAAAATCGATCGTATTTTTTGCTAACATGCGATTATCAGCGAATAATAATAATATATAAAATATTTAAAGAATAACAAAGTGATGATTAACATTTAATTTATTGCAACTAAACTAACTTTTTTTTCATTTGATTTCAGAAAATGCTTAATTATTTAAAAAAAAATCATAATATAAAAGAAAAAAACTTTCAAAGCTTTTTCGTATCGAGTTCGATCCTCGTTAATTATATCGGGTTGACTTTTAAATTTTCTATGCGAAATAAATTTGCTCTGCGAATTTGGACCTTATTGAGATTATAATTGTTGAAAATTTGTTAGTTTAATAATGTTTTGAAATTGATATTTGCTATTTATATATTTTTTTAAATATTTCCGATATAACCTTTTTTTTAAATAGAACCTTTTTTGTTTAATTGTAAATATTATATATAAAACAGATTATATCGAAAATATTTTTTTTTTCAAATTAATAAATACTATGCGTTATGAAATGAAATATATTGTTTTTTAATTTATAAAGAGGTATTATTTCTCCTCAGGTAGATGCAAGCGTGTCTGTTTAATTTAATATTATATTAATTATTATTTATTCAAAACGCATAGTACATATATATATGTTAATTATATATGACGATTGTTGATCATTTTCCCCCTTTCTATCAAGCGACTGTGTTTCATGATTATGCCGTTGAAGAAACGATTATTAAGAATTTAAAAATTAAGTATAATTCACATGAATTTATAATTTCATAGATTTATGTTGCTTTGAAGAACGATATGAACTGTTTCGTATTTATTTAATTTTTGGTTTAACGAAAGAGCTATATTTCTGTACGACGCTATTCCACGAGCGATTTATAATCATACGATACTAAAGCGAACATGCACAAACATAACGGCAAAGTCACGCAAACACGTGTCACAGCGAGACGGGCGGCGCGGCGGCGGCGGCGGCGGCGGGGCCCGCCGGGGGACCACTTGGCGGGCGCGGCTAGGCGGCCGGTCCGTGGAGTCTCGTTAGTCCGACACTTCACATTAGCTCGAAATTAACGATGGACCGGATTTGGTCCATGTACACCAACCGTGGACCAAATGTGGTCCACGATTGTTTTTTTCGTTTTTTCATTGTTGCGAAATGAATTATTGAATTCATTCGAAATGTGATGAACAACCATTTTAATCTCTATAATTTCATATTTTATCACATTAAAAAAAAACTAGTAGAATTTAATTTTGAATGTTCTTTCATATTTAAATATATATTTATATAATTGCGAACTACGTTGTATTAGCGAGACTCCATTGCCAGTTAACATATTTTTTTTAAAAAGCATATAATTTTAAACAATACAATGCAATATGTTTTTTTCTAACTTTAAATTTAATAAACTTGAAAATAATTAACGTAAAAGCAGTCAGTTAATCTAAATCGTTACATTTCTTTTACCGTTGCGTTATTTATATAAATTAACGTTACGTGAATAACGATGTTATATTTTATTTTAGACATTGCGTTAAAATGGTTTATACAATCGCCAAGTGGTCGCCCCGGCGCACAAGACGCGACATAAGGTTAGAAAATAATTTTAAGCAGATAAAAATAATATATTATATACATTATTGGTATATAGATGATACGGTTAGGGAGCTGACGAGCATATCGATGTGTGATTTGTTCATGTATTATATACGATAACCATTAAAAGTCATCAATATCAAAGTATTTAGGCCAATTATTTGTATTGATATGTCGCGGCAATTATAAGTTAGTGCTTCAAATTTGTAAAAAAAAAATATGGTAGGATTTTTTTTGTTCATGTCTGCCTCTCATCCCTGATGGTTAATATCGTTTGGAGCTTCTTTCACCACGTTGTTCCAATGCTGGTTGGTGGAATACACATGTAGCAGAATTTCAGTGAAATTAGACACATGCAGGTTTCCTCACGATGTTTCCTTCACTGAAAAACACGAGATGAATTATAATCACAAATTGAGCACATTAAAAACTTCAGTAGTGTTTGCCCAGGTTCCCACGATCATTATCGGTTTTCCGTAACAGCCTGTGAATGTCCCACTGCTGGGCTAAAGGCCTCCTCTCTTCTTTTTGAGGAGAAGGTTTGGAGCTTATTCCACCACGCTGCTCCAATGCGGGTTGGTGGAATACACATGTGGCAGAATTTCAGTGAAATTAGACACATGCAGGTTTCCTCACGATGTTTTCCTTCACCGTAAAGCACGAGATGAATTATAATCACAAATTGAGCACATGAAAATTCAGTGGTGCTTGCCCGGGTTTGAACCCACGATCATCGGTTAAGATTCACGCGTTCTTACCACTGGCCCATCTCGGCTCTATCGGTTAAGTCCATATATTAATCCACTGGGCTATCTCGGCCTATTAAACTAAGTAACTACTAAGTAATATTTTATTTGGATCACTTTTCAATTGTTGATCCACATTAGAAGCGAAAAGATCGAACTAGATACACGTAGTGCGCGCGTAATTAACGCCATCTAGCGCTGCCGAGTTGCAACATACGCCATTATACACAAAGGGTTTGCGTTATCGCGGGAAATAGTTTTGAAAATTTAAAAAAAAAACTTAATTATTTGTACATGGTTCTAGTTGCGTCCATTCGATTCGTCATAACTTCCGTATGATAAAGAAACAAAAGTTGGCAGGTATTTTGCTAACTAGTTTTAAGATGTACAGATAGAAGAAAATTTCAAAAATCGAATATTTATAAAGCGATCTTATCCATTGCTTATCTAACATGACTCATTTCCATTGGTATATTTAGACATAGATTTTTTTACTTATTGCCGAGCAAAAGCGTCGTTTTTTTTTTTTAAATATTCAAATAGGCTGCCGAGGAAAATCATAGGTCAGATCGTGTCTCATCGATTTTTATCGTCTTTGTAAGTAATGTATACATGAGGCATACATAAGGAATTTAAATAGCACACTTTTTTTTTCGTCATCGACATAAATCGTCAACGCAAAAACAACATATTTATGAGACCATTTTTTCTGTGGTCTTTCAGTGTCAAAGATCGAAATCATCCACTTGATATACTTTTTTTTTTAAGTCATAAAAATAAACGAAATATTGATTACTACAAAAATCAATCTTCAATGTCAGAGGCAGACATGAGTAAATAATATCCCCTTTATAAATTCATTGCACAGCGTTACCACGGTGACAGATGCTGACCTTAATGTTTCATACGGTATTATTATCTGCTACGTGAGCAAATCATATAGAAATTTTGTTCGTCAACTCTCTAGCCAATACCCCTAACATTGGCAGTCAATATCTTACCTTTCGGTGAGTAAGTCGTTTTTATTATTATAATAGCAATTGCCAAATGCCCGGCATGCGTTGCGATGCCTTTTTGATTTTTTGATTTTTTTTTCATAAATACACATCCGATACGTTACGCGTTCAAACAACGGTATGACTTTACAAAGTTGTATCTAAATCGGATCAATGGTATAGGAACGCATACGGGACAAACAGACAAACATTAATTTTATATATAGATAAACATATCCCCCATAGCTTTGAAAGCTAGAAGTTGCATGCCCGATCAGTGTTGCCATGCTGCATCGGAACATTCGATAGTACATGGTGATGGGTTGCCAGTGAAATTAAATCGTAATCTTTTGTTAAAATTTTGTAAATAATTATAATTTAAAGAGTAGAGTCACTTGACTGAAATAGAAAATGAGAAGTAAATTTAGATTCCCCTCGCAACTAATTATTTCTTTTTTCAGGTTTATTTTTTTTTACTTCAAATGTCGACGAAGACTTTTTTTGTATACCTTGGGAATATATGCTATTCTTTTTGTATATACTTGAAAACTATTGAACCGCATTAATTTTTTTTTATTGGCATTATAATTTGAAAATTAAATAAATATATAATATTAAACATATTAAATTAAAAAAAAAACTCTTCGTCGACATTTAAATTAAGCACACAAAATAAATGTCTACTTAGTTATTTGCGAAATAATTAAAAACTATCAATAAAGTTTAGCAAAAATTTAAAAAGTAAATTGAAACGTAAAACAGAATCTTTTGTAAAACAATAATTTTTTTTTTTTAAATTAAAATTAATCATTCGAGTCTTTGTTTTTTCAAACGAAACACAAATGTAAACTCAAAAGAGATAATTATGGCATAAGCAGTTTTACGGGTTTGTTATTAAAAACTTTATTATCGGCATTTATAACAATCATTTATTACTTATACCATACCAATAGTATTGCTGTCTTGTGAGTGAGCCAGTGTAATTACTGGCGTGGATGTTTTTTTTTCTATCGAGAAAGTAGCGACCCGAAGTCTGGTTTGCACTCCCGTGTCGTGTATCAGATAACACGTAAGGCAGTCCGGTCGTGTCGGATTATGAGGGAAGTGAGAGTGTACTTGTGTTTGAGCACACACTTGTGCACTATTATATGTCCAGCTCGTTTGGCTAGTTCCCTAATTAGGGATCGCACAGTTCTAGTATTGATAAGCAAAGCTAACTACCAAATTAAATATAAAAATAATATAACTTAGAAATGAATAATCGTTTGAGTTTGGCTTTGTTGTCATGTTTTTTGTACTTGTATGTAAACTGTACACTTGATGGAGTTATCACTTAGATATATGGATACTTTTAAAACCAATCGATCGAAAATCTGAACTATAATCGATACGAAAAAATCCTCCGGACCTGATGCGGTTTTTACACAAACGGGCTCGTTTTTCGTGTCAGAATAGTTATCAAACGTTCCGCTCAAATGTGATCTTGAAAAGTTACACCACGCACACAGAAGTATTAATCCAATTGAAACACAATCTCCTACGTTATTATTTTTACATCTAATGTTGCCTCATGTATGTATATCGTCAAGTGAGGGTGGTATAAATGTCGTAATCATATTGTGTACTCTATTATCAAACTCGTAAGGCTGGTTTTTGCTAGCACCATAAAATTAGGTAGGTCTTAAGATTACATAAAACGAAAGTGGAGGTTGAGATAGAATAATTTTAATATATTTCTCGAACTATTCATATGTGAATAAAGAAAGATATATTTTATATATAATGGTATTTCATAAGTTTAAGTGGATTTTGTTCTTTTTTATGAAATAAAAGTCTTAAACCCTAATAACAGGAATTAAATGATGACAATTAAAATTTCACGCATAATGTTGCGTAAACACAGCACCGGTTTTAGGTGGTGCCTTTACCGTCATACTTAGTTAATTAAACTATTGATTATACAAACGAAAACAGATTTAAAATGTACATTTATGGTCAATAAAAACACTTGTAGTACGACTTCGTGCTGGTCCGTTTGGGTAGGTACCACCCACTCATCAGATATTTTACACCTAAACAGCAATTCATAGTATTGTTGCGTTCCGATTTGAAGAATAAATGAGCTAGTGGAACTACAGGCATAAGAGACATGACAACTCCGTTCCCAAGATTGAGGGCGCATTGGCGATGTTAGGAATGGTTATTATTTCTTACATTGCCAATGTCTATGGGCGGTGGTGACCACTTAACATCAGGTGGCCCATTTGCCCGTCCTCCTACCAACAAAACAATATAAATAATATTAACAAAAAAAAAATCATGTGAAGATTAGAGTGAATAAAACATTTTCACCTAAATTCCACCAGAATGTCCCACTGCTGGGCTAAGGCCTCCTCTGCCTTTTGAGGAAAAGGTTATACCCAACACCGCTGTTCAAGAAATTATTTTTTTAAATCTGTGAGTTCGTTTAGTGACTTTTTTTTTTGTAGTATTTTTAAATTCGAGACATCACTTATATATATATTTCTCAACGTGATTGTGTTAAATTTAATGACGTTCTTGATCTCATGAAAACGTTTTCAAGGATAACGCTTAGATAAAAACGGCGATTCGATTTCCCGTTTTTCATCTTATCTTATTATTAACTTTTAATAATTGCAAATGAGTGTTGCAAGTTTTGTAATCTAAAAAAAAAAGATCATTGCAAAATCTTTAATTTAGTTCATGTAAATATTTAATATTTAACAATAGTCTATATAATAATATTTTTAACAATAGAATGAGCTGAAATCGAAAATATTTTTTTTGTTTCTCAAACTTTCAGACATCACCTCCACTCTTGTTTTCAAACTAATTATATTCTCTTTCAGGAACTAATATTTCTTTCATTCCACAGCATTCAATTTTTTTTTAAATCTTTTCAGCGTTTAATCTAATGTCTTGTTTTTCAGGAGTTGCGGATATCACAGCGCTTTTTTCTTGGGAGTAACGTGCGGCTTGCTTTATGGTCTGGGGGATTCTTGCTATGCGAAAGTTTTTTAAGAAGGGAGGCGAGAGGGTTTTGTTTTAACTACATTAAATATTTTCGAAATGGTCGATATGCAAATAACCGAGAATAATTCCTCCCAGACCACGAACCAAGCCGCACGTCCCCGCACCCAGACGCACCGGCTCAAAGCCTTCGATTAATGGAAATCCCCCCTTTTTTTAGGCCAAGACTGAGTTCATAGCGCTCCTCAAAGAGAAGGCGGTCGATCGTCACGCACGTTGGGTCGACGTCAAGAAGAAAATCGACTCTGACTCGCGGTACAAGGCCGTTGAGAGTAGCTCTATGAGGGAGGATTACTTTAGGGAGTATTGTAAAATAGTTAAAGAAGAGAGGAAGAAGGAGAAGGACGGAAAAGAGAAGGGTGAGTTTATTGATTTGTTGAAGCCTTATATTGTAATAGGAAAGATGAGAAACCAATGGTATAGTTGGTGAGTGGTCACCGGCGACAACTAAAAGGTCTAACCTTAGACGGAGGCCTCCAAAGTTTACATATATATGCATTTGTATAAGTTTGTATATATACATATATGTTGTAAAGTATGAAAAAAAATCATCGATCTCTATCGTCTTTATTAAAGCTGAAAATGTCTACATTGATATGATGTCTAAAACTAGCGTTTCTGAGTTGTTAACGTAAAGATATATACATTTTTTTTAAGTCAAAATGACTTTTTTACTGGTGGTAGGGCTCTGTGCAAGCTCGTCTGGGTAGGTACCACCCACTCATCAGATATTCTACTGCAAAATAGCAGTACCTGGTATTGTTGCGTTCCGGTTTGAAGGGTGAGTGAGCCAGTGTAATTACAGGCACAAGGGACATAAAATCTTAGTTCCCAAGGTTGGTGGCGCATTGGCTGTAAGCGATGGTTGACATTACAATGCCAATGTCTAAGGGCGTTTGGTGACCACTTACCATCAGGTGGCCCATATGCTCGTCCACCTTCCTATTCAATAAAAAAAAATAAAAAAGAGGGCCTCGCAAAATTTTGTTGTGCCCGTATAAAGTTTTGGCTTTGTTGCTACGTCGTTTGCCTAATATAGCCTAATATCTTGACTCATCCTCCTAGTAAGACTGCTGATTATTGCTAGAGTCGTGGGTTTGATTCAGGACCATTGGGCTAATAGCGCTAACCGATCTAAGAGAACGAAACGTGTCTGATAAAACTCCCAAACTTGGATAAGAGGAGAGGAAGACTGCTCAATGTTATTTGGATGTATAGTTTTTTATGTGACAGATTTTTTTTTATATGTCCGTCAGAGCGCGAGCGAGGCAGCAAGAAAGACAAAAAGGATAAAGAGAGAGACAAGGATAAGGATAGAGAGAAGGACACGAAGAAGGATAAAAAGAAAGAGAAGACCGGTGACGTAAGTACATAGAGTTATGAACGGGATCGACGTCGGTGTGTCGATCCTGTGTCTGTGTGTGTGTGTGTGTGTATGATTCAGTTTTGTATGGTTTCGAAAAGGTGCCAAAAATATAGACTTATGGCGAAATTGGAAAGATATATAGCCTTACTTATAAATGTTGTTCAACAGCTGTTTAGTTCAAACACTGATTTCTCTCTTTCTGTCATCATTGAAATCAATGATGACAGAAAATTGACATTCGAAACAAGAGGACACAGCATTGCTTACTTAACCACCCGTTTGCCGTTTAAATATGGGAAACATCATTGCAATTATTTTCTCTTGTTCAATTTAATTAGGCGTTGCAAAACTAACGGGGAGGGAACTAGACGCGTATGTCTGTGTGCCTTGTGCGGGTTAGGAAATGAAAGCAGCAACATCTAGTGACAATAATCGTAATTCCATTCAAATCGCAGGTAATGTCAACGCCTAGGTAGGGCCATTTGCAAGCCCGTCTGGGTAGGTACCATCTACTCATCAGATATTCTACCGCAAAACAGCAGTATTTGGTATTGTTGTGTTTCGGTTTGAAGGGTGAGTGAGCTGGTGTAACTGCAGCCAAGGGACATAACATATTTGTGCCTAAGGTTGGTGAGCTAAGGAATGGTTGATATGTCTTACATCGCCTATGTATATACCCATACAGGTGGTGATCACTTACCATCAGGTGGCACATAAAGAAAAAAAAAATACTCGCACTTGGCACACAGTTCATTCGTCGATAGAAAATGTCAAAAAGATTGTTTGCTACGAAATAAGCAAATGTCGACGTCATTTTCTAAACGTCATTTGTTAGTCACGTGGTGAGTCACCTGATAAGCCGAAGTAGTATTAGTTATTACATATGTGGATATATATATATAAAGTTTGTCCTTTACTACAAACGAAATCACAACGTGACTTGCTTATATAACGGTATAAACCCGATTGATATTTGTTTGGGGATATTTGCAAACATGTTTAATTTTGTGCATTAGAATAATCATGTCATTGATTGTGTTTACTTAACGCTTTTATTTTTTCTAATTGACAGTTTGTTTTTTTTAAATAACCTTTCGCCTTGTTTATCACGTTTTAACTCTTCCTAAAAGCTAATCTGCGACGGACAAAAACGTTTTTTATGATCGTTTGTTTATATAATAATGACGTTAGATTAATCGTCATTTTGAAACACTTGTAACGGCGTATTTATTTTATAATTCGGTTTTTGGTTGAATAGTTCAGGTCTTGGCCTATTGTCCAAGGCCTGTAGCCGACAGTACTGCGAGATCGCGATACATCCGACGTTTTCCTGCGTGTAACTCGTTTCCAAGTGTTTCGGGCGACTGTCATAATCTGCGGGGGTCGTTACCCCGCGTGAAAAAAAAAATAAGAAAATTTCAAAAAAAATAAAATAAAGTGTGTGGTTTTACAGTGCGTTTTGTTTTATTTAATCTGTGGAAGAGACAAACGGAGCTACGGTGAGGTACTAGTAGTAGGGAACCTACATCGGACAACCCGCAGAATTATGACAGGCATATTAGGGTGTGGGCACATCTAACTATATCATAAAATATATCTTTCGTTTTAAGTTCGAAAACGTGTTTTATATTTAAAATTATTCTTCTGCGATTCGACGAGCCACTCGTACGTTAGATGTGGCCTTAACCTAAGACCGCCATAAATACGTTGCACTATCAGCGCCGTTTGATACTGTAACGAGTATTTATGTATGATATTAAATTATTAAGAACCACAATTTGATTGCTATAAACTTGCCTCAGATCATATACAATTCTGAGGCTTCTCAATTGTACAGTATTACGATTCGATTAACTAACTAACTTTGCAGTATTTCGTATTGCAAATATAGATTTTTCTTTCGCAAATATCACGGACGATTGCAAAGCGAAATGTACTTGTTTTATATGTCACTTAATTCAATTTTTTCAATGAAGAATTATATTTTAATTTATTCAGAAAACTAGAATGTCGTGATTGCTTGTTGTTAATTATTATATTTATATGATTAAAACTAACGTGTCCGATGCAGGTTCGCTTTTTCTAAATATATTATAAAGTTTGTAATATTTTTCATTCACTTCTGAAGTGCTCCCTTTGTCTCGCAGAAGCAATCCGACCTGTCCACGGAAGACGAGAAAAAGCAACCGACTCCGCCCCCGGATCAGTGGGCGGAGATACTCGGAATACCGGGCGAGGAGGACTCGAAGGAGTCCAAGGAGTCGAAACCGACGAAGTTATCTAAGGAGAAGAAAGAGGAGTCGTCAGAAGCAAGCGAGGCCAAGTCTCGGTCGCCGACGCCGGAGAAGGAAACCATAATATCCCCAAAACAGCTGAGATCCTCGAAGAAGGAGCAGCCGACACCCGAAAAGAAATCCCCGATAAAATCGCCGCCCAAAAAACGCCGGCAAGACTTCAAATCGCCGGAAACGGAACAGGAGAAGAAGGGCAAGAAGAAGGTGGCTGAGAAAACAGAGAAGCGGAAACGGAAGAAGTCCGAGAAAGAATAGTGTTTACTTTACGTGTTTTGTAAACGCTGATCTCTGGAACAGCGCAGGTTACTGTGCAACCGGGACAATTAGACGTTCTACATAATATTTTGTACACGCGAGGGTAGTTGGACGTTGTCGGTGCTGGTGGGGAGAGAGAGAGAGAGAGAGAGACGGACAATTATATGGTATCGATAAATAACGAATAACAGCTAAACGAGCGTATCGCTTCGCACCAAAAAAATATTTCCGACTACCCCACAACTGAAATGAAAAACTTGCGTATTGAAATTACACGACATTATAAACGGTGAATCTTGTTATATACTGTACATAATTCTGTATGTATTGATTATTTAAAAATATTTGTATTGTAACAATTGAATAATGGAGCTCGCACATGGTGCTCCATTAAACAGTCTCCGGAACAGGGGAGGTTTGCTTTTGTCCAATTACACCATATATCGACCCCCATATATTGTATTCCGAGTAAGACGGCGCTAGTAATAATAAAAAAATGAATAATCATAAACATTAGTCGTAATTAACGAATTTCGGTAATTTCAAATCGCAAGGAATCTCCGTGTTTTTAAACGTTATTATTTTTCTTATATTTAAGTTTAATAACTTAATATTATGTAATCGAATGACAATAATCGATATTATATTTTACAAACGAAATCGATTTCAATATTGTACAGTTATTCACGATTATCGCTGTAAATACATAAGCGATAAAAATGAATAAAATTTAATGTACAGTTTAAATTTAGAAGCTATATATTAGCTTATATATATATATATTATAATTATTTATTTTTAATATATACGGATTAACTTATAAACGTTCTATAGTCATTGTTAATTCATATATGTGTCCCTTTCTATCATCACTGATTTGACATTCGAAAGAAGGATACAGAATTATCTAACAAATATCACTCCAACGTTTTTTTATGTAAAAACGAAAATGTTTAAATGTACATAAATTATATTATAATTGAAATCATTCGTTCACTTGGTTGGGTTATATCACATTCGTTCGTAGTTACGATATCGATTGGTTGATATTTTGGATGTGTTTCGAATGGACAGTATTTTTTAAAGTCTCAATACAACATATAAGATTATCTACGGATATATGTTTTTTTTTATAGAATAGGAAGGCGGACGAGCATATGGGTCACCTGATGCTAAGTGGTCACCAACGCTCTTAGACATTGGCATTGTAAGAAATGTCAACCATCGCTTACATATCCAATGCGCCACCAACCTTGGGAACTAAGATTTTATGTCCCTGTAATTACACTGGCTCACTCACCCTTCGAAACGGAACACAACAATATGAAGTATGTTTGACTGTGTTTGCTTTCCGTCAAGTTTTATTTACCTATTATCAGCACCGGGATGAAATTTGGTAAATATTATTTCTTATTAAATATATATATATATATATTGTACATCATATATACATATTTAATACGATTTGCTAATCTTTATTTACAATACAACTTTGCCGCCATTTAAAATGTCATTTTTTTTAAGAATCAATAGTGTATACCACAGATTGTAAAAGGATGTCGACCAATGACGTCACGTGATTTCAAGGTCGAAGTTGTTTATTTGTATGTATGTATTTATGTATATATACATATATATATATACATTTAATTTATTTGATTTTTGAATGTATGTCAGTTATCGAAAAAATGGATATTTTTTTATATTCAATGTTTTCTGTAATTGGTGTTGTGATTACAAGACATTTTTATTTATTTATTCTACATGTTTAGGTATGTATGTTATATAAAGAGGTACCGACAAGAAACTCACTTATTATTCGTTTTCTGCAACTGTATGAACACGTACGATAATTAAATATAATAAAATGGATTTGGTTGTGTCTGTCTGCTTAATATATATTTTAAAAATGATTAAAACGTTATATATACATATATATGACGTTGTGTAGATTTATTGACTTCTAAAGTGTTTCAACGATATTGCCAATTAAATTACAAGCAAAATACATCCTGTAGACATCCTGCCCATATATATATATATATATATACTAAAAATCGTGATGACCGTCTATGTTAAGTTACATATAATTGCAAATATTCATGCTGATCAATCAAACTGCGAAATCTTTTCATCAGAACAGACATACCAATATGTATATATACATTATGTAAAAACATAAATGTTCCTTCGTTTATATGTAGCCGGGTAACAGGTTCGAATCGGCGTAAGTGCTCGTAACAGTACTGCTGTTACGCCTCTATATTAAAATATAATGACATACATTAAGTAAATAGTAATATTGGTATGTAAATATATATAATATCGATTATTGTTATTCAATAACAAGTTGTACATGTCGACATCGGACATTGTAAATATCTCACAGAAATGTAATGTAATTTAATTAATATACTTATATAAATTAAACGTAAGGTTTGTATGTATCTAGAATAGTATTGTTTTCTCTTTCGAAAATTGCATCCATCCCGCTCATACGACGATACGTCTTAAACGTATTTATATGTTTTATTATCTTTATTTTATTCCATTAAACGATGGCTCAAACTATTTTAACATTGCACATTATATATATATATATATTTTTTTTTTTATTATATAAATATTTTGGATTTGTCATGAAAATGACAATAATTCGAATGATGTATATATGACAAGTTTTCGTTCATTGGTGATTGTACGGTATACAAGACAGCACTATATATATATGTATTGCTATCTCTGTCACATGTGAAACGTTAGAACGGGATAGCAAATGTTATCGTTCTGTCTTTTTATATACAGTTTTGTACAATAGATTCTAGACCAGTGCATGGTTTATATATGTAACAAGGATGTCAGTTGGGGAAATTTGAGATGGGCAAATTTATTATATAGTATACGCGCCACACACATACAAAGGAGTAGAAGGGTGGCGGGGAGGGGGCGTGTTGACATAAGAGAACGTCATGCCGTTTATCGACCCGGCGAGTCGGTCTCACCCCCCGAGACGCGAACATCAACAATATTTTTTTTCTGACGGTACTTATTTTTTTTTAATATCTTATAAAAAATTGGTGAATCATTATTTACCGTTTCCAAGTAGATATAAAAGTCATTACGGCTGCATTTTATGCCCTATCTCGAATTTTCGCCACATTTCGTATAACATACAAAGTTTAAGGCTTTTTTTACTTAAATATCATCGATGTCTTGACAAAATAATTAGATAAACTTAACAAATAGGAGAAGTATGTTAATAAATATATATAAGGGATACATTTCTTTGAATGTCTGTCTATAGTACATAGTAAATATTTAAAAAAAAAAAAAAAACCATAGTCTCTGGTTGAGAATGGTGATTTGTGTTTTTGGATGTAATAGAATTATTTTGCAATTAGTTTCACTATTATAACGATGTTAATCGACTTGCTCAACTGTAACGTTTTCTCTGATCAGGCAATTAAAATTGCCGAAATTAGATTCCACCGAGAACCGGCGGAGAGTTATTCTTTAGTAGTACTCTTTTCAACCCGTTTAGCCGGACGAGTCGGTCCGCGTATGATCATGGTTTCGGAAACATACGGTCAAGTTGTATATTTTAAAATTAGTTTTATATTAGTTTTTCTGAAATGTGAATTTAGTAATTTTAAGTATACAATAGGTTAGTGATGTAATTTTAATAGTACACATTAAAACTATTAATTAAACTCACTGACTGACTCAGTTTTTTTAGTAATGAAGTTCTATATAATAGTCGCTGTTAATTTCATTGTCAATGCTTAATATTCGAATACTGAATTAATTATTAAATATTTAACTTCATTTTAATTCTTTGAAACGCCTCTTAACATGTTAATATTTGCCTTAATTGTATTGGTCTACGTATATAAAAAATAATATATTAAATTTAAGCACTTTTAAGTCGTTATTGAAAAGGGAAATATTGCAATTTAGTTCCATTCTGTCCGCCATTTTGAATCGACCACAGATTGTAAATATATTTGTCATTAACATTATATAACTGATAGTACATTCGCGTACTTTATATTTCTACGTATTATTATTGTAAATAGAATTTCTTTTTTTTTTATTTTAAATAAACTTGTTAGTGACTATGGAATGATTGTGTTGTATTAAATATGTTGTATTGAAATTTTGTTTCATTTGTTTATATATATTTTTTTCTCTCTGTGGAAAATATTTTCAAATGTTGGCAGAATTTTCGGACCTTAGTTTGTAAACTTTTTTTAAAATAAATTTTAGGTGATGATGTCTTAGTTTTCAGGATTGTTACAAATGAAATAACTGAAGGGATTTATCGCGTATATTTTAACATTTTTTTTTTATAAATTCCTGACGTTTCAAACATAGCAGTGGTCACAAGCAGTTGTTGAATTCAAATGTACTAGATGTTAAAAAAAAAATTTAAAATAGTTAAAAATAAAGTAACGCCAGGCGGGCCAACCACAAAAGCCCGGCGGGCCGCAGGTTGAGTAGTTACTTTAGACGAATCATTTTACAAGAAAATATTTCGGAAACTACTTGGGTTACTTATTCTGAAAAGATGTCGTTTTATAAACACTAATTAAGACAAACTTGACAAATACACAATACATCTAAGTTTTTTTTTCTATTTTTGTCTCTATAAAATTTATCTTTCATTTAAGCGTAGTATGTTCATATAACAAAATTTCTTCATATATTTCAATATTTGGACTTCCCGTAGTAAAGTAAACGTAAAATGGTACGACTAGGAGCCGGCGGGCGAGGCGTCGGAGGCGGAGGAGGCCGCGCCCGAGGAGGCGGAGAGCGAGGCGGCCAAGGAGCGCCAGGCGCGCGCGCAGGCCTCCATCAAGGAGCGCGAGCGGCAGGTGCAGCGCGCGCTCGCCACCAGCCTGCGCGACCGCGACAAGGAGCGCGAGTACCACAAGCGGGACGAGGCCGTGCAGGTCGCTCTCTAGTACACATACACAGCGAACACGTCTCCTAAACCGTCCGCCCGGTTGACTTGAAATTTGTCACAGTTACTCCTTCCCTCACTGAGAACGGATTTTTCATTACCTAGTAAACATTTACGAGGGCCAGTTGAATTGTAAACACGAATTAAACATCTCAATTTTCACTAGTATCTTTTTTTATATAGAATAAGTAGGACGAGCATGAGGCCCACCTGATGATAAATGGTCACCAACGCCAATAGACATTGGCATTGTAAGAAATGTTAACCATCGCTTATATCGCCAATGCACCACCAACCTTGAGAACCAAAATGTTATGTCCCTTGTGTCTGTTAGTCACTGAGTGAGTAAGCTCACCCTTCAAACCGGAACACAACAATACCGAGTACTGCTGTTTGCAGTAAAATATCTGATGATCGCACAAAGCCCCACCACCAGTATCTGTTGGATTTTATCCAAATAAATAATTTTCAAAAATAGATTGTGCTTTTATATATGTATTTATGACATTTGCAGCATTTCAACGCGCTGTTGGCTGACCTAGTCCGGAACCCGGACCTGACGTGGCGCGAAGCTAAGAAACAACTGAAGAAGGACCACCGGTACGGACTCGCAGAGGAACTCAACAAGGACGACAAAGTAAGTCTCAAACGTTGCCTTGAAATAAACATTTCCTATGATTATTGATAAATATGTATATCACCGTGTTTTCGCTTTATAGTTTTGTATATATGTAAATAATAATAAAAGGTATACAATGTGCGTATCCGACTCCTATGGCAAGAGTTATAAATGTAATATACTTATGTATTATAAATAAATTACTTTGAACTTGAATTTCACACGATGACTTGATTGGCGATATCTATAACATTCGAATGATATAATATGAAATATAAGAGTTATAAGCAAATCGCATATAATATGTCATATAATAATAATGTCATTGGAGTATAATATATTGATTCGTTCAACCTCCCCAGGAGCGGCTGTTCAGCCAGCACATCAGCGCGCTGTCGAACAAGCGGCGCGACAAGCTGCGCGCGCTGCTGGGCGAGCTGGGCGTGGGCTGCACGGCGCACTGGCGGGACGTCAAGCGGCAGCTCGCCGAGCACGCCGCCGCGCCCGCCTACCGCAGCGCGCCGCAGGTCGGGCGCCGCACTCGCCTCGATAATAACCATGTTGACTACTACGTATCAAAAACATATGTGAAAACTTGATGTCAACAAAGTTCTAAAATATACACATTCAAGTTCGCGTAAAGTATAATTATAACAGAGCGAAATTCTAATTTGAATTGATAACTGGTGGTAGAGCTCGTGCAAGCTGCTCTGGGTAGGTCCCGCCCACTCATCAGATATTCTACCGCAAAACAGCAGTACTTGGTATTGTTGTGTTCCGGTTTGAAGGGTGAGTGAGCAAGTGTAATTACAGGCACAAGGGACATAACATTTTGGTTCTCAAGGTTGGTGGTACATTGGCGATATAAGCGATGGCTAACATTTCTTACAATGCCAATGTCTATGAGCGTTGGTGACCACTTCCCATCAGGTAGCCCATATGCTCGTCCCGCCTTTATATTCTATAAAAAAGAAATCTATAAACAGATGGAGCGCGAGTTCCGAGACTACCAGCGCGACAAGCAGAACGCCGCGAAGACCGCGCTCCGCCAGCTGCTGCTCGAGACGCGCTCCATCACGCACCGCTCGCTGGCCGCCGTGCGGGAGGGGCCCGCCGCCATGCAGACCATACAGGACACGCTCAAACACGACGCCAGGTGAGACTCGCAGCGCTGGCGGAGCCGTGAGCAACGTGCGGCACGTCCATACTTGAATACAAGGGCAAGCGCTAGATTGTCAATGGACCAGATTTAGTCCATTTGGACACTCAGAGGAATAGCGTTGTTACAGCACGTGCAGTGAACCTTGAAAGATACGTACACGCGAAAAGTCTCGTGTACAATGTTTATCCTTCTATGAATTTAAGAAGATTTATGATGATCAGAAAGCAGAGGCATTAAAACCATGTCATTGTGTTGAAAACCGTAGTTTATCCATATATTTTTAACAATTTCTTAACAGAAACATTTATCAAATGTAATATTTTTCTACTCGACTGTATAAGGACTTAATTTAGTTTTAATTTTCACTAAAATGAGCTGTTCCTTCATCCCCAGGTACACGGCTCTAGATCACATCACGGAAGAGCGCCAACAGATTATAATGAGCTACCTCGAGGAGTTGGAGAAGAAAGGTCCTCCGCCACCGCCCACGGCGACGGAACCCTCGCGGCGTGCGAAGCAGTGACAGGTAACACACCGCACATACAAGTAATGTGTATAAAGTTTCTTAGTTTTTCGATAGAATACACATACCGGACCGGACCGGACCAGACCGGTCATTAACTTCATGTTAACTAGCCTTAAAGTCAACTCGATAAGAAATTGGTTGTTTATGTGAAACATCTATTGGAACGCCTCGCGGGTTATATTGGCCCGTATGTCGCGACGTCAAACGTGTCGTCATCCCCACTCTCCGCCGCCGCTCTCTACGTTCTTGTAAGCGTGGCACGTATACTTTGTTGCTATTTATTATTATAATAGTACGAAAAATGTATTTGTATGCCTTTATTTTAAGTTGCAATGTTTATTCATTCATTCATTTGTTTATTTTTTTTTTTTTTTTATAGAATAGGAAGGTGGACGAGCATATGGGCCACCTGATGGTAAGTGGTCACTAAACGCTCTTAGACATTGGAATTGTAAGAAATGTCAACCATCGCTTATAGCCAATGCGCCACCAACCTTGGGAACTAAGATTTTATGTCCCTTGTGCCTATAATATGTATTATGCCAAATCTTGAAAGCTGATGAATTTCCTATCCAGTCGAAATTTTACATATCAATTCAGTTCTGATGACAAGGCACCGTCGATTTTGATGGTGCCCATTCGCCGGACTGTCATGTATCGGCTACATTTTTTTCTGCTTAGGATCAGTAAAATGGACTTAAGTTATGTTTGACTCTCGTGCTTCAGAAAGCACGTAAAGACAAGCCAAGATTCTGCGCCTGACGGCTATCCCATTACGCCGGATTACGGTTAAATCCGACTATAAGAGCGAGGGGATAAAGCATTGTTAGTTCGCACACTGATATATCAAGTTGACTTGGCACAATCCTGCGGAGTGGCCACCGTTCATCACCTCTGACACTAATCTTGTTTTCTGTTTTCAGTTGCACTGCGAGCGCCGGCGGAGCATTCTGTCTAACAATAAACTGTAACCTCTAGCTACGATTTGTGTCTGTGAATACATTTAGTTATAATTTGTAATAAACATAATAATAAAACACATTTTGATAACTTTTATTTACTTTTTTTTATATTTCGTATAACCTAGTAATTACTAGCTATCTACGTAAGAAAAATATAAATATTCATACATAATATATATCTATATTAATTCAAAGTTTAAAAATCGTCCAATTTTCATATTGTCATTATTAATGAACTTAAACATTTTTTGCACAAAAAATGGCTAAACGAAATTATTTACATCACCTATAAAATTTTAAATTAATTGAGCAAACATGTTTGCATAGTTCAGTGCATGCGTGAATAAATAAAGATAATCAAAAGCTATATATATTTTTTTTTATACTATACACGCATATTTAAAAATAAAAGGAACGGTGTTCTTTTGACGCAGATCCTACAATGTGCAAAGATGGAAATCTAGATATATATTTTAATTAATTTAATTTAATTTTTAAAATTTAATTAATTTAAGATTGTCATTAAAAATCTAAATATAAAATAAGATATAGTCAATTGTTAAGAAAATAAATTACAAACAAAACATAATTAACGAACATAAAATTAACTTTAAATCTCTTATTTATACATGTCTTCCACATTTGTTTCAAAACTAATCTATTATAGTTCAAATTAAAAATTACCTCTGAATACCCTATAATCTAAAGCTTACGGCCGGTTTCTAAACGACTATTCAAGCGTCAACCCGTTTTTTGTATTTGACAGTTAAGTCTTATGTGTTGGCAGCCGTCAAATATTGTACGAGTACACACAGTAATATTCATTCATAAAATCACATCACAGACTCTACAAATGCTCCTTTAAATTATTGTATCGACAAGTTCATATCAACATAAAATTGCATAGCATATGTGACGTAAGTACATCGTATTATTATTCAAATATAAATGTTAAAATATCACAGATTTATTTAAATTCAATTTATTTACTTATTGTTTTTCTTTTCTTCTGATCATTATGCTAAATAAAAAAAAATGTATGACATTTTATATAAAAAATTAAGTAATCATTTTGACACAATACGTTTTCTTAAAATACGATGAAATTTCGTCACATGTAATAGATTATAGCCACTTTTGACGTTGGTAACACTATTCATGATTATTTTAACTGTTAACGAAATTATCTATCACAATCCGATTAGTCTTTCAGAAACCGGCCGTTAGATCAGAAATTAATCTTTAAAAACAAAATACAAATTGTTTTTGATATACAATTAAAACGATCAACATTTAAAAGTCCAAATCATCGTCCGATAATTTGATGCGTCGTGTGGGCAACTCCCAAATTTTAAGATTACCGTCACTGTCGCCCGCGGCTATACGACACGACCTGAAAATTTAATTTGCTTATATATTATTAAACTAAGGCCTCGTTGGTATGTCAACATTATAAAACCAATAAAAAGTTATCTTAAACGGGTCAATATATGTTATATAACGATTAATGTTGAAAAGAAAAAGGCGGGAAACAGACAAGCAGTGTCCATAAAGTTACCAGTTACAATTATTAAATAGATTATATAAAATAAAAATGTTCTGACACAAATGTTATCTTTTCTCTTTAATAATATTTGTATTATTGTTTGTTGTTATTGTTACTATTTGTCTTTCTTAACGCTTCGTTTATTTTACTATATACTATTTAAGAGTTAATTGTAAATGAGTTGAGTGATTTAAACTGTCAAATTATCAATACTCAAGGATCTTATCAATATCTCATAGAGGTTTCGTTCATAATTTCGTACGTTTTAAAGGTTTGACATATTAGTAACAATATTTAATAATATTCAACAATGTAAGTCGGCCCACTAGCGTATAGTATTATAAATGTTGATTACCCAAATTTATTAAATTAATTATTAAATAGTTACGAGTTAATTCAAAGTATGTCCTAAATGTATTCCGCACCATTCTTGTTATGTTTGAATTCGTACAATAATATTCTAACTTTTTTTATCGTACGGTCGCATGGTTTATAAAGTATTTGTAGAAACGAGGTTATGAGGGTTTATCACGCTTACTCAATTTTGACTTTCAAAATCAAATCGCGAACAAAAAAGTTGAATTCTGGCTTACCCAAACTGGTTAACTGATACACAAGTAACATCCCCACAACCGTTCATTCCCGAGACGGGCACAACCCGGCCGCTATTCACGTTGTAAACCCGAAGAGACTCGTCACAACCAGATAGTCCGAGTACCACGCATGGCGGCGACAACCAGCTCATACACGATATTGGAATGTCAAGACATAGAATCTGAGAGAAAATTAAATAAATAAACAAAAACAACAAATTAATACTTAAACACCTTTTAAAAACAAGCTTTTATATAAAAAAATGCGTGTTTATTCTGTTGAACGGCGAGTTCATTCGTCTAGAGCCAATTCGGGGTGTATAATCTGGTCATGAAATTGCAAGTAAGGTATAACCATGAAAATGCATTGTCATCAGAATTGGACCAACGTATAGAATTTCAACTTCATTGGATAAGTGGTTAATTAAACTTGCAAGATTTCACCTAAATTAACAAACATAGCAAGTTAAATACAAGCTTGTAAAGTGTAACATAACATTAAATATCAAGATAGCGGAGCGCACGGCTGTCAATCTGATACAACGATAATCAAAAGTTCACCAAATTAATTCATAAAACAATGTACATAGTCGTTTGTATATGACTTGAGTTCACTGTGATACAATTATATTTGAGATATAAGCATTTTTTTTAATATGGTAAGAGGTCACCTTACCGTCCCTAGTTATTAGGAGTACTGTTTCACTAATACACCGTCTAAATAAACTACCAACCATCGGAAATAATTTGTTATGTCTCTTGTTCCAGTTAAACCAATTACATTGGCTCAATCTATACATACTGAAACGTAGGAAAACTTTACAACAAATCAAGTATGATGCTGTAATAAATAGAATAATGATTAAATAAAACTATTTAATGGCTATATTAATTAAATTACAAACTCCCAACAGAACGGTCGATTTGTTCTGTGAGACATAAACTATAACAATTAGGTATTACCTTCAAAGGAGATACGCAGTAATACCTTATCACTGAAAGTCAGTTTTTATTTGACAACTAAAAGTACAAAGTCAGTTTATACTGAATAGCAGTGCAGGGGCGAGAGCATTTCAAAATATGCCCAAAAATACATACCTTTAATGGACTTCCCTGCTTAATATCATAGACCCTCAACTCAGAATCCATGGATATCGAAACGAAAATACCCGGTCTTTGGTAGCTGAAGGCCACATCGAGAACGCAAGTGCCATGCCCTTCCAGAACATCATAAACCGGGTCAACACCTTCAACTTCCCCTTTAATCTTGCATAAAAATATCTTCCCAGTCTTCGTTCCCACCACGAAGACGTCATCGGGGACTTTTTCGTCAGCTGGTCGTAACGGATAGCTCTCAATGAAGTCGAAACATGTTATATCCGGCGCTAATTTCTGATCGCCATTGATATTGTAGCAAATTATATTTTCAAATACTTTCTGGTCGGCGTTCACTTGCCAGGCGTTAAGGGAGCCATCACACCCAGCAGAAAATAGTACCTGGTTTAACGATTGCATAAATTAGAAACCATATATGCTGAACAAATGACTGCAGTAAGGTAAGGAAATATATTAGTAATTATCTGAGAACCTGATCAGCACCTCCACGTCGTTTCCCCTTGCTGGTAATCTGCATCATCAAGAATGTATTCGCTAATGGTGCTTCCGCCCAGCGCAGAGCAGACACACGTCTAGATCCGTGACATCCAGCCGGTGAAGCCAACTGGGTACCTTCATCCAAGCTCCCATTTCTCAAATTACAAAGCACAATTTCACCAGAAGTGGTACCGTAAGCCAACAATGCGGCGACGGTTGGGTGGTACTTCAAAACACTAACGCAATCTTTTTCAGTGACCTCCATAGCTTGCACGAATCGTTCCTCGCTTCTCTTTAGCATAAATACTTTTATCAGACCGGAATTCTGACACCACGTTTCGTGTTGCATCGCGCCAATGGATACAGCTATTGAGTTACCGGCGCTGCTCCAAGTGACGCCCAAAATTGAAGTGTCATGGTCGCCACACCCGAGTCCGTGCTTAAGTTTTATCTCTTGCAACAATTTCGCGGCGATGACATCTTCTTCGTCTGAATCTGAGGAGTCATTAATGAATTCTCTGTCGTTTTGTTCCAATTGCTCCATCATAGCTGGTGCTACTTTCCTGAGGAATTCGTTCAAACCCAAGGGTATTTCCGATATCTCGTTGGTGTCTACGTCGTCAGGCTGGACCATACAGCCTTCGTCTTTGGACATGGACGTTTGACAAGCGACACCCTGGTCACTAAACTCCGTGGTCTGAGCTGAGCTGCTGGCGAGTGATCTGGTATCTTGTGTAACACAGTCGAATCCTACAACTTCGCTGTCGTACCCGCTCAAACCGGACATGCTTGAATTTTCGGCAAATTTTAAACCGTTAGTGTTTTGTTTTGTATGTGTTACGTTGCCATGGTAACGATCCATATGTATACACATTGTTGCCAGGTATTTTGTAGCTAACAGAAGCTGTAAATATATTTTAAGACTACGCGTTATATGTCATTTCATACGAGTTTTGTTTAGATATAGGTTTGTTACGTTATTTGATGAACGACTTATTTCTTTCTATATTATATTCATATTACGAACATGCACTTAGGCAGACATGATATAAGCAATCATTCATATACAATATTTAATATTTTAAAACTTTCAACATAATCTATAGCATTTATTACTCTATGTAGCTATTTAGTAGCAAATTGTTTTTCTTCTTAGTTGTGCACTCTTAAATAAGTCTACACACCAAATCCGACGCGGGCCGGTGGCTACTTGCTGTCGGCATTATTTTAAGAGTATCATGTCGTCGACTTACACTCAACCATATTACCTGATAACACTTAAATTATAGCAATAAAAAGTAGCATATTCCGTGCCGACGACAGCGTTTTCTAACTAGTAATATTTAAATCTTCTAAGGAACCTACAACATAGCCGCCGACTCGATTCGGTGGACTTGTTGTATAGCCTTAACAGAATAGTCGGTGTTTCCTAGCAAAAGACAATCTTGATTATAGTACGAAATGACGTTTTTAACGGTACTGATTTTTCAGCGATTGTAGTGACCAAAATTGACAATACAATATACCTCAAAGCCTATATCTTCTTAAATAGTAATATGGGTATGTACTCTCAACAGCATGTTAAAACAAGCTCCAACCCCCCTTAAGAAGAGAGCTTATAAATAAAAGAAACTTTATTTCAGATACGTAGCATCCATAGTGGATCCATTAAAAATAACTAAAAGCTTATAATCTATGTAATATGAAGGTCGAGATGGCCTAGTGGTTAGAACGCGTGAATCTTAACCGATGATTGTGGTTTGAATAACCCGGGCAAGCACCACTGAATTTTCGTGTGCTTAATTTGTGTTTATAATTCATCTCGCGCTTGACGGTGAAGCAAAACATCGTGAGGAAACTTGCATGTGTCTAATTTCATTGAAATTCTGCCACATGTGTATTCTACCAACCCACATTGGAGCAGCGTGGTGGAATAAGCTTCTTCTCCAAACGTTCTCCTCAAAAGGGAGAGGAGGCCTTAGCCCAGCAGTGGGACATTCACAGGCTGTTAATATAATCTATGCAAATGGATATTTGTTATTTAGTCACAAGTGCGTTGTCAGTAATACATGTACGAACAATATGACGCACAATTGGAGAATCATACCTCTCAGCTATGGTCTTCAGGATGGAGTTGTTTGTATTGGTTTATATTGTATTGCATTACCTCATAGGAATTAATATAAAAACTCATGGTAAATAAAACTACGTATTAAATTCAACACTTTTTATATTATATATTTTAATCAACTTAATAAAATAAAATTATGGCATCAAAAACGTGTCTGTGTTCTGTGTGGTTAAATGACAAAATGTGAAAGCGTGGCAACGTGATACAGATTCAATAAGACAAAATTAACATAGATTATATAGATTAAAAAAATACTCATTTCGAACACTCGAGCCTCGTTGGGTTTAAATATGGAATGTGGAGGTAAGATATTATATTATATATTTGTATTTAAAAAAAAAAAAAACAAATTATTCCATTAATAAAATTAATAAATGCATAAATGTTTTTATCGTGTTATACACTCTGGCTATTTTTGCGCCATTATGGCGATTATTAGGGCCTTTACTTACTTTTCAAATGAAACCCATAAGAGCAAACTTCTCTTATCTCTACATTCCATAGCTTCACAGATTAGTAATGACAGATTGAAAGATGGTCAGGTAGCCATCTTTTTTTAATTATTATTTACGATCACGCGAACAATATTTGACTTTTTTATTATCTGTAATGTATTTTTCTAATTATAAGTATAAAGTTAAATTACGCTAGCCTCTGTTAATATTAACATTGAAAACATATTTATTAGACACAAGGATTCATTGTTACTTGAATGTACTTTTACTAGAGCGTACATAAATATATATAACGTTATTACGTCAAACAGACGATAAGGTGGATTACACACTAGCCATTTTGCACTAGAAATTCGACCTTTGTGAATTTCAATATTCTATGATTTTTTTATGACAAGTGATTCACTACAGACAAACAGTTGACGCGACATTTCTCCCTTTCTGACATAATTGATTTGACATTCGAAAGAATAAGACACTAAATCGATAGTTTATAATGTTATTCGTTAGTTAATATTTTTAATATAAATTATTTCCATTACAAAGCTACATCGTTCATTCGATCACGGTCTCGTAGGGGCAAATTCTCTCTGCGGCCGAAAACTTAAATATAATTTAAAAAAAAATGAATATATTTTTAATTCCAAGTTGTAAAACAATATCGTTAATTTTTTTCTTATAAATTAGATTATTTTATGTAGAAAAGTTTTATAAAAGCTATATTATAACTTTATAATCATTTAAGATATTTAATTTAAGTGCATTTTAAGAAATTATCTCGAAACTCAAGTGTATGATCGATTATTTTTAAAATATTAATTAAAATAATTAAAAAACAATTCGAGACAAATTATAATAAATAATTATATAATAAACATTTATGCTTATTTAAAAAAAAAACTAAACGCCATAATCCTTTACTCCACATCTGTTTTTTTTTAAAGCCTAAGGCAACTTTTAAAGGCTACTATTCCGCACACCATATTTATAAATATTATTTTCATTGGTCATAATAATACTTAATAATTGTGCTTATAAATATTTGCTTAAGAAATGTTATAAGAAATAAATTAGGCTCCATTTTGTTTTTAAAGTTTTAACAATGTTTGGACATTTTTTTTAATCTAAAGCTGGCGACTGACTTTTGTTAACAGCCGGTAACTAAATATACTAAGACCACACTTGACAAGCTTACTAAGCTAGTTTCGATTTTGACCAAAAGCCAAAATATCCTTGTTAAGTGAACAAAGATTAATGAAAGGCGATAAGTGATCAGATGGATTCGAATGTATCAGTTAAACCCGCAAGTCCGTCGCCATCATAATATTATAATCACAATTTCTTTTGCAACAAATTATTAAAATACTTTATAGAAAACGATGTATATAAATATGTTTTTTTTTTACATTTTACTCTTCATATATATTATATATATATTTATGCTACATACGTTGTGTTATTTGATACATTGTCTATATGAAGGCGTATTTATTCCACCCAGTCGTCACCACCAAATTCTACAACTTGTACCTGTGAAAAAAAAAACCGATAAAATATATGTTTTTTAATTGTACCGTTTTTTCTAGAACCTTCTCCTTAGGCATTAGCCCAAAAGTGGGACTTTCAGGGGCTGATTTACTATTCTAGACATTGTCGATAAAACACACATCTAGTACAACTTTTTTTTTATGTTATAAGTAGGCGGACGGCCAAATTGCCCACCTAATGGTAAGTGGCCACCATCGCCCATAGAAATTGGCGATGTAAGAAATATTAGCCATCACTTCGCCAATGCGCCACCAACCTTGGGAACTAAGATGTTATGTCCCCTAATTACATTGGCCTACTCATCCTTCGAACCGGAACACAACAATACCAAGTACTGCCCTTTTGCGGTAGAATATCTGATGCAAGGGTGGTACCTACCCAGACGGGCTTGCACGAAGCCCTACCACCTAGAAGTTCGTTCAGTAGTGACCCATTTGACGTCTATTAGCTTCATTAATCTCAAAAACTAAGACATTAAAGTTAAAAAACTAACGTCTCGCTTAGCAGCTGTTTAGTTAAAAAGTTATGTTTCTTTTTCTGTTATCATTGATTTTACATTCGAAAGAAGAAGACAGAACTCTTTTTGTACAAAGTTTTTAAGGCCGTAGGAATATTCTTACCTCACTCGGAGGACTGTCATTGCTGAAACCACCGCCCATCGCGTAGCCCGCCAGCCCGCCGGCCGCGAGCGCGCCCACTCCGAGCCCGACCGCCGCACCGGTGCCGAGCCCGCGACGCTGCTCGCCTTGCACATATTGCGTACCGTAGCCTTGTTGTTGCTGCAATAGTAATTAACATAAGCTTAGCATATACTTGTATACTTATAGAACTAATTCTCTATAGATAAGATCGGTGTGTTTTTTCTAAGGTACTGGAAAAAATACTAAAACATCCGAATAAATGAATCCGTAAAAATACAAGCTAGTTATGCAACCAGTACCAGGAAGAACATTTACAATAAAAACATAAAACTGCATCGTTGCATTTTGTCGTTGGTTTACTGGAAAACATAACTAATCAAATAAATTCATGTTAGTTTAGAGTTTTTTTTTAAGTTTAGGGAAACATGTATTTCAATAAACTATCAAACTGAGCATCCAAATTTATTCAGACGTTTTAATTCACTCCTTAGTTATTTTATATTATTTTTAAAAATACAATTTGGCTCTTCGAATACTTGACTAGCTGTTAAATAAATACACTCACCGCAACGCCCCCGAAACCTGAAACAATAAATATTTTGCTTAATAATCTGTGAAAAATATATTTTTCACGACTCTCCTCGATAGAATCTCCATTCCAAATCACTGATTATTTTTGGACTATTGCCATAAAAGTTACCAATTACGTTTGATTTTGACACAACGGTATATGTTAACATATTATCGGGTCGATTCCGGTTCGAATAAATACAGATGATTCAAAGTTGGATCGGAATTGAATCGGATGGGAACGTAGCGTACTCGTTGTAAATTAGTAAAATTCGGCCCCAGAGCGTTGTATTCATTGTGCCTGTATTTACTCGCCAATTAACGCAAGCAATTAATTTTGTAATAATTAATTCTTACTGCATACAAACAATTAATGCTATAATGGAGTTTTTATAGTAGTAATGTTATATTTGCAAACAAAAATATGAACAATCTTAAAAATAATATTAGCCATTTTATTGTAGTATTGGTAGGCGGACGAGCATATGAGCCACCCAATGGTAAGTGGCATTGTAAGAAAGGTTAACCATAGCTTACGTCGCCAATGCACCACCAACCTTGGGAACTAAGATGTCACTTGTGCACGTAATTACACTGGCTCACTCACCCTTCAAACCGGAACACAACAATATCAAGTACTGCTCTTTTGCGGTAGAATATCTGATGAGTGGGTACCTACACAAACAAGCTTGCTCAAAGCCCTACCACCAATATTTTACCATGCTTTAGACGTAATTATAAATAAATTGTGACAAATCTTTATTAGATAAAATCTACTGTTCGACTCAGAGAATGTCGTGGGCTTTAGATATTAAGTATTAAGGTAATGTAATAAAATGATTTTAATTTAGATTAGAAAACACATATGTATGGCTTTGCATTAAGCTAGACCAATTCTATTTTGACCTTTCCTTGGGTTAAACCTTCATTGCCCTAACTTATATTTCCTTGATACCCCACCCCTTCATTATATACTTTATAAAACATATTCATATATGTATTTAATTGATTTAGATTTTTTTATAAAGAAATATTAGACTTTAAGAATTATTATCATGAGCAAAAAAAAAATTTGTTAATTTTATATTCTTGTTAAATTATATTATATTTTTTAATGTTTACAATGAACAAATTATAAATAATCATGTTGTCGAATTGGAGGGCGTTGGTAGCTACAACATCGTTTAATACTGTCTTCAAGACCGATTTCGGCCACGGCGGCCAATCTTAAGAGAGATTAGCCAACTGCGCATGATATATTATAGTGCACAAGTGTGTGCGCAAACACAGGTGCACTCTCATAACCCGATAGGACGGCAATCCGATACGACCGGAAAGACTTCAGGCGCTTTACGTGCTTTCCGAGGCACGGGACACATTTCCAACTTATTAGCAACCCGGAGTCTGGACTCCGGGTTGCTAATATAGCCACTTACATATAGCCACTAGACCAACGAGGTAGTCAACTAAGCTACCTACAATTAGTGATAAAGGGGATTAATAAATATTCCATATTAATAATATACATTTAATTTATGCTATTTTATTTTCTTATATTTCATTGATTTTATAATAATTTATACACCAGTGTGACGTAATATTTTTCTGTTTACTGGTAACTGTCTTTTTAATATTTCTAAGTTGGCAACACGGTTTTTTAAAAGGGCGGCAAAGAGAGCTGTTAGTATGGAGGGATATAATAAATGGCTGCCGAGCTGGATATTTGGTTTCTTTTATTTATAAACAGTATCGACCATAATAAGACCGTTTACCGTAGCAACGTGACTTCGGTGTTGGTTTTGTACTATCTGTGGTAATTCAACTGAAAGAGAGATATTAAAGCTGCAAAAAACATTTGAGGGCAATATTTAAATTGAAAATAACAGTACAGTAACAGCCTGTGAATGTCCCACTGCTGGGCTAAGGCCTCCTCTCTATTTTTGAGGTTTTTTTTTTGGAGCTTATTCCACCACGCTGCTCCAATACAACCCGCATTGGAATACACATGTGGCAGAATTTCAGTGAAATTAGACACATGCAGGTCTCCTCACGACGTTTTCCTTCACCGTCAAGCACGAGATGAATTATAATCAAAAACTAAGCACATGAAAATTCAGTGGTGCTTGCCCGGGTTTGAACCCACAATCATTAGTTAAGAATCACGCGTCCTTACCATTGGGCAATCTCGGTTTCGAAGTTAGTTGTGCTTTGTAAAAACTTAAGGCACAATAATATGTCACAATGAATATGAACGCTTTAACAACTTATAACGTTAGCTGAGGAATTTAAGGTCGTAAATGTAGAGTACGATAATAATGAAAAATAATAATGAAAATAATATGAAATGTTTCTTTGTTATTGAAGAGAAAACTCAATATCAGGGTAGAAACGACGCGTAAGACAGTATCAGATTTATATATTTATTCAGAACATGCAACAAAAGTAGAAATAATTATAAAACTCATAAAATAATTTAAAAAAAAATGCTTCTCTAATTATAAGCGAGAATGAGGTTGATTACGCATAGGTATAAAAAAAAGTATTTGTTTATTAATTAATCTGCTGACGGTACACTACTACAAACGCAAAAACGTCTCCAAAGTGATTTGACGGTATGTATTCTTTTTTTTTTCTTATTTATTCGCGTAAAAGGCAAATATTTATATTATATGACGTCTTAAATTAAATTTGAGGATTATTAAGGAAAGTACAATATATTTGTGTAATATTTTTATTAACCACCATTATAATTTCACACAAAGTTTACATAAAACGAGAAAATGCAACATACGACGCCTAATATATAATACTATTGAATAATAAATTAAATCATAAGAGTTTTAAAGTGGCTTAAATTTATACAAATAAAAAGAAAACAAAAAAAAAATTGACAAATGAAATTAATTAAATTATTTTTTCACACAAGAAGGAGATAATTAAAGTCGATTATATTTATTTACTTTAAAAAAAGCAATGAATGAAAGTTAGTTATTGAATATATTGCCGGTAGCTCACGATATTAAATATACGATTCGTTTTGCTTACGGACAGTAGATAGTAATAAGAATAGTAAAAAAAATCATGACCAAAGCCACTTCAAAACTGGAAATATTAAAAAAAACAAACTCGAAGTCTCAATCGCGAATGTCAGTGAATTGAAAAAAAAAAAAAAACAAAATATAATGTTAAATATTATATATCTGTAAGTCAGTTTTCATTCCTTGATCGCCTTGAGAATCAACTGTTCCAACTTCCATATCGAATAATTTCGAACATAAAACGAAGCCAACGAACGAAGCGTCATCCGTTGCACTTGAATATAGCTTTATATTAAACACTCAAAAAAATATTTGATAATATAGAGACGTAAAAAAAAAAGAAAATACTACATCATCATAATAGATCGTTCATTTATAATTTATTAAAAAGTAATAATATAAAAAACTTAAAAGATAATTTACGAAAAAAAAAAAAAACAAAATAGTTTTATTAATGAACGCGTGTTATTTCAAAATAAATAACCTCTAACAATGACAGGAGTAAAGACATAAAACTCTTTGAACTTGAATTGTCATAAAGTCATTGGTCACCTTAAATACTCTATGATATTTATTATCTGTGAAAATTTACATTTTGAATGTCGTCAAAGTTGTTATCGGGACTGTGGAAGATAAATGAAACGCTTTAAATCGTTTCAATCGTTTGTAGTGCATAATACAGCAGAGCTATCGCTAGCAAATCGCATGGATTGTGTAAATCTAAAGTTTGTTTATTTTTTATTTTTACTATTTCTACCATTGGAATAGGCTATATTATAATTTGTTTTAAAATGTTAGTAATAGAAGAGTAAGAGTAGAAAAAAAAATGGAATATTTTACGAATAAAACATATAATGGAAAAAAAAACCTAATAAGTTACATATAAAATTAATATAATAGATTACAAATTATATATTAAAAATGAGATACAGATTTAAAATACGATAAGGTGCAAATCTACGTCACACGACATAGACTAAAAAATCTTTGTTGCCCTTCTTGATATTTCACAAACCACCTGAAATAAAAAAATACACATGAAATTCCATGAAAACAGTACAAGTAAATTCAACCTTGAAATTTTTATCAAAACGCTCCTAAAAAAGTTTGTACTTCAAAGACTGTATGTAACATTTAATTGTAATGAATGAAACTATACCACAACCCTATAGGGTTCCTATTAAGTATCCATAGGTGGTGCCCTGCTTTGCCGTCAGAGCGTCACGGTAGCAAGCGAAAGCGAACCCGTGGCGCTCCTCGTTAAGACGGAAAGGGTACCGCTGGTTTTTTAGTGGGTATTATTAGCCCCGATGTTTGGGGCTCTCGCGGCGCCTTGGACACCGGCGTTTTTCAGGCGTTAAAAAAAAACCTGACCTGCTGAAAGAACAGCACAATCTGTTGGTGGAACTACAGTTGATTCTAGGCTTTCACAAAGCTCTGCGACCAAAACTTATAAAATAAATTATATTAATTTACTTAAATAATAATAATGAATACCTACACATCGCGACCTGTATCGACCGGTTATGAGACTAAGCCCTCAGTAGAAGCCTGCGAAATAAAAATAAAAAAATAAAATAAAAATAAAAAATTATGTTACAAGAGCGAAAAATAAAAACGTGCAAAATCATACGAACAAAACGTAATACTATTGATGTTAATAATGTTAGTATGATTATAATTACATACATAAATTAATTAAATTATTAAAGACGAATTAAACAATGCACCGAAAAATCTCGATGCATATCTCTAGTTACTTACTATACATAATAAATGTGCTTGTGGAAGAGCTTAGAAAATTTTATATAATGTGTATAAAGATTTTTTATTAATAGTCTATTCCAACCACAAGAGTATAGACAAATAGACAACTCTGATTGACGCGATTTATATCTTGAATAATCTATCACATTGTCTATGGATTCCGGGAAAAAATGTTGCTTTGAATATTGGTCGCAGTTGTTATCGGAATATTGGAAGTAATCTTAAAATGGATGTATGTATGTTAATCAAGAAATGTGTGTAGTGGAATGTGTGGAATTACGCATGGAATGTGTAAATCTAGGATTTGTATATCTTTACTCCTTCTTTATTGCTTTACAAGAACTATAATATATTTTTCTATAATAACGAAGGCAGTTCAAATACCATAAAATATAACCATCTTTGTTTTACAAAATTATATGTAGTGCATAGTATTTCAACCTTATTAGACGTAATTCTGGCATATAAATGTTTTTTTTTTTTTAATATTGGCAAATTAAATTTATTATCACGACAAATTATTATGCTTTTAAAAAACCACGATTATTTGTGAATATTATTTCTCTCTGTGTTTCTTAAGCTCGTGTTGTTTAAATTAAGAATAAGTCGTGTGATTGGAGAAAATATTCAAAATGGCGGCGACATTACATGCTTAACGTGAACAATTATTTTTTAACTGTTTAGTTTTAGAATTTTATTAGAAACAACGCTACCGAAAATCAATTAAAGCGAACGTCGTAAAATAATTACAAAAACGGTGTATCTATGACATAGCGATAAAATGAATTTTTATATATGTACTAGCAACATGCCCCGGCCTCACACGGGCAGAATAACGGTCTACATATAACATTTATATCGTAATACATACATAAAAATGTCCTGCAGACCGATTTTCGGCCACGGCGGCCAATCTTAAGAAAGATTAGCCAACTACGCAGGAGATATTATAGTGCACAAGCACAAGCACAAACACAGGTGCACTCTCTATTCCCTAACTCTCATAATTCAATGGGACGGCAATCCGACACGACCGGAAAGCGTTCAGGCGCAGGACCAACGGCTTTACGTGCTTTCCGAGGCACGGGAGTGAACACACTTCCAACTTCCAGACTCCGAGCTGCTACTGAGAATTATCTGACAGAAAAACCCAATAACTTTTTATTGGCCTGACCAGGGAATTGAATCCAGGACCTCCGGGTCTGCGGCCTTGTATCTAGCCACTAGACCAACGAGGCGGTCAATACATATAACTGTTATGGTTTACGCGACACTCGTTGGTAAAGCTTCCAATCGGTTTGATTTCTTCCGATATATTCCGAATTCGTTCGGTTAGTTTTGAGTTTATCGCGTTCAGACAAATACTGTTTTATAATATTTAACGATTTCAAGAAATCTCAAATGCCACGTATTCATTAAATACGAAAACAAAAACTTTTGCAATATTTTATTGCTGACTGTACAAACAGTGACGTAATAAAGCCGCCATTTTAAAATCGCTTCTTCGTAAACACGACCTATTCTAAGCAGTACGGTCCACACAAAAATAAAATTGGATTTTTTTATCGTTTAAAAAAAGTCTGAACGATAATTGTTACAATAGCGTGAGTGTTTCCAAAGATTTGCAAATGCATATATACAGGCAACTATATCTTTGACGCGACATATTATGTGTTATATAGCCGTCACCAAAACGAATGTTAATGTTGTAAGCCTTAAAAAAGCACCACAACCAACATCTACAAAATATGAAACAAAACTTACCTTTCACCATGTAACGCCCCCGTTTACACTTCATTAATAACAAAACAACAGCGTTAAAAAAAAACTTATATTATTATTAATTTAAAAATAAAAAACTTAAGTTCATTAAATTGTTTTTGTTAGTTATACGTTGTATCCAACTATTTATAGTACGGTAATTATATCCTGTGGTAGTAGTTTCAATATCTTACTAATAGATGGCGCTGTACGATTTACGCGTTTACTTTTTTCATATCACTTTTTATATTATAATCTATTTGAATATATATATATTTAAACTGAATAAAATTAAAAATAAAATGCTTTGAATCATTGAAAAACATATTCAGTGCTAGCAAAGTTTTCGTGTCTTATTGATAGATGGCGCTGTACACATTTAAATCCGTAATTGAATTAACCAATACCGAACCGTGTAAGAATCCACCGTACTCTGTAATACCGTTATGATTCTTGGAATCAAAGATATGCCGTTATTCTAATTCTGTATTTCACATGACGTTTATACATTTATCTAACCTAACCTACCTATGGTAGTGTGGTAGATGTAAGGAGAGTTATTTTATGAATAAAAAATTGTCCCTTGAAATGTGTGAAATTTAAATGACGCTGCTTGAGAGAAAATTTTTGTGCAAACGCCGCCTTTTGTGCAAGCTGGTCTGGGTAGACACCAATTCTACCGCCAAACAGCTGCGGCTAAGCTATACTTAGTATTATTGTGTTCCGGTTTAAAAGGTGATTGAGCCAGTGTAACCACAGGCACGAAGGACATAACATCTCAGTTAGTGGTCATCAACATTGGCTCCGTAAAAAATATTAACCATCCCTTATATCGTCAATGCACCACCAACCTTGGGAACTATGTCAGGTCCACAGTTCCCGTAGTTCACAGTTACAATCGCCAGACAACAAACGGATAATAATAGACAATAGCTACCCAATAACCGCCCGACTTCATATCTGTTGGCGTGCCCCCAGCGCCCGGCACAGTGAATCGAAACACACAATACAATTTTCTAAAAATAATGTTAGTAATTCTTCTAACTTTGGACATTATTTTTAAGACTTCTAATTAAGATGCTAAAGTGTATTAAACTGTAAACGATTACTTAGTTAACTATTTACCTAATGTAAACATATTTTTGATAGAATACAGCGTAATTAAATAAAAAAGCTGATAAAACGATCAGTGTTATTTTGGTCGTAAATATACGACTCAGGCGAAATGGGCCCGAAAATATTTGTCGGATTAATTCGACCTAGGCGGTTAAAGGGTTAAGTAAAATGTAATGTTTACAGATTTAACGCTAATCAGCTCAATACACTTTAGAATTATTTAACTAACCTTTCGGAGTTAAAATTTAAAATATTTTTATATCGCCAACACGATTGTGCTCCTTATTCATTTGACAATATGAATCAATTTCAACTACAAGTGTTTCCGAGTTCAGCCCGCGCCCGACTATCGAATACTTTTACACTTTTAATATTTCCTACTTCCAAGTGATGCCCTGGTTTTATAATCTGTTAAAATAAACGCGTCACATCCCTAGTATATACATGCAAAATCAAAAGCGAAGCCGATGAAAATTATCTACATATCTACAATGTTAGTTTATTAGTTCACATTTTGTGTAATGGCGTGTTTTAAATTTTCACAATGATTAAATTATTTTACTAACCGTCCGAACTGACGACAGACAGCAAAAAAATTACATTAAAGCTTTTTTTTTTTGTATAAACATATAAAGGTAGCCAAATAGATGATTTGATGGTCGGTGGTAATGGTAGCAGGTCAACAATATAATAAATTACAATACAAAATTTATTTATTGAATATAGAAGCATTACCGCCAGAAAAGGAAATACATCGACCTGAGTAGAACCGGCGAAAGAAACTGAGATATTTTTTTAATAAATTATTCGTCAATTCTTCAAGACTTCAAATATCATACAAAAACCGACCCCCCGTCACGAAACACACACATAAAACACTACAATACACAAAATTTAATTAATCATTCTTTATCATATGCATTTCATTAAATCTGTGCTATCTTGCAAGAACTCGCCTAACTCGTGACGTTAAAAGTTACATTGGTACGCTATTTTGATCTGTGTATCTATTGACATAAAATTCAATTTCGCATATCGCATTCCTCAAGTTCGACAGCGAGTTCCGAGTTCTAACAGAATAGCTGTAACGGTTTAGTTCTTACCTTGTGGCGCTCCGTACCCGGGGGCGCCGTACGAAGGCGGCGCACCGTAGCCGCCGTATGCGGGCGGTTCCGACTGGAAATATTACATAACACAATATATAAATAACGAAATGTGTAACAAATATCGATATAATATCGATTTTTTTTTTTATAGTATAGGTAGGCGGACGAGCATATGGGCCACCTGATGGTAAGTGGTCACCAACGCCCATAGACATTGGCATTATAAGAAATGTTAACCATCGCTAACAATGCGCCACCAACCTTGGGAACTAAGATGTTATGTCCATTGTGCCTGTGATTACACTGGCTCACTCACCCCTCAAACCGGAACACAACAATACCAAGTACTGCTGTTTTGCCGTAGAATATCTGATGAGTGGGTGGTACCTACCCAGACGAGCTTGTACAAAGCTCTACCACGAGTAAGTTTCTAGTTTTCAAAGTAGATTCTAAATTGCGAACCGGCGGAACGACACATTAAATTGAATTTTATAAACACGATTCAAAATTGCTTGTAAAAGTTGCCGCTATTATTATTTATCACACTCGTGTGAGTCACGCACACCACCACACGTACTTGCTCACGTGGCGTTACGTCCTTCAAGGTCACCTCTCTGAACTTTGACCTAAGAATAAGTTAGGTTTCCTTTCAAAATCAAATTTTATTCAGCAAACAATAATAGCGGGACGTGTTTTTCTCAAACACATTCAAATTACATTCGAAATCACTGAACGCAAAATATCAAAAAACGCTCGAGTAAAGTACTACGAAAATACTCTTATTAAGTCGTGGATTTCTTTCGAATTTAATCTCCTACGAAGATCCGTTATTAGCTGTCTCTTATTTACTCACACGTTATCAAAGGTACAGAAGACTAACACACACACACACACACACACACACACACACACACACAAACACACACACACACACACACACAAACACACACACACACAAACACACACACACAAACACACACACACAAACACACACACAAACACACACACACACACACACACACACACACACACACACACACACACGAAAACTAATCATATACAATGAGTAATATATGTCCTGTATGAAACTAACCGAATACTAGAAAAACTCTATACTCTTTCATCATCTAAATCATAAAAAAAAATATAGTGTGCACGAGTAAAACTCTTAATTTGTATGACTTTTACCAACATCGTCTACAATCAACGTCATATTCCTCTCAATTTACGCAATACCATAATCAATTATACATCAAAACCTTCCTTTTTTCCATCAGTGAAAACCGTAAAAAAAACCATTCTGTTGTTTTCGAGTTAATCCCGTTCAGACAGACTGACATACAGACACGGGGATTTGATTTTATAATATATAGTGATATAATGTTGTACACTACAATAGACATTATTAAATCAATAATAATTTCATTACTAGACGTTACTCACCATATACATCTGGCTGGGTGGTGGCTGTTCACCTTCGAAGCCAATGAACTGCATCATAACGTCACCGTCGATGGTCAAGTGGGAGATGCGCTGGAATGGGAGACGGTGAGGGAAATCGCAGAAGTGGATGCCGTTGAGAGCGATCTGAAATTATTTGTCATTATTTCGTTAGAGTTATGTATTTGAAAGCGAGCAATCCTACTATAATAATAACTTATTTATTTCGTCGTTTTCGAACGAAATAAATAACTACAAGAATTTATGTTGTACATAATTTATGTTACAAATTAAGCACATGAAAATTCAGTGGTGCTTGTTTAGATTCACACGTTCTCACCACTGGGCCATCTCGTGCTATACGGTGCAGGAAAACATTGTGAGGAAACCTGCATGTGTCTAATTTCACTGAAATTCCGCCACATGTGTATTCCACGGACCCGCATTGGAGCAGCATGGTGGAATAAGCTCCATACCTTCTCCTCAAAAAGGGAGAGGAGGCCTTAGCCCAGCAGTGGGACATTCACAGGCTGTTACTGTACTGCGTACTGTAATTTATGTCGTACAATAAAATAAATAAAAACAACCGGATCACAACAACTTGAAAATTTTGATGTTCGTTGGTTGATTAACCGCCCAAAATTCAAAATTAGAACAACAACAGAGGTACGTAAATATATTGACACCTCAACCATAGATACAAAACGGATCTTTAAAATCTTACCTTAAATGATTGAGTGTCACAAAGTACAAGAGCCTCAAACGGCTGCCCCCTAACCAGGGACATGCAACCATTAGTCTCCTCTACACCCCAGTTCATGGCGGCCAGGTGGTTCCTGACCACACACATCTCCACGAAGCGGAAGTTTAAATGCATAGCGATGTCATCACGAGGGTCTGTATTGGGGCCGCATTGAAAGTTGATGGCGAACCTGGTAACAAAATTTACTCGGCATTGTTTAACTAATCACCTACAAAACAATGTTTATAAGTAAGGCTGATAATTTTTAAGTTTCAAATAAAAACTACCAAGAAAAGAAATAACCCAGTGGCTAGTCCTACTGAGTCTTCAAAAACATTGTGAGGTGTGTGTGTGATTTTTTTCATGTTATAGGTAGGCAAAAGAACTATCTGATGGTATATGGTCACTACCAGCCATACACATTGGCGATATATTAAATATTAACCATTTCTTAAATCATCGCACACTGGCAACAACTGTGGGAACTAAGTTATGTGCCAGTAGTTACACTGGCTCACTCACCCTTCGAACCAAAACACAGTAATACTAAGTATTGCTATTTGGCTGTAGAATATTTGATGAGTGGGTGGTCCTACCACCTACCACCTAGTCAATCTCAAAACGTCTTCCTCAAGAAGAGAGGATGCCTTTATATAATAATAATAAAATATATAATAAATACAATGATTTCGTACCTTTGACCTCCTGGTGGGACATTCCCTTGGAATCGGACCATGCGGCCGGGATACATACCCCCAGGAATCGGTTGCACACATGGTATTACCTGCAAATGTATTTATTAGACAATAGTTCAATAAAAAAATTATTAATTATAATTATTATGCAGAATAATACATCATCATATTATTAGACAGATAATAAAACAGCTTATGTTGGTTTGTATTAATTGACTTTCATGTAGGATATACTTATATATAAGAATAATTTTACTATCAATTTTAAAAGTTAAGCCGCTTTAATGAACAAGGCTTAAGGCATATGCATTAAACAAGAAATGCTACGGCTGTCCTTCATAAAATGTTACATTTGATATTGCATAATATTTCTTATAATGTATAAATCTATGGATCAATAGATATAATGAATATTTATTGAAATCAAATCAAAATATACTTTATTCAAGTAGAGTAAGCATTTTTTGTATGTTTACAAAATTTCACTTGATATAAGGCTTGGGATTTAAATTCTACTGTAAATAACCAGCAAGAAACTTGGTTAGTATTTCTCATTAATCAAAAATATGCATATAATAATTATATACATTTAAAAATAGTGTTACCTGTATTAAAAACAGCAAAAACTCATTCGAAACTCTTTTATCATCTATATATTCTTGTATAGCCTAATTTATTTGTTGGTAATTATCATACAGTCTAGAATTTTATTAATATAATATTTTTTTGTTATTCAACCATATTAAATACAGTATTTCTCTGATAAGAAAAGATACATCAACTCTCATTCGAGATTTTAATTTCCTATTGTAATTAATAATCTTATTAGATAAGAGAATAAGTTATATGAACTGCTAAAAATCAAAGATTTCGGTTTTTCATAAAGATAATTTTATTGTGAACAGGAAAAAATGCATTTAGGCATAATCATGACGCATTCACAGAAAGCAAAAGGGCCTTGAACAGAGTTAGTGTAGCAATTTTTTGATAGGCAGGTTCGTTGAAATCTTTTTTACATTGTCAACGCACGAACGACAATTAAATTCTATTTACTTTGTAAATTACGTTAACGAGCAACTGATATCGAAGTGATGCCCTTGGAATCACCAAAGACGTTGTAATAAGTTACCTATATGAGTTATATTCATTAAAAATGCACAATATAAAATGTATTCTTACCGGGCTGTAAATCGGTGGCGCGGCCATATTTATACTGTGTTATAACTGTTGTTGTTAAGCTTAAATGATACTGCTTGATATATCTTCAATGATTTAGTAGAAAATATTCTTAGATTCACCGGTTACGCCTCAATCGCTAGTAAAATACAGTTTGCAATTGATTATTAGTCGAGAATGCGTCATACGTCATATGACGGTAACTGAAAAAACAATACGTCAAAACTTTATAAAATATTGCAATAACTAAAAAAAAATATTTAAAAGGAAATGATTGCTTAGATAAAATCAATTTTAATATTGAAAAACTTGTGTGTTGTATTTATTTTTCCTACGAATTCAATATCGTTTAAAAAAATCATTTTCAGCATGATGGCATTGTTTTTATAACATATACAATTGAGATTAAAAAGCAAGATACCAATGCAATACTATCATACAATGAAATTGTAAATATTGCAAGTGGCAACAGCAGAATTATTTTTCTCCATTTGACGCATTAAGCCTATTGTAATAATGATTATCCAGAAGTAAAACCAATTTAAGCTAATTAAATTTGTTTATTACGCCAGACGATTGTCTTACAATTCGTCGTAGTTGCGTCTGAATCTAATAAAACTTGTGAACCATCAAAATGACTATCGAAGGCAACAAGGACGAAGCAGATAGGTGTATAGAAATTGCGCAAAATGCATTTACTGCTGGAAACGCAGAGAAAGCTGAACGTTTTTTGCTGAAGGCCGAGCGATTATATCCTACAGCGCGAGCCAAAGAACTATTAACGCGAGTCAGAGCTGCGGGTAGTACGGGAAGTGTGCCCAAACGTACACCTCCGAGCAGCCCTAGTGCGGAAGATATACGAAGAAGGAAACCTCCTACACATCAACCTCCTCAAAGGGAATATACTTCGGAGCAGCTAGAAGCCGTACGCAGAGTGAAAACCAAGTGTAAGGATTACTATGAAGTTCTAGGTCAGTACAGAAATAGTTAAATTCAAGGTCGAATTGCTCAATATATACCTGAATAGTGGTTAGTAAAATGAATAGTATTGAATAGTGTATCAATTTTGTAATAAAGTTAAAATAAACATATTTCAGGTAAAAATAAATCTACTTAAAAGTGAATGCTTAATAACCATCATTAAGCAAAAATATTTAACAGTAATTAAATTTATATATGAATATTTTCCTAATGCTTACAACGTCTTTCTTTTAGTTGTTTAATTATGTCTTATGTTTATCATGTGTAAGTTTCAATCACAATGTATAAATTTATATCTATGCATACAAAAGTTTGGGCTTTTAAGATAAAAGCTTACACTCTCGGACAGTGAATGCTTATAGACGTTATAACAATTACTTATCTATTATGTCTTCCAGTGTGCTGTCCCTAAGAGTGCATATAATTAAGTAAATATTTAAGTATATAAATAAATGTTTATAATATAGTATATAAAGATATCACAGAACAATGAAAATGAATTTGATTTATGCGTTTTGTAACTTAAACGTTTATGTAGTATTTGATTTTATTTTACTGGTTGTAGGGTTTTGTCCAAGCTTGTCTATGGCAATATTTTGTAAATTGTAATGCTCTATTTAGCCCTTAATTAGAGACATCATATCTTCAATCTCATTGTTGATAGTGTATTGTTTGTCTTACCAAAATAAATAATATTAGAAAATAATAAGAGATAGATAAACTGGCAAATAAGCCACCTGTAGTGGTCACCACTCTCCAGAGAGTACCATTGGAATTAACATAAATTTCTGTCAACAGGAGTAACCAAGGAGGCAACAGACTCTGACATAAAGAAAGCTTACAAGAAGTTGGCACTTCAGCTCCATCCAGACAAGAATCACGCTCCTGGAGCTGCCGAAGCATTTAAGGTACTTGTTATAATGAAATAACACTCTCTATTTACTTATCAAGACCATAACAGTTATGACTGGTGGTTATGGTTATGGCTTTGTGCAAGCTCGTCTGGGTAGGTACCACCCACTCATCAGATATTCTACCGCAAAACAGCAATACTTGATATTGTTGTGTTCCGGTTCGAAGCGTGAGTGAGCCAGTGTAATTACAGGCACAAGGGACATAAAATCTTAGTTCCCAAGGTTGGTGGTGCATTGGCTATAAGCAATGGTTGACATTTCTTACAATGCCAATGTCTAAGGGCGTTTGGTGACCACTTACCATCAGGTGGCCCATATGCTCGTCCACCTTCCTATTCTATAAAAAAAAAAAAATGACAACTAGAAAAGTGAGTAGCAGAGGCAATAATGCCACATTTTACTGACTGCCTAGCTTTGATATCCTTCTGACCGGTTTTGGCTATGGCGACTATTTTCAATGGAGTCCAGTCTGATGTAATGATTGCACTTATATTATATTGATTATATATTAGCTTCAGAAACGTTTCATTCGAACGTTACGCGAAAATGTGAACTTTATAAGTTACTCGCATCAACGGTCAAATATTAAATGCCACAAATTTGTATGTGTAAAATGAAAATATTATCTGGAGATATTTTATCAACCGGGGTCCAACTATAGCTAAGAACTATTAACGTCTCATAAATAAAAACGAAAAAATATATTATTCATCAAATCAGTCAAGTCATTTAAGAATAGAATTATGAACACATATATATATATAATAAATAATATGTTCATTGCAAACAGGCAATAGGCAATGCGGCAGCCATCCTCACAGACCCAGAGAAGCGAAAGCAGTACGACCTGCGTGGTGATGAGCCGACCCACACGACTCACACTCACCATCAGTACTATGCACGAGGCTTTGAGTCAGACCTCACCGCTGAGGAGCTCTTCAACATGTTCTTTGGTGCTGCCGGTGAGTCTTGAGGATAAAAAATAGTTGTAGTTTCGTCTTCACCTTAAGAAGTGAAGTCCAAGCTTCAAGTGAAAGCTTGGAGCTTTACCAACAAGATGAATTATTATAAAAGCAAATTAATAATATAAAAATGTGGTATGTGGTACGGATTCGAAACCGTGATCCTTCAATATCTAAGTTATCCACTGGACAGCTTGTGCTATATCTTTTAATATACTATTAATTAATATAAAACGAATTAAGCTTGATAGCTTAATTCGTTTTATATCATATCTTCTAAAGCATATATTCTTCTTAAAGCATATCTTCTCTAAATAATCCAGCAGTAGGACGGCTGGGCAAAGGTCTCCTCTCCTTTTAAGGAGAAGGTTATTGGATTAATTAACGGAGCTTACAATTATCTCATAATATTTCCAGCATTCCCCGGCGGCGGTCCCACCGTCTACACTCGCAGACGAGCTCGCGAGCCCGAACCGAGAGACAGCCACGCCGGCATCGTTCAGCTATTACCGGTCCTGGTGCTGGTGCTCCTCTCCATGATGTCCGGCTTCTTTATTAGCGAACCGGTGTACAGTCTCAGTCCGAGCCCGAAATATCCCGTACCGAGAGAGACTGTCAACCTAAAGGTATACATCAATATCGACTTCATCCAGCTGGTGATGAAAGCACTAAGTACTGGAACCAGTTCTGGGACAATTATATCAGCTTCGTTGGTCCAGGTGCTAGGTCATAAGGCAGCAGATCCCAAAGTCAATCAATAGAAAATAAATAAAGTTCTCTGTCAGGATGTCATCATTCAGCTTGAACTCCAACAATTATACAAGCATTTTTATTCTGACTAGATATTTCTTTATTATATTGAAAATGGTAAACAAGTACAAAATAAAGACAAGAAAAGGTGACAGAGCCTCTGTAGCCATTTCTCTGATATCAGTAATCCTCCTACCATTGAGATGGGTTATATGTGTAACCACTCACCATCATGTATTCTATTACCATTCTTTCTTGATATTCTAAATGGTTAAGCTGATTTCAATTAATATATTTTATCCAGGTGCCGTACTATGTGAAGGAGAACTTCCACACAGATTATCAGGGATCATTGAGGAGACTCGAGATGGCCATCGAAGAGGAATATATAGGTGAGATTGTATTAAAAGCACACCCCGGAGGTCCCAGGTTGGGCCAATGAAAATTTATTCAGTTATTCTGTCGAGAATTCTCAGTAGCAGCCCAGAGTCTGAAAGTCGGAAGTGTGTACGCACTCCTGTGCCTCGGATAGCACGTAAAGCCGTTGGTCCTTCGCCTGAACTCTTTCCGGTCGTGTCGGATTGCCGTCCTATCGGATTATGAGAGTTAGGGAATAGAGAGTGCACCTGTGTTTGCACACACACTCGTGCACTATAATATCTCCTGCGCAGTTGGCTAATCACTCTCGAGATTGGCCGCCACGGCCGACATTATTTACATATTTTATCTGACACCGTGTGTGCTCGCCACGGCCTGCGCTGCGCAGTGGGGCTGCGGCACGCGTGCCAGCGGGAGCGCAACTACCGCGACAGCGTGGCGTGGAAGGCGCGCAACTTCGGCGACTCGCGCCACTCGGCCGACGCGCAGCGCCTGCGCATGCCGTCGTGCGAGAAGCTGCAGCAGTTCCAGCGGTAGGCGCGCCGGCTCCGGCGGTAGGCGGACCCTCATGTTATCAATTTTGTTTTAATCGTTCGAATCGTTTAACGGATTGTATATTATTGCTTTTTTATTTGATTATTCTGCATTTTTTTCTTGGTTATGAACTTTTGGAAAGTGTAGCGCTTAGTGTTAGCCCCTCTACTGGCCGTTCCGACTCACCCTCGTAGACAAATCATTCCATTAAGAGTCCAATTTTCCCGCACCTCCTCCATGAGCTATTTATCGACACTATGTATCAAATTCCGGTATATTGACGTCGTAGTACTTTTATTTATTTAAAATATTTATTCAAAAAAAAAAATTTATTGTAGACCGATATCGGAGTTAGCAAATACAAAATTGACAAATAAAACACATGTGTCCAACTTTTTTTATGTCTGCTTAATTACTAAATATTTTTCATTCGAATTTTTCTTGATAATATCCCAGGGATATGGACTTCGCCTAACCGTAGTTAACACTCTGGGTCATTTTAACCCCACAGAAAAAACTTGGACTTGAATCGTCGAAATGGTTATTGAATGAATTTATAATTAACGAATAGCAATAAACAGCAATGAAAAAAAAATAGCAACAACTGAGAACAAACTAAGACTAATGATCTATATTTAATGGCAATCCCAATCATTTAAAAGTTCACAAAAGATTCGTGAAACTTGCATCTCCTATATACTTATGATGCACCATAGCGATGTCACAGACACGCCCCGCATAAAGTATACGCGCCACACACGCACCAGGAAGAAGAGGGGGGAGGGGTACGAGCAAGAGAGAGCGTCATGTGGTTTGCCGTGACGGCTTATTGTTAGAATTAGTAACTTAAAATTACACTGCCCTGTTTCAACGCCTTAAATATATACTCATGTTATAAATGCGTCAGTCTGTCTGTTCGCCACGGCTAAACCACTATATGAAGCATGCTTGTACCCTGGGGAAGGACATCAGCTACTTTTTACACTTATAACAAACCTCTAAACTAATAAATATGAAAATTATAAATATCTGTACTAAAACGCGCACGCATGTATGGATTAATATCTCATGTCCCCCTAGGGAGTATTTGTACATGTTGGGAAGTCCTATTCTAGAGATACAGCGGTCAATATTCAGCTTTTTCAACTACAGTCTACAAGACGAATTGTTTTTCTATCTCACCCCATTACCATTAGTGTTTATTTCAGATCTAAACCAAGTATGTTAAGTTTATTTTCAAAATCAATGAGAAATAATTAAGATATTGCCCGTTAGTCCAAAGGGTTGTAAGTAAATATAAGATTTTATTTTTTATCTGTGAAATATTCTATTTTATGTGTATAGTTACCATGGCAATGGAATATTTGTGAGTAATTTGCGGAAGAGGGTATTCCCTCCGCCCTTATGCGATTTATACAAAGGTTTACCTGGTGGTATGGCTATGTGAAAGCCGGTGTGGGTGGTACCATCCAATCAAATATTCTACCGCCAACCAGCTTAGTATTATTGTGTAGAATAAGACAGGCAGTGTAACTACAGGCACAAGTGGCATTGACGATATAAGGGATGGTTAATATTTCTTACAAAATACAGGAGGTGGTGACCACTTAACATAAAGTATCCAATTGGCCAGTCTGCCTGTCTATTTGAAGAAAAAGACGGTTACGTTGTTGACAATTAAAGCTTGCAGGGTATTGTATCATGTCCTGTCTATCATTGCAAAAACTTCATATATATGTATATTTATTGGTTATATTATTATATATTTAATAGTTTCTATTTTACATGTTAAAATATTTATAAGTTATTAGCAAAACCCGGCATATGTTACTCTGTCTGTGTATACAGTTATTCGTGACGATCGGTTACGGTATAGAAGATACATTGCAGCGCCATCTAGTGTTGTAATTCTGCAAGTAGCAATACTTATTCTTATTATGATCCGGTTCGAAGGGTGAGGCAGCCAGTGACTGTAGACAATTACATCTTAGTTTCCAAGGTTGGTGAATGAATTGCATGCATTGATGAAGATGAATTATTACTTACTGGCTATACACAGTGGTGACCACTTACCATCTTGTGGTACATCTTCCTACCTACCTATTTTATGTTAATAAAAATCGAATAATCATTTTTCTAAAGATAGGACAAATTTATCTTAAATTGTTTCTGAAACCCAATATCTTATTAATGCTTATGCTACATACGACCATTTGAATTAAGAGCAATATATTATATTATTAGGAAGTAAAAGTATGATGGTTTTAAGCAAAGTTTAAGTTCAAGCACGTGTGTTGGAATTCACGTGTGATGAAAGTAATAAAATATATGAAAGAAATATTTGCTAATCAGGCGTTGTTTACGGGAGTTTTGTTTGATGGTTGCCGTTTTGTTATAGATTGTCTATGGTGAATGTTTAATTTGATGTATAATAAAGTATAATTTATTCCCTATTTTGTTTTATTTTATTAGTATATAATGTCCTAAGTATATAAGAACCATTTCGACTACAACAATAAACAATTGACATAAGTAATTTAAAAAAATTATATTCATCTTTTTGTATGTTTTTATAAAATGATATTTTAATCGTTAGTCGAACAAATAAATGATAATTTATTCGACTTACTTATCGATGGCTTTTAAGTTTACATAATATTAAATATATGTATATGTAGTTAAGTTTTTATGTACTAAACATATTCTGGGACATCACTATTTACACACGGCCATCTGATCCTAAACTAAGCAGAGCTTTTACTATGGAAACCAGACAACTGATATACTACATATACTACTTTTGTAAATACATACTTATATAGATAATTACATCCAGACTCAGGACAAACAGACATGTTCATGCACACAAATGTCTGTCCTGGGTGGGAATCGAACCCAAAAACTTCGGCGTGAAAGGCAAGTATCTAACCAACCATGCCAGCCGGCTCGTCAAACATAATAACAAGAACGGATTCTTAACAAAGAATTTGATCATAGACAAATCGGGTATTGGTCTTAACTGACAAATGCCTCATTCTGTTATCTATAGTTTGAACAGGTTATAAAATTTTAATGCCGAAAAAACTACTGAAGCTAGAATTGTAGGGTGTAAAGTAGGGGTTTTGCATATACGTGTAGAGAGAGAAATTAAGGGTTGTACTTATTTGAAATTTTTTTTTTCTTCGTTTTAATATATGTTTCGTTATGGTAAATCAGAAATATTTCATTAATATGTATTACATATATGATTTCCAAATGTGTTGAACTAATAATTTAAAGACATTGATTGTAATAAATTATTTATTTTTTTTACAAATTTTATCAATGGTCACTATTTATAAAGCTTGTATATAAACGTATATATCAATTATACAGTTGCGCAAAATATTCTATAGTTAAGTAAGAATTGGAACTATTTCGAAGTTGGACCTTTGCGAACCGGATATTTGCGTTTAATTTATTTATTCTCATAGCCTTTTTTATATTGAGAAAAGTCAACAGCAAACAACAGAAGGTTCCCCCGATGTAAATGTTTACAATCATCCACTGGCACTTGTAACATAAGAAGAGTTGCTGGTGCCTGCCTTGAAGGTATCTGAATACTGGAGTTTTGAACTCCCATATGACACTCCAGGATAACCTCTGGAAAATAATTCCAGAATCTATGCGTTGGGGGAATGAATGATCTTGACAATGTAAAACACATTACCTTGATGCCAAACATGAGATTTATGTGTGGATTAAATTCCGTCCAGCGGCGAAGATGAGTGAATATGTCTATGGCGCCATATCTAAAAAATCCTATAAGAATCCCATTGTACAGACTGTAGAACACACACATAGGATCAACTTCTCTCCGGAGGCATAAATGATCTGAACTATCTGTTAGTATTGATTCGTTGATAATTCGAATTGCCTAGCAATGGAGTTACAAGGTTTTTGCTGGCAATGTGCTCTCCAAATGACTCCAGAATTGGACCTTGTTTGATTAATCCGCCGTGGATATAATGCCGTGGAGAATAGTACTCCCCCAATCTCATCCCGTGGGTGTCGTAAGAGGCGACTGAGGGACGGGGAAAAGGGGGATGGGCAGCAGCGTCCCCCCTCCCATAAACATCTTACTCCCCTACTGCGCTCGCCAACACGCCTGCCCAGCGCGGCGAGTATGGGCAAACCCCTCCGTTAATGGCAGATGCGCCCAAAAAAAAGGCCCCCAGTTACCGGCAAGCCCGCTAGGCTCGACCAAGGTAGCGGTCGCGGTATCGGCAGGGCAGGGGGTGCTAAGAATCACCGGTTCACGGCAGGCTACCGTATAAAACGATTGGCTGTTGATTGATTGATTAATCCACCCAAAGAAACCCACTATTATTAATACTATAATAGGGGGAATGTTCTGGAATTCCGGCGCTATAGTAAAGGTGCTTTCTTTGATTCCTATCCACTTTGAACGCGTCATTCTCTGATCATACTCAGTTCCTCATTCTCTCTGGTGTAAATCTCTGCACGTGGTCGTGCTCTTGGTGGTTCAGTGTATTTTTATCCGGTGTATCTGGTGATCGGGTGGTAACCCATGTACCCTCTGAAGGTGTCTCGCGACGTTCCGTCGTCTCGCGAAGCTGTTATCACAGACACCGCACTTGAACGTGTACTGGGAGGGTCGGTGGCGATTTTTATGTATTCGCATTAAGGTCACAGATTTGAATCTGGCTGGACACTGGTCGCACTGGAAAATAAATATATTAATACAGCAGTTGTATTTTGTTAATTTTTTTAACATTTTAATAATACTAAACTTATTAAAAATTATGAATTATTATATAATAATAATTAATCTTACATAAAAATTCTTAATTTTGTCTTCATTTATTAATATTCTATTCTATTTATTCAACAAAAATCCACGTAGAGTATATATATACTAAATATGTATATATAAACCAACACATGGTACAATTGACCGTCAGCCTGGCTATTGATCTTATAATATTATGAGCAATTCTTATATATAAACTTTTTCATGTATCTCAGAAATAGTTCTAACAATTTGCCTCAAATTTTGTATGTAGATAAGCTATTTAAATTTATATCCATTTGTGTATTGCCAGAAATAAATCAAATAAAAAAAAAAAAACTGGCTCACCCAGTAACTTTAAAATTAAATCAAAAGTAACATACTTGCACAGTTTTCTCTGGCAGATGTATAGCTATATGCTGTAGGTAGCTACTCTTTCGGTGGAAACCAGCATTACATTCTTTACACACAAATGGTTTTTCACCCGTGTGGAGACGTTCGTGTATCTGTAAGGGATTGAGGGCTTGATGTAATAATATTAACCTATGCTTTCATTAGTTTAGTAAAGATTCTATCCTAGAACCGATTAGAAACTTTAATTACTCTTTTAAACACTTAAATGTTATAAAAAAATGAATATTTCATTTTAACTTAAAATCCTTTAGTTTTCTATTTAAGAATCTCAGTACCCATAGTTTGGAAGTTGGCAGTGGCTAACACTTCTGTATCTTAGAAAGTACATAAAGTCTGTTGGCCCTGAGCATGAACTTTTCCGGTCATGTCAGATCGGCTCCATCGGAATATGGGAGTGAGGGAGTTGGGTATGCATATTGCAATTGTCCCACTTTAATACAATAATAATAATATCCTGGGACATTATTCGCACACAGCCATCTGATCCCAAACCAAGCATAGCTTGTACTATAGAAACCAGACGACTGATATACTACATATACTAGTTTTCTTTTGTAAATACATACTTATATAGATAATTACATCCAGACTCAGGACAAACAGATATGTTCATGCACATAAATATCTGTCCTGGGTGGGAATCGAACCCACAACCTTCGGCGTGAAACGCAACTATCTACCAACCACGCCAACCGGCCTGTCGTGTGTGCATATTGATTTATATTTTTGCTAGCTGGCTAGTTAATGGCAACTGTGGCCGATTATAGTTGGGGGTTAGTTGGGGTCATTAAATGTTAATGTTAACTACTTTTACCTTTACTTGCTCCGCATTGGATGCCTTATAGTCACAGTAGGAACACTTGTCCGTCTTCTCATAGCCATGTTTCGCTCGACAGTGCATCAACAAGAGTCGTCGTGTTATAAACTTCTTGCCACAGTGCTGGAAAAATATATAATTATAATGATGTATTTTTTTATACTGATATAATATGATATAACAAAGATGTATCCAAGCAGAATCATTGATTCGGACATAGGTACATACTATCGTACAAATATTATATATCTTTTTAATAAATCATCACAAAATCAATTCTTAAACAGACAATGGTGAAATAGAGATAATAATAACAACATATTTTTATATATTGTAACTAGTTTTAAATGTGGGTCTCGGAAGAAATAGCGTTTGAATGTCAGCAGTTTTTATTGGAATTTTTGAAGTGAAATTGAAGTGGATATAAGTAGTTTAGTTGAATAGTGTTGTATTATTAATAAATATATATTAATCAGGAACTGTTTGAAGTGCATAATATAGCAGAGAGCTAACAAATCAAATGGAATATGTGAATCTAGGGTTTTTCTATGTTTACCCCTTCTTCTTCGATTAGAATATCCGTAACAGCCTGTGAATATCCCACAGCTGGGCTAACGGTCTCTTCTCCCTTCTTAAGGGGAAGGTTTGGTGTGTATTCCACCACGCTGCTCCAGTGCGGATTGGTGAAATACACATGTGGCAGAATTTCAGTGAAATTAGACACATGCCAGTTCCCTCACACTGTTTTCCGCCACCGTAAAGCATGAGATGAATTATAATCACAAATTAAGCACGTGAAAATTCAGAGGTGCTTGCCCCGGTTTGAACCCACGATCATCGGTTAAGATTTACGCGCTCTTACCACAGGGCCATCTCGGCTATATTAGAATATATTTTTTTTAATTATTCTAGAGACTAGCACCTAGGCAATAATGTTTACATATATAATAAAATATAAGAGCAATTGTTACTCACCTCACAAACAACATCAAAACCGGTATGGATTTTATAATGATTCCTCAATGATAGCTTCGATGTTAAAATCTTGTGACAGTATTCACACTCAATCTCCTCTCTCACTCTCTCTGTTTTCTCTTTGTCCTTACTCTCCTTTCGTTTTATTTTTACGGATCTCGTTTTCCGTTTGTTTTTGAACAATATATCTATTGGTTTTTCGTCTATATCTATAACTCTAGTTTCATAATCTGTCTTTTCCTTCGTGTCGTTTATGCTTTCTGAACATTCTTCATTATCTTTTAAGATTTTCTTTAATTGCAATGTGTCTAATGTTATATTATCATCGAAATCTTTGAAATCTTCATCCAATGCATCTGTTATATCTATTGAAGTGGAATTTTCTTCTGATTTTAAAATATTCGTATTTTCAATTTTAATTCCGTTAATTTTTTTATCTAATAATTGTTTTTGTACATCCTCACATTTTTTCCTAAACTTTATTGATTCGTTAATGAAAGTAATACATGCGGAGCACATTTCTTGAGGTAGGCTGTCGTTCATTGTGACCTGTGGCGTGATTCGGGTGTATGAGAATTTATTGCTTTTTTTTTAATATATCATTTATACGATAAACTTTTAATACTTCATTACAAAAAGAATTTGTTTTATTGATATTTTATGTCATAATGATTCTAAAACATTAACAACTTCATGCGAAAAAACATATATAGTATGAACTTTTCAAACTCAATTAAAATTATATTCTTCAGTTCGAAATGGATAATTATTGTAATAGAACTTTCGGCTCAATCTATGCTCATATTGAGATAATAATCTTATAAGAAAACTAATACCTTGACACCGGTTGTAAGAAAAACAACGCTAGAATATTTTTCACTTCGCTCTGGTGAAAGAAATATTGGATGTAAGCTTTGGTTACTCGTACACATCCTGCAACAGTTCCACGGGTGCATTGCTATATATCAATAGAATTATTTTAAAACGAAGTACGTTTTTAAATGAAAAAGTGAATAAAACCCTAACTTATTGTTTTTGTTTGTGAAACATTGAATACAGATAACTAAACTTGAACTACAAATGTCAATGTCAGAATAGAAAATACAGATTACCTACTGTGTTATATTTAAAAAAAAAACACGTCACGGTTTGGCCCTTTATTGATTGAAAACTTTGGCTGATGAACTAATAGCTTAATAATAATTCATTAAAATTGCTGACAGTTAAAATGCATTTCGATGTTTAAATATTAACAAAAAAACTGTTTCTAAATCACGTTATATTATTACATTTAAAGTTGTTAATTAACTTACGGTAGTAGGGCTTTTTGCAAGCCCGTCTGGGTAGGATACCCACTCGTCTTCTATATATTTATTATTGTATTCTACTAAAGCTAAGCCGTATGCCAAGACATTTTCGAGTACATTGACGCAATGAACGTGTAATGGCAGGCGACCTAATATATTAATATTTAATGTTGGATTTATTTAATTACACTTTTTTTTTAAATAATAAATATGCAAATAATTGAATTATTTGATAAAGGTCCGACGAGAAGTGTAAACAAATAATGTTGAATGTTATTTTTATATTTTTTCAATCTAGTACGTTACAATTGATTATTTTATTTCTTATTTATTGTGAATATACCACATAATTGTATTCAGTTTAGTGAACGAAGTAAATAAGTAAAAACCATTTATATTAGTGCCTTGATATCGTCACATCTATAGCTGTTCGGAGCATTCGTGAAGCATCCGAAAGAAATACGTTAGAATATGGATTCGGGTAAACGGCAATGAAAGTGTTATTACCGTAGACTGCCTTGTAAATCTATACAAATATTATAAATGCGAAAGTAACTCTGTATGTGAGTAACGCTTTCACGGCTAAACCATTAAACCGATTATGGTGAAATTTGATTAGAAGTAAACCTGAACCCCGAGTAAGGACATAGTGTACTGTTTTATGCAACACTTCCCCTCCAACTCGCGGGCGATCCGGATTAAAAACTGTCAATTATACTTCACAGAGTTATTATCTTAATTAGTAATTAATCTTAAGACTATTGACGTGGCAAACGTGAAAATCATGTTCTTGTAAATAAAACAATATTTTTCAAATAATATTATTATTATATACATTTTCAATAATACTGAGTATAATACATTTTCTTAAATATATCGAAGATTATTGTTGAATAATTTCAATGAATGTCTCTGGTAATGTTGGCAGATTTCTCTGAAAAAAAAAAATACATTTTTTTTAATACACATGGATACGACTATGCATCAGCTATGCATCTTAATACGTCAAATCTGTCAAACAGAAGCACAGATTATTATTATTATATATATTCACACAAAGTTCTTAATTCTTAATCAATTTTAAATCAATTATATATACTCGATATCAAAATTAATATTATAAATGCGAAATTGAGTATATTGATGACGCTTTTACGGCTTAACTAAAAAGAGCCATGCACCATACATACACCATAATCCCCCATCCCCGCCTCACAAGCTTTCTACTATACGTAACGACACTCGCTAAGGTCGTTATTAGTACATGAAAATTTAAGTAATTTTAATTTGTGTTTTCTAACTTTTATCTGTCATGAGTTAGTTCTGCGACTTGCCGCTAGGGGTAATCTACAGAATATCGGCCTATAGAAACCGTTTATATTGACAAAGATATTTATTTTTTTAGGAAGTTTTACCGCAATCATATGAATGGTTTAGGAACGCATAGAGTAAAAAAAATGTTAATAATTTTACTCTTAGTCTCGCTACATGTTCGTGAATCGTCACCTAGAGCTGCCGAGTCTCACCTCATACTTTTCGATGGGCCCCTGTCCCTCCCGGGGGACATTGTGCGCTCTGATCAGATGCTGCCGGACGCTGCCGGGCCGGGCGAACGTCTCCCGGCAGACAGGACACACGTACCTGTACCTGTTCTCTCTGTGCCGCTTGTATTCGTGGACTTGGAGCCTCTTGCGTGACTTCTCACGTTTATGACATATTTGACACTGAAAATTAAACTCTGTTATCTTATATTTTAGGTTGAAAGTTAGTATTACATCTTGGTTATATATAAAAACAAATACAATTCTATTAAATTAAGATATAATATATACAGAATTAACAGCACAGATAATAAATTGTAAGGCAAAGACACTAGTGTTTGTCACTGACGTATATCTATAAGTTATTAAAAAAAAAACAATATAGTGTGATTTATTTATAACAATGTAACAATCACTAGTGCTTTAAAATTGAAAAAAAAACATGCATTTATTATAAAGCTACGGTCATACATTCGAATATACTTTATACAATAAATATACGTCAATAACTAGTGTCGTTACCATACCTTTAAAATTTCTCATTTACCAGCTTTGGGACCGATTGCTTGATCGATTCTCATTATATACAAAAATAAATATTTTTACTATTTACATCTAATTTTTAAAAAGGAACCCTCTAATCTATTCCGTCAAATGTATTTTTGTTATGTATATTTAATTCTTTCACTTGTGTAAATCTATATACTTATAACAACATCCTAGCATTTATAATATTACAGTATGTTATATATAGATTATATATTTAATAATTGCTTTAATTGATTGAAATGGTTTATTTAAAAATTATGGCCAACCATATGTTATACTAGATATAATATATTATTCTAGCAAAACCAGACAGACTGCCTGTGTACCAATAATGACGATTGTACGGTATATAAGTTGCCGCGCTGCAGCGCCATCTATCGTCGAGAGAATAGTGTAAAAACTTTCTCCATGAAAAAAACGGTGAACGGCGTCGAAGTCAATTCATGAACAGGTAAATCAACATTCATGTTTGTATAAAAAATATAATTTCTATTAACACGATTTTATGTAAAATTAATATCGTAAATCAATGTTTTTTTTTTAAATATATATATTCCTGAATTTGAAATTTAATATTTTTAAAGAACCGTTTCTTTTTACATATATTCAAATGAATCCATCATTTTTTCAACTCTAAAGCTGCACCCTGACAATCGGTCCCTGCTGGTCGTCCGGTAGCCCGTGCACTCGCCTCGTGTGTGCGCGGACTTTATTCGGTTTCTCGAATCTGTGGTCGCAGACCGAACACAGGTAGCCGTAACGCTTCCCGGTGTGCGCGTTGTGTTTGTGTATTTGGAGGAATTTGCGTGATTTTAATCGCTTCGGACACATGTCACACTACGGTAAAAAAATAAATGTGATCAAAATATTTTTACTACTATACTTTTTTTTTTGTCAAATTAATTAATCCTTATAGAAGCGTTTTACTAAATTATTAATAATTAAAGTAAAAGCTACCACCGGTTCGGAAAAGGAAATACTCTAACTTGAGAACCGGCGAATGAAACTAAACAAGATATTTTTTTATGTAATTTTAAAATTGTTTATAATTTCCAATACGATCACCAAAAAGACAAGAGGCGATTGTTTATCGATCAATTAATGTGCTTGGTGATGAGCGGTGACCATATTGGCATTTTAAGAAGTTTAATTCATTCCTTAGATCGCCAAGGCTCAGTACAGTAACAGTTACAGCCTGTGAATGTCCCACTGCTGGGCTAAGGCCTCCTCTCCCTTTTTGAGGAGAAGGTTTGGAGCTTATTCCACCACGCTGCTCCAATGCGGTTTGGTAGAATACACATGTGGCATAATTTCAATGAAATTAGACACGTGCAGGTTTCCTGACGATGTTTTTCTTCACGAGATGAATTATAATAACAAATTAAGCACATGAAAGAACATTTCAGAATAGACATCACATTTCGAAGCCGAGATGGCCTAGTGGTTAGAACGCGTGAATCTTAACCGACGATCGTGGGTTCAAACCCGGGCAAGCACCACTGAATTTTCAAGGCTCACTAAACAAAAATATTTTTAAAAAGTCATATCTATATTCACTTACACGAATGGAGAAAAATGATCCAAGTTTTTTCCTTAACAGTATCAAAGTCCATCAGTGGAAGTTAAGCGGCCTACTACTTACTGTGGATGAACTATTCCAAAGACAGGAGTACAGATAAACAAACCTTACACAAACTTTTTTATTTAATTCGCTAATCGCTCTGCTGTATTAGTACGCACTACAAACAGTACTCGATTAATATATCTCTATTTATAACACAACACTATGCCACTTTACTATTTATATACACTTTAATTTTACTTCCAAAGTTCCGATAACAACTTCGCTGACATATAAAGCGCCATTTTTTCTTAAATCCATAATGATAAAGAATACCACAGATTATTAAGAACTAGATGTCAATTCAAGGTCATAGCTGTCAGTTTATTTTTTTTTAATCCCGATATCGGAAAAGGCTTTAGCAAGTGACAGTTACACAAATATTTACTTGTAATATAAAAGTTATTATGCCTCTTGAAACGTAAACGTGTGGGACGTTTTATAATTCTCCGATCATAGGTTGCTTTGAAGCGATCACTGCTTTAAAGTAAAGTTTGTCAATTATATATGTTTTAGTTTTAAAGTGGAATAAGAAATATATAAATATAATAGATAATAAATATATAAAGAAAGTTTTGGATATTGAATAAATTGATAGTAAAGCACCCACCTGGAAGTTCTTCTCGGGGAGATGTATGGCGATATGCTGGACGAGGTTCGACCTGCGATGGAAGGTGGCCCCGCAGTGGTCACACACGTACGGTCTCTCGCCCGTATGTCTACGTTCGTGGATCTTTAAATAAACTTACAAATTAGTAACATTTAACTTGGTGGTAGCTGGACCCTGAACTGGCCTTTAATATTTACAATGCTTCAGTACCACCCATTCAGCGTACATTCTACCGACGAACAACAATAATCAACATTTTATTCCGTAGCTTGAAAATATTCAACTACTAGCTTACGGACTTCTCTTCTTTTGAGAAGAAGATGTTTCCACCTCCATGAAGTTTATCTCTAAAACTGAATAAGAGAAGAGATAGAGAAGAGATAGAGAATTAGGCCAGCAGTGGGATATTCACAGGCTGTTAATATATAATAAACGATAACAAAACTCACGGTCAACGCCTCCTTCGTAGCTGAACTGTATTCACAATAAGCACACTTATGAATACGGCCGAGCCCGTGTCGCGCCCGCTTGTGCTCCTGGAGCTGGTTGTTGTTGCGACAACGCTTACCGCACGACTGTTGACAACAACAACATTACATCTCTTTTTTATATTGTAGATAGTATGTACTGATGTAACATGTACTGGCCGAGATGGCCCTGTGGTAAGAACGCGTGAATCTTAACCGATGATCGTTGGTTCAAACCCGGGCAAGCACCACTGAATTTTCATGTGCTTAATTTGTGATTATAATTCATCTCGTGCTTTACGGTGAAGGAAAACATCGTGAGGAAACCTGCATGTGTCTAATTTCACTGAAGTTCTGCCACATGTGAATTCTACCAACCCGCATTGGAGCAGCGTGGTGGAATAAGCTCCAAACCTTCTCCTCAAAAAGAGGAGAGGAGGCCTTTAGCCCAGCAGTGGGACATTCACAGGCTGTTACGGTAGATAGTATGTACTGATGTAAAATGGTCACCACCACCCGCCCGCAGACATTGGCGATGTAAAAAGTATTAACCATTCCTTACATCGCCAATGCGCCACCAACCTTGGGAACGAAGGTGTTACGTCCCTTGTTCTTGTAGTTACACTGGCTCACTCACCACGGCGCCTACCGATTTTATATATTAAAAAAAAATGTAAATTTTTTAAAGATAAACTACTCTAATGTGAACAATGCTTTAAGAACGCGGACGTTACTGTTTACTCAATGACGTTAATACATGTACTACTCACCTCACAAACGCAGTAGTTAGTATGAAATCTCATGTGTGCTTTATAAGTGGCCTTCATTCTAAAATCTTTGCTACAAATATTACATTTGTAAGACGTTGCATTCGGTATAATCTCTCGTTTCCTCTTCTCCGTTGAATTGTTTATCTGGAAAATTATGAAAATCAAAATGTACTTTATATAAAGTGACAAGTGGCTCTTACAAGAACTGATTATAATGTTCTCTGAAATGATTTCGGCCACTGCTAGTCTTAAGATTTTTTTTTTAACGCTGTAAAAACGCATTACGGGTTATGTGGAGCTCGCCGGTGTCCAAGGCACCGAGTGCACCAAGAACATCGGAATACCCACTAAAAATCCGCAGTTCCCTTTCCATCTTAACGAGGAGCGTCATGAGATCGCTTGCGCATGCTACCGTGACGCTCTGATAGTCTTAAGAGATTTTCCAACTCTGCAGTTATACATATTGTACATATTATTGAATCGGTAAGTTAATTAAATACTATAATAGTTTATAACAGCTATATAACATTTTATCAAATAAATACCTTATTTTTTTAAATAATATGCTTGTTCGTCAGGACGGATGTTTGCTGTCACCGACTGCGCTGCTTGGAGGACCCCTCCTTCTCCATGTTGGTGGTACGTGTGGACCTGGTTCGTCAGAGCCGAGTCTACGTGTGCCTCTACAGATCCCACAATGGTGACTTGGAGACAAGCCGATTATTTGACCATCTTAGTCGGGTGGCAGATGCTGCGCAAGAGCAATTTCCTAACGCGGATTTGGTGTTTTTGGGGGATTTTAATGCTCACCACGAATCCTGGTTGAAATCCCTCAAAACTGACCATGCTGGAAGGACTGCTCATGCTTTTGCTCTCACACATGACTTGACCCAACTGGTTGATCAGCCCACCAGGATCCCAGACATTGATGGGCAAGTACCTTCTCTACTGGACCTTCTGCTGACTTCTCACCCGGTGGAATATCAGGTTGTGGTTCAGGCTCCTCTTTGCTCTTCGGATTACAGCCTTATTTCTACCAGAGTGCCACAGGCCAAGCTGCCGCCACTAGCGGTATGCAAACGTCGCGTTTGGCACTATAAGTCAGCGGATTGGGACGGTATGCGCGATTACTATGCGTCGGTCCCTTGGAAGGAACGTTGCTTCAGTGGGAATGACCCGACAGCTAGTGCCGCTGCTGTTGCTGGCGAGATCATGCTGGGAATGGAATACTACATTCCTAGCTCAGATCTCGTCAGTAGGAGTACGCGTAACCGTTGGTTCACTCGTGAATGTGCCGATGCTGTATCATCTAAGCAGGCGGCATATCGCAAGTGGATCAACGGCTGCATTAGCGGGGCATCTAACATTGACTCACTGAAAGCAAACTATAATAAAAATTCCAAGTCCTGTAGAAAGGCATACACGAGAGCGGATGCACAGCGCATTGTACAGATTGGTCATGACCTTGTTTCGCATCCTAGGGGCTCCCGTAGCTTCTGGCGTCTGACCAAGTCTGTGCAAAACAATTTCTGCCAACCTTCGCTGCCACCGCTCAGAAATCCGGACGGATCGCTAGCTCACAGTCCGCAAGAGCAAGCTGATCTCCTGGCTAAACTCTTTGCCGACAATTCCGTCTTCGATGATTGTAGTGCACTGCCACCTACAACTTCCTCTCTTCGGGAAGTGTGCCGGAGGCTTGGAGAAGAGCTAATGTGCAAGCGGTTCCCAAAAAAGGGGATCGGTCTGACCCGGCAAATTATCGGCCAATAGCTATCACCTCAGTACTTTGTAAGGTGATGGAACGGATTTTAAACAACCAACTGATCCATTATCTAGAAGATCACTGTCTAATTAATGATCGTCAGTACGGGTTTCGACCAAAACGGTCCACAGGTGATCCTCTAGCGTACGTAACACACCTCTGGGGTGAAGCTATCGACAAGCATGGAGAATCGTTGGCTGTCAGCCTCGATATCTCCAAGGCTTTCGACAGGGTCTGGCACAGAAGTCTTCTCTCCAAGCTACCGGCATATGGTCTGCCTGCTCAGCTATGCACCTGGATTGCCAGCTTCCTACACAAGCGTAGCCTTCGTGTTTTAGTAGATGGTTGCGCTTCACAATTCTATGTAGTGAATGCTGGGGTCCCCCAGGGATCTGTGCTATCTCCCACACTCTTTCTTTTTTGTTCTCCCTTAGGAACATACATTGCTATGCAGATGATAGTACAGTGCATGGTGGATACCACGGACGCGTAGTGGCTGGGCGGGCAGAAACTCTCGAGGCGGGAGAATCTTGTCATTGAACTCGATAGGACGTTAGAGCTCATCGCCAAATGGGGCTCTGATAATCTTGTTGAGTTTAATGCCAAGAAAACACAGGTATGCGCTCTCACGGCGAAAAAGTCAACATTTTCCCCTCTTCCCTCCCTCTGTGGTACTCCGCTGGTGATGCAAAGCAAAATCGCCATGCTGGGGATTGACGTTCGCTGCGACCTTAGTCCAAGGGATTACATCGAGGCTGTTATAAAAACAGCTTCACGGAAACTCGAGAGTTCTGAACAAGGTGCGGCGCTTTTTCACGCCACAACAACTGTGCCTGCTGTACAAAACACAGGTACGGTCTTGCGTGGAATATTGCTCGCACCTTTGGGATGGCTCCGCTAAGTACCTACTTGAGGCCTTGGACCGGTTGCAGCGACGTGCCGTACGCATTATTGGCGACGTAAAGGTCACAAACACCCTTGAACCTTTACAATTGCGTCGTGAGATAGCAGCACTGAGCGCTTTCTATCGACTGTATCACGGCGAGTGCTCTGAGGAATTATTCTCTCTAATTCCTACTTCCCCCTTCCTTCTTAAGTCCACGCGAGCTGGTTCTCGATGTCACCGCCTAACTGTGACATCAATTCCATCGCGAACAAAGAAATTTGGCAACTCCTTTCTTTGTCGCACTTCCAAAAAATGGAATTCCTTACCAGCTCACGTGTTCCCCTCCTCTTACAACCCGGGTTCCTTCAAACGAAGCGTGAAGAGGCATCTTGCGGGCCGGCAAGGCGAAGGCGGCTAGTGCAGAACGTTTTTCCCGTCTGTACTGGCCGTCGTCGCGTTTGGACTCTACTACCACTTACCATCAGGTGGAGTAGAGTCATTTGCCCTCCCGGCGAATATAAAAAAAAAAAAACTAAAATATGAGGGCATAAAATAAAATACTACACTGGCTCACTTACCCTTCAAACCGGAACACAACAATATCAAGTACTGCTGTTAAGAAGATTAATATTTAAAAACTTATTACTTCAGATCACCAACAACGCCACTAATTAATAAAAAAATATACATACCTCCTGTTCTTTCTTTGGTGTGATGTCATCACCATTGTATGAAAAATCAAGCTCGTTCTGATAATCATTCTCAAATACGTCCTCATAGCTGAAGTCTATCTCTGCTTGCTCAGTTTCTTCTTTCGGACATTTTTTATAAGTTTTACTGGCTTTAGCAGTAAACTTCTTTTTGGATTTAACACAGTACAAGTTAAGAAGAGTCTTCTCTGACTTCTTGCTTGTGCGTCTGAACTGCAGGGCCAGGTGCATGACTTCCATGCATTTGTTACAGATCTTTTGAGGTAGACCATCGTTAACTTTTATCTATAATCAATTTATTAATAAAAGAGGATACTGAGATTCTTATGCAAAATATGAACAGTGTATGTCAACTCGACACTGTGCATTATGAGGCAGTTGGGCAGTATGAGCCGAGATGGCCCAGTGGTAAGAACACTTGAATCTTAACCGATGATCATGGGTTCAAACCCGAGCAAGCACTACGGAATTTTCATGTGCTTAATTTGTGATTATAATTCATCTCGTGCTTTACGGTGAAGAATAAAATCGTGAGAAAACATGCATGTGTCTAATTTCACTGAAATTCTGCCACATGTGTATTCCATCAAACCGCACCGGAGCAGTGTGGTGGAATAAGCTCCAAAACCTTCTCAAAAAAGGGTGAGGAGGCCTTTAGCCCAGCAGTGGGACATTCACAGGCTGTTACGGACGGGCAGTATGCTAATAAGCATTTGGTAAAGGTTTAAAATAATTGTATTTTATACTCATATTATAATCAATCAATAATCGAATATACACTCTCGAATATACATACAATTTTAAGTAATTCATAATGAATATTGCTATACAGACTGAGAAACCACAACAACTAAACATACCTCCAAGCCGGTGACAAGTCGCAAATCCTCAGTACGTTTATTCTCACATTCCTTATTATGAAATATAGCTACGAGATTCTCTGTACTCATACAAGTCCTGCAGTAGTCTGCATCGAGCACTTTCTTGTCAGGTTTCACGGATTTGATTGTCTTACGGACATATTTACGTCGACTCGCCATCCGATTCATCAGTAAAAATGCAGGTAACATTTTCACTTATTCTACTATTATAAATAAATGAAATTAGCAGAAATTAATATATTCATTGATTATTCTAATATTGAACAATACATTTAGTTTCCGAGCACCGTTTTTTCAATTAAAATTACGCATTTTGTAATCAAAACAATTAAACTGTTTATTTGACAATTATTTTTTAAATATCAGATGAAAATAGCCTAGTCAAGACTTCATTTTATACAGCCTATTGGTTATTGTTGGCAGGGCTACCGATAGATCAACAAATTTTATACCAGTAGGTCTATAATTATTCAAAATAAAATTATATGATACGAACAAAGAAATTGTTAAGAAATAAACTGTGACAAATAAATTATTAATTTTTGTCAGTTTGACGTACGTAGATTATGAAAAAGCTAATATTTTTTGTTGATTGTTAAAATTTGAAGCGATCGAGCGAAACGAAGACGAGATTAATGCAGGCTCAAAATGTTCAATCTCAATATTTTCAATCTCGCAAGATATAAACTTGAATTTTTATTTTTATAACCAATTACAAAATAAATTATATATCCAATTCTACTATCTGTCAGCCCTGATTGAAGGCAATTTCTAGAGTTTCCAGCAACCATACATTATAATAGTACATTTTACATTTATTTTATTTATTAGGTTTATTTATCATCAACACCTATACATTTATATAATTAATAAATACAACATTCGAGTTTTAAATTGTTAGGATAGGACATTAATTTATATATGCTCTGCTTTACACATCGAAGTGCAATAAAAACATTACACAGTTACAGTACAGCCTATGAATATCCCACTGCTGGGCTAAGATCGCCTCGCTGCTCCAATGCTGGTTGGTGAAATACAGTGAAATTAGACATGTGCAGGTTTCCTCATAATGTTTACCTTCACCGTCAAGCACGAGATGAATTATAAACAGAAATTAAGCACATGAAAACACAGTGGTGCTCGCCCGGGTTGGAACCCATCATTGGTTAAGATTTACGTGTTCTAGCCACTAGGCCATCTCAGCTTTTTATCGGAAATAAGTATTGAGTATAAACTAAATTTACTACCGACATTAAAATCGTCGTTGAGTTAACGCAATGAGCCGGTGCAGTAAATTGCACCGAGTCGACTGTGTGAGTTACTAATTTAACCCAATAAACTTCGTTCACTTTAACATGTCTATCGACCGACCGAAATGAGCTCTGCAGTGTATTCCATTTCAATTATAATTCATATCGAATGCTCACGGCACACGTGAGGAAACGCGCAATTGTATCCAAAGACAATAGAATCAGTACACTTTGTCGTACGCATATGTCAGATTAAAATCTTCCACATGTGTAGTTACACACCAACGCGCATTGACGAGTCGGTTTGACGTGGTTGGTGGATGCTTTTCACGCCGAAGGTTGTGGGTTCGATTCCCACTCAAGACAGATATTTGTGTGCATGAACATGTCTGTTTGTCCTGAGTTTAGATGTAATTATCTATATAAGTATGTATTTACAAAACAAAAATAGTATATGTAGTATATCAGTTGTCCGGTTTCCATAGCACAAGCTCTGTACAAGCTTAATTTGGGATCAAATGGCCGTGTGTGAAAAATGTCCTAGGATATTATTATTATTATTGACGCTGCGTGCTGGAATATGCGCTCATAGTTATGAGGATGAGCGCTCGATAAGGCAGGATACCTTGTCCAATAAGAAGACGTAATGTTTTTACTGGTGGTAGAGCTTTGTGCAAGCTCGTCTGGGTAGGTAACCCAACTCATCAGATATTCTACCGCAAAACTGCAGTATTTGGTATTGTTGTGTTCGGGTTTGCAGAGTGAGTGAGCCAGTGTAGTTACAGGCACAAGAGACATAATATCTTAGTACCCAAGGTTTCCCAAGGTGGCGCATTGGCGATGAAAGTAATGCTTAACATTTCTTACAATGCCAATGTCTATGGACATTGGTGGTTTACCATCAGGTGGCCCATATGCTCGTCCGCCTGCCTTTATAAACTATTTTACTATTAACGATTAAGATTTAATTGCATTTACAAATGTGAACCTATTTTTTTAAAATGAATATTGACATAACGTGATATGTCAATATAACACCAAATCAAATTTATAACCGTCTTTTTTATGTCGGCTCATAAAATTGCTGATGTGGTTCACAAAAATAAAAACATTAAAACATTTTTATAATTATTGTTTATTTATATTTATTTACAATTATTTTTAATTTCTTTAGGATTTAACCTTGACAAACAGATTATATAAATTCTTTACATTTATAAAATATTATTCAGTATGTAAACACCGATTTACTTACATTTAATTTAAACTTTAACGTCAGAGTAGTTTAAACTTATGAAAAAATTGACATTATTTCTTCATTTTCTGGCGTGTATCGTATCTACGAAAAACATTTTAAGGAAAAATGTTTCTATGTATACAGTAAGCAAACTTACTAATATCAAAATATAATTACTTATACTATCTTTGGTAGTGAAAACATAGAAAAACTATTTATTATAAATCCGTATAAAAATATTAAACAATTGACCAAACACTCGTTAAGAAGAAACATTAATTTGGCAAAAATGATTTTTCAGACATTCAATTCTTAGCCTAATTTATTGAAATTAATATTCTATTTAAAATATAATGCTTGGTTGTATACAAGTTTCCGTTTACCTGTTAATAATTTAGATTTTTTATAAATTCGAACAGTAGATATCGTCTTTTGTTTCTCGTTACAAATATCCACATTATTGTACCTCACCACTAGATGGCGTAGCGTTCTATAACGTTCAACCGTCCACCATGACAAAATTTATACACAATAACGGCTTTGCTGTATGAACTTGAACAATTCTGCTCAATAAAAAAAAATCAACGCTATTTAAATAAACATATATACAAATTTTATGTAATGAGATTCAGGATCATATAAAAAATATTAAGAATTATTTTAGAAAACAAAGTGCTGGCAATAGTATGCTTGGATAAAATATATTCATGAACGTGAACTATTGTAAAATATTTTATCAGATCAATAGAGCTATTCTGTGAGAAAACAAACTTTCATTCACCGCAGGACACGATCGTGAAACGTTAGAAAGTTATATGTGACATTGACTCAACTATTTATTATAAAGTATACACGCAACGAAATAACGTATCGACATCGGTTATCAACATAACACGTGTGAGATTCGAAGTGAGTTTTTACAGAATAGTATGCTGTTATGGAAATATTAATTTAAAATAGCTAGACAGATTTAGTGGTGAACAGCGCCTACAGGTATGGGCACTATAAGACATATTAGCCAAACTTAATATCGTTGATGCGCCACCAATATTGTCGCTTGGTGAGGCTACAAAGTGTACGAGACAGAATGTATAAACACAAGGTCGCCCTAGCCACTCAATTTCCTTTGGCTCGTGTTAAAAAAACCCCTCCCTACACGAGCAACGAGTCATTCCGTTTATTGTCACTAGATGGCGCTGTCACTCCAAACGATGGTCATTCCGATTATTGTCACTAGATGGCGCTGTTTTCTTTCCATACAAATTTCAGTTTATCGAATATGTAAAAAAAAATACTAGGCACACAAACTATTCACGTAATAGACGTCTCATTCTGCAAAAATATTCGTTTTATAAAAGATCAATTGACGAACAGTCAATCAGCGTGCGACCTCCGAACAGACGCAGAGGATACCGCTGGTTTTTTAGCCTTCAACAATATAATTAATAAATCATTTGTTCGTCAATTAATATATTATTAAACGAAAGCTTGTCTGGTATTATTTGCAAAATTTATTATCAAAGAACAAATAATTTATATAACGATAATATCATAATTTTGCCCAATGTAGTTTGTTTTTATAAATGTAATATTTAAAACTATATACTTAAATTCTACTTATATAATAATTATTGCTTTTGTTTACAAAAAGTGTCATATAAAAATCATTTGTGACGATAATCTTGTGTCATTTTTAAAAAAATATTAGGTCAAATGTAAACAAACAAGAAAATCTTAAATTCAATAAAAACATTTAAACACATTCTATTAGAATATTAAAAACATGAGTAAATTTTTTTTTTTTATATTGCAACACTATAACTATTTTGTGTCTGTTTATATTCTGTCTACATGAACAATAGGATACTATAATATATCTATATTATTATGTATAGTCTTTCTCTATTTAAACGCCTTAATCATCGGATCAAGGAGTCCAATTGTAATATACCTTTTTGCATTACATGATCTGCTTATTGAGGAAAGGTTATAGACTTTGACGAGCCGGTTGGCGTGGTTGGTAGATGCCTTTCACACCGAAGGTTGTGGGTTCGATTCCCACTCAGGACAGACATTTGAGTGCATGAACATGTCCGTTTGTCCTAAATCTGGGTGTAATTATCTATATAAGTATGTATTTACATAAGAAAAGTAGTATATGTAGTATATCGGTTGTCTGGTTTCCATAGCACAAGCTCTGCTTAGCTTGGGATCAGATGGCCGTGTGTGAATAATGTAGCAGGATATTATTAACTATGTATCATAACGTTTCGCCCCATGAGTAAGCAGTGCCTTTTATGAAAATGTTAACTAAATACAAAAAAAATAAGCTTCATGTCTATAGACGAGAAAATGGAGTGACTTTTATGAGTGGAGTTACAAAATGAGCGTGCACCAATTGTTCAGGCGCATCCGCAGCTTTACGAGAAAAACTATCGTAACTAATATTATAAATGCGAAAGTTGACGTGAATGGTAACGGATAAACAATCCGTTACCATTCACGTCATAACCATGTGTTGGTGGAGGGGAGGGTGGAGAATGTTGTAGCATCAATCTTTTGTCAACAACTGTGTCTTGTACAAAACGCAGGTATGGTCCTGCGTTGAATATTGCTCGCACCTTTAGGACGGCACATCTTATCACACATTTAGATTATTTACACGAATTCACTTCACACTTATATGAGCACTGTTCACAAACTGTATTCTTTTATGTGTCCGATGCTGTTGTACAAAGTTCAAAATTTCAAGTTCGGAAGGGCTGTTCAGTTATTACTTTAATGCGTATAATCTCTACATGCACAGGAGCTGGCTGGTATTGTGATGTAATTAGGCAACAAATGATTCAAGGCCACTTCTCCTCTTAACGAGAAGGGAACTTGTTCCAATAGGTTAAATTCATTTGGCAAAATTTCACTGTTTGAGTGAGGCAGGCAACCACCAATGAGTTTTCATGTGATTTATGTTTATAATATTGAAAATATCCGGATGTGCAGCGGATGCATTATGGCAACGGCAGTGGAATAAGCTCTATAGCCTCAACTCAATAGTCTTAAGCCCAGCAGTGGGGCATTTAATGGCTGTTAACTTTTATATTATTAATCTATGATTTCATCTTTATATTATTGTGACGTGAAGCCGGGAACCAAATTCTTGAATCCTCTACTGTCTACGAATAAACTCTTCAAGAAATACACCTGAAATATATGAAACAAATTGAAATATAGTTTTATTCAATAAGCTCATTAGTTAACTTTATAACATTAAAATGTTGATACTGTGAAGAACTCCTTTCATTCAAATAATTTGAACTCTGAGCCGGTTGGCGTGCGTGGCGTACTTGCCTTTCACGCCGAAAGTTGTAGGTTCGATTCCCACCCAGGACAGACATTTGTGTGCATGAAAATGTCTGTTTGTCCTGGGTCTGGGTGTAATTATCTATATAAGTATGCATTTACAAAAGAAAAGTAGTATATCAGTTATACTGCTTAGTTTGGGATCAGATGGCCGTGTTTGAATAATGTCCCAGGGTTTTATTTATTTATTTTCATTTAATTAAATATACTACTGGGGCGGATTCAACCAGAGCTAGAGTTTTGTGTGGGTGCCAAATAGCTATATATAATATTGTGTTTCGATTAGAAGGTTTTATTTTATTTCATGTAGGTAGGCTTGCAAATGGGCCACCAGATAGTAAGTGGACACCACTGCACATGAACACTAGTAAGGTAAGAAATATTATACTTATGACACTAATGCGCCACCATCTTTGGGAACTAAGATGTTACATTCTTTGTGCTATAGCTACACTGGCTTACTCACTGTTCAATTTAATTAAGTAATGTGACATATTACCTGTGTTACACCAACCGCCATCATCAGCATAATCTGCCCCAGAGACCACGACAAGACCCTGAAAATAAAAATATAAAGTTATATTATATCATGCATTTATGTGTTAATAAATACCATTAAGCCAGACATTTTTATATATATATATATAGTATTAGTACAGTATTATCAAACTGCTCGGCTAACATCTCTTATCTTGTAGTGAAGGTTTTGAGCTTAATCTACCCGCAGTGCTCAAATTTACACTGTATTATTTGTTGGATAATAGGATACATATATAAAAATTTTCCTCAAATACATATATATATTTCATATTATGTTCTCCTTTTCCATACTAGCAGCGACGGAAACTGCCATCACAAAAATTTTAATGGCTAACCTAACTCATCCCACCCATTTATAAAATAGACTAAAATTACTATGGTCTGATACACTCATGTCGCTTGCTGCCTCTACTGTTGTATCGATGCGAGGGTCTTATCGTGTCCCCATCAACAGCAACCCACATTGCTACATATGATATTCAAGCCCAATGCTGGAATAAGCTTGGAGAAGATTTGATCTTCTCAATTGGATGAATGAGACATTCGAGCAGTTAATATACATTCTTACCGGGAACACATATCTTCAGCGAGGTTCCTGTCCCTCGCCTCGTGTGCCGAGAGAAGCTCTTGCAGCCTCCTCGCCGTGGAGATGTTGTCTCTCAACTTGTTCAGCGACTCTGATATATCTCTGACACGCATCAGGTAGGTTTCTGCTGAGTTCCCTTTTAAATTATATGTTCACAATGTTTAATATACACATGAGAATAAAAATCCAATAAAAAGTTATTGGATTTTTCAGTCAGAAAATTCACAGTAACAGCCCAGGGTCTGGAAGTTGGAAGTATGTACACTCCCATGTCTCGGAATGCACTTAAAGGCGTTGGTCCTGCGCCTGAACTCTTTCCGTACGTATTAGATTGCCGTCCCATCAGATTATGAGAGTTAGGGAATAGAAAGTGCACCTGTGTTTGCGTACACACTTGTGCACTTTAATATCTCCTGCGCAGTTGGCTAATCTCTCTTAAGATTGGCCGCCGAAATCGGTCTGGAGGACCTTATTACATTGTAAATAATTTTACATCAATTTTTTCATAATAATTACCCAGCTCCATTTCTTTGTCATCACCATAATCGTTTTCATTTGAGTCTTCGTTTTGGATCACGAGGTCGAAGAACACCTAAAAAAAAATTTTATTTTTAACTACTATAAACTGGTAACATTATAATTTATGAAAGTTTCTGAACTTAACAGTTTCGTCATAAATCACACTTAATATATATTTCGAAAGATGTACTTATAAGCCGAGGTCGCCCAGTAGTAAGAACGCATAAATCTTAACCGATGATCGTGGGTTCAAGCCCGGGCAAGCACCACTGAGTTTTCATGTGCTTAATTTGTGATTATAATTCATCTCTTTCTTTACGGTACAGGAAAACATTATGAGGAAACTTGCATGCTTTTGCAATTTATCTGAAATTCTACCACATGTGTATTCCACCAACTCACACTGGAGCCGCGTGGTGGACTAAGCTCCAAACCTTGTCCTCAAATAGAGAGAGGAGGCCTTATGCATATGTGGCTTCAAGGAATTTGCATAGGAGCAATATGGTAGGTTGATACTCGAGCCCCAAACATTCTCCTTGTAACGAGGAGCAATAGGACAATAACTAGCTATTAATTTTACTAGTTTCCACACGAGACTACACCAGTGGGTGTGGGTGTGACTCTAAAAAGGGGGGAGGTGTGACTCTCGAATCCTTTTCTATACCTCTGACAATATATATACTATATCATGACAATGGTTGATTAGGTAAGATGCAAAAGCATTATAAACAAACAAAGTGACATTCACACTTATAATATTAGTAGGGATTTGAAGCATCCTATTCCTATAATTAAAGTAATTGAAAGACTGATGCCTTTTCATAAATACTTTTATCAGCAAAGTGTCTGAGACACAGGCTCAGTCTAGTTCAGTAGCTTGTACGTTGAATAATTGTAATGTTTCCATAAGTTTAGGTAAATGCATTTTCAATTTTTATTTGTTGTACAATAAAGCATTTCAATTAAAATTAAACACTCAGATTAGACATTTAGATACTTCACTTACAGTTTTTTCACTAAACATACTAAAATTGTTGTCGAAACAGAATCTATAGTCTCCTTCTCGCAACGATTTGTGACGGTGTCCATTTTCTGGTTTCTTATAATCAGCTACAATCACTCTACCGACTGGATCTGCCAATTGGAACGAGATGTCCAGCTCACCCTGTGTAGCATCTATGACCTGATGAAAGGGAGTTGGGTATTTTAGTATTTTTTTTTTAAAGCAAGACAGACAGAATTACTTTCGCATTTATAATATTAGTATTGAAAAATATTAACTATATGATATCATAAGTTGCCTAATAAATAACTTTACACTTGCAACTGTTAATCATCCTTTTTAAAAATCGGTGTTGGGTTGAATTATATATAAGAGCTTGTATGTTGATCTATTTTCAATCAGTTTTAGTGATATATTCATAAATGAAGATGATTGCATTGCATTTGCAGATGAAAATATAACAAACATATATATATATGTTCATAAATATATAAATTATTAACTAATTGTAGTTGAAGAAAAAACGGCATAGTAGTTAAGGGGAATAATATTGTTATTATGCTGCCGGTTTTACATTTTAACAGACTAATGTTTGTGGCTTAAAGGTATAATGTTATAATTAAATATTACGATTGAAGTCAGTCCTAATACATAAATACAATTTTTATAAGCTTATCAAATGAAGGTATTTATAAAAAATTACTGTCGGGTTGGAACTTATCAGTATATTTAAATATATTTTTTTACCACTGATAAGAAACATTTAAGGTTACTCTGATTACTAAATAAAATGTCACCTGATATTCGACATCGATTGCTTCATCTACAGACACTTTTTGATAAAAACACTGCATCTTCCCCGCTTGAACAGTAAAAGTCATATCTTTTTCATATGCAAAAACAACACTAAAAATAGTTGTTAGAAAAATATACCGCATTTTGTTCCTAACTACTACCGGATCACCACAAGAATCTTATGATTTCTAAGTGACGAAGAAAGTTATTTATAGTACCCGAGCGATGTTTATTATTGAAAAAAAAATATACAAGCAAATTATTTGTTATACAAACAGTATCCGCTGTCAAATTGAAAACGAATAATGGCGGGCGTATCGCCGGTAAAATGACATCTAGATTGACAAGTATGCGTTCAGAAATATTAAATGCTTTAAATAATTATTTTAATTGTTACAAGGATTCTAAATATTATTTTTTACAAATAAAACAGGACCATAAAATATTATTTGTGCTTGTATAATACAATATTTTTGTTCTTGGTATTAGATTGGTAGCGTGCTCGAAAGATCTTGGTAGCCTAAAAGCTTGAGGCAACATTTTTCATAACTTTGACAGTCAATTACACCAACTATATTAAAATAAAACTAATGGTGGAATCGTAAACAACGTTGAATCGTGTCCCGTTTAATTTTAAATATTATATCTTATTTTATTTATAGAAGTGAACCCTTAAAAATAACTAGCAATGTCTGGTACAAGTGGCTCAGGAGGTGGTGTTGTTCGTAATAGCGCGTTGGAGTTTGTTGCGCCTGCGCAAGCGACAATGAATCAAGAAGCCCCTGCCACATTACAAGGACCACAGGCTGATGAGATGAATCAAACAGGTGTTTTTTTTTAATTACATGTTTATTTTACCTACATAGTCAATATTTATTTATAATATAATTTACTTAATCAGTTACTATTAGTTATATTAAATTATAGTTTTTTTTTTCTAGAGCGCCTCATGCCTCCAGGATTGAAAGCTCTGTATGATGTTTGCTCTAAGGTATATCCAGATCAGCCTAATCCTCTTCAGGTTACTACAAGACTTAAGTATTGGTAAATATTTTTTTTTTTAAAATGATTATACAAGAAAGTATCAGGAACTAATTTTATGAGACTATTTGGTAAATTTGGTAACTATCCTATTAATAAAAATGTTATGTACATGTACATATATAAACTTGTATATGAATATCTATGAATATAGCAGTTTCTTCCACTTCAGTGTATCTATGGTACGTTTATCTTTCCTACACCACCTACTATGAATTTGTTATTTAAGTCCTACATTGTATGTATGTTTGTCTGTGACAATAAATGTAAATAATTAAAAGTAATCTAAAGTGTTTGAAAAAGTGCTGCTAAATAATTACTACCTTTAATGGTATTAGTTTTATCAATGTTAAAACACTGGGAAATAATAGTAATTCCTTAAACATACTATGCTGCAAGTTGGTGGATAACATGGTGGTACCCATAGATACATCATGGATGTGGTAGAAATTCATCTAACACATTTCATCTATCATCGTTACTTATGAATTATAAACATAAAAACTCCAACTGTTCCATACATCTAATAAATCAAATTAATGACAACCATATTTATGTTATGTATTTTCTATTTTTAGGCTTGGTGGTCAAGATCCTTTGGATTATATTAGTATGTACTGGAATGCCGGTAGACCTGATGAAAACATACCACCACACTGGCATTATGTGAGGTATGTATTTAAATAAGGATAATAAAAATAAGGCACAACAAATTCTATTCCAAGACCAAGAGCTTTAATATTATTACAAGTTAAGCACATAAGAGCTCTATGATCCTTGCCCAGGTTTGAATCCATACTATTCAGTTAAGATTTACAAGCTCTAACAGTGTTTTTTTTTTATAGTATATAAAATCCCAAATCCATTGGCATTGTAAGAAATATTAACCATTGCTTACATTGACAATTCGCCACCTGCCTTGGGAACTAAGATGTTTTGTCCGTTGTGCCTGTAATAACACTGGCTCACTTAGGCTATTTAATGTAATGACTTTTAATATTTAATTTTATAGTTATTATATATTAATAGTTAATTTTAGTTAAAATGTTTGTCATAAATATAGTAGATAAACATATAAATTATAATTAAAGCAAATAAATTTAATTTAATAGTACCTTCAGGCTTAGTAAAACATTATTACTCTCTAGGAAAAATAACATTTGTACTGAAATAGATGAGAAGTTGATTCAAGTATTTTATTTCGAGATAGAACTGTAGAAACATAATAATTACTAGGATAACTTCTGTTTCCAGTTATTTGTAATTAAATGTCTTTACAGTTTTGGATTATCAGACCTGCATGGGGATGGTAGAGTCCACCCTGAGCCAGATCCTGTAGAATGCAGCTCAGGTTATGGTTTGGAGTTGACATTCAGACTCGAATCCCAAGAGAGAGAGCCTCCCCTTTGGCCGGCCACATTATTACAAGCATTAGCGAGATATATTTTCACAACTGGTGAGTGTTATTTAATCTGTGAACAAAAATATAAAGCAATAACTTAATGCATGTTTTGTCTCTGTTTATTGTGTTTCAGGTAACAAGTTTATGGCTGGTGACCACGTGTCGTGGCACGCGCCACTGGACGGTGGTCACAGTCGGCTGCGGCACTTGCTGGTAGCGGAGGACCCTCGCCTGCCCCAAGCTCACACTCCACACGGCACCGTTACCTTCCTACAGGTTAGAGAAATTTGACTCAACAGTAGAAGTAGCAAGTTCGATTCAGAACTTTTCGGGTATCCTCATCCCCTTAATTCTTCTGAGACGAAGTTTGCCAGTTGAATTTAACAAGTCGGTCCAATGCCGGTTGGATACACATTTAACAGACTTTAATCTGATCGGTTTTCTCTCGAATTTTTTCATAACATAAACGGTATAGTATGGATAATAAATTTTAAATCATAATAATCGGTTCGCAGATGGTCGGCTGTACCAGCAGAGAGTTGCGAGCGGCGCAGCGAGGGTCAGGTTTCGAAGTTTTAAAAATAATCAGCGAGGATCCAAAGTGAGTGAATAATATCTATACGAATCTAGTTTTTATTTAATACTTTACTGAAAACACTATTAAGGCAATATACATGAAACTTAAGAAGACGCAGCGCATTTCGGACGTTTTAGTGTATTGTGTTTAGTATCAACCGCTCCTAACTATTGACGTGACAAGAGTGAATTTCATGATCTTGTAACAAAGTAAAATAAAAGAACATACTGGAATGCTCCGCTAACTGCGAGGCTCTATCTGGGCTGACACTTGACAAACCGTGTTATCTCGGAGAAACCACACGCCCAATGCCAGTTATCCTTTAACAAATTCGCGTCCTCCACACTTCATATCCTCATATGCTATGCCATCATACATTGTGTTAGTAAACCATACATATAATAATAGCCTTGAACCCACGTTTCGGTTGTTGGTATACGGTAAGTACTGGTAATAAAAACGCTCGAGTATAGTTAAATAAAAACAAAATGGCGGTTTTAAATTAGCGCGCGTCTCTTTTATTTTTTAATAACTGTGTTGTATGGATCAAGGAATCTCCTAACTATATTTTCCCGCGCTCCGTGGGATGTTTTCCGAGATGACAGATTGATAGATACATAGATTATATATAATCATATTATAAATAATTATATATACAATAATAATTATTATAAATAATAATTGTGTAACTCTTAAATACTTTTTATTGACAATTTTCATTTATATTCAAGTCGACACGATTGTGCATACTTATCCTGCTTCTAAAGTCATAATTTAAATTAATACATTATTGTAAATGTGTGTACGCCACAGATATTACTCATTTCTGATAACATATGATTTTCAAACAAAAAGCAAGTTTGTATTTAGCTAGTATAGCATAGAAAGGAATCTCGGGGTACCAGACCTTCTGCGAGTTTCCAGGAAATTTGCTGATTTGGTTAAAATTAATATTGTTTAGTTTTTATGTTTTATGATCATTACATGATTGGCATCCGATTCTGTCACATGTATTCATTTTAGTTTTAGTGAATTTAATTTGAAAATACTTTTTATAAAGTATTTTGACTATTTTAAAATCATAATATACACTTTGCTTGCAAATAAAAAATACAAAAAGCTAATAAATGAAATACTAAAAAAAATATTTCTCACCAAAGTAGGATAACAAACTCGCGTACATCAAGATAGTAGATTCTTGTTATATTTCATTTCTAACTTCACTAAGTTTTTCTTTTTTATTTGATTTCTTTCAACGTTTTATACACCTGCAAAATAACCCACAACGTGGGTTTTTGGTATCTAGGAAGAAGATGAAATGTATTGAAAAAATAAATATGTCTAAACATAAAAACTAGAGCTTATACTAAGAAGGTCATGTTAAAATGATCATACATTTTTATTACGGCATTTTTACGAAGAAAAACTTACTTTTAAAATGCGCCCACTACGTGGGTTCTCGTGCCCGCAATTGCGACACGAGTGAGTCTACTACGTACCAGGGACCCCCTGGCGTTGAATGGGTCATCTCGCGCGCAGGTGCGGGGGGGCGTGGCTGGTGTCGCGCGCGGCGCGGCGCGTGTCGGCGCGGGGCGCGGGCGCGGGGCGGGCGCGCGCGGCGCACCTCGCCGGCGTGTCGGCGCGCGTGCGCTGGCTCTCGCTCGCACGCAAGGTACGCGCACGTATCTATCTCTTGCTCGCACGTTATCACTCTTGGCAGAGCTTGGCGTCCGGTGGCCTGTTGCCGATGCGAAATTCTAATACCTATATTAACTTAAGCCTTTTCTTACGACCCTTACCGACCCACGCGACGCCTAATGCTCGTAATCCTGCTAACCGATTCCGGTCACAGTGACCGTTTCGATTGGGAGTGTGTGCTGAACACAACACACTCATTATCCGATGGGATGGCAAGTCGACACTCGCAGAGAGTTTAATGGCTGGACCGACGACTGTATTTGCTAATATCTCTATGAATAGTAGTAGAATATGTACAGAGTGCATCGTATAACTCAACTCCGCGTAAAAAAAAAACTCAAAATGTTTAATTATTCCATTTTGATCGCGCGCTTACTAGAGGGCGCCAGGGTAATGATTGCACACGGGCGCTATATGAGCTAAAGACCCCTCTGTAAACGAGGTTGCACAAATCCCCACCACCAAGTCTGTGAAAGACAAAATAAAGTACTAATTTTCTTATTAATTTATCTCGATAGAAGCCATCCACATCGGTGTTGAATTTATGTTTAATAATATTGTAAATACAATAATCTTTTAATCCTGAAAAATGACGAGTGAAACGCGCTTGTAATAGTCTATGGGCCAAAAAAGCCTATTTGAAAAGTATATTTTGTCTATGCGTGATATTTATTCATCTAGAGTCCAGAAGAACAAGCGAGTCCACTATCCCCGATCTTGGAGCAACAAATCAAAGATACTCTACAGAGGGGCCTGAGCTGTATGAGTGATAGGGGGGCGGAAGGTGAGAATGTTCTTTTAATTTTCGTAAGAAAGGCTGCTGCTGACCAAGTGTGATAAACTGGTGGTCTGTAATTAAAGATTCACCTTCGATTATAGGTATGGACTGATTTGGGAATATAAATAATTTCTTATTCCGTGCCGACAAAGGATGTCTCCTGTATACTGGAAAATGAAATTACACGATAACCTTTTATTTTACGTGTACGTTTAACGTTACCAATATACACGAATACCAATGTGCTAACCTTGGGTGTTATCTCGTAGCCTTTTCCGATAAGAATTGGAATAGAAAATCTGGTCACTTATGGGGAATCTTCACAATTCTAACGGCATTGCAAGTTTCTTTAAAACCAGAAAAATATACGATGTACCCTCAACGCCCAACCTTCCTTCACACATAGATATCCATTGAGCTCGTCACCGCCACTTCGACTTCATAAGATTAAACTCATTTACTTCTCCCTGCCAAGGAAGCAATTCTCGATCCTCCATCATTCAACCTTCAAGTCTTCCCTTTATCACCTCTCAGTTGCCTTGAACCATGAAATACAGAGATCCAAATGCACCACGCGTTTTGCATTTCTTTCAGGTCGTGAGCCAGTTAATAATAAGTATTAAAACAAGTCGTTTCCCCACCAGGTCACAACATGTCAACAGATAGCTTCGAGATGACCAGCATCGAGCGAGCGCTACCACAGTTACCAGAAACCATGCAGGTAAATAATTAACACTCTTATATGATGGCCTAATAAGAACACGTGAATCTTAACCGGATTATCAAATAGGTTCAAACCCGGGCGTTACTAAATTTTCATGTGCTTAATTAGTGTTTATAATTTATCTCGTGCTATACGGTGAAGGAAAACATTGTGAGGAAACCTGCATGTGTCTAATATCACAGACATTCTGCCACCTGTGTATTCCACAAACCCGCACAAGTAGCATGGTGGAATAAGCTTCAAACCCAGCAGTGGCAGATATACAGGCCGTTACTTTATTTTTCAGTATGTCAACCGCGTGCTTTTACTCATAATAAGCTTTGTCATTAATATGGAGCTTGTACCACCTGTTCTGCTGCGGGTTTGTGGATATTCAAGTCACCTTACATTAGTAAAGATTATTATTTTGCAACAAATTTATTCTCTATTCAACTCGGGATTGTCCAAAAGCCTTTTTGCACAATTTGTGCATATAAATAAATCTATCTCGTTCCAGGGTTCGTGGCGGAGTGATGCTGAAATAGAATACTTGGACGGTGTCCACGTCATGTTGAACGCTGAGGGCGCGAGTTTGTTGCCGTTGGCTATCGAGTGAGTAATTTTAAGCTTCCATATCATTACTATATGAGGAGTAAAGATAAACAGACAAACAAAACAAAACTTAGATATACAAATTCCATGAGATTTGCTAATCGCTCTGCTATATTACGCACTCACAACAGTTCAAAACATATTTATTTTTCAGTGGTCGAGTGCTACAATCTCATCACTTCACGTGGAGGCAAGGCCCTCGCGCTGTCACCGTCCTGCCACCTACTGTTGTAGGGGCTTTCGTCACGCCGAAGAAGCCGTACGCAACTAAAGGGGCATGGCTACAGGTAGTACATAAATCATATTTATATTTTAACTATCAAGTATACTACCTTTCCAAGTAAAGTGTCGAATACAAGAAGGGGTTCTTACTTAGCTTTTAGAATGCTACTGGATGCAATCTAACATTTTCCTCAGAATATTTTGATTTTCCCTTTTTGCTTCCTCAATGCAGACTTCTTGCTAAAAATATGTTTGTAATCGATTAAAAATTTTAAAATTAAGTACTTATAATCGAGTATGACGGGCCAGTTGGCGTGGTTGGTAGATACTTGCCTTTTATGCCGAAGGTTGTGGGTTCGATTCCCACCCAGGACAGATATTCGTATGCATAAACATGTGTGTTTGTCCTTAATCTGGATGCAATTATCTATATAAGTATGTATTTACAGAAGAAAAATAGTATATGTAGTATATCAGTGGTCTGGTTTCCATAGTACAAGCTCTGCTTAGTTTGAGATCAAATGGCCGTGTGAATAATGTCCCAGGATATTAGTTCAATGGCAAAAAAGATACATGTACGAGTTTGACCTTAAATTAACATTACATTAATCGATATCTAAATTATCTGTGGTATACGTTCGTGAAAACATGAATATAGATGAAGTTGTTATCGGTACTTTGCTAGTAAATTCAAAGTAGATATTAGGGTCTAGTGGAAAAGTGTTCTATTATAATAGAAAATATTATACAAGAACTATTTGTAATGCTTATTTGTAATGTAATGTAATTATGCTATTAGCAAATCTCATGGAATATGTAAATCAAAGTTATATTTATCTCTACTTCTCCCATTGGAATATACTATAGCCTACTTTCTTATTGAATAAAATTGTATTAATAAAAAATAAATTGTTAATCAATGAGTATTTTTTATTGTCAGGTCTTAATTCCGCCGGACTTAGCACAGGAGATGTCAAAACAAGTCTCCAATCTATCAAGGCTCGCAGAGAGTGACTCAGAGGAAAGTGACTCGAGCACAGAGAAGCCACCTAAGCCGAGTCTCCCAATCACATTGAACTGGCCGAGATATAGACTTAGTTTATCCGTTTTACATGATATGGAGATATTGTAATTTATACAACACAAGCCGTAATTGTTATTATTAATATTTCTTCATCTGGCTTGACTTAATTTTATCGCTTTTCCACATGATGGGAAAAACTAATATTCGTTCGTTAATAAATAAAAATATGATCAAATTAGTTTTGAATATTATGAAAAATTAACTTATGTAGTAGAGAATTTATTTAGAATCTCTTGAAAATTCTTTTAGAATCTTTATGACTTTGTTCGTTAGTTTGTAACGACGTTACCAAACAGAAAATTAAGTACTTTTATGAATTAAATATTAATTGTTAATATATATACATTTTTTGTAAATAAGTCAATTATAAACTAACAATAGATTGTACTCGAAGTTTTAGAGACTATATTATTATTAAAATGTATTCCTTTCTAAGAAATATTAATGTGCATTAAAATATACACTAAGCATGCCTTTTATTCATTTCGAATATTTTATTATTTATTTGATTACTATATCCGTTATGAAAATAGTATAAAATGTATGTTTTCATTCGTAAAGTAAACAAATAATGTCAAAAATTTGACGTATTTAATTAAAATGTATATACGTACGTGGTGGAATACACATGTGGCAGAATTTCGATGAAATTAGACACATGCAGGTTTCCTCACGATGTTTTCCTTCACCGACAAGCACGAGATAAATTATAAACAGAAATTAAACACATGAAAATTCAGAGGTGCTTGCCCGGTTTGAACCCACGTTCGGCGGTTAAGATTCACGCGTTCTAACCACTGGGCCATCTCGACTTGTAGATAATAACACGGTCGTGTTTTTAGCTTTGTTAATTCTCTACTATAATATAACAAACCATAATAGTTAAAAAAGATCACCGAAAATAAAGATGATGTTCACCAGACCGATTTCAGCCACGGCGATAACCTCAATGCCGTGGAGTACCGGCTTAGAATAGTACTCCCCCAAGTGCCGTGGAGTACCGGCTTAGAATAGTAGTCCCCCAATCTCATCCCGTGGGTGTCGTAAGAGGCGACTGAGGGACGGGGAAAAGGGGGGATGGGCAGCAGCGTCCCCCCTCCCATAAACATCTTACCCCCTACTGCGCTCGCCAACACGCCTGCCCAGCGCGGCGAGTATGGGCAAACCCCTCCCTTAATGGCAGATGCGTCCAATAAAAGGCCCCCAGTTACCGGCAAGCCCGCTAGGCCCGACCAAGGTAGCGGTCGCGGTATCGGCAGGGCAGGGGGTGCTAAGAATCACCGGTTCACGGCAGGCTACCGTATAAAACGACTGAAAGTGGCAACGTATAATGGACGCTCGATGAGGCTGGACCATCACCTCGCCGAATTAGAAGTAGAGTTAAGTCATATAAACTGGCATATACTGGGGTTATCTGAAGTCCGAAGACAGGGGGAGGACACGATAACTCTAGAGTCCGGTAACTTACTCTACTTCCGCGAAGGTGATAACCTCTCCCAGGGTGGTGTCGGTTTTCTAGTCAAAAAGGATCTCATTAGCAGCATTGTGGAAATCAGTAGTGTGTCGAACCGGGTAGCGTACCTTGTCCTAAAACTTTCCGACAGGTACTCCCTGAAGGTTGTACAGGTATATGCGCCAACTTCGACATACTCTGATGATGTGGTCGAAGCGATGTACGAGGACATCGCAAAGGCCCTCAACGACACCTCGAGGGCCCACTACAATGTTGTTATGGGAGACTTTAATGCTAAAGTGGGAATACAAGATAGCGGTGAATCGAAAGTCGGACCTTACGGCTTGGGCTGCAGAAATCACAGGGGGCAAATGCTGGTAAACTTTCTCGAAGCGCAGGGGCTTTTTTTGATGAATTCTTTCTTTCAAAAAAAGCCTCAGAGGAGGTGGACCTGGCGAAGCCCCGATAACGTGACAAGGAACGAGATAGACTTTATCATTTCGAATAAAAGGCACATATTTAGAGATGTTTCAGTGATCAACAAGTTTAATACCGGAAGTGATCACCGCTTGGTTCGAGGCACTCTAAATATCAACTTAAAAGCCGAAAGATCGAGAATGATGAGGTCTACTCTCCGACCTACCATGCTCCAAGCTGCTCAAGGCTCCGAAAAGTTCCAAATGGAACTTCAAAATCAATTCACCGCGTTGGAAACCATAAGCAGCATTGATGAGAGAACCGACACGCTGGTCAAAATACTGCAAAACACATCCCGCAAGTGTTTTCCGCCACAGAGAAGAGACAACGCACCAAAACTCTCTGCTGAGACACTCGAGCTCATGAGAAAACGACGAGAACTACCATCGTTTTTGTCAGATAAGGCCTTAAACCGAACAATAAAAACGCTGACGCGACGCGATCTCCGACGCTCCAATACCCGTGCCATCAAGGCTGCGATTGAGCAAAATCGGGGATCGAAAGTGTTCGCTCGCAAGTTTGGGAGGCCGCGTCTGACAAAACTTAAAACTGAAAATGGTGGGGTCGTTACCTCTAGGCCTGAGATTATCGGAGAAGTAGAGAGGTTTTATGGGCAGTTGTTCTCTTCAAGATCGGATAAACCCGTGGGAATCAGTATTGATGACCAGCGCGCCCCTCTTATGCGCCATTACTCCGAGGAGCTCCCGGTCGTTGACCAAGGAGAGATTAGGGCGGCTCTAGAACAGCTTAAAAACAACAAAGCTCCGGGAGATGACGGAATCACAACAGAGTTGCTTAAGGCAGGCGGGACTCCGGTCCTGAAAGAGCTAGCAAGCCTCTTTAATTCCGTCATCCAACATGGCAAGACCCCGGAAACGTGGAGCGGGAGTGAGGTGGTCCTGTTTTTCAAGAAAGGTGATAAAACCCTCTTGAAAAACTACAGACCAATCTCCCTCCTGAGTCACGTGTATAAGCTGTTCTCAAGAGTCGTCACGAACCGTCTCGCCAGACGACTTGACGAGTTCCAGCCCCCAGAGCAAGCCGGCTTTCGATCAGGCTTAGGACAGATAATACAAGTCAGTAGGAACAACTTCGAGAAGGAAGCCGATCGAAGAATTCGCTTGGGATGGGCAGCATTTGGCAACCTTCGTCAAGTCCTCAAGTCGTCTATACCGCAATGTTTGAAGACGAAAGTCTTCAACCAATGCGTCTTACCTGCCATGACATACGGTGCCGAAACGTGGACACTAACTGCGGGACTAGTCCACAAATTCAAAGTCGCTCAGCGTGCTATGGAGCGAGCTATGCTCGGAGTATCTTTGAAGGATAAGATCAGAAATGAGATTATCCGGAAAAGAACCGGAGTCACCGACATAGCTTGCAAAATTAGCAGGCTGAAGTGGCAGTGGGCTGGTCACGTATGTCGTAGGACCGATGGCCGTTGGAGCAGACGAGTCCTAGAGTGGAGACCGCGAATCGGCAAGCGCAGCGTAGGGCGCCCTCCAGCCAGGTGGACCGACGACCTTAAGAAGGTGGCGGGCACCAACTGGATGCGGAAGGCGGAGGACAGGGAGCTTTGGCGCACCTTGGGAGAGGCCTATGTTCAGCAGTGGACAACGATTGGCTGTTGATTGATAACCTCAAGATAGATTAGCCAACTGCGCAGGACATGTTATAGTGTGTGCGCGAACATAGATACACTCTATTTCCTCACACAAAAGAGTTCAGTGGTCACCCCCCGTGGACATTGACGCTGTAAGGGCTATTAACCAAGATGTCACGTCTTGACCACCAACCATTGAAAATTTGATGTCATATATTAGGCTAGAACATGTGATACGTGGATGGTACCTTACCCTTACCCAGACGAACTTCTATAAAGCCACTACCTACCACCAAATAAATCTTTGCTGTATTCATTCAATCACCTATGTACGATGGCATAAGTACAGTCAGTATAAAAATGTCATCTTGTTTCCGCAGAATCTAAATTTCATTAGTGGTGTAGTGGTAGATTCTATATAATATCATAAATGCGAAAACAAAACTCTAATTCTGTCCGTTACGTTTTCATGGATTTACAACTGAACCGATTTTGAGGATATTTGAATATGAAGAAAACTATACCTAACACCTGACCGACCCCCGCCCCCTCCTAATATGCGGGCGTAATTTGTTTTAAGTTTGATATTACTAAAAAAGAACGCACGTTGTGGTTGCAAAACTGTTAAAACGTCAGAATATATTAATAATAATAACGTAATATATTTAATTTTATTCAATAAATAAATAAGGAAGTATATTTGTTTTTCCGGTAACACTTAATTTTTTTTATCTTGATTACTTTCTAAATATAACTTTTATGTAATAATAACTGCAGATACGTAACGATAATGTTTGTTTATTATTTATGAAATACAATGTGTAAATACGAAGATAGAATTTCTAAGCTGCGTAATAATAATCTTATAATGAATGAATTGTCAGCTTATAAATCGATCCCTTTCAATACGTAACTATAATTTTTAATTTATTTCCATTTAAAAATGTGTTTTTTTTTTAAAGTTGTGAGTTATGTCGTGGCTCGTGAATCTTGCTCGTGAGTAACTTCACTTACAAACATAACCTAAAAATAGATTTACAAACAGCACAAAATAATTATTATAAAACGCTATATGGTAAGTCAATTGCGATAATCTTATTTTTTAGAAATACATCCAAAATAAATTATTACTCACGTATAAATAAAATGCAATAAAATGACGAGATTATGATAATATATTTTGCAGGAAAAAAATGTAGGTTAATTTCATACAAATATATGACCAACTTAATTAAAATATGTACAGTATGTTCGCGTCGTAAAGTTGATCAAAATTTTATTATTACATATAAAATAGAAATGTCTTTAACATTCAGTAAATTTATTATTATATCAGCTCCATCTATTGTGTAGTATATTAATTTTAAAGATAATGTTTGGGGTTAACCGGTAGTACCGTACTACATTTAGAATAAAACCATCGAGTATGTACTGCTTGTTAGGTACAGACCAAGCCTAAGTACTTAAAAAATAAAAAGTTATAGCGCCTATTAAAATACACCTAGCGCCATCTATTAATGAAAACTAAAATTAAAATATTATTTGGCATTATGTAATTTGATCTTGAACAAATCAATTCAAATGGCAACAGGTGGCGTTGTACCAATTCTAATATTTAAATGTGTTATGAAAATGACTTTTAATGTAATCAATGTATATTTCTTAACTTATTTATATTATTAAATTAATATTAAATGTTGTTTAAATCACATATGACCTTGTTAAAAATGTTTTTTTGTAATCTTCTTCGTCGCGACACTCTTGTCAGAGCGGTCTTGGTCGCCATGAAGTATTATGAATTATTTGGCGCAGATGTTATTCGCCTCACGAGCCTTCGCCATAAGTCCCTGTTGGTGGTGAGCCTGGTGCATTCATGGAAAGGACCGCCAACAGTTGTTTTTATTTGGTCGGTCCATAGCATGGGCGTCCCTCCACGTGGTCTGTTGCCATCCACCTTGAATCCGCCTTGAATGACAAGGCGCTCTATGGAGTTATTTCCTTGCCGGGTTTTTGTAATAACAATATATAAATCGATATCTGAAAGAAGTTGGCATTTGAAATTTTCCAGTAGGATAAGACATATGACCCTTTTCTATTTGTTGTGACATTTCTGAACTACTTAATTTAATGGAATGTTTTTAAATAAAATTTAATTAATGATATATTCCGTTATGAACGTCTACGGAAATAACGCATTAATTTTAGTTCTGTTATTTTTAATCAATGCATATTTAAATTTAGAACAATATTATAGATTTTTGTGAAAATTTAATACCGAGAAGTTTTTATGCAGTTTTTACAACGAAACGGGTACGACACGACCGTTATTAACTGTAATGACAGCTAAGGGCGCTATTTTAGATACTCGATAACTGTTGCATTTGTCAATTTATATTAGAAATAAAGGAAACAAGAAAAAGTTGTATCAATAATGAAAATAATAGGTACATAAGTAAAATTAACGACAACGGATTTAACCATTTTTATTTGAATTTTATAGCTTTATCCTGGATGGCGGGCTGGCACTCAAATCACGAATGGATAGTTTTACCAAGTAGTAATACTTACCGGAGCATCACAGTGTCATGTATGTTCAGGCAAAGGCATAACGGCTGAACTTGCATTCGGAGACACGAGATACATCCAGAAATAGGAAAGGCCGCAGAAACCAGGATCGCAGTCTTATAAGCTATAACCATTAGACCAAAAAGAGAGACGTGAAACCACGACATTATGACAGTATATAACTGGCATACATATTGTACATAAAGCCAATTCGAATAGGTTAAGATAAATAAAACGAACCTAGGCGTTTTAAATTTTAAGAAAGTTATTATTGGAATTTTGGAAACAAAATAAAAATGGATATATATATAGTTAAGTGGAATAGTGTCGAATTATAACTGTTTGTATTGCATAATTACAAACTGTTACTCACTAATATAAATGCGAAAGTTAGTTTGTTTTTTACGCTTTCTCGCCTGTCCTTAACCGATCATGATGAATTTTTGCATACACATTATATATGACCCTAAGTACCCCCTAACACCTCCCCCCTCACACTAGATATTCATATATTTTCATTGATGGAAACACACGTGCAGTATAACTTCTAGAATAATCTACAATGGTAATTAGGTATAAATCTGTTCGATCCGAAGATATTTTTAAATGTAATCCTTATTATTCATTAATATTAATTAAATATAACATTTAATTTTATCCAAACGTGGATTTAGAGCTTTTTTAACTCATTTACGAACGTTAAATACCTACTTACGTGACTTCCTTCGCGGGTCGCCATCACACCATTCATAGCGACAAGCAATTCAAACAATTTTTACTCTTATTTCCTTCCGATACTTACTAAAATCGTTTGCACATCGAGATTGTTTACATTGACATAACATTTCGAAAGGTCATAATTATTTCCAAGTTTATTGAAATATCATCGTTATTTTGTATACAATAACGTTGAGTTTAAGTAACATGATTAGCAAGTCAACAAAATGGCCGACGATTGAATGTTTTCAACGTAAGAGCGGCAACATCGCATCGGGAATATATTGATCTATTTCAATTACATAAATGGTAATAAAGTTACCTGGAGCGGCTGTCTGGATGTTTGATTATTTATTCCGTTTTGAGAATGATATTTTTCACCTGCTGTGTTTTGTAATGTTATTTAGTTAATTCGACACGATGTTAGATGGCGTTAGTGGTTTAAAACTTGTATGTATACAATTTCATTTCATACAAATGAATAGTTTTAAGAAAATATAGTTTTAAGAAAATATCCTCGAAGTTGATGTAAGTTTTAATGATAAAAATTTCCTATTTGTTAGGTTAATTAAAAAACTAATCTACAAATGAATATTTATAGGCACAATCTAAGAATTTATAAAATAAGTAGGTACCTACTACAGCTTTCTAAAATAAAACAGGTTATTGCAACAGAAAAACTGTATTAAAAATTGTGGAATATGTTTTGTCCCGGTTAAATGTTAACGTAGCTAGGATTAATCAAAATTAAAATATATTATTTTCTTTAATCAAACATACCCTTTTTTACGTAGCATTGGATCGTTATTTTACGAGATCAAATTTGAACAGCAACGGAGCTAACATATTAGAAAGGTGTTTCGAATGAACTATATTTAAAGAAATGCACAAGCGAAAATAGCAATTATCACCAAAAACATAAAATACGAGATAAATCAATTTAAATTCGAGTTAAAAGAGTAACAAATCCTTGTTTTTTTAACCTTACCCTATAGATATATGATTATAATGTAGTTGGCCAGTTTGTAGAGAACAAATTAAATATTATATACTTTTTACCGCATCTCTAAACATTCATTGAATACGACTACAAACAATACGACATTGGTAATGTAAAGTTTATTCTATTAATTGCTTGTATATTATATAATAAATATATAAATTAAATTTGGACTTTTATGACACAACGTTTGTGATATGCATGTATGTATTTTTTTTAAATATATTTCGTTTCTCATTTTATGTGAACAAACAATTTGACGCGTAATCTAATTGCATAATCAAGACTGATGTGTTGGTTTTTTTTTGTTTGTTTGACACGCTTTGTTTTTTTTTTAACTTGACCTGTAATGAAACAATGAATTCGTCGGAATCTTGCATTTTAGTTTTCACATAATTTTCAAATTCCGAATAATTTGAAATTTCGAACGTATGTCAGCAGAATGTACAATAAATTTGATTTGGTACGTTGACAAAACGTATTCACTTCACAATAATTAAAATTAAAAAATTAAATATAATTTTGGTTAAAATAAAGAACGTAGGGTGATAAAACCGGTTGAGTTCGAGTCTGACTTCCTTTAAGAGCTCCGGTCTCCATACCACCCTTGATATTTTTTTTTTATTGTTATTATATGATCGCGGTCAATACTATAACCGCGTATGAACCCTGAAAGCGAAATGTATCTAGCTACAGACAGCCCTGTGAGTTATACTGATAGACAGTTGGGCGACGTAGGCTTATTACGAAGTAATCTTGACCGAATTGTCGCCCTCTTCGCACAACTACGCGGGAGATATAATCATAGTACGTAAGTGCTAAAAGAGATATATTGCCTATTCCCTCACTCTAATAATCCGATGTGATTGAAAAGATCAGGTGCTGGTCGTTTCAGAGAGTAATTTAGGAATTTTATATTGGCTGGACCTGGGTTATAACCCAGGTCCGAGGAGCTCGGGAGCTAATAAATTAGGTGATCTACACAAATATTATAAATGCGAATGTCCCGTGTGTCTGTAAGTTACGCTTTCGCAGCTAAACTGCAGAATCGATTTTGATGAAATTTGGTATGAAGCATGTTTGAACAGGCTTCTAATTCCTACCACCACCCCCAGACATCAAGCTAACATGCGGACGAAGACGAGAGCAAAAAGTAGAACCTTATAAGCTTGATATTTATGTGTATTTTTAATGTAAACAGAACTTTTAACTTAACATTTTATTTATTTCTAATAGGTTCCGCCCGCGGCTTCGCCCTCATATACCATTACATGAGAGAGGGGGATGTTAGGTAAGCTCATAATAAACTCATTACTGAATGTATTGCCACAAATATTGCGAAATTTTGAGAACAATCTTCTTAAAACACACAATTCTGTTGGCCCAAGAGCTGAGATAAATTCTACTAACAAATTGTGACGTTATCGCAATCGAATTGAAGCGGGATCGTTGCCGTTTATCCGTTTTCCTATTCTTTAATTTAATTATCGACTATTGCCATAAAAGTTAACAATTAAGTTAGATTTTGACATAACGGTATATGTTAACATATTATCGGGTCGATTCCGGTTCGAATAAATACAGATGATTCAAAGTTGGATCGGAATTGAATCGGGAACGTATCGTAATCGTTATAAATTAGTAGAATTCGGCCCCTGGCTTTCTAAGCTCAAACACTGAGCCTAGCACTGCATTTAAAAAGATAATAGCGGCAGTCCTCTGGGTCCAATACCAAACAATTATTTTTAATAGCTAATTTTATCTTTTATTGATTTTATAATTACTTATTTTACGTATTCATTTTAACGTTTATATTCCTCTATTTATGTAATTATAACCGATGTTGATTTCGATATATAAGTCGGCCAGTTGTAGTGGCAAGCTGTGGATAGAAACTTGTTTATGTGAATACATAGTCTGTAAGGTACACCCGTCGGGTCCGTAGTCATCGGACCACAGTAAGGGTTGGACGCAGAACAGTGATACGGACATGGCGCAGCGCTTTTGTAACAATTTTTTTTATCTGCCAACGTGGAATTCAGTAAATCCTTCAACATAATTTAATATATAATGTCAATTAAAATTATACATATGTACTTATGTATATAACATATATACGTGCATTAACCTTAAGTTGTTATAACTTTTGATAGACTCAACCGATTTTGATGAAACAAATATTGTTTAACTAAATGATATTAGAATAAAGACTAATTCGGTATTAGGATTTGTAATCCGTAACCGTTTTGAAGATTATCCGTGGCAAACAGACACATACAAAAAATTATAGTCAATCAAATCAATCAATCAACAGCCAATCGTTGTCCACTGCTGAACATAGGCCTCTCCCAAGGTGCGCCAAAGCTCCCTGTCCTCCGCCTTCCGCATCCAGTTGGTGCCCGCCACCTTCTTAAGGTCGTCGGTCCACCTGGCTGGAGGGCGCCCTACGCTGCGCTTGCCGATTCGCGGTCTCCACTCTAGGACTCGTCTGCTCCAACGGCCATCGGTCCTACGTCATACGTGACCAGCCCACTGCCACTTCAGCCTGCTAATTTTGCAAGCTATGTCGGTGACTCCGGTTCTTTTCCGGATAATCTCATTTCTGATCTTATCCTTCAAAGATACTCCGAGCATAGCTCGCTCCATAGCACGCTGAGCGACTTTGAATTTGTGGACTAGTCCCGCAGTTAGTGTCCACGTTTCGGCACCGTATGTCATGGCAGGTAAGACGCATTGGTTGAAGACTTTCGTCTTAAAAAAAAAGTATAGTCGCAATTTACAAATCATAAGAGTCGAGTTATCGCCAAACACTACCTTTTTAAGATGGCGTTGAAAACTCATTGGAAATTCTGGTTGATTCGATTGGTTGTTTCATGATAAGCGTTATAAAACCGCCCATACATAAACCGCCCTACATAATATCAAAACAACATCGGTTCACGTGCATTTATGCCTTTTTTCTAACTAATCGACTGAAATATAGCTGCAATGGCGTGTGCTACTTCCAATGGACTCTCCGTTCTGAGGGTTGAACTATTCACCTTGAAAGGGCGTTTAACAATAAGCCTGCGTTCCTACTGTTGAAAGGGAGTCATGCATAGTAGAATTACTACCCCTTATAGAATTTCAGTGAAATAATTGTTTTAAACAACGAGTACTGTTAAATTGCATTTAACTTTAGTAATAATTGATCAATAAATTTTATTACGAATTAGGAGATATTTAATATATAAATTTAAGATATTTAATAAGAGCAACTGCGCGATTTTGGAACTGTTCTTGCTCGCTAGACTGCTTTCGGTGGTAGAATTAAAGCAATCAAACAAACGAGCGCGCGAGCGAACGAACGAACAAGAATGCAGTTTCTTTGTCTGAGGCATTACCTCAAATTAATATACCAGTTTTGTAATGACAGCCTTGAAAAGAGAACGCTTTCAACTTATTCTACCAAGCTGTTCTGGTGCGGATTGGCGGGTATGTAGCAGTATTTCATGTCACATGCATTTTTCCTTCACCCCTGAGCACGAGATGAGCCAGAAACACGCTCTTATAGTTCTTGACGAGCCGCAGGTCGTTGGTTCCCCACCCAGGTCAGACATTCGTGTGTATAAACATGTCTGTTTGTCCTGAGTCTGGGTGTAATTATCAATAGAATTATGTATTTACAAAAGAAAAGTAGTATATGTAGTATATCAGTTGTCTGGTTTCCACAGTACGAGCTCTGCTTAGTTTGGGATCAGATGGCAGTGTTTATATTATTTATTTATTTCACACTCTCGATCTAAATGTTCTTAGTCACACTAAAAACTATGTTAGAAAACATTTGAAAACGTTGACATAATACCTACCACATAGCACAATAGCTTTATATAAGTATATCTTAAATGGTAATATTGTTTTGTCATCAATAGTAAGGAGTATACTTACTTCTAGATTATGAAAATTTATATTATTCATTTAAATTTCAGCTAAAAGATTTAATTTCCTATACCTACGCTATAGATATACGTTATCTTGACCAACGCAAAATAAAACTGCAGATAAATTATGTATATACATTATAGTATAATGATTATACAGATTAAACATTTATATGATACATATTATTCACTAATAAAATAGTTTTTTTTTTACTTATTTAAAATTTACGTAGGTAAAGATATTTTTTTTTTGTTATAAAACGGAAGTATCACAAAAATGACTCATTCCATATTTGACACGCTCTCAATCGTTTTAAAACGTGAATACATTTATGTGATAATAAAGAATATACAAAAATATTATTTGTCATTTTTATTACATGTATTTTTTTTAATCCAATTTTAGAAATGTTAATTTTAAAAGTAGCGTGCAAGACGAATAGATTTGGTTTTTTATATTTGCGTCACACGTGTGGGGGGTAATCTTTGAGTAGACAATTGTTAAACTATAGATTATGAATACTATTATTGGAATAATGTTTTGAATAAAATCCGTGAAATGTCTGTTAAGTATAATATTATGCAGATATTTTCAATGATATTAGTTTAATTATACTTTACTTAAGTGATATTTATAATCGGAAGCTATTTTGTTTTTCTTATTATTTATTGTTATTTTTTCTCAATTATTGTATTGCGTAAACGCTGATTATGTATTTTTAAATTAGAGTATGTATAGGTCGTAAATATGTAAGTAGTTAGCTACTCATTACAACGAGAATCTTTGAAGTAATACATATATTAAGAATGTTTTAAACGCATAGGTTTTATTTGTTTGAATAAGTGTTCGTTAAGTTACTACTTTAGCACATTTTTTAATAAAAAAAAATATAAACTAACCATTGAACAACAAGATATGTATTGCAATATGAGCGGGGAAGTCCTAGTATAATTGAATTTAACTATTACCAAGAAATTAGCATCAAGAATATTGTTATAGGTAACACAAAAAATAGATTCTAACCTAGTCAACGGAATCGTTGCTTCGAGAACCCGTTCGAGAGAAAGGCGACGTTGCCGGTCCGTGCATCATAACACAAAACACAGGCGTGGGGCTCGGCGGATAGATTTAGTGGTTCTTTGCACTGTGCTGCCTGGTATTTGTATATTGGTTTGGTAGATGTTGATGATTTCGACTTGTATGTTTAAGTACAACCATTTGTAATCATTTTAATGTCTTATAAGTTACCAATAATATGAAACTTTTTAATCGTCTTGACACCATATTGAGATTTTAGACTATTATATAATTAACTAAAATTAGGCTTGGTGACTGTAAAATTTAATGAATTTATATTATAACATTTCTATTTGCCTGTATTGTACGAGTAAAACGCTTCTTAGGAAAAAAGTATTTAACTTAAATAAAAAATATATGGAATCCTAATAGTGTTCAACTATAAATAATAAACCTTTCAGTCATGTGTAGTTGTATTTAAAGTTCTTTAAATTTTTATATACAAATATAATAAGTTACGCCTACGCCTTTGAGTGGCGGCTCGGTTGAGGCAACCAAGTGTGTAACCGACCTTATGTTAAACAAGTTTGGTTACATGACAACTTTAGAAAACGCACATTTTAAACTAACCCTATACCCTGCTTTTATTTGACATTATTATGAGGCACGAATTGTGAATAAATTAAACGAAGTGACAATACAAAATAATTTGTCATTGGCAGAATTGTTGCGCACCTATTATAGAGACAAAGGCTGCGTATACAAAAAAAAAAAAAAAAATTGCGTATTGAGGCTGTATGGTCCAATACTTTCGGGTTATTTTTGTTGAGAGGAAAAAAATCAAACAAAAAAATAATTGCTTTTCTTTGTTTATCTTTTCTTTTCTAAAATAACTGACTCATGGCTGACTGATATATCAACGCATAGCCCAAACTACTGAGGCTAGCAGCGTGAAAATTTGCGTACGTGATTTATACAATAGGTTAGGAATTTTGAAAGTTTCACCCCTAAGGTACATAAGAGAATGAATATTTGTTTGAAAATTCTTCATTTTGATGCCTGAAGCCACGGGTCAAGCGCGATAAATAATATATATATATAGGCAAAAGATAAAAAATGTTGTAACCATAGTTAAACTTAAAAGTTAATTCGAGAATTATTAACGAATATTGAAGAATATGTTTGTATATAAATTGTAAATGACCGCGTCGGATGAAATGACGATTGATTACACGAAGAAGTAATAAATGATTTGCGATAAATCCGCAGATCATAAATAAAAGCATTTTGTTTTATAATCTGTGCCTAACTGAATTTTAATTGCTAATTTTAATAAAACATTCTAAATACCCAGCACCCGTATACAATATATATATATTTTTTAATAATGAATAATACTTTGTGCGTCGTGTTTATTTATACAGCCTAAATATACACTTTACTATTAGACTGGCGCAATATATGGAATTATTTGTACATAATTTATTTCAGCTTTCAATATTTTAATAAATAAAAATAGCAAGTATATACGGTGTATTAATGTTTGTTGAGGAAGAATTTACTTCCGCACCGAACCGTCAGATCTGCTCTCTTCCTGTACACATTTAGTTTCTTTGTCCTTATCACCGCTTCCGTGACTCTATATATATAATACGTGTATTGGAGTTGTTCCGCTTGTTGTATCTTTACATACAGACCGCCATGCTAACCGCATGCAAAGCTATTCTGTAAAAAATCATTCGATGCTTGACTATTGGATGTTGGATGTGTCCGGTTCGTCCGGCTTTTATTGTACTTTTATTAATAATTTAATTACACTGAATGAAAAACATTGCATTTGCAAGACAATGCCGAATGTTATAAAGATTATCTCCATATTTAAAAACGTATGCTATACAATTGGTACAAATTTGTACTTTTGTAAAAAAATAAAGAGTGCCTACTGAGTTTCTTGCCGGTTCTCGGTGGAATCTACATTCCGAACCGGCGGTAGCGCTTGACGATTCATAACTACTTGTAAAAGTCTATTTGAATAAAACATATTTTGACTTTTTTAAAGTCTACGTCTGCGTCTAAATCTGAATTTAGTCCAAAATGTCCGGCCTACTTTAATTTGGAGTGCGGCTTTTATAATTGAGGACAAATTACATAATACTCTATTTTGATACGTATATCCTTTGAAGGGTGCACTTTTTATAGTCGATATCGCGTATCATTTCCTGTCATTTCACAATCGAGGACTTGGCGCGTTTCGAGCTTGTTTTCAGAGTAATACTTAAGAGTATTTTTCATGAATCTCCCTCAATCTTTAGAAATAAGTTACTTAACTATTATAAAATACAGGATTCGTTTTAAATAATGCTTTTAATAATTTCAATTACGATTTCGCTGATTGTTTTTTTTTTTATTATAACAATGACATTAATTTTTTATTTAATTTTGATATTTTTTTTAAATTACTGATGATTTTTTGTTACTTTTAATTTGAAGTCGATTAGATTGATTCTGGAAGTGCTCTATGTAAACTTGTAATTGATATGAATATTAGATAAACTATTTTCGTTTTAAAAACAGTAAAACATGCTTATAACTCTTTATCACTAGATGGCGTTGATTCATTATTTGAATTTCTTGAATCGCGCTGTCTTATTTTTTTGTAATAGTACGTTTATATTTTTTTAATTGAATAGGTGGACGAGCCGCCTGATGGCAAGTGGTCACTAATGCCCTTAGACATTGGCATTGTAAGAAATGTTAACCATCGATTACATCGCCAATGCGCCACCAACCTTGGGAACGAAGATGTTATGTCCTTTGTGCTTGTAGTTACACTGGCTCACTCATCCTTCAAACCGGAACACAACTAACAAATACTGCTGGGGCCGAATTCTACTAATTTATAACGATCACGATACATTTTTTTTTTTTTTATATTCGCCGGGAGGGCAAATGACTCTACTCCACCTGATGGTAAGTGGTAGTTGAGTCCAAACGCGACGACGGCCAGTACAGACGGGAAAAATGTTCTGCACTAGCCGCCTTCGCCTTGCCGGCCCGCAAGATGCCTCTTCACGCCTCGTTTGAAGGAACCCGGGTTGTAAGAGGAGGGGAACACGTGAGCTGGTAAGGAATTCCATTTTTTGGAAGTGCGACAAAGAAAGGAGTTGCCAAATTTCTTTGTTCGCGATGGAATTGATGTCACAGTTAGGCGGTGACATCGAGAACCAGCTCGCGTGGACTTAAGAAGGAAGGGGGAAGCAGGAATTAGAGAGAATAATTCCTCAGAGCACTCGCCGTGATACAGTCGATAGAAAGCGCTCAGTGCTGCTATCTCACGACGCAATTGTAAAGGTTCAAGGGTGTTTGTGACCTTTACGTCGCCAATAATGCGTACGGCACGTCGCTCAACCAACAACCGGTCCAAGGCCTCAAGTAGGTACTTAGCGGAGCCATCCCAAAGGTGCGAGCAATATTCCACGCAAGACCGTACCTGTGTTTTGTACAGCAGGCACAGTTGTTGTGGCGTGAAAAAGCGCCTTCCTACCTTCCCGATCCAACTTTGTATCGTTTGTATTTATTCGAACCGGAATCGATAATATGTTAACATATACCGTTGTCTCAAAACCGAACTTAATTCTTATAACAATGGTCGATAATTAAATTAAAGAATAAGAAAACGAAAAAACGGCAATGATCACGCTTCGACTCGATTGCGATAAAGTGACAATTTGTTAATAGATTTGGTCCTCTGTTTTGCGGTAGAATACCTGATGAGTGGATGGTGCCCACCCAGACGGGTTTGCACGAAGCCCTACCACCTAGCAAATATAAAGCAAGCGTCATCGAAAGTATATTTATAATTTACAAAATTGCTTGTTTACTGTCATACATGAATTAGTTTTAAGTGGAAACTTGATTGGTGTGTGAACGAGTTAATTGTTGTATAATGTATGTGGTGTGTACTGTATAATGTTTCCCAATTATAATAAAAATATAAAAAATATAACGCAAGAAAAACAAACTAAAAGCAAAAATATCGATAATATTTACACAGCACGTGTGGCATTTGTCCAAAAAAATACGTCATTGTCTTTCATAGCTTGTTTTTGTTTTAAATTAAATGTATTTGATGAAATATTCTTATAACACGTAAACGAATAAAGTCAATTTGCGTATTAACGTTGAGAGCTGTACTAAATGAGGGTGGAGGGTGATGAAGAGGTTGAGGACGGGTTGAGGAGAGAAGAGGGCGCGTTGTGCTAAATTTAATTTTAAATTAAGTAAAATAGGTTTTAAATCCTGTACAGGGTCGTGATCAATTGACACACGAGACATTATTATATAATAAATATATTTTATGAAAAAGATGTATTGACTATTTGGAGTCGAAAATAATAAGAATTCCACCCTGAGTTATAACGTAACACAGGTTATGTTATTTAATTATTCATACGGTAATATTTGTGTAATACCAATCGGTTACCACCCTCGATGACGAGGGAACTCAATTTATTATGTCACATACTGATAGGAGTCAGAAATGTCAGAAATATTGTCGTTTCATTCAAAACCAGTCTCGCTCCGCTAGAAGGGGCGTATCGTAAGGGGGTGATCTTCTAATTTTAAACTGCGCAATAACGCCACCCACCCCTCAATCCCGGGACGCTGTCAAGGGCATGAGGGCAAACGGCGTAATCCAGAAAGAAAAAGGATTTATTTATAACTTTAAAAAATTGTTAATTTGAATATCCGTCTCAAATCATTTTATATATTATAAAGGCATTCTGCCATCATTACCTGAGTATGATTGGCAGAATGAAGTGAAATAAAAAAAATAAGTGAACGTCAGCCACAGACCATACTAGTATATTTTTTAATGTACAAACACAATATTTTTTAAATCGGAATTGCAAATCAACGGGGAATGTTGCTAGAATTCTTGTTACCATTCCACACGTTCATGATTTGAAATTATACAGTAGCGTTTTTTAAATCTCAATTATATTTTATGAATTAATGTTATTTAAGAAACGCATCTGCGTGCGGGTTTTTTTGCACACTAGATAAGCACTAAGGATGTTTGAGTGGTTTCTAATAAAACGATCCTACATTATAACGCGAGCGAAGCTACTGTAAAGCGTTAGTTAATCTATATTTAAAAAAAAAAACTTTATTATGTATTATACACTTAGACAAAAGCCGAGATGGCCCAGTGGTTAGAACGCGTGAATCTTATCCGATGATCGTGGGTTCAAACCCGGGCAAGCACCACTGTATTTTCATGTGCTTAATTTGTGATTATAATTCATCTCGTGCTTAACGGATAAGGAAAACATCGTGAGGAAACCTGCATGTGTCTAATTTCATTGAAATTCTGCCACATGTGTATTCTACCAACCCGCATTGGAGCAGCGTGGTGGAATAAGCTCTACAACCTTCTCCTCAAAAGGGAGAGGAGGCCTTAGCCCAATAGTGGGACATTAACAGGCTGTTACTGTTACTGTACACTTATATACATTATACGCTGAGCGTTATTAATTTGAAAATATAATATTATAAGTTATTTATTTATGTAGGACCCCGAACAGTAGACACAATACCACATGAAAAATTAATATTACATTTTAAAAGTCATCTCCGTAACCAATTACAATGATTCTCAGCATGCACTATCACATTACACAATTTACATTAGCTTAATTGTAAGAGATGGCTCAGTGGTAAGAGCGTGTGAATCTTAACCGATGATCGCGGGTTCAAACCGGGCAAGCACCACTAAAATTCCATGTGTTTAATTTGTGTATATAATTTATCTCGTGCTTGACGGTGAAGGACAACATCGTGCCTACCTGCATGAGCCTAATTTCACTGAACTTCTGCCACATATGCATTCCAATTCGCATTGGAGCAGCGTGGTGAAAAAAGGAGAAGAGGCCTTAGCCCAGCAATGGGACATTTACAGGCTGTTACTTTACTAACTGTAAATATTAATTAATCACATAATATATATATATATTTTTTTTTTTTTTATAGAATAGGAAGGCGGACAAGCATATGGGCCACCTGATGGTAAGTGGTCACCAACGCTCTTAGACATTGGCATTGTAAGAAATGTCAACCATCGCTTATAGCCAATGCGCCACCAACCTTGGGAACTAAGATTTTATGTCCCTTGTACCTGTAATTACTACTACTGGCTCACTCACCCTTCAAACCGGAACACAACAATATCAAGTATTGCTGTTTTGCGGTAGAATATCTAATGAGTGGGTGGTACCTACCCAGACGAGCTTGCACAAAGCCCTACCACCAGTATCACAATATATATTATCACTAAAAAACTGATCCATACTTCTGATGACCCAAGAGCTGGCGCTTATTTAGCCCAAAGGCTGAGTCTAGCGGTGCAGAGGCAATAGTGGCAGCGTCTTGGGTACAATGCCACAGGACAATCTTTTAGACGGCGTATTTTTTTTATTTTAATTTTATATATTATTATAATGACTGTACATAGTTAAATTATTAAATATATTTCAACATAAACACATTAAATTGGGAAGAGTTAAAATTTGATAAAAACTTAAAAATTAAAATAATTTAGACAATAATTAAGCAGCAGAAAATTAAAAAAAAAGATGTGGTACTAATAAATCAGAAAAAACTTTACAATTAGACATATTATTTCGACAACAATAAAACGATATTAATATCGGCGACGCACGAACACGAGTGTTGCTATTGTTTTATCGGAAACGTTACATGACCACTAACCGTCAAGTGGTATGTAGTGTCGTTTTATTTACTAATATTTATATATATACAAATTAATAAAATTGAAGTGTCTGTCTTTGGTTTCAAAATAACTGACTCTGTTTAAGTCGGGAACAAAATAAAATCGATCAATGATAGGCTTGTTCCAATGTGCGACAAAGCTCCCAGTTCTCTGCCTTTCTCTTTCGCATCCAGTCGGGTTCCACCACCTTCTTCAGCTCATCAGTCGATCTGATTCTGTGATTCCTTGGAATAGCGGGAATTGGAGCCTCTTTTCTTGCACACTATTGGACGTGCGTGTTGGCAAGCGATGACTGTAAGGTTCTCAAACAAATAACTATATTATTAAATGCAATCACTCAATTTATTTCCTTAGATGTTTGAAAAAAGTTTAATGAAAACTCAAAGAAATCTTTTAGTTGACATTTAATAAAAAAATTATCGTTTTCATATTTCTATCACAGCTTGTCTATGTTATTGTAGACTTAGTTTTGCAATGCTAATTCTCCATTCCATGTGCTCGTGACCACGATAAGCAAGGCTTTCGAAACGTTGGATAGAATAAAACATATCTATAATTGCAGCTACAACTCAAAAATATGTATTTACATTTGAAATTATTTGTGTTCAGTTATTATTATTATAACTATTAAAATTTATCAATCTGTCTTACGTCTTGACATTTTGCACAACCAGATTATGAAACAACGAACTTGTTTGTGTTTTACGCGCCATTTTGATATTGGTTTTTCTTTAAATATAATATTGCCTATAATCGTATATAAGTAAGTCTTTGACATTACACAGTATTTTTTTTTATAAGTTACACAGGAAATGAAAAATATGAATCGAAAAAGTGCGTTAGCTTGCGTTAGAGCTGTTGGAATGACGGTTAAGTCTTCGGTTTAGTAACCATCACGTGACCCGCCGGCCTTGTACTTAAACAATACAAGGAAAACGTGACGCTGCTTTTAATAATATACATAATAATGTGATTTGAACTATTGTGCAAAATAAGATTTTTCAACAAGAAAAACCTTGAATTTTGAGATTAAATCTAATTAAATCAAAAATATATAGATACTTAAATACAAGAATGTATTTTTTATCTGTATCAAGTCATTAATCATTAAAAAATATAGTTAATATGTTAAACGTAACTTAAAAAAATAACGAACGAAGGAAAATAACAAAATCTAACTGCGTAATGTAATACTCGATAGATCCTATTTTATCTGTCCATCTAACATGTCTGACAAAAACGTATTTAAATTTTGAACGTTATATCATTATAATGGCTATTATTACATATTAATTTTAATGAATATTGTAAAATTATGAGTATAAGGAACTTTTTTGACTTTTTTTTTAATAAAATATACATTTATTTGTTGAAACTACGTACAGACACTTTTATAATATACAAAATTAAAAAAAAATACACATTACAAATTTATAAAATTTATTTTAATTATTATTTATGAATATGAAATATTGTATATTACTGAACAATATAAGATAAACATATACATATAAGACTGATCAGCCCTGGGCTATACGTAAGCAGAAAAAAAAAATTGACTTTAAATTCTAAAGCCCCTAGGCATTTTGATATTTGAGGCGCCCATTATGAAGCGGTAAGAGTAAAATTATATTATGTTTGGCTGTTAGTTCCATCCACGCAGACGCGCCCGACTATTAAAGCTTAAGCCTGCTCTAAAGTCGCCCATGAATCGCGGCCGCGAATTTTAGCCGCGATCTGCGTGTGACCTCTGCGAGAAAAATATGGCCCTCTGTATACATTCGTAACGCTCTCTTCACTGCTTTGTCACGGGACTTAAAACCGACACCGAACGCCCAAGGCCGTCTCTAATTTCCTATTGGAGGCCCTGGGCGCATTAAGATAATGAGGCTAATTTTTTTCGGTAATAAATATAGGTTATCGCTTGGTGATCTGGCAGTGACTAGGGGGTCCTTATCGAAGGGGCCCTGGGCACATGCCCAGAGTGCCCATTGGGAAAGAGGGGCATGAGAACACCACCAAGCGCGAACGCGAAACCTAGATGATGCGATGCCTTTCACGGTTTCAAAGTAGAGCGGGCGTCATTTCACACTTGCACCGTAGCGATTGTATTAAAGAAGTTAACGCATCATTGAGGATATTTGTTAAATATTAAATAAATTATATAGTATATGTTAATTTAAAAAAAAATTGATACATATATAAATAGATAACCTTCAGGTACAATAATTTTCATTGTAAGGCTACTCTATAACTCTGCCGTTAACTCTTATTTACTCTCTAAAACCAAGATAATCCAGATTTATCTCGAAATAGTTCAACTTGTAAACAAGATAATAAAATCACGAAGCGTCGGCTATTTTTGGGCAGATGACTCGCGTTCCTTGATCTGACGTAAAAATTAAAAAAATATTATTAGCTGCGGTGATTATATATTAAAATATGCAGTATTCAATTAGTGTGGGCGCGTCTAGCTTATTTTAATAACGACATTAATTGTTAGTCATATTGCTTTTTACGTGTGTGTAAAATGTTATGTACATATCAATATAATATTATTAGTCATATAATTATGTAAATAGTTAAATATAAAAAAGTTGATAAACAGTGGATTTATGGTATTATGATTAAAAAAAATTATGAACTAAATTAAATACTTGCGTACTTGTTTATAAACAATGCGGGCGCCAATTTAACTCATCTATAACGTTACAATATGATTCGATTCCAAACCAACTTTGACCATTTTATATTTATTCGGATCGGGACCGTTATGGTAAAATCAAATTTAATTGTTAACTTTTATGGCAATAGTTGATAATTGAATTAAAGAGTAGGAAAAAGAGACGGCAACGATTACGCTTCGATTCGATTGCGATAAACAAACAATGTGTTAGAACAATTGAACCATGACTTTTTTTTATATAGAATAGGAAGGCGGACGAGCATATGGGCCACCTGATGGTAAGTGGTCACCAAACGCCCCTAGACATTGGCATTGTAAGAAATGTCACCCATCGCTTACATAGCCAATGCGCCACCAACCTTGGGAACTAAGATTTTATGTCCCTCACTGGCTCACTCACCCTTCAAACCGGAACACAACAATATCAAGTAGTGCTGTTTTGCGGTAGAATATCTGATGAGTGGGTGGTACCTACCCAGACGAGCTTGCACAAAGCCCGAACACCAGTAAACTTCTTTCGAATTCAGATTTATTCTGTCAAATCAATAATGTCAGAAAGTGACAGTTTATATTATAGCTAAGGTCACTATTAATTGTTTTTTTTTTTTACAATTTTATTTGTAAATTTATTGTGCTGTGTAAATGTATTTTATTAAATATGATTTTATATATTTTTCTTTCAATAATAGATTTAAAATAAATAGGTAGGTAATGTTGCAATATGTTTTGTTCGTATAAATATATTATAAATGAGAATATTCTTGTCTACCTTTTACGCTTTTACGGCCAAACCGCTGAACTAATTTGGAAATTTGATAAGAAGTTTGCTTAAGCCCTAATGATAAACATATATACATAACACCTTAAGCCCCCTTGTTCAAGCGGTCGATTCCGCCGGCGTAATATATATTTATATATGTATTAAAGCGATAACGAAGAAATAAATATACAGGAATAACTTATCCTTACCAAGGGCACTTCGAGTCGGGACGACGGTTCCAGATAAATTAAACTGTAATATCGAAAAGACGTTATATGTATTTTAAATGTTCAAAAATGAACTCTAATGAAATGGTCATAGAGTTCACGATTAAACGAGTATTGCTCAAGGCTGAAATCTTAATATATCACCGTCCTGCTCACTCTTTTGACTGGTGTATAGGTGCGAGAAAGTCAGGTATTATCTGCTATTTTGTCTATAACTTAGCGATTCACTTCCATAGATGTTTGTATAGTTTGTATATATATACGGTTGATTAAAAATATTTTTACATTGGTTTGTTATTTTATGTTAGTCCAGTTTGCGCTGTAATTTTATTTATTACATCGCAATATAGAATACAATTAGGTTACATTTGGTAACGGTTTATTCTAAGCAGTGTCACACGATATAATACATAAATGTTTTGTCCATCTTTTTTGTACTAAAGTGCTCTCATCAAGAGCTCTCACTTATATCAATATAAATAACGTTGGAAATCGAATATATTTGACGATTTTTACGCTGTTTATACTACGCTGTTTGACTGCCCTGTACTGCCTTAGTAGGGCAGTCAAACGATGCTATTATAAACAGCAGTATTAAGCTATCCGCTGTTGCGATAACGCCATTCACGAAGTCATTCGTTTCATTGTCTAATATTTTTAATTGGTATAATTGTTGATGTTTTGCTCGTGTTAAACTTATATCTATAGTTCTTTAGTGCGAGTGTAAGTACACTGCATATTACAATTTGTTTATAATTTAACATAAAAAAATTGCGAAGAAATGTAACAATATGGAAACATTTCACTGAATTGAACGAGAGTGCTATTAACGCGTGTCATTATTGCAAAGAGCGCCTTTCTTTTAAAACGAATACAACCAATTTAAACATACATTTCAAGTAAAAACATTTGTCGGTGTTCAAATGTATTTGAATTAATAAAAATGATGATAGAAATATGAGAGGTTAGTAGATAAACACGCATTGGATAAAGTCACGTGACTTTGCGTCTTCAATTATCAAAAACACACATATGGCAACAAATATAGCACTAAATTTTCCCGCGTGTTTATTTGTTTTTAATTAATATCAGTAATTATTACTTTTATTTAATCTGATATGATTTAAAATATATTAATTGTAATATATTACACGTCTGATATGGCAAACTGTTAGAAATAATTAACTAATAATATCTTAAAAACGTACACAGATTATGCAATAAATAATCTGATTCTGAATTTCGAGGTCCTTGGTCCGAATCTCAAGTCGGGCCAATAAAAAAAGTTTTTTTTTGTTTTTTTATGTCAAAAAATTGTCACAATGATCCGGAGTCGGTAAGTAAGACGCAGGTGCCTTGTTGCATAAAACCGACGCTGTGTAAGGTACCTAATATTTCACTGCTGGTTAAGTCAAAGCAACTCAAGATAAAAGTATTTGAATATCTGAAATTGATTAAATATTGTAACTATGTAAAGAACAACTTGTATATTTATATTAGCACACTTACAACTTACATATAAAAGCATTGAAAAGATTAATTTATAAAACAATAATAGTATATCTAATATGCATGTCAATAACAAGTGTACATAGCACTTCCAGATTCATCTAATCGAATTCAAATTAAAAGTAACAAAAAGTCATCAGTAATTTAAGAAAAATGTCAAATTTAAATAATAAATAATGTCATTATTGTTATTTGAAACTAATCATGCATTTTATAATAATTAAGTAACTTATTTCTAAAGATTGAGGGAGAGTCACAACAAAATGTCAATGTCCGGAATTGATTTAACGATATTGTTATATTTATTACACAACCGTACAAAGGGAGTTTGTTTACCAATATGAGACTACGCTAGGAGTATAAAATATTTTGTGGGTGTGAGTACTTCTGTGTGCCCTAGACGTTAATTAATTGACGATAATTAAAAAGACGTTAATGGTCAAAGGCGGTTTCTATTTGTTTATCCAGCTTACAATCCATATTTATTTTCTAATGATTGTATATGATAATGTAAATTAGAACATAATAACAATGAATTAATATTTCGATAAAACAAATATATTACGTGAATCGGATCGTAATGGGCAAACTCATTAGCAAGTCGCACGATCATTGATAGATTATGTAATATGTTTATATTTATTGTATGCTTATTACAGTTTTATAATATATAGAGATATTATTGTACTGGTGGTAGGGCTTTGAGCAAGCTCGTCTGGGTAGGTACCACCCACTCATCAGATATTCTACCGCAAAACAACAGTATATGGTATTGTTGTGTTTCGGTTTGAAGGGTGAGTGAGCCAGTGTAATTACAGGCACAAGGGACATAACATCTTAGTTCCCAAGTTTGGTGGCGCATTGGTGATGTAGGCGATGGTTGACATTTCTTACAATGCCAATTTCTATGGGCGTTGGCAACCGCTTAGCATCAGATGCTCATATGCTCGTCCGCCTTCCTATTCTATAAAAAAAGACTAATTACAACTTACCAAAAACTTAAGCATTAAAATAGCAATCGTTTTAGCATCTTTATCAATCAACGTTATGCCACAAGTTAAAATATATATTTTAAATATAATTCATTTAAAAAAAAAACAACAACACTAAGACAGACGTACCCATCTCATATTTATTATATATACGTAACAATAAACTTAAATATAATTGTATATATTTATTATAGTTACCGGTAAAACCGTTGCGAATCGTTTTTTTTTACGGTGACGCATCAGGAAGCGGTATGCGTCACCGTGACGTTACAGCCATTGTTTTTATTTGACGTCACTTGACAGTTGATCAAACTTTATATTTGGTAATTTAATGACGTGCTAAATAAAAACGTACTTATAAGTATGCATAGGATGGTCGCGGTGGTCCTGGGTTCAATTCCCAGTTCGGGGCAGTAAAAAGTTATTGGGTTTTTCTTTCAGAAAATTCTCAGTCAGCCCGGGGTATGGAAGTTCGAAGTGTGAACACTCTCGTGCCTCGGAAAGCACGTAAAAACCGTTGGTCCTGCGCTTGAACTCTTTCTGGTCGTATCGGATTGTCGTCCCATCGGATTTTGAGAACTATGGAAGAGAGAATGCACCTGTGTTTGCGCACACACTTGTGAACGATAATATCTCCTGCGCAGTTACCGAAATCGGTCTAAAGGACCTTACATTACAAGATAATTTTGGATCGAACCATACCATATAATTAATCATATATATACTTTATAAATACATAAATGCAAGTAAACTTATTAAGCTATTTAATAAAAATATAATATAAACTGTTTTGACAGAGGTTTGACATATCTGACTTATCAAACACTATTTCAGTATCACGCGTGTTGAGTACAATGAGTTTCGTGTCCATATATATTTCTCAACACTATACCAACGGGAGGAGTAAAGATAAACAAACCATAGATTTACTTATTCTTCCACATGTGTTTTTCACCAAACCGCATTGGAGCAGCGTGGTGGAATAAGCTCCAAATCTTCTCCTGAAAAAGAGACAGGAGGCCTTAGCCCAACAGTGGGACATTTACAGGCTGTACTGTGCTGTTTTGTTATTAAAATAGTAATTACAAATTTCTTTTACAGAACGAAGAAAACCACTTCGATGGCGATGAATAAAACTGCTACACATAAATTGTATACTTGGAAGATGAAGAGCAAAACTCGAGGAGAACCGAAGCGAAAGTCGAACCCGTTTCCACGCAAAGGGTGGAACCGAAACGAAAACGAAGCTCATATGAATTAATGGTCTTAAATCTACTGGTGGTAGAGCTTTGTGCAAGCTCATCTGGGTAGGTACCACCCACTCATCATATATTCTGCCGCAAAACAGGAGTACTTGGTATTGTTGTGTTCCGGCTTGAAGGGTAAGTGAGCCAGTGTAATTACAGGCACAAGGGACATAACATCTTAGTTCCCAAGGTTGGTGGCGCATTGGTGATGTAAGCGATGGTTAAAATTTCTTACAATGCCAATGTCTATGGGCGTTGGTGACCATTTACCATCAGGTGGCCCATATGCTCGTCCGCCTTCCTATACTATAAAGAAAAAAAATGGAATCAGACAACGAGGAAATCGAAAACTTCGGCAAATACATTACAAGCTTATTGAACAAATTACCGAAAGCTTTGTGTACGCAATTATAAATGGATATAATCAATTTGATTATGACAGCCAAGTTAAACAAAATGGCGAAATATTTGGCGCCAAATTTGACAGCTGCCAGTGTTGGAAACACTTCGTATTTAGTGACGTTACCTAATGTTCCGGTTGTAACTCGAGCCAGATAATAAAACGCTTTAATAGAGACTCGAGTCTTGCAAAATTATAGCGTGAAGTTACAAACAATTACAAACCTAAATCTTTTTTTTAATTACCCATTGGATAGAACATGAGAATCTTAATCTCAGCGAGGAATGTGTTTAAGAACCAATAGAATCACTTAATTTACCTAGCCTCGCTCAGCGCAGGTCTGGTGGAAACGGCTCAGCGGAGCGAGGTTTTTAAAGTACATGCTAAACAAGGGAAAAATGTGTGCCAGGGACGGAAACAAACGAAAAAATAGCAGTCACTATACGCTGTTTGTCTGAAGTACATTGTGTAGTTTATGGAAACGAGCCAGCTACGAATCCTCGCACCGCTCAGTGGCCTAGCACATCTTCGGTAGAAACACTTACACCGTTTCACAGCCTCGCTACACATGCTCGTACCGCCCAGCTGCCTCACACATCTTTTGTGGAAACGCAGCCTTAAGCTTGCGTCCCTTACGCGCCTCTCAGCACACGATCTCAATTCTATGTTTTTTATATCTAAAACGACCAGTATTGTATTTAATAAATAAATTTAGTAAATCGTGTTGCATATATTTAACGAATAATTATTCTGAAATATATGGTAGTTTTTTTTAACTATAATACGATTGTTAATACAAAGCGCTGTTACCTATAAAGTGCTACATAGCGCCTATATTTTTGAAGTATGGGTAACATACGAACGAAGATGTTGCTTTTCGCCATGTAGAAAGCGCCAAAAGCTTTTTATTGTTATAAATTATTAATTTGTGTTTATGATTCATCTCGTGCTTGAGGGTGAAGGAAAACATCGTGAGGAAACCTGCATATTCCGAATTATATTTTACAACACGAGTCCTTAGCCCAGCGATGGGACATTCATGGGCTGTTTGTTGATGTATTTTTTTTTTTCTTATAAAAAGATACCTTCTTGCTTTTTTATTTAAAACGCTTTCAAATGTGTACTGATGCATCGTTGATCATTATGTCGAAAATTCTAGAACGAATTACGAGACAGATACGAGCTGTAAGTTTGATAAATAACGTTGCTTAGCGGTTGTTTAGTTGAAAACAGATTTCGCTCTTTCTTTCATTATTGATTTGACATTCGAAAGAAAAAGACAGCATTTTTTAAATTATCACGCGCTAAAGTTTATAAAAAATGCAGTAAGTATCTAAGAATCGTATGTAAAGTTTAATATTAAATTAATGTACAAATTTGTTTACATTATTACACGAGATAATAAAAATGGGTGACCTTCGCCCACTTCAATTTTATTCACCCGTAAACAGATTCTGTTTATACTATTATATTTTGAAAGATAAATAAAAAAATAAGGCAGTATTACCCAAAACAGTATAGCAACAAACAACCAAATATACAAACTTTCATACATATAAATTGAAGGGAAATAATTGGTGATTGTTCACGGACGGCCATGAACCGCAGCGAGCGTCTTCCAGCAAATTGTGTCGATCTCTGTTGCTCGAGATTTCTCATTAAAAATGCTAAGTAAAAGCTGCTCTTGTGGCGTTATATTTACAAATAACAATTATAATATGTTTAAAAGTAAAGTGAAGATTAAAAACTACGCTATTGGCTGTCTGCGTATACTAAAATTCGTCCGTTACATTTTTTATAGTATAAGAAAAGACCACTGTAGGCGTGCACGGCTCTAAACGGAATGAAATGAAATAAACTTCGATATGCTCATCCGTGTTTATACTTTTTTTTTATAGAATAGGAAGGCGAACGAGTGTATGGGCCACCTGATGGTAAGTGGTCACCAACGCCCTTAGAAATTGGCATTGTAAGAAATGTCAACCATCGCTTACATAGCCAATGCGGCACCAACCTTGTGAACTAAAATGTTATGTCCCTTGTGCCTGTAATTACACTCACTCACCTTTCAAACCGAAACACAACAATACCAAATACTGCTGTTTTGCGGTAGAATATCTGATGAGTGGGTGGTACCTACCCAGACGAGCTTGCACAAAGCCACCACCGGACCGCTGCGAGTAAGTTCGCACCGCACTTTTAAAATTACTAATCGCGGACGATCCTTCGATTGCTAATAAAAACTAGATACAAAATCAGCTACAAAAAACGTCCTCACCAAATGAACCATTTGAACATTTGGGTGCGCTAAGCGCTTTTATTGTACTACCTGGTAGTACCATTCGGACGCGCCGACAGTAAACATGCCTCAGTGCTCGTTCAAAGTGCAGAAATCAAACGTTTAAGACGATATTAATGGATTGAGTTTCATATTTTCGGTAAGTATTAATATTACCATTATATAATTGTTACTACTGTATCGTATATACTGGTATTTCGTCGGGAAATTTTCGAAAAACATTTTTAAAAACGAAATCGTAGCGAATACCACGATATATAAAGCATGACAATTGTAAAGACTTGATAGACGCGTTGTTTATACTATCGCGTACCCACTTGAATCGTTCGGGTTACATGGGTTGTTTTTGTTCCATTTGGTGGAGACGCTATTGTTAATTTATTTCTTTTGTTTAATTATCTTCTTAACTGTGTCTATAATCTTTAAATATAGTAGTAAAATAGTATTGATTTAAATTTTAACTTACTGCTTAAAAGGTTCTCAATATGAATCGAATTTTATTTTATGTTCGTACACTGATTATTCCGTGATTAATGGACCGATTTGAATCATTCAAATTTATTTTTGAAAAATGATAATAGGCCCTGAAATTAGACATATATAAACAAATCCGACTAAAGCCAAGTTCTTATTTCTACTAGTCCATCTAAAGGCTTGGCATCGATTCCAAAGCGAGAATTAAAGAGTTATTGCGACATTTTTAGTACTTTGTCAGTTTTTTTCTTGATATTTTTTTGACTACATGCGATTGAATTGATGATGAGAGATTTTATAATGGTGATTTTAATGATTATAGCCGACCCAACGTAGCGTTGTATGTTCGAAGCATTTTTTAGAAAGTGATAAATATGTAATTATATTTTGATTGATTATGTAAATAAATAATTATGTCTGTATTTATCTTAGTTTCATTGATTATTAATGTCTTTCCCAATTAATAATAAATTATATTTATAACACAAAACACACCCATACACAGAAAAAATGCATTTCAAATTTGAGTATGAAAATAACTATATTGAACAGTTCGGCTCCATTCCTTGTGCTAGCGGCGAGCCTACCTCGTAAAATTTTATTGTCTTTTTTACCGTTTTTTAAATTGTACTTTAAGTCAACTATGTAAGGTTGAATTTGTAATGTAAATGTAAAACCAGCTGTTGTCGATCGTAAAAAATATGTGTCTTGTTTTGTAAATACAACTTTAAGTGAAGGTCTTAAGATGGAATTTGCATTAATATGTTTTTGTTTCAACTACATAAACACATTAAGGGACAAGACAGATCGAAGGGCGGATCCGACATACCGCTACGGATTTGTCTATGCTTCCACACTTTTTTCACGCGGTGCGTCAGTTGCAGTTTGGTCTGCAGGCGTCCATTATATCACGCGCCGTTGAAAGCCTTTAGCAATACTCGACGATGAATTGCATAATTGTAATTAAGAAAATAGAAGTGACGTTAAAAATGACATCATGTAGAAAGTGTTTGGTTATTTTTGTCAAGAAATTCTTACTAAGAGTTGTAAAGCTAGTCCCCAAGTTCTGGGTTCAAATACCGGGTTGATTGAACAAAAGTTGTTGGGTTTTTATGCCAAACATCCTATGCTAGGCATCCACTTTGACTCTTGTTGTTGCTGTGTCTCATTTGCCCATCAGACTATACGTTAGAAGTCCGCCGTCACCGAAATCGGTCAGGACAACAACATTATCATAACAGTTTCGAAATCGAATAAATAAATTGTGTAATTTAAGAATGACACAATAGATAAACGTGTAGTGAAATTATTTTAATAGTTAATTTGTGTTTTATCTTCTTTGACGGTTTTTTTTAATTTTAACAAAGATTTATCGGTATTCATACAATTTATGTCTCAAATAAATAGCTGGCCGACTAAGTTTCGCCTTAAAAATAATTTCAGAAAAGGCCTTAAAAGCAAAACCTTACCTAAAAACAAAATTTAAACCAAATCTTTAAAGTCCTTTCCGAGGTACACGAAATATTTTTATATACAAAAATTACTAATGCAATATTTATTACGTAATAAATACAAGTGATAAATTTTATTCTTTGTTAATTTTAATATTCTTTTATTTCTGACATATTTATAAATATAATTAAAACAAAATATCAGCTATCTTTAATTCAATGACAGTTCAGAGGTTCATTTTTTTTAATCATCTTTAAAAAGCGCTGGAAAACTATTTTTTTATCTTTATCACTAAACAATACCAATGACGTTCTAAAACCGATCATATTTTTATTAAATCGGATACAAGATAAAAATATATTAATTAAAGTACATAAATAAGTATTACTAATATGATGAACAAATTTACCACGTGAAGTTTAATTTTAAAGAAAAAACACTACCATAAACTCATTAGATAACCCGATTTCTAAACGATAAATTTAGCGTCATACCTAACCTATATTTAATAACCTATAAAAAGTAGGTAATTTTAAATTAGTACGACGCAACGTTTTTTTTAAAAACACATTGATAACGATGACCTCGATTACATTGAAAAATATTTCTAATTTGACGAATTTAGTTACATTATTATCATGTGTGACTGTGTCAGAATAAATAGTATAACAGTTATGCTCCAAAATCACAATACCAATAAAATGCGTATAGTTATTATACTGTATAAAATTTAATTTAAGGTTTAATGATAAAAAATCGACTTCAGACTGTTTTATAAAACTAATATTTCTCAGTTTTTTGCAAATCTGTTTTATATTTATACCGAATTATTTCCCAGTTTTTAGTAAATATTTTTAGGCCAATTTTTTTATATAAAGTAAGTCTGTAAATGTCCCATGACTGGGTTACAGTCTGCTTGAAAGCTAGAAGCTTATTATACTAAATAGCTCCAATACAGGTGAACACTCTTGTTCATCTGATACATGCTGGTTTCCTCGACATGTTTTTATCACGGAGCATTAGATGAACAATAAGCACCGCACATGTGCTTGCCTGGCGTCATTTATGACGAAATTATACTATCCTTTTATCTTGTCAGATGATGTGATATTGTCACTTTATTATGTACAATTCAATACATTAATTAAATTGATGCATAAAAGACAAGGGAGGGGTTAGAGGTTAAGAAGGTGGCGGGCACCAACTGGATGCGGAAGGCGGAGGACAGGGAGCTTTGGCGCACCTTGGGAGAGGCCTATGTTCAGCAGTGGACAACGATTGGCTGTTGATTGATTGATTGATAAAAGACAAAACCAAAATAAAACTGATCTAATTGACTTATAGAATTGTACATAATAAAGTGAATAATAGCATTTGACAAGATAAAATAATGTTATTATTTATTCATTAATTATTATTATTTGACGAGTCGGTTGGCTTGGTTGGTAGATACTTGCCTTTCACGCCGGAGGCTGTGGGTTCGATTCCCACCCAGGACAGATATTTGTGTGCATTAACATGTCTGTTTGTCCTGAGTCTGGGTGTAATTATCTATGTAAGTATGTATTTACAAAATAAAAGTACTATATGTAGTATATCAGTTGTCTGGTTTCCAAAGCACAAGCTTTGTACAAGCTTAAGCTTTGGGATCAGATGGCCGTGTGTGAATAATGTCCCAGGATATTATTATTATTATTATTATACGTCATTGCCCAAGCTTAAACCAGAAAACTTTAGTAAGCTTACGCATTCTAACCTATACCTACCTAACCTAATTAAAATTTGTTAAATGTGAATATTAGTAATGTTTCGATAAAGATGTTACTCCTAACTATTCTTATTCAAAAATATATATATTTCGTCATTTTATGAATAACCACTGACTAATATGATTGCTGAATAATTTAATATTTTCCTGTGTTCCTTGATTTATCACAAAAGTTATACTGTAGTTAGTTAAAGTCAATGCCTTCCTCTTGTTATTACTCGTTAGTTACAGCTCCGTCAGATGGCTCAGTGGATTCAAGTCAATCTAACCAGATCGCGTGTTTAATGTAGAGAAATGCCACCGAGTTTGTGCTAAATTTGTTTACAATTCATCAGCAACCTTCTCAAGGGCAGCTTTTAATTCAAGAAATAAATAACTGCAAGATATGAATTGATAAATTAAAGAGGATATAATATATATACACATACTAATTTTAGAGGGATAGGGGCCTACCCCTTACCCCTATTATCTATTATCTTAGGTACAAAAAGCCTATGTCGGCTTTGTTCTTTCTTGGGGAAATTGCTGCATACGAAATTTTCTCAAAATCTGTTAATTGATTTAGCCGTGAAAGCGTAACAGATAGACGTCATTCTCGCATTTATGATATTGGTAAAGATTAATATAAATATAGCCAATAAATAGAATCTGGGCAAGCAAGTGATGTATATTCAGAAATCAGATTTGTTACAGTTATTTCAAACATACAATGGGCTCCTTTTAATTTATAACAGTTTGCCAGATGAGTTTAAAACAAGAAACATTAACTCAATCCAAAATAATCTTTTGTATATAATAGATATTACTTTTTTTAAATGTGCCGACCTGATATATATCTTCTTTAAAATAATAATGGTTGAAAAGTTATCGCGAGAATTGAAAAGATATAGCGAACATACTCGGGCTTACATCGCGACAACATTAATAATCACGAATAATGTTTATTAGTTCATTTTTATCATTTAATTTAGAACAAGGGTTGAATTGAGTTCATACGCCGACAGTATTTCTGACCGATTTTCGATCACAGTTTTAAACATTATCAAAGTATACCCTCATACATTATCGTACCTAGCAACATAGAGGCAGCTGAGAGTAACAAACCTTTCTAAACTACCTACAATTAGTGATTAAGGATATGTATAAATATTCCATATTAATCGTATATATTTAATTTATCTTATTTTGTTTTCTCACATTTCATTGATTTTCTTATAATTTATGTAAGTATGACGTAATATTTTTCTGTTAAGTGGTAAATGTCTTTTTAATAACGCAATCGAATCGAAGCGTGATCGTTGCCGTTCATCCGTTTTCCTATTATTTAATTTAATTATCGATTATTAGCATAAAACTAACAATTAAGTTTGGTTTTGACACAACGGTGTATGTTAACATCATATCGGTTCGGTTCCAATCCCAATAAATTTAGAATAATTGAAGTTGGATTGGAATTGAACGGAAACGTATCTTAAACGTTTCTCAGTTTAACGTGACCCAAAATACACCATTGTTCTCATAGCTAACTGTGAAGTAGTTTATTTTTTATAAACGCTCAATTATATAGCATTACCACGCGAATTACTTATTTACAACAATAAAACGCTTTTACTCGAAAGCACGGTATGTTTTAATATCTCTTATTAAAATTTTCGTTCATGAGATCAGTTACTCACGTGATTTATTAATTAGGAACAAATTTCACGCTATAAATAGCTTGCTCATTTTTTACTCTCCGATCATATACGTGTAACATCACACATCACAACCCCAAACTATGAATTTGTCTGAAAAACTTGGTGGAGGATTTGTCCAACACACGGCATGCCACACTCTGATGGAGTGTGCCGCTTGGGAGCCTCAGCGCCTTTCCCTGGCGACTTTAACTGGCGGAGACCTTTCGCTGCCGAGCGTGATAAATGCCATGCTTGGTAGCGAAAGGTGCTGGATGGAGATGGTCTCCTTCTGCGAAAATGTCATGTCGCAGAAGGAGGCCGCGGAGCGGGAGCGCGAGGAGAGTGCCTCCGCTGACCCGCTTCGTCGAAGAAGACCGGGGAGAAGACGCCGGCGCTATGCGCATCTTCTCCTCCCGCCGTGAGTGTCGCCGGGGCCAGAGGGTCTCTGTACCCCGAGTACCCCCTAGGATTTGGAGGCCCGCAGAAGCGGGCCAACCGTCGGGACGGCACGGTAGTATGCGCAAGCGATCCCGTGACGTCCCCCGACAAGATGGAGTGGGTAGCGCTGGTTTTTAGTGGGTATTCCGGCGCCTTCAACGCCGGCGAGTCCCACATACCCCCCCACCTTATGTGGGGGAAACACATAAATGTGTTTTTCCAGCGAGAAAAAAAAAAAAAAAAGGATTTGTCCAACAACTACAATTGACTTTTCTGAAGGAACTTGGAAAACCTTCATAATTAATATCATACAAGTACTATTTGTTATATACGTACTCTCAAACCCGAGTTGGCCTAGTGGTTAGAACGCGTGAATCTTAACCGATGATCGTGGGTTTAAACCTGGGCAAGCTCCAAACCTTTTCAAAACGGAGAGGAGGCCTTAGCCTAGCAGTGGGATATTAACAGGCTTACTGTTACTGTACTCTCAATTAACCGTAAATAATTAATAATATAGTACGTGTTTTTTCCTTAAATTTAAGGAGCAGATTTTTCGTGCCTAATTTTAAAAGCAAAAACCAATTTATTGGGACATCATGACCTGTAGATATTTAGCACCTCAATAATAAGACGAATGGACATTCTTATCAAATTATTTATTTTTTATTATTATTTAGGAACTAATAACATGACTTTAGGATCGCATATGATCTGAGGAAATAACTAAAACTTTTTTGACCTTCAGTTAGAACACAACAAAATAAAAAAAAATGTAAACGCCTCACAAGCTTAAATCCATCTCTACCACCAAAGTGACAATAAATATTTGTTGATAAACACCAAATATTTAAAGCCCCAAAAATATACATTAAAATTAATAAAGTTATTCATTGTCTTTTTCCTTTAAATTTGCTTAAACTCTGCAAATGCCTCAATTTCTTACAAAACAATCATCATAAATCTAATTCATTTAATATATCAAAGCGAAAGTGGTACCTTTTGCACCTCCAGATGTTTAAGTGCGCGTTCAAACGTGCTAATCACAGTATGTAATAATCCGATTTGAAAAAATCCCTTTTATTAAGTAAGGTTTTAGACTACTGGGTTCCACCCGCCTGTGACAGAGGGGTAGATACCCTATGTCCTCTTCTGAACCGATGTCGTGTATGCTAAATTTCATGATAATCGGTTAATATGTTATTACGTGAAAGCATAACAAACAAACAATTAAACAAATTCACCTTCATAATAGTTAAGGCATAAAATTACACTACGAACAGACCTCAGATAACATCTCACCAGAAGCCGCGCAGAGCAGCTATATAAATATATATAAGAATTAACGCATTGAAAGAGTTAAAAAATTGTTTGTATAATTTCAGATAAAATCGCTCGTATATGTATATAATAAGCTATTTAAAACGATAACGCTTACATAGATTAGCTTTGTTATTGTTTATTATATATGCAGTATGACTCGTAAAAATTTTTTTTTTTTTTTTTCTGTTTTCTGGCGTGTATCTACGCTATTTGAGCGCAAAATATTCTGCCAATGTCGCGTATAAAGTAGATGACACATATGATATGAGATTATTCGGTTTCAAATTTTGAATCGTTTTATGATGATGAATGAAAATTATAAAATTTAATTCAGAAATATCCCATAGAAACAGTGTGCATAAATCAACCATCTAAAAATCAACAAAAGACTAAAAATAATGTTTACGACATGTCCTTGTAACAATTATATATCAATTAAATTAACAATACTTATCATTGACAATATGAATAGACTAGGTCGAAATTATTTTATAAAAAAAAAAAAAAACGATTGGATAAATTCCTTGTTTCTGAACTGATAGATACTAAAATGGGTTCAACATTGTTAAGGTCACTGTTATTGATCGATTTCACCTTACCAATCTAATTTTGATCTGCACTGTATATTGCATACAGACTACTTGAAAAGAGTCAAAATAAGGTCAGACATTAAAATAATTTTAATTATAAGTTGATTGTAAATGCACACTACGCCCCGGTATTGTACTTGATAAAAATTTTTTTATAGACTTTTTCTGGAAGAGAACACTGCAAGAGAACCTTTGCGTACTTTGTGTACTACTTATTCTTTTATATAATGTTTGTTAAATGCGTGTAATGACTTAATAAATAAATAAAGTATAGATACTGTTAAAACTTGTGAGTTTTTGTGTGGATTGATTGAGTTCAATTTATAATACTCGGACAGTGTAACGTTGTGCCAGGAATGATTTAAAAACGAATTCTTTGGCGCGTTCTACCCACTTTATACAAAAATAATCGGATGTCAGTTTGCGAACTAATAAATTATAAGTATAATAAGGTATATGTAAATAAATCACCGAAATAAATATACAGCTGGGCGCCTAAGTGGTACTTGTTAACAATACCTATGAAAATATCCGAGTATAATCCGTTTTTGTAATAATATATATTTTGTATATATGAGAGTCATTGTGTATATAAGTATATATATTTTTTCGAACTGTTTTTTGTTGGTTCTTTTGGCCTTGACTGCATCAACCGGTGGGAGGGTAAGTACAGACGCTATACCAAGTCTCTACAAACTATATATATATACAGACACCGAGCCTCAAGCCATATTTTAGAGTTCTCTTGACGACTCAGAATAGGGCCCTTGCCTATTAGTACGTCATAGTTTTCAGAGGGAAATTTGCTGTGTAATATATTATTAACAAATATATATATATATATATAATGTTATATGTTACGTAATGGGTTCAAAACAAAACCTCGAATTCGAAACATACGAGCTGCAACGCGATTTCGTGCGGCAAGGCGTCTCATGGTTCGAGTAAATACCTGACCCGTATACAGATGAAACAATTCGCATTTTGTTTTTTCCATATTTATGACACGTGTGCTACGTGTTTGAGGGTAGACCATTTCTTACTTATAATGTATGTTTTTGATTTCAAAATGTTAAATAACTGATTAGTATTTTTTTTCATTTTTACGAAACATTTCAATATTATATTCTGATATTGAAATATATTGTCATCAAGAAATAATAGCATTCTCACAAATAACTCAAGTCTTTAGTCAGTTAATCACCAATTAAATAATGTAGTGTAATGTAGGTGTCTGACCAATTGAAAGTAAATATTATTAAGTAACTGTGAATGTCCAAATGCTGGGCTAAGGCATCCTCTCCTTTTTTGAGAAGGTTTGCTTATTCCACCACGCTGCTTCTATGCAGATTGGTGGAATACACGTGGCACAATTTCAGTGAAATTTGTTACATGCAGGTTTCCTCACGATGTTTTCCTTCACCGTCAAGCACGAGATGAATTATAAACACAAATTAAGCACATGAAAATTCAGTGGTGCTTGCCCGGGTTTTAACCCACGTTCGTCGGTTAAGATTCACGCGTTCTAACCACTGGGCCATCTCGACAGATAAAATGTAAATATTAATAAATGTAATTGAGAAACTATTGTTAATCTTTGTAAAATTGTAATGTACACAACATTCGCTCATGTTGTAATTCTATTAAGATTTTAATAACAAACAATGGAATAAATAAACTCATAAATTTTTGAAACAACTAAATTCGACTGCCATACAGACCTTATACGTCATAAAAAGCTATATCGAGGCGTGAGTTACTCCTAGTTAAGTGTGGAGAACTGCCAAAAAAATCGCAAAATTTACGTTGTTTTTTAACTAAATTTGAATTACTAAGGTTAACAGGATTACGGGGTTAATAAACGACAAATATCATTTATTTGACTCACCAATCTCGAGATTCTTCATCTGCTAATTTCATACGACTCCTTCTTGAATCATGTAGCTTGGACGAATGTCAGTCTTTTTTGTTAATGATTGATATCTTGAGCTGTAAATACCACTAGAAGTGGATTTGATTGACGTTTGTCGTGAGACATTGAAATATTTGGCGGGCTCCGAAGAGCCCTGGGATTGGACGGGAACAAGGATGGGTCAAGGGTGGGACAGGGACGCTGCGAGCGGCTAGGTGCGATGGATCACCATCACACCACCATCTTCACTTAAAAGTATACTTTACAAACTAATATTATAAAAAACTTGTAAAATTCCAAATATTCTCATAATCTTTTTGTACATCACAGAAGCTCCTACGGCAGGCCGCAGACGCCCGCAGCTGAGATCAATATACTCTCTGTACAAACATATATAATCTTCCAATTCTTTAACAGTCGGTTTACACGTTACCGTATCGTTAAATTTTAAAATCTACAACTAGAATTAAGGACGTCGGGCCATCGCTTACTTAATAATTTTTTTAAAGCTCTCTGCCAGCGAGGTGTGTGCGCGTGGCGGGCGCGGGCTGGGCCTCTCGCCGATGCGGGGCCCGACGTTTACAAATAAAAATACATTGGTCTCGTGATAAATAAAACGATACGACTAGCGGGGCGCGCCCCGGCCCGGCATCACGAGCCTCGTCGCCGGAGACACTCGAAAAATATAATATAACGCCTCATTTATAAAAAAAATGCAACGTTTCGTGCACCTTGCAACGGCAAGCTCAACGGCCACGCGACGCGAGCTCCGGGCTCCGCGACGAAGCGCTGCGCTCTCGCGAAATATACGACTTCAGCAATTCATCAGTCGAGACATATAGAAAACTCAAAATAATTTTCTTCGAGGGCGGGAGCACAACGCGACTTGCGAGGAGCCCTAATAAAAAAATCACAGGAGCGCCATAGTGCCGCTTGAGGGTGCAAGGCGATGGAGACGAGGGTCGAAGCGTCGGGCTTCGCGCCGCCGCGGACCCCCCACCGCTACGCCAACCGATCCCGCTATTTTTTTTTGTGTTTTTCTCGTATTTTTAAAAGGGATACGGTTGAGGTGACGGTGACGTCGTCCGCGGACGCGCGATTCTGCACTTAACTACTAAAATTTTCACAAAATAATACCTAACGCCGGAATTTTGTCGACGCTGAGGCGGAATTGCGCAGAACAGACCGTGCTACGCCGCCACTTACGCGCAGGAGACGCGCTTCGCGTTACGAAATAAAAAACTTAGCACGAGAGAGGCGGGAGCGCAGCCCTACGGCGCACGGCGTCGTCGGGCTGCGCCTCCGGGCACTAAAACTAGAGTCCATATAGGGCGGCGTCTACGCCGAGACGCTGACGTTGAGAAGAAGTTTGAGTGTCAGTGCGCGATCGGGTTCAGGTCGGCAACGGCCCTCACGGCGCCAGTGCGTGGGCGGAGGTGGCAGCGCGGCTGCAGCTGGGGCGGCACCCCATTTGCTCCCCGCATAGCGCTCCTCTCGACGCTCACGTTCTCGTTCGCGTCGCGCCCCCAGGGTCACCGGAAGGGCCGTCCGGGTGCAGCGTCTTCGCCCCCGGACTTGTTGTTGCGCCTGGCAGTTCATTTCCCCGGTCGGCACGTCTTATATTCTAACAAGATCTGATATAGACTATGACGGATAGTTCACTTATCACTTTAGCGGTAGCTTAGCCTGTGACGCTCTCGGAGCAGAGCGCGGTGTGCACGGGTAATATGAGTTATACGAAAATACACAAGATGGTCGCCGTACGCGCACGCTCACTTGTCGACTCCGCAATCTGCCGTGTCTCGGCCTCGAACCGCTGTCGATCTACGCGGATGACACGTCGAAACACTTAACTGCTTCACTTTCACGACTATAACGTCGACGGTCGCACTGCTAGCTCCGGTGATAATCGATTAATTGAACATAACTTGGACGCCACCTTTCCATTATTCGCACCTTCGCCCCTCGATTTCGACTACGTGACGTCGATGGCGCTCGCGGCTTAAATACCGTAATGGCGGCTGCGCGTGTTCGCTGCGCAGTGGGGATTTAAAGCAGCCCATTGACGACACGACACAACTACAATTACAATAAAAAATTCCAAAATATTACAACCTATTGTTTGTACCTACTATTGATTTTATTACCCATTATTATAGGCTTAAAACGATAATAATGAAAAGGAAACAAAAATATCGTAATACTACTATTCAGGGAAGCTTAAATTTAAGTCAAGTTACAGTTCATCCTTTTTCGGCTTATAAGATTTTCAGAAATTCCTACAAGAATCCAATATACATATATATAAATCTAAGGTACAAATCAATTTAAAGCCTAAGTAGGTCTATTGCTCAGTTTTACTATCGTATTTTTTCATTTTCTCAACTCCAACATAGGATAATGTTATGTTTTAAAAATAATCCACGCTTTACGTATACCTAGACATGAATCATACTTTGCAAATTTATCATGAGATGGCCTAATTTACAATTTATTATTAAAATGTTAGTATAGATTATTACTGATGTTATTCTGTTCTGCTAGGTTACGTTTACATTGGTGTTCAACCAAGTACTGCCAAATATATTTTATTCAGTTCTGTGAATGAAATAAATAAGTAGAATAGTTTAAGGATTAAATTTAGAGAGGTAAATAATAGCACAGCGAATATTTTCTATAGTTTGTGTATTTCTATGTACCTTGCATGCATCATTTTACAGTCCGTAATTATGTTTATATAGCATGACTGTTCTTAAGCTTTTGTTTTTCTTTTTTACTTAAATTTTTTCTTTGTGCGTCTTCTTATTTAATAATAATAATACACTATCAGGGTCACTATCAGGAAGGCACTTTTACACCATGTGCCTCCCTGCCTGCAGGCGATCGTCGGTGGCTACTTGCGTAACAGATACGTTTCGTATATGGAGCAAGACGGTACGAGGACCAAGGATAGGAGGAGAGAGGTTTGCTGTGGGGTTCCACAGGGGTCAGTTTTGGGGCCTTTGTTGTAGAATCTCGCTTACGACGCAGTCCTCCGTGTCCCTCTCCCTGAAGGAGTCAGCATCATTTGCTATGCAGACGACACATTGCTGGCGTTGGGGGAGAATTTTGGGAGAACCAAAGAGTTCGCCGAGCTCGGGGTGAACATCGTCGTCACTAATATCTGCGAGTTGGGCCTTCGGATACGAGGCGGATATGGATGCGAGAATCAATCACCAGACCTGCATCCTCCGTCAGAATAGTGAAAGCGCGCCCTCTTCGAGTGCGCTCGAGGCGTTGTACCACCACTGAGGTGCGGACCGGGATACCTGTCAGCCTCAGACCTCACCACCACCAGAGCGTATGCTGGAGGCTTGCCCCGCGTGGAACGCGGAGTGGGAGATCCTGGTCCGCGAAGTCGGACAAGACCTGTCTCTGCGAGCAATCGTGTCGGCGATGCTCCGCAGGGAATCGGCGTGGAGAGCCGTGGCCTCTTTCTGTGAGACCGTCATGGTCCAGAAGGAAACGACGGAGCGGGAACGGGAAAGGGCCGTTCCTGCTCGGTGGAGACGCCGTCGGCGTCGTCTCGGCCCTCTCACAGCCCGTGGCCCGGGGCTTAAAAGATAGAGCGTAACCTTGGGGCCGTAGATGCGTGAAGTGGGAGCCTCGCGTGTCTTATTTTAGATGGCCCTGAGGAGGAGAGCAGCCGGGGTGGTCTCGCGCTGCCGTCTTCTGTGGAGAGCTCTACCGAGCCACGAGCGGAGCAAAGCACGGGAGAGGCCCCAGATGCGTTATATTAACACGATCCCGCAGCCTCTCCGATCCGTGTCGAGGACGGCCATCGCAGTGGTTTTAGTGGGTAAGAATCCTACATAACCCAGTTCCTCCCACCCCCATGGAAGCTGGGTACGTTTCTGAAGGTTTCCACTGCGTGAAAAACAAAAAAAAGTGCGTCTCACTTCGTTTGTCTAAGTGTGGTCTCCACTCTAACACGTCAGCAATCAATGTACCTGGAAACATGACCAGCCTACTTCCACTACAGCATGCTAATTCTACACACGATGTCGGTGACTTGTACAGCAAGGTGGACCGACGATTTGAAAAAGGTGGCAGATACGGGATGGATGTGGGCAGCCCGAATTCGGGATGGTTGGCGTTCTATGGGGCATTCTTTCGTCCAGCAGTGGATGGCAATAAGCTGAGGATTATCAGTTTGTAATTATCATTTAAAGCATTATAAAATTACATTATATATTAAAAGATTAAGTATTGCAATTGCCCTATAAAGATTTAATAATTATAATATATAAAATTAAAACTTTAGTATTACAATGATTACGCATACAATATTTATTATATTACTTATTACTTTATTCTGCTAAGTAGAATTGCTATTTAGAAGGTAAATTATCTAATGTCGTATGTCGACAAATTTGTCTTGATGTCGTGTCATGAATATACTTTTAAGTATACGTGCCTTGCCTATTGCCGCGTAGCAAGTTGCGTGAAAAAAAGAAACGACGAAAACAAGGAGGTTGAGTTCATAACCCGACTATATAAAATAACCTATAAATACAAAGATATCCAGTACGTAACTATGCCTCTCTTATTCGCCCGCCTTATTTGCAAAAGGCGGCGTGTTATTTTCGAATTCAGCTAGAAACATGATAACGCCTTTGTTTGTTTTTGTAATTACAGCAGAGTTTATAGTTATCGCAGACAATTATATTTCACTTTTTACATTCATTCAACATATATGATGTTATCGCTACGCCCAACAATAATTGCGCATTATAAAATTCGTATTATGCAACCCGATTCGGGAGGCATGAGTCGTAATTCAGTTAATACCGACGAAAACAAAATGTTATACTCGGTCGTGTAGCATCTACTAAACAGGCCAACAGAATCACGTACTTACTTGTACATACATACATACATACTTCGACTTGTATTTAAAATAGAATCTACCTTAAAATAACATTAAAATAAGAACATGAATAATATGTAACTTAAATATCTATGTGTTATTCGAATTTTTTAGACCTTCCAAAATTAATTTGATTCGTAATAAAATTAAACAAAAAGTTGCCAATTTTTTTTAAGTAAATAGTGGGTATAATGTTATTTAAAATTAAAAGTGTAGCGGCTATATTGTGATAACTACCAGCGTGTTAGAAAAAAATAATTTTCCTGTTCACGGGTGTCTTGTTAACGATATTCTACCGCAAAACAGCAGTACTTTGTATTATTGTATTCCGGTTTGAAGGACGAGTGAGCCAGTGTAATTACAGGCACAACGGACATAACATCTTAGTTCGATGAAGCGATGGTTAACATTTCTTACAATTACTATGTCTAAAATTTGTTGGCGTTGGTGGCCACTTACCATCAGGTGTCCCATATGCTCGTCTGCCTACCTACTATGTATATACTATAAAAATAAATAAAATTACTCGCAATGAAATAACTTAGACCTTATAACTTCACTCGTTTCGATATTAATTGGCTAAAATCAGCCAGGTTCTCGATCTTTCTAAGTGCAACTAAATCAAAACGTCCAGAAAGACAAGCTATCAAAATATTCTTTAGGAATACACCTCACCATAAAAGCGAACGAAAGTAATATTTGTTGTATTATTATTAAAATTCTCCCACGCAACGAATTATTACCGTACAAAGTACGCAGTTGTCTTTCTCGTTTATAGGACGTTCGATTACGAAAGAGTGAGATGGAAGAATTTAAAATAGGAATCAGCTGTTAGCCGGGTGAGTGTTTTTTCAACCCACTTTAGGAACAGGTTGAGAGATTGTTTATAGTGTAAGAACTTGAGGGAATAATTGAATAATACAAATAAATAAATATAAATGTACTTTTTACATTTGTTAAATTCCTCGTATAAATTGAATGTTTTCTTATTATTTATTGACAAATTTTTCGAAGGTAGTAGAAAATATTACTAGCTCTCAAGTACGAGAATTATTGCAAAACACGACCGCTTACTAAATAATTTATAAGCAGATATATCCTTCAGACTATTCAAGATAAATGTGTTGAATCGGTGTTTATACTTGAGCCGTTTTGCATTTCCTCGTCTTGTCTATCACCGTTTCTAAAAATAACAGATTATGTATTGTAAATATTATTAGAACGAAGTTTTTTTTTAATTTTTTTTTTCGATACCGACATGCGGGCGGGCCTATTTTTTATGATTATATAGCATTTGAGATTAATTTTATATTTCAGTTTTGAATGGTAAGTAAGTAACAAGATTTCGCTAGACACACACATCGCGCGCGTGTTAAGGTAGATGTAAGGTATAAAAAATAGTCTATCCTAACTATCTCCTTGTGCTTCAAACTTGCTTCATACCAAGCTTTATCAAAATCAGTTATGTAATTTAGCCGTAAAAATGTAACAGACATTTAGACAGACAGTTACTTTTACGTTTATAATATTAGTACAGATGTACTTACTATCTTCTAACAAACATATGTAATATACATGGGAATATATTTTATTTACTATGAATAATTTACTAGCTTCGCTCGCGGCTTTGCCACGTGTGAGGGGATGGGTTATGTACGTGTTATGTTTTAAGTCAGGGTATAAGCTATCTCCGTCACGGTAGCATGCGAAAACGATCTCGTGGCGCTCCTCGTTAAGACGGAAAGGGTACCGCTGGTTTTTTAGTGGGTATTCCGATGTTCGGGGCGCACTCGGCGCCTCGGACACCGGCGAGCCCCACATACCCCCCGATGTTGCCGTGGGGGAAACGCGTAATGCGTTTTTCCAGCTTTAAAAAAAGGTTAAGAGCTATCTATATCAAATTTCATTAAAATTCGTTCATAAGTTTTTGCGTGAAAGAGTAACAAATATCCATTCACCCTCATAAACTTTCGCATTTAAAATATTATTACTTTCTACTAAGTTCTAATTCACATAAAGGCGACTATTCCCCTAATGTTCCACTCTTGCTCCACCTTTGGGGGATTTTTTTTTATTTAAACGACACCGAAATAACCTTTTCAATAAAAATAATACTCAAAAATCTGTTCACAATGGAACAAAATATTTAAATATTTTGTTTTTATTGAGCCAGATCGTTACTGATCATAATCTTTGCCAATGTCATATTATGTGTATTAATCAAAGTCAATAGTTGTTAATATATGTTGTTTTTATTTATAATACGGTTATATTCGCCTCCCTGACTATATCTATGCAGCTGAGCGTCCGGGAAACGGTTTTTTTTTTAAAGCAACCTGACAGTGATTTTTTTTAAAGTGTGCTGTTCGAGATATTAATTATAAATATTAATAAAAAAGTCAGATAAAAATAAATATTAATTTAAATTATATAGTCTGGATTTTCTTTATCTGGAGAAAACAGAAATATAATAATTGAGTTAAATAAAAATTGAGCAAGCGGTAAATTAATAAAATAGTATTCTTTTTTTTTACTGTTAGATCTTGGTGCAAGGTCTATCTGTATAGGTCCCACCCTCCTATCCTAAACGAATATTGATCATGTTTGAAGACCCAGTGTATATAGTCTATAAAATATATTATGTACATACATTTATAAAAATATTAAAGATAATGTTTCTTTATTTATATTGTATATGTTTTGTTTCTAAACCATAAATATTTTTGTTCAAGAATGTTCTTCATATTATAGAAGTCAGTTTAAAAAAAATATAATAGTTATTATGATACAAATTAATACGCAATATAGCATACCACATTATTTTATAAAAAAGCAATTTTACACACATAAACTATTAATACAAGTTAAAAACAAAGAGCTGGCGGCCTGGCGCTTACTTAGCCCCAAGGCTGAGTCTAGCGGTGTTGTGGGAGTATTGTCAGCGTCTTGAGTACAATGCCACAGGACAATATTTTAGACGGCGTGTTTTTGCTATAAATTTGTTATCTATAATTTGTTTTAGTTTAGTTTATTTTTATAATATTCCCTCATGAAATATATGCTTATAAAGTAAATTATATTTTATATCACATTAAAAAAATAAAAATTCAAGCAAGATAGCTTTCAAAACATTAAAAACTTGTTTATTAATATTCATATGATTGCATGCTTTATTTATTGAACTTTATCGTTCAAAAACATGTTAATCTTAAAAAATATGTATCGCTGACGAAATATTTTTCGTATTTATTATCGATTCTAATAATAGTACGAAGCGAAACGATTTCTTTGTTTGTAATCGATATACTCTGAAACTAATTAATCGAAATTAACAATTATCTATTAGAAAGCTACTTTACCCAGAAATAGTATAAGCTATATTTTATTTCAGTAACAATAAGATTTTTTAGTTTTTTTTTAGCCGCAGATTTAGCTAGTTTTTCATAAAACAATAAGATTTTTACAGTCATTTCCATTACGTCAACAATGATAACATGAATTTCCATTGATTAATAAGATAATGGCTTACAACAGCACGATAACAGAATTTATACGTTCGACCACTTCCTTTGATAAGAAATTGCAATACTCGAAGAACACTATTGTTCTGAGTAATAATTGTCGCGTCATATGTTTCATAAATTCACCGCGCAACGAAATAAAACAAAAAAGGTATTTGTAATATTTTTTGAGATTTAACATATAATAGCGTGCGCGCGCATTGGTCTTGCACAAATCTCTACTACCAAGTAAAATGTGCATATCTTTACTGGTGGTAGGGCTTTGTGCAAGCTCGTCTGGGTAGGTACCACCCACTCATCAGATATTCTACCGCAAAACAGCAATACTTGATATTGTTGTGTTCCGGTTTGAAGGGTGAGTGAGCCAGTGTAATTACAGGCACAAGGGACATAAAATCTTAGTTCCCAAGGTTGGTGGCGCATTGGATATGTAAGCGATGGTTGACATTTCTTACAATGCCAATGTCTAAGAGCGTTGGTGACCACTTACCATCAGGTGGCCCATATGCTCGTCCGCCTACCTATTCTATAAAAAAAAAAAATCTATAATATAATTCGATTTGTAATGTTCTACAGCTAAACAGCAATACTTATTATTGTTGCGTTGTGGTTTGAGGGATGAGTGAGCCAGTGTAACTACGGGCACAAGGGATATAGCATCCCAGTTCCCAAGACTGGGGGCGCATTGGCGATGTAAGGGATGATACATCATTATTATATTGCCAATGTCTATGAGTGGTTATCACCATTTATCATTAAATGGCCACTATGCCCGATCTGCCTATATCCTATTCCAATCGGAGTAGGATTAGGCAAACAAGCCGTAGATTTACAAATTGCATGCGAATTGCTAATTGTTCTGCTGTATTACGGACTATAAACAGTTCTCGATTAATTTACCTTAATTTATAATACAACACTATTCCACTTAACTAGTTATAACTACATTAATTTAACTTTCGAAGTTTCGATTACAACTTCGCGGAAATTGAAAGCGCCATTTATTCGCGAATCCATAGTGAATACCATAGATTATTCAAGATCTCGACCAATGATATCGCGTCAACTGATATCAGTTTCAATGATGTTTATTTTGGGTTTAATCCTCTTGTGGTTGGAATAGGCTATTGTATAATAATTAAAAAAAAATATCTCTTTTTCAAGAGATCTGTCTCATGAATGTTTTTTTATATAGTATAGGTTGGCGGACGAGCATATGGGCCACCTAATGGTAAGTGGTCACCAACGCCCATAGACATTGGCATTATAAGAAATGTTAACCATCGCTTACATTGCCAATGCGCCACCAACCTTGGGAACCAAAATGTTATGTCCCTTGTGCCTGTAATTACACTGGCTCACTTACCCTTCAAACCGGAACACAACAATAAAAAGTACTGCTGTTTTGCGATAGAATATCTGATGAGTGGGTGGTACCTACCCAGATCGGCTTGCACAAAGCCCTACCACCAGTAAATGTAAGTGTAGATAAAATAAAACAATTATTATGATTTAGGAATTTATTTATTTCTCTTTAATAAAAACATTCTTTCGTCCATCTGTAAGATTTTTTTCTTTTATTACACGTATACTGACAACACAGCAACTTTTTTAAGTGTTATTTATCTATGGTCTTATTCAAAACTGCCTAGAGGCGATCGTATCATTCACAATATATCATTTAAAATGTTAGTAGTTTGAAAACAACCCTCGGCACAAAAACGATCCTTAAACAAACATAACAAAAAGATCATATTATATAAGCGTATACGTTGTTCGACGAAGTTCATAATAAATAAAATAATTTAATCAAATAGGCTGTTACAAGCATGAATCCATATTTTACAAGGTAAATTCGTTTTAAAGCTCCCACTTGTTTGGAATGTGGATTATATATTAGAGAAACCGCTAATAACGTCAATAATTAATTAATTATCTAATTAATTAAGGGTAAAAAAAGTCTATTTGTCCTAAATCTGGGTGTTTTGTTAATATATATATATATAGATATATATATATATATATATATTTACAAAAGAAAAGTAGAATATGTAGTATATCAGTTGTCTGGTTTCCATAGTTCAAGCTCTGGTTAGTTTGGGATCAGATGGCCGTGTGTGAATAATGTCCCAGGATATTATTATTATTATTATTATGACTACATAGTCGTGTAGCAGATGCCATCAATGTCTGCAGGATCCTCTGAATTTTGGCTTCTAGGGAGCTCAAAACCAGCATCGATTTTCGAGTAACCAAATAAGAACTGCGCAGCGCCAAACGTGGTTACACAACGGGAGCATGGAACACCAAATTCATGATTGAAGGAATAGAACTTGTTTCACAAAGCGCTCAGCGTCTATATCACGCTATTCTATCGGTTATTTAATTTTGATTTTTTCCTGGGGAAGAAGCGTCGAAAGTCGTGATTCGCGGAGTCTTTTTTAAATACTTTAAAAGGTAATATTTTATACATCTTGTTATTTATTCTATGTAATAAAATTGTTCATTTAAATGATTGGAAGTACGTATAATATTTATTGGGAGTTATTTCAACTATTTTAAAATGGGGGGTAGCATGATTTTACTACTACTTTTTACCGATGGTAGTAATTGTACGAGCAATGTAAAAGCAGTTAAATACAAAAATATTCATGAGTTTCGTATCAGATGACCAGGTATTAGATTCAATACCTGGGCTGCCCAAGCTTTATAGAAGGTTACTACCACACGCCCACACAACAAAATTTAAATCTATATATGCGAAACACCACTCATCACGAGATCTCCTAAACTGTCCGCACGATTGACTTAAAATTTGTCACAGTTACTCCTTCCCCGACGTAAACGCTCTCTAAGAACGGATGTTACGCATACCCTATATAAAATACATTTTTCTTCTTATCTACCCGAAGCCGGGACGATTAACTAGTCATGGACACATTTCTAAGTATTAAACCGTAACCGTAACAGCCTGTGAATGTCCCACTGCTGGGCTAAAGGCCTCCTCTCCTCTTTTTGAGGAGAAGGTTTGGAGCTTATTCCACCACGCTGCTCCAATGCGGGTTGGTGGAATACACATGTGGCAGAATTTCAGTGAAATTAGACACATGCAGGTTTCCTCACGATGTTTTCCTTCACCGTAAAGCACGAGATGAATTATAATCACAAATTAAGCACATGAAAATTCAGTGGTGCTTGCCCGGGTTTGAACCCACGATCATCGGTTAAGATTCACATGTTCTTACCACTGGGCCATCTCGGCTTAAAATAAGTATTAAAACGTTAATGTAATTCAAGAAATGCGCGATTCGCTTAACTATCAAGTTTTGCACCGCCCCCACAAATTATGCCGGGCATTCTAGGCCTATAGGGAAATCCCCTGCTCATAACCCCACATAAAGAATCGGTATATATAGTGACCGTGCGAATATTACACGCAACGTAGTAAAGCAAGTTGTGAATATTTGATTTGAATTGCCATACGATTTATAAAACAAACATTTCGAACACCATATCTAGAATGTTTAATAGTTTTAAAAATCTTGGTTTCTCATCGTCCGTCTTCTTGGTAACTATTTTATCTTTGTTCCTCTGGTTGGTATTATCTGAAAACAGTATAATATTGATTATATAACTGGATGTTTGATTTACTCTTTGAGGTCAGCGTCTGATTTACCGATCGTGTGGTTTGTGTTCTTATCAGAGTGGAGTATTATGGGAGTGGGAATGTCTCCGTAACCATTATGCTAGTCTCATGCTGGTCCTGGGAAAATAGGTCAGGAGGATCATCAAGTAGAAACGCTGTTCGAAGAACTACCAAGCGAGCGTTACTGTTTCGTTCCACCTAACTACAGCAATTACACGATTTGTCTGAACATCTGGTAGCAACAGTATGCCTATTTCTAGTTTTATATTATTATATGCTTATAAGAAATCATTGTACAGTAACAGCCTGTGAATGTCCCACTGCTGAGCTAAGGCCTCCTCTCCCTGTTTGAGGAGCAGGTTCGGAGCTTATTCCACCACGCTGTTCTAATGCGGGTTGTTGGAATACACATGTGGCAGAATTTCAGTGAAATTCGACACATGCAGGTTTCCTCACGATGTTTTCCTTCATCGTCACACACATGAAAATTCAGAAGTGCTTGCCCGGGTTTGAACCCACGATCATCGGTTACGATTGATTTTTACCACTAGGCCATCTCGGCCAGAAATAATTCTCGTTAATTAATTTAAACAGCGTCATCTAGTGACAATAATTGGAATTTCATACAAATCACAGATAACATAACAACACTCATACTAGGCACACTGTTATATATATTTTTATAACGGTCAGAATAAATTTCAAACATTATTATAGAAATGATCTTATAATGTGCAAGCCGTCTATTATTAATTTCTACTTTTATTTTGATCTCTTATTAGAATGTAAACTTCTACCAGCAGACATATTGCGGTCAAAAAAGGTTTTAGCAAGTAAACATAACAGGTAAATACTAAGAACATTCGATCCTACTCACCAGTTCTTTCAGGGTTGATGTGGAAGCGCTCTATGGCCAGCAGCTGCTCTTCGCTGAGCACAGCAGATGTGTCAAGAAACACATGGATACTGTACTCCGATATTGTATGTGACCAGGCACCGAATACTCCTATTCCTGGAGAGTTTAACTAATCTTTAATAAAAAATACAAGTCTTCTTCTTATCTCTACTTCCAGCAGCAGGAGTTAACATAGATAAACAACTTTGACCTTAAATTATGAAACATCATCGGTCAACCCCTAAAGCAATCTATATATGTCATGCACGATTATTATTAATGAAAAAAAAAAAAAACATTTTGAATATCGGAAAGTTATTATCGGAACATTTTACTGGTGGTAGGGCTTTGTGTGAGCTCGTCTGGATACCACCCACTCATCAGATATTCTAACGCAAAACAGCAGTAATTGGTATTGTTGTGTTTCATAACAAAACATAACATCTTTGTTCCCAAAGTTAGTGGTGCATTGGCATTGTAAGCGAAGGTTAACATTTCTTACAATGCCAATGTCTATGGGCATTGGTGACCACTTACTATCAGGTGGCCCCTATGCTCGTCCGCCTTCCTATTCAATAGAAATGGTAAAAGTAGTTAAGTAGAATAGCATAGTATTAAACTGAAGTAACAGCCTGTTATTGTCCCACTGCTGGACTAAGGCCTCCTTTCCCTTTTGAGGAGGTTTGGAACTCATTCCACCACACTTCTCCAATGCAGGTTTGTGGAATACACATGTGGCAGAATTTCAGTAAAATTTGACACATGCAGGTTTCTTCACTATGTTTTTCATCACCATCAAGCATGAAATGAATTATAAACACAAATTCAGCACATGAAAATTCAGTGGTGTGTGCCCATGTTTAAACTCAGGACCATCGGTTAAGATTCACGCATTCTGACCACTTTCTTGGCTTAAACTAAATACCGTAACACCGTAACAGCCTGTGAATGTCCCACTGCTGGGCTAAAGGCCTCCTCTCCTCTTTTTGAGGAAGGTTTGGAGCTTATTCCACCACGCTGCTCCAATGCAGGTTGGTAGAATACACATGTGGCAGAATTTCAGTGAAATTAGACACATGCAGGTTTCCTCACGATGTTTTCCTTCACCGTAAAGCACAAGATGAATTATAATCACAAATTAAGCACATGAAAATTCAGTGGTGCTTGCCCGGGTTTGAACCCACGATCATCGGTTAAGATTCACGCACTCTTACCACAGGGCCATCTCGGCTTTTTTTTTTTAACTAACTATACATTATATTATTTTTAATTTACCAATGGGCCGTGGAAATTCAAATGGTATATTAACCAATTCAGGTCCACATGTCGCTGAGCTGAAATTATTCTTATCCACTTCATAACTCGGCCTGAAAATACAAAATTTTATATAATTTTATTGTCTATGCCTTATTTATTATTATTTTTTTCTTTTTTATTTTAGCGACTTTTTCCTACAGACGCACATCAGTCCCATTGTCCATTCTACATATTTATAACATTACTTATTATTTATTGCTATTTGATAAAATTCTAGGAGCATCCTAGCAGATTCTGATAAAGGATCTGATAGAATACTCTGAACTATTCCAATTTTATTGGTAAATGTAAAATGATCTTGTACAATTTTATTATAAAATGATCATTTTTAGGATTGGAAGTAACAGATTTATAACATGTTTTTATTGATTATTGTATTAAGTTATAAAAAATTTTTAATTAAATGTATATGGATTTTTTTTATTTTTTTCTAACATTATGAATCTAAAAACCAGCAAAACTATTCGCTTTGATTTTTTAGAGTTGAATAAATAAAATGTAAAAACCTTTTGTTATTTATAATTACCTGACGGTATCCGATACGTAAAGGTCTGCGTCACCAGTGAGAGACGTTAATTCTATTAATAAAGGCCCTGTGTGACCCAGCTGCCAATAAGAAAAATTTCCAGCACCAACGATACCAACCACAGTGTCTAGTAGAATTTTATCTGGTTCAATTTGCACATATCCCGACAAAAGTGATGATAACGTAGAAATACTGATAATACCTAGCAACACTAATATAAATTCCCTTCTCATCGCTTTTTAATTAAATTAGGATTTCTATATTAATCCCTAGTTTACTAGTAGTAAACTTCAACTTGACAATATTTATGAATTTCTTTGACGTTTAAATGTGACACAATCGTTCACGTTTAAAAAGTTATCAAAACAAAACATATTTACACCGTTTTACATAAAACCTAACTTAGTCTAAAAAGGATCAATGAAATTATGCATGTAAAAAGAAGTATGTTACTAGTGCGCGCTATGTGAGAATCAAAATAGTCCCAATTGGGACGTTTTGTGAAAGTGTACTGTGTAGCAATTATAACATCTAAAATAAATGAAAAATTTTACTAGTGGCTTTGTACAAGCTCGTCTGGATAGGTGCCACCCTCTGTTCATTGTTGTGTTCTGGTTTTAATGTGAATGAGCCAATGTATTTACAGGCACAAGGGACACAACATCTTAGTTCCCAAGGTTGGTGGCGCATTGGCGATGGTTAATATTTCTTACAATGCCAATGTCTATGGGCGTTGATGATCAGGTGGCCCATATGCTCGTCCGCCTACCTATACTACAAAAAAAGCTTTCACATTTAAATTTAATTATTATACTAAGTATGCGACAAGTTGCAATTGTAGTATCCTCACACAGATGACTACTTCGAATTGACACTATTCAATTAAAAATGAAACAAAATTATATTTCAATTGATTTTTATTCAACTACAAAATCTTTATTAGTAATAAATACTACAAAATAAGCATTTGAACACATTTCTTTGTGAAATTATAATAGAAAAAATTATAACAACAGATCAATTTCCTTAATTTATTCTTTCCTTATAGTATTTTGCACAATACACACAATTTTCAACAATAACAACTTTATGAAACATAATTATTATGACATGTGTCAATAAAAAAAAAAAAGGGACAACAGAACAGTTAAGTTATACCAAACAGCCTATAATTATTCCGCTGCTGGACAAATATTCAGGCAAATTCTTCAGCTCTTAATAGGGGATGGACCGACTTGGGTACCAAGATTTCCTCACAGGCCGGCAACCAACTTGCAAGGTGGTGGTAGACGTGAGGTGGTGGTTATAAAAAAGCTTATTTCACCATACTGCTTTAGTTCGAGTTGTAGAATACACAGTGGAATATTATATGACACATGCAGGTGTTCCCATGTTCTCCATCATTTGTTGTTTGATTATTGACTAGAACGAACACAAAATCTTTGTTACTGATTCACATGTTCTAACAGTGGGTCAAAATGATGAATAAAATACAATAACACTTTTAACAATGTAATGAGATTCATTTATCTTAATATTATTTTTAAATTAAATAATGCAATATATCAGTAAATTACAATAGAATATAAGGGTTATTTTTTGTAAATATTTAAATGCAATGCATCTCATCTGGTTCGATACTCGATACCATCCCTACTCATCACATATTCCGCTGACAAATACCAATACTTGGTATAATATTGTTGTGTTCCGGTTTAGAGGGTAAGTGATTTCTTCATTGACACAGCTCACAAGTTAAATATAATTAAAGCAGTTGGTGCACTCCTACACATCAAATCATTTCTTAGTCACAAATACAATACGTACATATTATCCACTACTACATTTCAAAGTCTTTCAGTTAATTTCTAAAGGGCTAATTGAATATATAATCGTACAATAATAATAGCAAAACCCGGCAAACATTGTCTGGTCTGTCTATATATACCACTGTCGATGTGATGCTGCAGTGTCTAGTGGTGAGTTATCTAGCAATAAAGTGGATAGTATAAAAACGATGAATAAATACATTGTTAAATGTCACGGTGATCGGTCAAATGGGTCCAAGTGTTTTAATGTTTCATCTCAAACATATATACTAAGGCCATTATATATAAGATTGTACAAAAGGGAGATATTCATACTAAGCAACCTTTGGATGATTAATTCCAACACATATATATATATCAACCACAGGAGATAAAAACAAATAAACGACCTCGACCTTCTTGCTCACTCATTATCCACTCTCAGGACTAGCGATTTCACGGGCTTTCCGAGGCACACACACACCCTTCCAACTTCCAGGCTCCGGGCTGCTACTGAGAATTTTCGACTGATTGACCCAATAACTTTTTATTGGCCCGACCCAGGGTTTGAACCTGGGAGCTCGGGATCTGCACCCTCATATCTAGCCAGTAGATCATCGAGGCAGTCATAAAAAAGGATCGCATAGACTATGAAGACATTTTAATAACACATTTAAATAGCTTACTACCTAGGAACTAGTAAAAATTAACTTTTTATATGGGCCTGGTCTAACGTCTGCTGTAGTCTATTCGGTTTTCTTGACAGACTTCAAATTCGCTAACTTCTCTTTGGACTCTTGATAAATCCCGTCAAGGTCGAAGGCTGCTTTCACATTGTCTTTCGAAAACAGGAATCTGAAAGTTAACAGGACTTAAATCATTGTAATAAGACATATTATCCTGTGAAAGATTACATATATGTAGTTCATTTCAATGGCAGGAGGGATACAGATAAATAAATGATCTCAAATTGACATGACATTACTGGTAGAGACCGAAATTATCTGTGGTATTCTTGGTGGATTCTTGATAAATGGCATTTTGAATATTTATCTTCTGCCAATATTTAATTTATTAATATTTTTAATATTAATATATATCTTTTTTTGTTATTTTTTCATCTGCAATCAGGCCTTGGACTACATGCGGATAGTTGGTGCGATAGTTGGCGTGACGAATGAGCCCTCCATCAAGAGCACTTCCCGTGTTATGAGGGTGCTACACCCTCTCGTGCAGCTGTAGTACATCAAGCCTCTTCAGGCGCCTAAGATGTATTTGGCTTTTAAGTTGGTTTGCCAATTGAGTTGTGGCCAATATATATAGGTTTTGTTTCTTTACTTACTTTTGTAACTTCCCAGATGAGTCTGCATGCGGTCTCCTCATTTTCTCTTTACCATCACTCAACAGCAGTACAGTCGGTAGCTGACGGCTTGTCGGACCGTCTTGTATTCTGTACTTCGCTGCTGCTTCTGGGTATCTGTGAAATATTACCTTCTAGATTTTAAACAACTTCAAAAAAGGAGTTTGGATTATCAGAGTTGAGTTAATCTTAGAAGCCTAAACCTAACTGTGAAGCCGAAAGTGCTGGTAGAGCACTAAGTTTTCATGTACTCATCTCATGATTATTAATAATCTCGAGAAGGAAAACATTATTAGGATATATTGTATTTCATCAGATATATACAGATATACACTTTCAAAAATAAAGATCAAGGAGACAGGAGGCCTTTGACCGGCAGTGGGTCATGTACTGGTTATTAGCTTCTTTTAACTCAGTTAAATTATTGTTTATTGTGATAGAAAGTACCTAATAATATGTACACTTATAAACAGTGAATATATAGTTGTATATTTATATTTCTATCTTAGAGAGACGAGTATCGATCATATTAATATACTCGTAGTGCCCCTTGGAACATCCCCTAGAATAATAGTATATATATAATTATTGTACTTTAATATAGGTATAAATTAATGACAAACCTTCCAATATCAAGCTTTCCAAATTTAAAGTTTTCAAGATTATAACTAGCAGAGAGTTCTGCAAAAACTGGTGCAAAGTTAACACAGGCGGGGTGCCACGCAGCGTACAGACAGACTAGCCATGTGATATTCTTGTGATGTTTTAACTCTTCCTCAAGCACTTGATGTCCTCGGAAGTATATGACATGCTCAGGACCCGTGTAAGTCGGTTCAGGCAGGATCAGAGACACCAAAATGAGAATAGCCCCATATGGAAGACCATATCTGAAAATGAAGGTTTATTTTTTTTTATTATTTTATTAATTGGTAGTACATAGGGTGGGATTTTTGCTAATATTACTTTCCATAACATATATTACGGTTTAATACTGGTAACATATTTATGAATGGTGGCAGGTTCTAATTTAGGTACATAAGATATTTTAAAAATCATGTCCACACAGCAAGCAGTGGTGTCGCAAAATATTATAGTGAGTAAGTGTTTGTAACATTTTAAACATATAAAAATACAATTTAGCTTATCTCCCTCCTATAACTATTGTTATGTGAAAGATTCATATCAATTGGATTAGTAGTTTTTGCTTGAATTCGGAAAAAATATGCTAGTTAACTATTGAAATAAGAGATTTGTTTACCATTTTTTTCAATAGTGGCCATGTATTTATTGTAGCTTTCTTAATTATTAGTAAATTTGTAAAAATGAAAATGAATATTATCTATATTATATTTTATATTCAAATATTTCATATGATATTAATATACCAACCTCGGGTCGGCGTATAACCAAAGTATTAAATTGGCAATCTTTGTGTAGACAAAGGAGGATGAAAGATAATTGACCATAGTAACACTGCCCGCCTTCCTTGTCCTCAGCATCACGACAATAATCAAGAAGAACAGGATTTCCGTTTCTCGGCTATCTAATTCACAATCAGAATCGGGAAATAAATAACCACATATCATATTAGTTCTCTTAGATATCACGTACGAAATGCTGAGTATAATGTTAACCCAGTAATATGGTTTCAGTAATTGTCTTAAATCTTTGTTAAAGGACATATTTTATGTGGTTTTTAGATTATAAATAGGATTGGAAATTTTTAACTCGTAACATACGAGCAAATTAACACAATGTCAACTTGACACTCAGACCTTTTTCATATTTCACGCAAAAGCGTAAAATGTGCAGCCTTGTCATTCGAAGACTAATCATCTAAAATGTAATCTATAAATATTAACCTTGATTTACATTAAAGATTTTAGGTATAATATGTTGAAAAATAAATGATGAAGGCATATAAACAGCATGGAATATGGTTTACTGAGTTTTTCCGTTGTAAGTTTTACATTTAATTACTACTGTGGATGATAAAGCGGATATGAATTAAAATCTAGAGCTTTTCAAAGTTTAATAACAAGTGTTCCCAAACTATATAAACATAACAAATATTATAATATATTTACATAAGTATTTTTTCTTTTTATCAGCTCGTAATTACTAAAAATTTTATCTAAATCTTTGTTGTGGTATTGTTTATTGCGTATATATATATTTAAATGTATATACTCAAAGTATAACACGAAAATTGCTATACAATAGCTAATCTAGTCATAGAATATTTGGAAATAATTTCGTTGATCAACTAATATTTATTTATAATAGTTAAAATTATAAATTAATTGAACATTTTGAAATATTTAAAATTACTTAAATAGAAAGACGATAAAATAAAATAATCTTAAAGAAACTCATTAGTTACTTTTGTTCTCAAATAAAATACATAATTAACTATATTAAATAGTGCTTTCCAATCACAGGAACTTTGACATTGTATAGACGTGATATCGAAGGTGGTCATGAATAATCTGTGGTATTCGTTATAGACCCGTGAAAAGTAGCGTTTTAAATGTTAGCCATTATCAGACCATTGGAAAAGTTTTAAAATAAATATGTTTAAAAATTAAAATAATTATTTAAACGGAATAATGTTGTATCATAACTGTATGTATATTCATCCAGAACAATTTGCAGTGCACAATATAGCAGAGCTATTATATTGCAAGTCGCATGGTATATGTAAATCTAAGATATTCCGTAACAGCCTGTGAATGTCCCACTGCTGGGCTAAAGGCCTCCTCTCCACTTTTTGAGGAGAAGGTTTGGAGCTTATTCCACCACGCTGCTCCAATGCGGGTTGGTGGAATACACATGTGGCAGAATTTCAGTAAATAAAATTAGACACATGCAGGTTTCCTCACGATGTTTTCCTTCACCGCAAAGCACAAGATGAATTATAATCACAAATTAAGCACATGAAAATTTAGTGGTGCTTGCCCGGGTTTGAACCTCTTTGAATCTAAGATATAGAAACGAAGAATAAGTAGAGATTTTTATTGAATGGAATAGGTTATGTAGTTTGATTCATTCGTCTTGCATGTAAATCCACGCCATCATTTAATTATATTTCTTATAGACTTTTAAAGCTAGCTTGTCAATTAGAATCTCGAGGAAATAAAACAAAAACCTCACCTGAATATTAATAATGTATTTATTACATTTTATTGATTACAAAAATTTTACAATTACTTAGAACATTTAAAAATTATAATTACTTAAATTTGTCTATGAATATAGACAACTTATTCTATTTGGTATTTGGCACCAATCAAAAATTTTTACTGGAATAAAAAAAATGCATTAGTATTCAGAATATAATTTTATATTAAGCTGAACAGTATGTTTGTTTGTTTGAAATTCGATTTGAAAACAACTTTTTGTATCTACTACCTATAATATTTATTGAGAAAGGAAAGACAGACTGCAACACAAGGGGCGGAGCAGTTACTTTTAACGCGAGTGAACCCAGTCTAATAATTTAATTAGCATCATTTGTTCCTAATACATTTTTGTAAAAAAATTGAATAAATTACGGAATCAAATTTATTGAAAGAACATAATATAATTATTTTAAAGTTTCTAAATTGACACAGCACCATTTCAAATTATTGTCTATGGAAAATTTTCAAAGTTTTTGAGTTGTCGCTATTGGGAAAAACTTTTCTTTTTTTATTTTGACCAACAAGTGATTATCTGGATTATGAACTTTATCCATATGTTTCTTTAATTCATGGTTCCTAACAAAACTCGCGTGACACTCAGTACATTGGAGACGAGAACCTCTGTTGTGCCTGCGTTTCGCGTGTTCTGATCTTCGAGACGACGATATAAACTTTTCACCGCAATCCTGACACTCGTATGGCCTTTCGCCCGTATGCCTTCTTCTATGGTACACGGCCGCCATTTTGGATACTAATTTCGCGCCACAAATATCGCATTCGAAATTCCTGACGCGCGTGTGCACAACCGAATGTTCAGCTAAACGCGCTGGAGTGTAGAAACGCTTCCCGCACCATTGACACTGGTGCGGTCTTATGTCCATATGTATCCATAGAATGTGGTTTTTTAACTGCGGACGTGAATGATACGTTTTATTACAATAGTCACAAGTGAACGTAGCGGGATCTCGAATGTTCGATCTTTTATTTCTCGGTATCGTTTTCAAGTCTGGTTTTGCGTTCGGTTCGCATTTCGACCTGTGTTCTCTGTAACAACCACGGTTCGCGAACTGTGCGCCACAAGCCCGGCACGTCCTCACTGCGTGCATTTGTGAATGCACTTCGAACGATCCGGGCCTCTGGAACGTTCTCCCGCAATCAGCGCACGTCAGTACACCCGGTCCATGACATTTCTTAATGTGTCTCTTCCGTTCCAGCTCACTTTTGAACAGCATCGGGCATTCGGTACACAAAAACATGTCGGTCTTGTGAATTTTGGACATATGTTCGTGCATCTCCTTCCCTCTTATCACCATCGCGCCACAGAGCCAGCACGCCTCTTTCTGACCGCTATTACGCAAGTGCATGTTTAAATAATACGGACTAAGGAAACTTTTGCCACAATCCGTGCAGCTACACGACGGTCCAGTCCTGGGGTGTCTCGGGTGCCTCGGCTTCCTCTCTATTAAAATCTTCCTCGCTACGAATCTATTCGTCAGATGGTTCAACAAGTCTTTTGCGTTACCCTCGAAGTTACTGACCGTATGAATTAGTAAGTTATTACGTACGATAGCGTAAATCGATTTTTGGGATGTGATCAAAGTTGGGACAGTTTGAAGCGATTCTATACAGTTTGTCCATAGTTTTTCGGACTTTCGTACAAACACTCTGAACTCGTACGAGGCAATCGCAACCCTCGTGCAATCAGAACAAAAACCCTTTGGGAATAAATATTCCTCTTGCGGCTGGAACAAAAGAAAAAATATTTTAATGTAAAATCGTAAAAATGCAAGAAAACTTACAATTTTATAAAAAAACAATATATTTATTCCAATTAGTGATTCATATAATTCCACATGACTCTTAGCGTAATATTGAGGGTTTACTCGAGCTCGACGGTAGAACAAAAAAATGTTAACACATGACGTCATTTAGTAAACCACCTTGCGCGGCGCGGTCAAATGCACTCAAAACCTTTACCACATAACACGACCTTAGTCAAGCAATAGGACATATTACATAAAATTTTATAATTCATGATTAATAAACTACAAAGTTACTTGTCGGTTTTTCCCCGTAGAATCTTTATTTTGAAACCAGTGGCTTTACATTAAGTTTAATCATGTAAAATGAAGTGACAAATAAAGTTGTATGGAAGCGTATTTGAATAAAGTGTATTTTTATTTTATCCCTACTACATATAAATGTACCAACCTCTTTAAATATCCTTAATTTAATTGACGCTCATCAAATGCGCCGATTTGTAATGTTTTTTTAGTTCAAACGGCCTAACGAACCTAGCCTCGCATTGGTCACAACCGTGCGCCATCTCCTTACTCCTGTGTCTTCTCTTGATGTGATCCAACCTTCTAGAAGCCGACAGGAACCTGTCACCACATACCCCGCATTCGTAAGGCTTTTCCCCAGAATGTATTCTCTGGTGCATATTGAAACCGAGTTCTGTGAGCATTTTCGCACCGCAGAAACATTGGTAGACTTTTCTTTCTGTTTTGTGGATTAGTTCATGAGCCTTGTGATGATTTTTCGTCGAACTACGTTTCCCGCATATTTGACAAACATACGGCAGAACGTTCAAATGTTTCTGAACGATGTGAACCTTCAACGATGGCTTCTTCGTGTATATATTACCACATTCGTCGCATTCATATATACCTTCCGTTGTGTGTTTAGAGCCGTCGCAGATTTTTCTGTGGTGCGTGTAACATTTTCTATTTTCAAAACTAGCGTTACAGGACGAGCAATTGAATAGCGTGTGCGTGTACATATGTGCACGGAGAGATCTCTCGTTTTTGAATCCATTCTTACACGTTTTACATTGATATGAGCCATCGCCGTGTAATAATATCTTGTGTTTTTCCAATTCGAGTTGTTCATCGAATAATTTCTCGCAGATATCGCAATTCAGTACAAACTTAGCGTGAACTCTGTTCAAATGTCTAGCCAAACGTTCCCTCGGCAAAATCTTACCGCAGAGAGTGCAAGCGCGTTTTTTCGTACTCAGTAAATGACGGTTCAAGAAATACGGAACCGTGAAATCTTTGCCACAATCCTTACACATATAAATGTTACTTATATCATTTTTTTTGTATTTAGATCTAGTTTTTTTCTTTGAACCGATGAGTGTATTAAGTCTATCCACAGCATCTGTTGTGTGTTTATTTTCAATGTTGTCTCTTATCAAAGTGTTAAAGCCTATGAAAATGGTTTTATCTTTGTTTGTTGGCTGAATTTTCGTTTTAGACAGTAATAGTGTTGTTTTCATCCAATTTCTGTTCGATTCGAGACATAGCTGTCTGAACTGCCACCCAGAGATGGCGCTGTTCGTGCAGTTGCAGCACAGGCCCGCGGGTAGTTCGATTTCCTCCTCGACCTGAAACCATGCGAGCAATCAGTCTTCTTTTCTTCATGATCTTTGATTCTATTATTTGTCTTAAATTCTTCCACTTGTGGTTTGTTTATTGTTAAATAATAACGGAATAGTTTGCCATTTTACGCTTAATTTTGTTTGCTTTTACGATTAAAATACTCCTTAAATATAGCCCACCAAATGAAACACGTAACTTTTAAATATATTACTTACTAGAAAACGATACAATTTGTTAATTATATCAAATTATAAAGCTGTTTTTGGCTGCAAGATGAGCCAAGGCGACAGACCACACCATTTTCCATTTTGTAAAAACTCATATACTTCTAATGTATAAAAATTTCGGTAATCCCCCAGAATTTCTCGATCCATCTGACGCATCAATAAAATAATATTAATTCAATATCTTTATTTGTAGTAAGAGTACTTTTATTATGAAGAACACTGTTATTTAAATACTATATTATGTGTTTATGGTATATAAATAAATTTATTCAAGATTTCTTCAATGACTAGCATTGCCAATAGCTAAGGGTCAAGTCACCTTGTATATAAATAATAATAATCTTTGAATTTCATCCAAAGAGATCTTATATATTTCCTCATTTCAAGTGCTAGCTTGATGGGTCTATCTGATCAACAGATCATTCTTATCGTGATGCCTTATGCTATTTGTTTCTTCTTCTCTTTCATTCTGCTCGAACTCTATTTGTATCTTCAATTACTCCCGTCTTATATGTCATCCACATAGTCTTATCAATTTTTTTTTATTATTCCACTTGCCTTATTATATTACAACTTTTCTTGTATTATTATAATTTTTAAGTCGAGCCCATTTCATTAAACTATGTGACCGAAGTATCATTACAAGACATATACTATTACAGCGTATACTATTTACAAAGCCATGTAACATTAAAAGAAAAAATATATAGTAATCGGACTTTATACATATATTTTTAACTATGTAAACACTAAACATTTTTTTTATCCTATGTGACTGAAGTTTTCAGTATCTATATATCTTATAGTCAAACTTTTAGTATAAACATCTACAATTCTTTTATACATTTATTTGATTCACCACTGTACACTTTGAACATGACCGATGGGTTTGGTATTGTTATGGTCTGGTGTTTCCTACTATGATGTAACAGTCCACGGTACGAACCGAATTTATCATGACAAACTTTACATTCGTATTGCGATAATGAGCTGTCGCCTTCGTCGTTATGAACCGCTTTTAAATGCTTCTTCAATCTGTAAGGCAGCCGAAATTTCGCTGGACACAAATGACAAGCTTGCTTCAATATTATACCTGAGCTTTTATGTACTTTACGTATGTGTTCCGATCGTCTGGACGAAGCAGAAAACGATTCTCCGCAAGTATCACACGCGTACGGTCTCTCTCCAGTGTGGAGGCGCAAATGTTGAATATATCCTAGTCGAGTCTTGAGAACAATACTACAATGCTGACATGTGTACGATGGGTCTGTTTCGTGTTTCTTAACATGCTGTGTCATATGCGCTGCCGCCAGGAACTTCCCACAGTACACACAAGGTCGATGCGTGTTCTTCATGTGAACTATTTGTATATGTGCAGCTACAAACTTTTTGCCAGCAAACTTCTTCCCGCAGTGATCACATATGCATTCCTTAGCCGCACTCCCGCGGAGACCTACTTTAATATTTTTCTTGCTGTTTTCATTCATTACATCTACTGTAACTTTATTCTTTGTGTGATGTGTGTCTTCTCTATTTTTATCTAAATTGCAACATTCCTTCACGTGGTGCACATAGCATGTTTGATTGCGGAACATCTTGTCACAACTCGGACAACTTTTTGGTCTGTGTACAGAGACGTGCGCATGATATGCATTCGACGATTGAAAATTCCGTCCACATTCAATACATGTACACGCACCACGAGTGTGTGCCTTCGTTAAATGTCTAATATATTGATTATGAGAATATAGCAGTGCTGGACATTTTTTGCAATCATAAGGATTCTTTTTATGTACATCTAACATGTGCGATACCAAATCATTACGTAACATGATTTCCGAGCAAATATGGCATGCCCGTTTCATATCTGTTGATTCTTTCAAGTGGTGACTTAATTGATGGCTATACTGAAATTCCTTTCCACAGTTCGGACATTTGCAAAATGATAAATTATTATCTTTTTTATTCACAATCGTTTTAGGTTTAACATGCGCAGTTAACCTTTGAGCAGCTGAATTTGTACCGAATGAATCTTCTGACATATCATCATTAATGATAATCATTTGACTTTGATCAATTATGGCAAACATTGTTTTGATTTTATCATTACATTGTCCCGGTAAATTCTGTAAGAGCTGAATAGTTAAGTCCCATTGCTTGATTGCATGGTGACACAGTGTTCTGAATTCGGCGGCATTTAATGCACATTTTGAGCATTCTGGACATATTCCCGCTGGCAGGTCTCCATCTGTATCCAGCTGCATCTGTAATCACCGTTCTAGTCAAAAGGCCACAATTTTTTTAATATCTTTTGTTTTCATGTCTTAGATATTTATACCTTATTTTATACTGCAGCATCATTTCGCTTATAATATAGTATAGTTGTACAATAGTTTTAAACATTATTTTTTTTCTTATTAATTAATCTCTTTTGACACTAGATGTCGCTGTTAATGTTTGACAGAGATTGCGTATTATTTTTGCAATTATAATAAAATAAAAAAGCACATAAAACCATATATATAAAGTTTATATTATTCAAATATTTAACAATCTTTTTATAAGTGTATAGCACTTAAAAATAAAAATTAACTTATATGCTAATAAATCGCAGACCGCCATTTTGGTAAAACGAAACACAAAAGCGTTCCGTTATCCGCAGAAGTACTTATAAATATTATGATGGCATGTAAACATACCTGGATTCCAGTAACAGTCTCCAGAAGTTCAGAAAGCGTTACAGGTTTTTCACCATCCATTATAACCGTGTCGCTTAAGTGTACTTGTCCTTCTGTTGTATCCCCCATACATATTCGGCACCTATTTACACCGTCACCGCGAACTACATGTGATACCAGGGCCTTTACATCCACTTGACGTGACATTGTGGTTGAATTCATTTCACTCAAATTGGTTTCTTAATTTTTCAGTTTCCAATATAATTCGTGAGAAATTACACATGCGGTAACCAATTCGGCAGGACAAGCGAAATATAAAATATAAATCATAATTGTCAATTGTCAAAATCAAACTTTTTCATCATAGACATAGGCAGTCTATTTTTATCGTTTGTCATTTTGTATAGTCTATGGAATCTAAAACCAAAATCGATTTTTCGTTATTATTAATGATATTTTTGTCTCTGTTATTAATAAAAAACGCTGTTTACAATTTTAATAGATTTAGCAAACGTATATACATTTTATAAATGATTTATTTAATTTCAGCTATTTGACACAATTTTGTTGTGGTTTAATATTTATTAATATTTTGCTGAAATTCATTCGATTATATTAATCGAGTACATAATGAAAAGTCATTTGACTTTCGTCACTTAAAATCATTCTTTTAGTCTGTGGGTTTGTTTTGGTTTAAAAATTGAGAGATATTCAAGATGGTAAATTAATTTGCTTTTTCTAATGTAATCCATTTATAATTTATCCTAAAATGAAATTTATTTGGTTTTAAGATGTGTTAACTTGTTGTTTATTAAAATATTTCGTTTATTATCAATGTACTTTTCGGTGAAATTTTAATTGAAACAAGAGGTTAAATCTGGAAGTTTCAGTATTATTATAGTATAGTTTATTTATCACAAAATTGGTATTAATCAGCTTAAAATATCGCAACTTAATTTATATTTGTGTCATTCATCTTCCTTTTCATTTAAAATAATATGACTCATTCACCCGTAAAAGGTTTGTTCTTTCTATATTATACACATATTAAAGTTAAAATTAATTAAATAACAAAATTTTCGCTATTAAAATCCTAATTACACTAAAATAAAGGATCTAAATTATGTAAAATCATAATAAATTTAACTTATATGTTCAGATGTTTTTTGACAATGGCCGTTAAGTATTAAAAAAAAAAGAATGATCATAACGGCGTTTAAATTATATGCAGATTATACTTAAAGAATTATATGTTGCATTAGGTGATCTTTTTGATTACTTCATTTAAAAGATGTCGACATTAATTTGACATAGTTACAATTTTACTTCTTCTTTCCTTTTATTAAACTTCCGCGTCAAGGAGAAGAGGCCTGAGCCTAGTCGGATGTAACAGGCTGTTACATTTGAATTAAATTGGATATGGCTTAAAAAAATTAAAATGCCTATCACTGAAAAGTATTGCAACTGCATTATCACCTCTCAATACAAAGATTATGAACATTTATTGCCATTTTAAATTGGTAATTTACGAAATATTGTATTTTATATAAGCTTACATGACATCCTAGTACAGACGAGCCTAATTTGGATATGACCAATGGTGCCATATCATACACTGGTATACTACTACTGGCTTACTGGTGGTAGGGCTTTGTGCAAGCCCGTCTGGGTAGGTACCACCCATTCATCAGATATTCTACCGCAAAACAGCAATACTTGATATTGTTGTGTTCCGGTTTGAAGGGTGAGTGAGCCAGTGTAATTACAGGCACAAGGGACATAAAATCTTAGTTCCCAAGGTTGGTGGCGCATTGGCTATAAGCGATGGTTGACATTTCTTACAATGCCAATGTCTAAGGGCGTTTGGTGACCACTTACCATCAGGTGGCCCATATGCTCGTCCACCTTCCTATTCTATAAAAAAAAAAAAACATATCTTATATTTATTAAAGGCTCTATTTTATATTGATGACATTTTCAGCAACCACAGATCCTAGTGCTGAAAGAAGGGACAGATCAATCCCAGGGCCGTCCGCAGCTTATTTCCAACATCAATGCCTGTCAACTCGTCGTAGATGCTGTGAGTATGTTCATTATAATATTTGTATATTTTTATCATGCCTGTCTTCAATCTCACCTGATGAACCTTCTATGGTGGATTGAAATGTCTGGAAAGTCATTCAAGTATTACATAAGCACTAATAATGTTAGAAGTATCACATCCTATCTAAAAAGTTATTTAATTTAATTAAAGTTAATTATTATTCATTTCTCTTATTCAGTTTTTTAAAATATGGAATAGTCCAACTGTTTTGAGCGACTGCTTCTTTCAAGTGTATTTTTACTCAGTGTCTAGTAATTGGAAGTACATACTCCCCGTGTACATTTTAGTGCCTTGGCAAGCATGTAAGTTCTGATGCTACTGTGCATGATACTTTTCCGGTTGCGTCAAATTGCTGTCCTATTGGATTATGACAGTGAGGTAGTAAAGAGTGCATGTGTGTTGCACACACTTGTGCACCATTATATTTGCCGAGTATTTGGCTAATCTCTCTTGAGATTGACCGCCATGGCCAAAATTGGTTGGGAGGACATCATTTTATAATTGAAATAATAAACAGGAATGTTATTTTTTTGTTGATAGTTGCTTTTCGATTAAATGTGGGGTGGATGGTACTTGATATAATTGCAATTTTTGATTTATGCTCGGTGGCTCAGGATTGAAAGTCTGTCATTCATAGCTGTCACTCTGGTCCTGTTATTGAAATCGGTGAACAACTCATCAGTCACACAACGTGGAATTTGCATGTAGTTCTTAAAATTAAAACTAGTATTCCTTTAAATAAGTGTAAATAAAGTGATGCTTTATATCAAAATGCTTTTATAATACTTGAATGACTCCATGGAGTGTCATTAAAATGACTTGAGATGAAGCTGTCACAGTGTCAGGCAACATTATAATGTGTTTGTTACATACAGTGATTACACTCGTTCCAATTTCTGAATTAGTGATGGGAATTGAATGATATAATGAGATCTACGTAAGTAGATTAATTTTTTTTTTTTTCTTAGCCTTTTTATAAGTATAACATTATGTATATACTCAGGTACGTACTACACTGGGCCCTCGGGGCATGGACAAATTGATTGTGGACCACAATGGAAAGGCTGTTATATCGAACGATGGTGCTACTATTATGAAGGTATGGTTCATATTTTAAAAGATAAATATTTCTTTATTTTTTTACTCCAAAATACAGGATGCATTTTTACATATTTATTTTTGTCGTAACCCATGATTTGTTATATTTTGTCAAGGATCTTATGATGCGATCTGGGGCATGTTAAGAGCATAAAATCAATCGCTTTTTTTTCTGAAAAGTCAAACAGTATATAAATCTTGATTAGTGTTTGCATGGTAGAGCCTGTAAATACTTAAAAACTTTGATATAATAAATCTTTTGTCTTCTTCCACAGCTCTTAGATATTGTCCACCCAGCTGCTAAAACACTGGTCGATATTGCCAAGTCCCAGGATGCTGAGGTAACTATTGTTATATAATACTACCTTGTTCCCGACCGTTCATAGACAAAATTGAAAATCAAATAAAAAAGTTAACTTTAGAATCAAAATGAAAAAGACAATCAGTCACTTTTACCTTTGCCTATTTTCAAAAAAATAGTTGACTTTTTTTTTATATGATTATAATAAACGGATCCAATTTCCGAATGTATTTGTGGACACAACGTTTAATGATACTATCTATTAGTTATTTACACTTAGCTGTTACTGTAAAAATATTACATAGGATTTTAATGTCACAGGTCGGTGACGGCACCACCTCTGTGGTGATACTCGCTGGTGAGCTGTTGAAGAGGTTGAAACCTTTTGTTGAAGAAGGCAAGTAACATTTAGGTGTTTGTAGAAATGTAACCTGTATAATTTCAACCTGTATTGAAATAGTGTGGTGGATTAAGCTCCAAACCTTCACATAAATTGGGTAGCAGTAGGTAAACTTCAGGATTTTACTTTTTTCTATACATAAAAATATCTTGCCAATGATTAAAAACAATGGATACAATTTCTGAACCAACTGTGTGGTCTATGATAGTAGACATGAGGCTCATCACTATGCATTTCAACTTAATTATGATTTGATAAAATTCTAATACAATACCACCACCACCAGGTGTTCACCCGAGGATCATTGTCCGTGCTGTGAGAACAGCTGGCCAGTTAGCTGTGGATAGAGTTAAGGAACTTGCTGTCAAAATTGAGAACAGCTCTCCAGAAGAACAGAGGTATTATTTTTATTTATTGAGTATTACTATTACATTGCTGTGTCAGATTATTAATTAATATATGTAAATTAATTAATATTATTAATTTCACACGGTATAAACTTCACACAAGTAGTAGTAGATATTAGCTCTTAACTTGTAGCCCGCAAGATTTTCTATGTTCCCGTGCCTCGGAGAGCACGTCATTGTTCCTTCACCGCATCTGTTTCCGGTTGTGTCTGATTTCCCTCTCATCGCATGATATCAGTTAGGGTATGTGGAGAACACGTGTTTGTGCACAATTATATGTCCTGCACAGTTGACGAGGCCAAAGTCGATCAGGAGAACATCACTAAATAAATTGAGTGTTGTTCATGCTTATAAATTGTTAGAAAGGAACCATACATTACTTTCATATAATGATTTACACAGCAAATGCTATTTAAGTGGTCGGGTGGTACACTGGTTCAATCATTATGTATGAATGAAATCAGAATGAGAATGAACGAAAGCCGTTTGCTACTGCAGAAATACATTATATTATTACAGACGATGCGCGAGACATTCATTTGTTATATATTTGGGTACACCAAAATCTTTATTTATCATATTAATGTTAATAAAAATAAATCTTGTCTATGATTAAAACAATCGGATCCAATTACTGAATATAATGTGGACAATCGATAAATGAGACAAAACTTACTATAAATATTGCTAATTAAAATTTAATTATAATACATATAATGAAAAATTATCACTTTTAGGGAACTCCTAAGTAAATGCGCGTCAACAGCGATGTCGTCGAAGTTGATCCACCAGCAGAAAGGCCACTTCTCCAAAATGGTGGTCGATGCTGTCTTGTCATTGGACGCTCCCTTACTGCCCTTAGATATGATTGGTGAGTTAAATTAAATAATTAAGTGTTTATTTCACACCATTACTAATGTATGTTGCCGATGATTAAAACAAACGGATCCAATTTCTGAAAAGGCGTTGAGGATCACCATATTTAAAATGAGGCAATAGTAGAAAATATCTATAGGTCTATTATCAGTTTCAATCGCTGTTATGCCATAAATATTAATAAAATATAAGAAAAAACTACTTATAAGAACTTACGAACAAAATGAGCTTTAGAATTTTAAACTAAAACTAAATAAATAATAAAAAAAATTCAATTATATAATAAAATTCAAATTGAAAACTTGTACATACATGATTAATAGATTATTTTTTTTTATTGAATGTGAATGTGTGTTTGTCCAGGTATCAAGAAAGTGGCAGGAGGTGCATTGGAAGACTCATTCCTCGTAGCGGGCGTGGCGTTCAAGAAGACGTTCTCGTACGCCGGATTCGAGATGCAACCAAAGAGCTACACCAACTGCAAGATTGCACTGCTCAACATTGAATTGGAACTTAAAGCTGAGCGGGATAATGCTGAGGTCAGTACTATTGGCACTCAATGGCTTCAGGTACTGAGGTCTCGGGTTTCGCAACCTTGTGCCAGTAAAAACTTATTGGGGTTTTCTACCGAAAAATTCTTAGTCACAGCTTGGAATCTGGAAGGGTTAAGTGTATACATGCTCGTGCCTCACAAAGCGTGTAAAGTCATTAGTTCTGCCCCTGAGCCCTATCTATATGTCACTATTATAATGTATGAGCTACCGAGCTTGGCTCTAATAATTAATTTTGTGAAAAATTGCAAGAATTATACCCCTATAGATAAACTTAAAAAGCAAAACCTTATCTAAATCCAAAATTTGAACAAAATCGATAAAGCCATTGTTAATATTATAAGATGATAACGTTAATAGTTAATAGTTGAAGAGAAATGTTAGCATGTTTATGAAATATCATGTTGGTTCTAGGTGCGCGTGGATAACGTAAAGGAGTATCAAAAAGTGGTGGATGCGGAGTGGCAGATCTTGTACGACAAGCTGGCCGTGCTGCACGCCAGCGGCGCGCAGGTCGTGCTTAGCAAGCTGCCCATTGGGGACGTCGCCACGCAATACTTTGCTGACCGGTGAGCTGTCACTAATCTAAATGAAATCACTAAACTAATTGAAATTTTTATTATATACAATTTGTCAAACATTTTACTTGATGGGACAGAGATGGTTTTTATAAAATAAATCTGTAGATATTTTTAGCTTTGCGTATTATTAAATTTAAATCTTATGTTAAAAATTGCTATTAATTGAGGTATTATTACTCAATACAAGATTATATTAAACTTCCTATTTGTTATTTAAGTGGTGGAAAAGAGTTTCTTGGCGCTCCTCTGTATATTATATAATCTTGTAAAATGACGATGCAATCGTGAGTATCTTGGGAGCGTACAGTAACCGTCTCCCGTGCCCGCAGCGACATGTTCTGCGCGGGGCGCGTGACGGAGGAGGATCTGCGGCGCACGCAGCGCGCGTGCGGCGGCGCCGTGCTGAGCTCGGTGCGCGACCTGCGCCCCGACGCGCTGGGCGCCTGCGCGCGCTTCGACGAGCGCCAGGTGGGCGGCGAGCGCTACAACATATTCACCGGTCAGTTCACATCCACGTACCAGCTCTTATGCGGTAACTCTAGCCCATTGGTTAAGACTGGGCTGGTAGGGTGGGGGAAGAGTGTAGTGAAACAGTGTCGATGTTACTTTGTTATAACTGCTCTAGCTGGAACTTAATGTTAAGGTTTTAATACTTTATATCGAACGAAGCCGAGTCAATATGATAACTAAGTTATATATACGTATATATATTTTAAATATGTATATTCTTACCATAATGAAATTATTATCGCAATTATACCCAAGTAAAAAAGTAAAGTGAAAAGCATTAACAAATGATGTACCCATCCCCTTAATATTACTCCACTTCCTAATTCCATTTTTTCCAATCAGGTTATGATAAAGAGAACGCGCCTGATGGTGAGAGTTATTAATATTGGTTCAAATTATTTGTATAACTTATATTATTGTTTGAGTGTAAAGTGTTTGAGTCATTTGAGGAACATAGTATTAGTATTAAATGCTTTGACAGTTGATCAAAATCCCTTTCATGTATATATAAAAGTTGATCCTAGGTAATGTTGTGTTTAGTTTTTAGTTTTAGTATTCATAAAAAAACATCGTGTTCCATAAACAATCAGATAATAATAAATAGCCAGTAAATTATCCACTGTACTGCTCAGATGCTCCTCTCTTGAGCAGTTTTGTAGGTATGTACATAATATCTTATGATGAGCCGAAATGGTGTAGTGGCTAGAACACATGAATAGTAACAGATGATTCCGACACTGAATTTCTTTGTGCATTATTTGTGTTTATAATCTTGTTCTCGGTGTTAAAGGAAAATATCGTGAGATGAACCTGTATGAGTCGATTAAAATTCTGCCAGCATTAGAGCAGCATGGTGAAATAAACTCCGAACCAATTCTACAGGTGGAGAGAACCTTGGGCCCACAATTGGGATGTTTTAAGACTGATACTTTTTACTATTCCAAATTTATAAAAGAGAAATCATTGATGCTACTTGATTGATATAAGATGAGCTGCTGCCGTTTATAAGTATTTTAGTATATATATTCGTGTCATAGCTATAACTTCTATATTTATTGTTTTATTTATAAATAATAATATCCTGGTATAATCCTAAACATTTTTCACACACGGCCATCTGATCCTTGTACTATGGAAACCACAACTGATATACTACATATACTACTTTTCTTTTGTAAATACATACTTATATAGATAATTACATCCAGACTTAGGACAAATAGACATGTTCATGCACACAAATATCTGTCCTGGGTGGGAATCGAACCCACAACCTTCGGTGTGAAAGGCAAGCATCCACCAACACGCCAACCGTCCCATCAAAAATCTAGTTTATAGTTAATGTTAAAAGTTATTTTATCTACACAGGATGTCCCGCTGCCAAAACATGTACATTGATACTCCGTGGCGGAGCTGAACAGTTCTTGGAAGAGACGGAGAGGTCTCTACACGATGCTATCATGATTGTGAGGCGTACCATCAAGAACGACGCCGTCGTCGCCGGTGAGTTGAATGAAGTTCGCAAGCTATTTAATTTTTAAAGACAAAGACAGACATGCAAATAAGCCATCTAATCTCATATAAATAGGCACTCTAAGAAATATTAATTATTTCCTACACGGTCTATACATCAACCATGGCAACTAAAATGAACATTATATTTTAGTTAACCCTTGTGGCTTTAATTACATTGGCTCACTCGCCAATCAAAACAGAAAATAGTAATGCAATGTATTAATATTTTGAGGTAGAATATTCCCAAAAGGTCTCGATAGGTTATTGTAAAAAAAATCTAAAAATAAATCTCTCTCCAGGCGGCGGTGCTATAGACATGGAAATATCGAAGCACCTACGCGACTACTCGAAGTCGATAGCGGGCAAGGAGCAGCTGCTGATCGCGGGCGTGGCGCGCGCATTCGAGGCGATCCCGAGACAGCTCTGCGACAACGCCGGCTTCGACGCCACCAACCTGCTCAACAAGCTACGCCAGAAGCATCATCAGGGTGAGTTCTTACCTCCCTTTCTAGTCACTAGCTTCGATTACAGATTTGTGCACAAAATTGATTATTAAAGCTCATGAACACTCAGTGGTGCTGCCTGCGCTGGAACCATAAACTTTGGCTGAATTCACGTGATTTAACCACATTAAGACAACTGAGCTTATATTTTTACAGATAAGTTTAGTTGTTGTATGTAAATTTAGTAATATAGTAAAGTGAAACTTGAATAAATATATAAAATGCTGTCTCTAGGTGAAGTGTGGTACGGAGTTGACATTCAGAAGGAGGATATCGCCGACAACTTCGCGTCGTGCGTGTGGGAGCCCGCCGTCGTCAAAACCAACGCTATCACCGCCGCGTGCGAGGCGGCCGCACAGGTACCACTTACCAGTTTATAATTATCGTATATAATACAATAATCCATAATTACTGTCTCATTGGTCTACTGGCTAGCTAACCTCGAGGTTCTAGGTTCAAACAAAGGGTTGGGCACAAATTAATAGACAAGCAATTATAAGTAACAGCTGGAATTTAGATAAAATTGGCTAGCTTTTAACTACTAAACATATCTTCATAAAATATACATACACTTCATGCTATAACCCCGTGCCTGATATATAGAGATCAAGAGTTTTGTTGGAATAAACTAATCTCAAGATCTACCAATCCGATTTGAAAATGTGTTTTCGTGTTGGATAGCCTGATATTGTAGATAAAAAATTTAAGACTGTAACATCACGCTACAACTAAGGGGGCCAAGCTGTAATGTTTAATGCTAATATAAATTTATATAAAATATTTTTACATTGTCAGATCCTCTCCATCGACGAAACAATAAAGAACGTGAAGGGCGGCGGTGACATGCCGGCGCCGGGACGCGGTATGGGACGGCCTCGTATGGGATAATCGACCTTACCACCTCGATATAAGAATCACACGCACGCTGCAGCGTTCTTACACCACACTATTCTAACTAATGTCTGTCTCGCTCGAACAATGCGCTGAAATCCAATGCAAGCAATGACTGGATCATTTGATTAACCAAGGAGTTAGTTAATAAATAAACTCAGAAGTGTGACATAACTAAAAAGTTTTGCGTCAGAAACGTTACATCAAAACATTGCATTCAAAAATACTTCATTAACTAAATTAGTTTATTCGAACTATGATAAAATTATTTACTTTGAGCGAGATAGATTTAAACAACTATGAATTAGAATGAGACGCATGATGCGAAACAAATACAGTTGTATTTTAAAGAAATAATTCCAATTGACATCATTTTTTCTCTTTCTAGCCTATTAATATAACAATTACAAGAAAGAGATGGCAATATACATCGTCATGTATTTTGTTTTTAATTTCAAGAATATGTATGAAACAATTTATGATTTAATTATTTAAGAAACCTGAAATTATTTAATTTTTAGTCTTCGTATTGCAAATGTCCGCAAAAATTATAAACATGTCTTAAACATATACGGGCTTATTTATAAGCGTTTAATAGGCGTTTAGTTAACCTATATTATTCAACCAAACTTAAATGTTAGAAGAGACCGTTTAGTTTCCAATATCATTTTGTAAAAGCCTTACCTTACTAAAGATACCTTAAGTTGTTAATAAAAATCGTTCTAATGTTGAGTATATCTTGGTAACCGAAATTCTGCCACATGTGTATTCCAACAAACCGCATTGGAGCAGCGTGGTGGAATAAGCTCCAAACCTTCTCCTCAAAAAGGGAGAGGAGGCGTTAGCCCAGCAGTGGGACATTCACAGGCTGTTACTGTAAACACTTACGGGCCCATTCTACAAAATGACAATTTATTTGGCAATATTTGGTTGAATTAATATTTATATTATAAACTGTTTCATGGACGAGTCGCCGAGAGCTAGACCGCGCTAGTTTTGTTCTCATTTAATACAATCACGCTTCATAAATATTAGACGCTAAGTTATTCTAGATATGGATTTACTAAATTAAAAAGTATTAACTGAAGTTTAGTTTTATTTCTTCCTTCTTCTTCTTTTTATGAAAAAAAGTTAGCTATTTCAGTATTTTTCGATATTATAGATAGGTAGCAAATAGAAAATAACTTTGTACTTCATCATATTTATAGTTAAATGGTATATTGAAACGTATGTTTGCACGTGTGCTAAATAGGTCTAACAAAAAAAAAAAAAGAAATAAATGCTAAAGGGCGCAAATAAAATGCAAAAATACAGCAGTTACTAATTAAAAACAAGGAAATTCCTTACAATGATATTGGTATAATTAATACACATATATTTAACAATACGCCGGAAAGCATTTGCAAACAAGCAAGGTGTGGCAATTCATAATACATGGCGACCACGACTGCTCTGACAAGTGTCACGACGAAGAAGAAGGTGTATGTCAAATGCCTTTATAATATTAACATATTAAAATACATTTTTAGAGGCTTACTGGGCTAATCATATACTTGTCCTGTCTACAAATAAATAAAGTGACTGCGATTTCAATTTAACTGCCTATTTCAGTTTTTGTATTAGAAGTTATTGTCAGGCCTTGTAATTGTTTACAAATCTATAGCCTATTCCAACAACAACCCAAAATAAACAACTTTGACACGGATATCAATTGACGCGATATCATTCAAATAAAGAAAGAACATTTTATAGTGCGTAATACAGCGGAACAATTAGAAAATCGCATGCAATTTGTAAATGTACGATTTATTTATTTATTTTATTTCTACTCCGATTGGAATAATAATGTCCTTCCAGACCGATTTCGGCCACGGCGGCCAATATTAAGAGAGATTAGGGAACTGCGCAGGAGATATTATAGTGCACAAGTGTGTGCGCAAACACAGGTTATTCTCTATTCCCCAAATCTCATAATCTGATATGACGGCAATCCGATATGACCGGAAAGAGTTCAGGCGCAGGACCAATGACAACGTGCTTTCCAGGGCACGGGAATGTATACACTTCCAACTTCATAAATATTAGACGCTACTGAGAATTTTCTGACAGAAAAACCCAATAACATTTTATTGGCCCGACCTGGGAATTGAACCCAGGATCTCCGAGTCTGCGGCCTTACATCAAGCCACTAGACCAACGAGGCAGCAGAAAGGAATATGGTATATACAAATAAATTAAATAAAACAAAAACCCACATGAAGTTCATTGACCGGGACGAAGGAATACCAGACCAATGGTTCCTTCTCTTCAGAGGGGTCAAGGAATCGCTTGCGCATACTAACATGACGCCCCAACGAAATGTAATAAATTAAATATTTAAATTTATAAATAAATATTTCCATGTGGGTGTAGTGTAGAATGAATTAATTGAATTACAATTTTATAATTGCTTTTTATGTAATCTAACCATCGTAAACCATAAAACTACTAACTTTTTTGCCGGTTCTTTTCAGTAGAATCTATATTCTGAAATTATGACTATTTTAAATTAAAATTCATTTTATAAAATGAAGATTCAAAAGTAGGTACTTTTAATCGTAAGAGCTTACTACTAATAAAGTATTAAATGTGTATTTTAAATGAAAATCAACATTGTTTTTAGTTTAGTGCGTCACACAAAAATTACATTGAAATAATTTATTCGTTAAGAACACCAGAGAATTGCAGTCAAAATAATAAAATTAGAAACTCATTACGAATTCATAAACCAACATTGGCCCCAATTTAACGGATACAATCGTATGTTAGCCAAGAATCCTTCACAGTAACCGCGGGAAATGTTTAATTGCAAGAAAAAACTTCCGTTTGTGTCCTAACGTTCGTCAATTTCTCATCAGTCTCGACTACATTGTGTTTACATTCGGTATTCAAAAAAGTAATTAATTAAAATATTATATTTTGGGCGGGAAATAATATGTCAAAATAATAAGTCCATGTATTTGTTATAGATTATAAAAACACATTAAAAATATATCTGTAAAATGGGTAAAGTATTTTGTATGGTTTTGTGTATTATGTTTTTTTCTGAAGTGATGTCATGGACGGTTGATCTGGGTGAAGTGAAAAAAATATTTCTTGATAACGAAGTACAGTCTGACGAAAATAGTGACGAAATTATAAATAATGAAAACGATTTACTCGGAGAAAACTACGCACGAAATTTCGGTTATCAAGGATATAAGGAGAAAGAGGTAATATTAATATATTACATGATGTGTTTTTTTGTGATGTAAAGTCTATACTAATATTATAAATGCGTAGTTTGTTTGTTTTTTTTTTGATGAAATTACTATTTATTTGTACCTAAACCCACGCAGGCAAAAACTAGTATTAATAATGTCTAATTATATAGGTACATTTTGTATTTTTATTTGAAATTAAACGATATCACATACAGGTTTATATGTATATATTCACTATCAAAATGTTGGAGATCCTTAATAAATAAATAAATAAAATGTTATAAAAAGAATGCGGGAATACGTAACTATCAAATTTAATTTTGATTATCTGTCAATCAACATCGCCCATAGCCTTTTCATATTTTAACAATTAGTTTTGTATTAATTAATAATATCTTTTAGGCGAGCAGTATAATTCGTAATGGTAGCGTTTACCTTGAAGGCTTGAGTAAGGCCCTGATGACGTACCGAAATACATTATACAAGTGTAGTCTTAACAAAACTAATAGCAAGGTATGTATAAAATATGTTATTAAAAATATTTGACGAGCCGGTTGGCGTGGTTGGTAGAACACTTGCCTTTCACGCCGAAGGTTGTGGGTTCGATTCCCACCCGGGACAGACATTTGTGTGCATGAACATGTCTGTTTGTCCTGAGTCTGGGTGTAATTATCTATATAAGTATGTATTTACAAAAAGAAAAGTAGTATATGTAGTATATCAGTTGTCTGGTTTCCATAGCACAAGCTTTGTACAAGCTTAATTTGGGATCAGATGGCCGTCTGTGAAAAATGTCCCAGGATATTATTATTATTATTATTATTTGCTAGTATTTACAGGGTGTGTCCCTGTAAAAGCGTAAGGATATAAATAAATAAATAAGTAAATAAATTTATTTTTTATTCTCTCCCACAGACAATAATGTTTACATTTTCCTTTTTTATAATATATATAAATACAGTTATATGTGGGATACAGGAGCCCAAACTAGGTTGCCCTGTGCTAAGGGTCTCCTGGCTCCCCCTCTTGAGTAAGGAACTATTTATTTGTTTAATTTTATAGAAAACACGAGAAACACTAAAGCTTTTACAATATATTATCTAGTAATAAGTTATACTTATGCTAATAGAAATAAAAAGATAATGTATGCTTGTGAATATGTGCGTGTGAGTGCATGTGTATGGGGGGGTGTGTGTGTGTGTTTGTGTTTGTGCCTGTGTGTTGTATGTATGTGTATATATGGTGTGTAGATTATTTTTTTTTACTACAATTGCTTGTTTATTATTATTTACCACCCCATACAGTTATACAGCTATATATGCTATTAAAGATTGACATAATGATATATAAACAGTCCTGATGAGGGTCCAGTCAGCGATATGTCTCATATTTTTGAAAATATATGTAAGTTTTCTGAGTTTTTGACTTAATTGTTTTAGATGCCCTTTAAAATTAAGATTTTTATCAATTGTTATACCTAAGTATTTAGGTCGATCTATTTTATTAATAATGGGACAGGTACATTTGGTATGATCTGCACGATTACACGAATGAGCTACTAATTAATGTGATATTGTATTATTAGGTGTGTACGCAACACAACACATTGAAAAAACTATGTATTGAGTTTTACTTGGATTCAGAGTGAGGGTATTATAAGCCATCCAGTGATTAACCGTATTAAAACCTTCTTGTGCAAATTCAAATACTTCATTCCATGTTTTACCGTGAAATGTAAGTGTGGTATCATCTGCATATGATATTATTTTACAATTTCTTAGCTTTAGATTGCAAAGTTCATTTATATAGCAAAGAAATAGAGTTGGGCCTAAAATGCTACCCTGCGGAATTCCATAAGTGACAAATCTCTCATTGCTGATAACGTCACCTATTTTAACCTGCTGGGAGCGACCTAGCAGATTATTTTGTAAAAGTTGTAGTTGTCTATCTCTAATGCTTAAACTGTCTAGCTTCTCGATCATTTCATTCAAAGAGACTGTATCGAATGCCTTTTGAAGATCAATAAATATAGTTAGGCATTTTTCTTTACTGTCTAATTTGTCTACTATGAAATCCGCAAGAGAATGAACTGCATCCGAGGTTGATTTTCCTTTCCTAAAGCCATATTGTGTATCTGCGATTAAATTTTTATCTTCCAAATATTTAATGTCTATTATTTATAATTTTTTCAAGTATTTTCGAAAGGGATGGTAATTTGATACAAGGTTTCTGTCTCCGGCTTTAAAGATGGGTATTACTATGGATTTCTTGAAACAGGAAATATACCTTCGGATAAACATCTATTAAAAATGTAGGTGAGCGGAGTCACAATAAATTCAATTAGACACTTGAGTACCTTGGACGTTATGCCATCCCAGCCAGGACTACAGTTTGATTTTAGGTCGATTATAAGTCTACATATTTCATCTTTTGTAGTGCTTAAGAGAACGAATGAGTTTTGTATAAATGATGTTCTAAAGGTATTAGTGAAGGTGGTTGGTAGGTTTGAGGTTATTTTTGAGGCCAGATCGGCACCTATGCTTGCAAAGTATTTGTTTACTGAGTTTACTGATTCCAGGGGTGTTTTATTTATATTAAGGAGTTCAAAAGGTTGGTTTGTAGTTTTATTTAAGTTATTAATATTTTTTATTACGTCCCATATTTTTTTGTTATTATTTTCAGCGGCTTTAATTTCATTTCTTTCGTAGTCCCTCTTACATTTTTTAAAATTAGATTACAAAAATTCCTGTAACGTTTGTATGTAATTCTTAGTCTCATTATTTACCTCTTTCTTTAATTTGTAGTGCATTCTATCCCTAGTTCTTATGCATTTCAGCAAACCTATGGTGATCCAGGGTTTTTTAATTATTTTACTTCGAGGAAGTCTATTGGTAATTGTGTTTTTCAAAATAATGTTTTGTATAAGGTTAATAAATATGTTCATACACTGATCTGGATTGTTATTTATATTATATATCTCACTAAAATCTAAATTTTTACAATCATCTTTTAATTTGTCAAAATTTAATTTATATGAGTATTTTAATTTTTTATTCATACATAAAATAATTGCTTCGTGATCTGCTATTGCTGTTGTTAAGATGAAGGTAAAAGATGATAGTTTTGTTTTAAAGATTATATGGTCTAAGCAACTATTGGCTCTAGTAGGCGTGTAATATGCCGGGATTAAACCAAAAAATGACAGGACTTCAAGATAATTCGAAGTATCCTGATTTAAGTCAGCAATATTAATATTGACGTCTCCCATTAATATTATGTTTTTGTACGATGAAAGCTGCACGAGTAAGTTGTGGAGAGAAATGAAATTATTTAAGAGGCAGAAACTAGGAGGTCGATAAACGATAATATTAACGATAACAGCCTGTAAATGTCCCACTGCTGGGTTAAGGCCTCTTCTCCCTTTTTGAGGGCTTTGAGCTTATTCCAACACGCTTCAATGCAACTCGCGTTGAAAATGCTGTAACATAGGAGTAGGTGTTTTCGGAGGGGAGTGTTCAATTGGCATTTTTCTATATATGCCCTTGACAAAGTGTCACCCCAACTTTATTTTTAATAAATAATTATATATTATAATAAGTGATCGTATTTAAAGTACCAGGGCAGCAGGATTTCGCAAGAGGTAGGCGGGGCCTTATAAATCGTAGCCACGAAGCGGATTGTACTAGGCGCAAAGTACCAGGCGCCGCGATGAACGTATACCTTCTTATTGGTTATGCACTCCTATTTTATAGCACGGATTTATTGTTTTTAATTGTAACTTTAACAAACAATTTTAATCACAAACAAGCCAATAAACACATGCACTCAGTAAGCGGTCCGAGAGGGAAGAGGATATACGGTTATTGAACGGTATCCGGCTGAATATTTACGACCGTCGTCAGGATATGTGATACTAAAATTTATAAATAGAGACAGTTGCGAAATATTACAAAATTAAATTTAATATATTTGAAGAACCATGTTATTATAAATATTTGACAAATTAAGTAAATCTGTAATTATAAGACTTATATTGTTAAGCATAAGACAATGATTGTAGTAGTTTTAAAATGATTATTATATAATTAGCGTTTTACAAGCGGCTTAATTCAGAATATATAGAAATTGGTATTTAAAAATATCAATTTCTATAACTCTTTTTTCATAATTTTTATAACTAACCAACTATGTAAAAGGAAAAAAAAAATTGATACAGGTTGTATCGAAATTTTCATGGTGCTATCCCCAATAGTGTTATGTATTATTTATTTATTATTATTGATATATCAGTCAGTTACTCTTTTTTTATAGAATAGGAAGGCGGACGAGCCACCTGATAGTAAGTGGTCATCAAAGCCAATAGACACTGGCATTGTAAGAAATGTTAACCATCGCTTTCATCGTCAATGCGCCACCACATTTATTACCACATTACACTGGCTCACTCACCCTTCAAACTGGAACACAACAATACCAAGTACTGCTGTTTTGCGGTAGAATATCTGATGAGTGGATGGTACCTACCCAGACGAGTCTGCACAGAGCCTATATAGCAGTCTTTACTCGTTTTTATATATAGATATCTTAACATAAGATTTAAGTTTATCAACGTTAAAATGTGTTTAAGTATGGCGACAAGTGATAAAACATATTTATCAGATCGCGATTTGCAAATTAATTAATTTATTTATTAAACTGTTATTGTACTTCTGTTATGGACGAAATACTGACGTCGCAGTAAACGATATATATGTCACTTATTCTTTTATATATAGATCAACGTGAAAATTCAGTGGCGTTTTTCTTTATTATCAAGTTTGTTATTCGTCTGTCTTATATTTAAAAAAAAGTTTAATTAAAGAGTATTTCACTGTATGTGTTTATTTACGAAACGTCTCGTGGATGAAACCAGGGACACACTAAATGCAAGATGAAATTTTCAATTTTTAGGCAAACAGTCAATTGAAAGAGAAGTCAAATGAAATATTGTCGACGTGTGGGGCCGCCACTAATAACAGTGAATACGTTCAGAAATTGTCCGAACTAGCGCTGTTGACGACGAATAAACTGCGAGACAAGGCGTATGATAATAAGGATTATAAGGTAACGATATTTTTTAACCAAAGAGTTTAAAAAGGTTCACAATTCAGTTGCTTTTTTTATGTTTCTTACCTCTGAACTCCGTAATTTATGGACCGATTTAGATTTTTTTTTATGCTTGGGATTTCACTTTAAAAAAAAACACATCCTAGGATGAAAAAATAGAGGTGACACTTTAAAAGCGCGAATTATTTTGTTTGAAGTTAATTTTTTTTTATTTATACTTTAAAAAACAAACTTGTCTTTTTATTAATTTTTTCGTTACTTCTGCATCAAAGCAATCTAATTAAACGATGATGAATCGTGAAATATCGATTATTGATATTGTGTTATCTACATACATTTATACAAATAAATAAAATTTAAGTGTAAGTCTGTGATTTCAAAATAACTGCCTCGACGGCAACTAGATGCTAATACTATAAAATAATGTGTAATGTTTATACAAAGTTATTGATATTATACAGAATGATGCTAGAAATGAGAACGAGCTCTTGCTACAGCTAGCATGGTTGCTGGACCGGCTGGCGTACCTCACCGGGTACGAGCCGAACCCTAAGGAATTTATTGAAACAGGTAGGCGACTATTTGTCACAAGCTTACCGGTTTTAGCGGTATTAGAGTCGTGTGAATATCCCCTCACTATTTTACCAAACATCATTGTCAGTATTTTAACATTAAGTATGTACTACAATATAATACATACATTGAGTATGTAATACAATACAATAATAATGTTCAGTGTGTTCCGCTGTGAGTGAGACAGTATTTCTTTTGATCGCTTACAAAATACATCGAAAGATAATATAAAACGTCTTTAGCTCAGATGCGACAAAATATAAATCGCAACAAACTATATATATTTCATGTTTTATTACGAAAGGATTGTGGGCGAAAACGACACATATTCGAAGGAAATACGAGCGTAAGTCGAGATTTAGCAATACGTGATACGAACAAGCGGGCACGGCACAGGGCCCGACGCAGGGACCGATTTTTTTTTTTTTTTTTTTATAGAATAGGAAGGCGGACGAGCATATGGGCCACCTGATGGTAAGCGGTCACCAACGCTCCTAGACATCGGCATTGTAAGAAATGTCAACCATCGCTTACATATCCAATGCGCCACCAACCCTGGGAACTAAGATTTTATGTCCCTTGTGCCTGTAATTACACTGGTTCACTCACCCTTCAAACCGGAACACAACAATATCAAGTATTGCTGTTTTGCGGTAGAATATCTGATGAGTGGGTGGTACCTACCCAGACGAGCTTGCACAAAGCCCTACCACCAGTGATTTGGCGTTGGATTACCATTTGGCGTCGACTGGATACTAGAGTCGACGGCGTGCTTTTATGTAGTGATCACTATGTTTTTATTTATTTTTGAGATTGTCGCAAATATCTAAGAACGACAAAGAAAAGACAAAGTTATCGTGCGCTCAGTAGCTTTCACCTGTATGTCTGTTATAAGAGAGACGCAGACAACTATTGGCCGTAGGATAGCTTTGTCTCGCTCACTTTTCAGCTGTAAACTGAACTTCTGTACACTACTGTTAACAGTCAGGAGTCATTCTGTGTCTGGCCTTACCGTCCATACAATGGTATTTAAATAAAAACCTGTGTTCTTTTTTATATATTTGCCGGTCAAGTAATAACTCATTTTTTTCTTAGAATCAAATAAATAATCGAATGTGTAATTAGCATTTAAATGTTTTTTTTTTAATTTAATTACAGAAACTTCGACATTTGAAATCAACGAAAACGACGCCACTGAAAAAATCGATACCGGATCATTAGAACTTCTCGAACAAACAGAAAATGGCCGACCGCTGTCAAAACTCCCGCCGAAACAGTTGACGGCTGTCAAATCGATTAAAAAACGATCCGCGGAGCCGTTGGAGAATGTAATGAAGTACTATGTAAAATATAAAGTGTGGAATAGTTCTAATCAGTTTGATAATTTTAATGATAAAGGTGATAAAAAATTAAATTTTGATGTTCAAAATGTGTTGACAGTACGACCTATTAGCAAAAGGTCCGTAAAAAGAAAATTCATTATTCGACGAAATAAAAGGAGAATGAAAACTTATGAATGAGAAAATTTATGTTTATTTTGTTTTTTAAATAAAAATGAGTTATTGTGCTTCGTTTTTCATTTTAAATGATTTAGTTTTAGTTTTAGTTTTACATATATCATTATTGAAGCCTTATACTCCTTTTTTTAGTTCTTTTGACTGATTATTATGAATTTGTAAAAGAACTTTTTTTTAAAATATTCATAATAATTTACCGTTCTTATTCATTAATTTTAGTGACTAATAAATTATTTATTAATATTGTTCACATAAGTAGGTGCAATAAAAAAACGACAATTATTATGCAAAATATATATTCAATACATGTAATTACGTTGAACAGTATAACATAAGACAATTGATGGATCACACGATCGTATTTGTAAAATTACAATTTAATTCTTAAACACTAAACTTAAATATTAAAAAAACGTAAATTGAATAACGGTTATAAAAAAATTACGCCATTTTCTTGACAGATAAATTCCCGCCAATTTGTAAAGCACAGATAATAAAAAATGGATTCGATTTCGACACCGAGAAGAATAAATAACATGAATAAACTTAGTAAAATCAACGATTATATTGTATTGGTGGTACTATCTTGTACTTTGTCTGGAGACACACAAAGTCAGTATCGAAATCTGTTAAAAGTTGAGTGTCTAAAAATCTCTTGATTATGCTGTAACGAGTGATTAAATATCCTTAAACCTAATTTTTATTGTCAATTTCAGAATACTTTTATAATATTGGCAGATTTCTAATTAAAATGCGTTACGGAATGTCGCGTACAGATGGAATGTCTGAATTCGTATCTCATTTTCTACACCTGCCATGTTATTTTTTTTATTATGCCAATTTGTGACTTATAAAAATTTAAATTAAAAGATATAGATTATTTTTCTAAATCTTTTTCAAGTATACATGAATACTTTATATAAATAACTGCGAATGATAAAAACATCGAAAACAATTCATTGAAGGCACTTCACTTATATACTAGAGACCATATATTTAAAGGCACGAATAGACAAGAATGGTCGAAGTTTTAATAAATTACATAAAATGAGTAAAAGAGTTGGCAACACTTTTATTGATATTCAATGTTGCCATTACAAAACACGACTTCAAGATTTTTTCCTAGAAATTAATAAATTGGGCTTGTTTGATTATTAATGTGTAATAATTTAGTTTTTGTTGGATATAAGTTACATATGACTCTGTGGTCTCTTCTTCCTGCTGAACAGTCCTCCGAACACACCCTTTTTGTCTTTCTTCTCTTTCGTTCCCCCTCCCACCGACAGCTCTGACTCTCCTGATGATCTATAAAATTTTATAATGCAACATTTAAAATAAACTTATTTAAACTTGTTATATTTATAATTGTTAAATTAATAGCCTGCATAGGTTTCATTGATGGGCAAAGACCTCCGATGCGGGCTGGTGGACACGGGTAGGTGTTCTTACGATACTCTACTTCACCGCAGATAATGGGATGAATTATAAATACAAATAAAAAACACGAAAAAATTCAATGAAAATCAGTGTTGCCTGTGTTTGATAAAAGTGCGGTGCCATATGGGCCACTTGATGGTAAGTGGTCACCAACGCCCATAGACATTGGCATTGTAAGAAATGTTAACCATCGCTTAAATCGCCAATGCGCCACCAACCTTGGGAACTAAGATGTTATGTCCTTTGTGCCTGTAATTAAACTGGCTCACTCACCCTTCAAACCGGAACACAACAATAACAAGTACTGCTGTTTTGCGGTACAATATCTGATGAGTGGGTGGTACCTACCCAGACGGGCTTGCACAAAGCCCTACCACCAGTAAAATTATATACAGACATATTGTCTCCCAACTTACCGAGACGCCGGTCTCTGGTCGAGGGCCGGAGAGCCGCCACTGCCGGCCACGGAGGCTGGCCTCGTGCTGCTAGCACTGCCACCACCATACGCTGTGGTACACATAGCTCGTTATTAAACGGACACACGGATACAGATCACCACAACCCATGCGTGTCATTTGGAGAAAGCTTTCTTCATACATATATATATTATTATAATAAAAACGAATATGTTACTTCAGCTGATTCTAAATTAAATAAATAATCAATATACAAAAAATACCTTATTGCCTAGTTATTATATATAGAAAATTTTATGAAACGCCCATTCCAAATAACAACAAAATTGAACAAAGCCTATACACGTACAAGCTTAAACTAACTACATAAGAAGCTATAAGTCAGTTATATACAAAGACGTAGCCATTATTTACTTCTAGGTCTACAGCTAGATCCTAGACTAGAATGCAATAAACAACGGTCTTCGTCATATTGAATTGATAAACTTTTTTATTAACCCAAATATGTGACTAATAAATGAGTCCTTGATAAAACTCCTAAACCAATATGTATAAAACTTATACCAGAAGAAGGCATAAGCACGTTAAGGAGATTAAGTATAAAATCTATATTTATATTTTAAGAAAATAACTTTGTCTGTCTGACTATTAACGCTTGAACCGATCTTGACGAAAGGTATGACGCAAAGTGAAACCCAAAAGAAGAATATAGACTTTATATATCTAACACCTGACCCCCCCCCCCTTCTAAGCCACCTAACACGCGAAGACAAGTATTAATAAATATGTAGCTGCGATTACAGTTAGACTGACGTGACACGTCTGAATTTAATGTTCTTGTTTTTATATAAAGGGATGTTTTCTTGTTTTGGCTACGTCATTGCGTTTGAAAAAAGGCAATTTGAATAGAATTTATCATCGATAGACTTTTAAATACTCATAATTTTTTTATAAATAATATTTCATACAAATTCTATAGAAATTTCCTTTTGTAATTTTTGTCTTATTTCATCTTATTTAAATGGCATATAGAATCGATTTATAAGCTAGCGGCTTTACCAATAAATAGCTTAGTGAGTGGTAAGTAAGACAATACTGTCTCCTTCTTTTGAATTTTGAATGAATGATGACAGAGAGAGAAAGAGATATCAGATGTTTAACTCAGCAGCCGCCAAACAAGATTTATAAGTAAGTCCGTATAAGCATTGCAACACGTAGACGCACCGCACGACCAATAAACTATAACAAATTAAAGCTAATAAATAATATAAAGAAATATTCTATACTATAATTGGCTATTGAGATTGTAAAAAATAATCCGAAGCTATTTATTACTTTAGTAATCTTTATACAAACACTTGTTATGATATTAATCATTACTTTCTCATATAAATTTATAAAACAAAGATAGACAAACCAGTGATCTTGATAGTATTACAATAACATCGCGTTTAATATTGTCTAGACCAACGTCGGGGCGAGAGGTAGATGTTGGGTACCCTGGGACCTCTCTACCCCTGATATGTGTGTACAAAATCACGATGATCGGTTAAGTAGGTAATCGTTAAAATATTAAATTTTGAAGTGAAACTTATTTGTGTGAAAATCTTGTAAAGCCAAATCGTTTGCATGTCATATGTTAATTAAACGCGTTTTTATTTCAACAGTAGCCCATTATAGTAAATACAATAAACACGACAAGCGATACCACAGATAAAACGAAAACACCATTTCTATACAACCAAAGCTTCAATAATATAAATAAATAAATTAAAATAAACATACATTGTCTATAACTAAGATAAAGAATAAACATTAAGCTTAGATTTTTACATTTAAAATAAAGGTTAGAATATAAAAAAAAAAAAAAAAAAATAGTTTATTATCTATGGTTAATTTTAAAACACTAAAATATATTTAATAACTTAAATAACATACATTGTACTTTATGTAACACATAAAGTAGATGGCTAGGTCCTGAGCAGCGTAGGAGAGAATATATCATAAATATAATATGAATTAAACAGTTACAGATAAAAATTAGTTCATTAAATTAGAAGTGTCAAAAAATGGCGGGAATATTATTATTATAGATAATACAAGAGGTTAAGAAAATATACGTAAAAAAAAAATTATACTAAAGAAATTTTACGGTCGAAATATCGATTATAATATTAATTTATTAATTATAATATAAACCATGATTGCATTTGTTATACTTTTCAAAGATCGATATTAAGTGAAGTTAATTCTTTGAAAAAAAATATCGCTAAACCAAATGTTGTTGATGTTGATAAAATATAACCTATTGTACTTGAAAAACTAGTGAACTCGTCAGTGCTTGCCCGGATATGATCACCAGACTATATTATATTCTAAAGTTAGTAAATACAAGATATGTTGGTGAAAATGTATTATTTTATATAATTTCGAACCAAGGACTTAAAATTGGGCGTTTGAATGAAAAATAGATTACGGAAATATTAACATTGATCTGTCGAGCGCTCTATAAAAGAGCGTTATTGGTATTCAATTGTAATTTTTATTTAGAAGCACTCGAACAAATTAGCCATCTGATGTATTTTTTTATGTGACCCTCGCTCACATAAATACTGGTATAGTGAGTATAGACTCATTACACAAGTGCTATGAGCTCACTCACTAAGACCTTGCCAAAAAACCCTACACTAAGTTAAATTTATAGTATTTAATTATTACAAAAAAGAAAACAAAATATAATCATTCAAATACCCAAAAATATGTCTAATATATACCGAAACAGCCTGTGAATGTCCCACTGCTGGGCTAAAGGCCTCCTCTCCTCATTTTGAGGAGAAGGTTTGGAGCTTATTCCACCACGCTGCTCCAATGCGGGTTGGTGGAATACACATGTGGCAGAATTTCAGTGAAATTAGACACATGCAGGTATCCTCACGATGTTTTCCTTCACCGTAAAGCACGAGATGAATTATAATCACAAATTAAGCACATGAAAATTCAGTGGTGCTTGCCCGGGTTTGAACCCACGATCATCGGTTAAGATTCACGCGTTCTTCCCACTGGGCCATCTCGACTTCTAATATATACAGAATGTTGAAAATATTGTGCCTTCAAACAAATAAAATATATCATAGAGAAATAAAGTGTAAGAAGCTGAAAGCCGTGTTAGTTGTAACTGCAGCGAAACATCAAACCGATAAGTCCCAAAACTAACCACTGCGAGTATGGCGTTGTTTCTGCAGAGCGATCTAGTTGTGAGCTAGGGATAGTTTTTTTTTTTATACATTTAATAATTAACCTCGTGTTAGGCCTACTAAGGTATAGATAGTTCTGAAGTCTAAGAGGAAATGTTAAAGTATTAAAGAGTTGACCATTTTAAATAAATAACAATATTTAGAAGCGTATTATAACTAGTTGACTGCCTCGTTGATCTAGTGGCTAGATATAAAGCCGCTGACCCGGAGGTCCTGTGTTCAATTCCAATCGGGCCAATAATAAGTTATTGGATTTTTCTGTCAGAAAATTCTCAGTAGTCCGGGGTCTGGAAGTTGGAAGTGTGTACACTCCCGTACCTCGGAAAGCACGTAAAGCTTTTGGTCCTGCGCCTGAACTCTTTCCGGTCGTGTCGGGTTGCCGTCCCATCGGATTATGTGAGTTAAAGAGTGCACCTCTGTTTGCGCACACACTTGTGCACTATAATATGTCCAGCGCAGTTGGCTGGAAATCGGTCTGGAGGGCCTTATTATTATTATTACTAGCACCAAAAATGTTTTGGAACTCTTAAAACGTACTGGCAAGTTTTGGCCCACCAATTGTCCTTCAATACTAAAAATTCACAATGCACTACTAATGTTATTTATAAAAAAAAAAAAACAACTATATGTCAGCCATCTTTACTAGGCCCCACCCCCATTTCAGATTACAAAACAGTAGCCAGAAGTGTTACATAAGAGACTAATGACTATTATATATATATATATATATATAATGAACTTATAATAGGGATGTCAGGAGTGGCAAAAAATATCGATATTAAGGTAAGTGTTTTTAATAAAAATATATCGATATATCGATATTTTTCCAACGTCTCTAAAATATAGCATCTCTTAGATGTGATACAGAAGCGCAAAGATAATCGTCATTAAATCAAACTAATCTCTAGCCTCACAAAAGATCTCAATAAGACTTGATGCGGAAATATTACACGAAATGATTTATAAATAATAAAAGATATATATTAATATTAAATATCTGCAATGGTTGGAGATTACGTCACGCATATACGTGATAGAGTTTCATTCAAGGCATTATCACGACGTTTTTTACGGTATCTAGCTGAGAGTTCGAGCGTGATGACGTCAGCGTAACGTTATTGTAAGTGTGCGTGAGATCGGTACACGAGCTCGCAAGTTCACGCATCAATTTTCGTGAGTACCTCGGCACTCATACCATAATTTTTAAACCCAAACAGCCTGTGAATGTCCCACTACTGGGCTAAAGGCTTCCTCTCCTCTTTTTGAGGAGAAGGTTTATATTTTTCAAACGCTTAGCATGAAATTCAATAGTGCGTTAGTAAATGGCAAATAAAAATATGTTTCAAATCTAAATATAAATGTCAATATGTCCGCATCAGTCTTAAGAAGACGACCTATCAACTGACCGAGCTCGCTCGCCGAATAGAAGTGCGACGTCTCCACGCCCTGCCAGTTATTGTTCTGTCGCTCGTAATTCTGCCAACCGCTGGAGTTCCTGTTCGGATCCACCTTCTCCTGGTAACTCTTCGACATTCTCTGCTGGTAGCTGTTCACTAGAGCCGTGACAGACTGTTTCTCGCCAGGATTTTGTCTCTCCATCGAACTCTTGTCGAAGGTGGACATTCTCTCTGAAGAACTTCGGTCGGTTCTATCGTATCTATCATTACTGTTTCCTCTGTCCATTCTTTCGGGAACATTCGAATTTCTGTCGGGAATATTCGGGCCTCTTTCCGGTATTACTGGGGCCCGTTCCGGGATAGTGGGAGGGCGGTCCGGAGGGCCTGAGAGTGGTAACGGAGGCACTCCACTGTCTGCTGCTTTTGGATGTAAATTGTGGTTAAGAGTAAACGCTATATACTTTGACAAAATGGCTGAATATATTTATACCTAATTAGTTTTTATTTCTACTACTTAAATAACGTCATCCACCATTACTGCTAAAGATTTTGACGTATCTGCAAACATGTTTAAGTGCTCTTAATGTTCAGCTATTTTACCGAAACAATCACAATACTGTAAAAGATGTATATAATATACTATTCTATGTAAATAACAGCCTGTAAATATCCCATTGCTGGTCTAAGGCCTCTCCTTCTTATATAATATACAAAGTATAAATAAAATGCACAAAGACAACAACAATCACAATTGCATTGACGACACATTACAGCCAAATAAAATAGATTTTTTTTTTCTTAACAATCATTCAAATAACTTCATTCATTCATCATTCATTCGTGTAATTCAATTTGTCGGACTCACCCTCGCGCTGTGACTTTATGAACTCCAGGTTGATGTCTCGACCGTTTGAGAATCTCGACCGACCCCAACTTTGCGAGGCGTGCTCCGAGTTCCTGTGAATAATTATTTATTATTAATTATTGTAACAGCCTGTGAATGTCCCACTGCTGAGCTAACGCCTCTTCTCCCTTTTTGAGGAGCAGGTTTGGAGATTATTCCATCACACTGCTCCAATGCGGTTGGTGGAATACACATGTGGCAGAATTTTAGTGAAATTAGACACATGCAGGTTTCCTTACGATGTTTTCCTTCACCGTCGAGCACGAGATGAATTATAAACACAAATTAAGCACATAAAAATTCAGTGGTGCTTGGCCGGGTTGAACCCACGATTATCGGTTAAGATTCACGCGTTCTTACCACTGGGCCATCTCGGCTTTTTTTCGTATATATATATATACATATTTACTTATTTATATTTTACTAGCAACTAGCAGAATCCGACAAAGCTTGACGTGTGGAACTACTCAACGAACAATTAAAATAAAATATTTCAGAAAACTTGTATAGCATTGAAGAACATACCTAAGTACCACCTCCGCGGCGTCTTCTTGGCTTGGGGCCTGTCTTGGTGGTAACGACGGTAGAACTGATGATTCTAGAAAGAAAAAAAATTAGTAACTTCAGTGTATGATCAATTAATATTATAACTCGAACGCGGAAGAGTAGCTTGCGAAAATATGACCCGTGGAGCTACTCTGTGTGTACAAACTCGAGAATCACCTCAGAAAACGCTCGTGTTAAAGAGTGATAAGCGATATTGACCCTAAATAAATAAAACGTTTCAAGAGTACACGCATCAAAACAGTATATCATTGTGGCAGTTGTCAACATTTCACAGGTGAGTAATGAAGTGAGTTTTTACAGAATAGCATTGCTGAAATCAGTTTTAGCGTTTGAATGTACACTATTCAATGGATAACGTAAAGTGCCTGACTGTGAATGTCCCACTACTGGGCTTCCATTTCTTTTGAAGAGAGGCTTATAATCACACTCTAACACGTTACATTATTCCACGTATTCGGCTTTCGTTTGACACACACAGGTTTCCTCCCAATGGTTTCATTCACGAGCAGATACAAATTAAACACATGAAAAGTTCTGCAATGTCTACCGTCTCCGAATAAGATTCATGTAAGCTGCATTCGGGGCACCTCTTTACTAATTAGACACAGCTAAAATTGTTGCTATCTCCTACTCGCTTGTGAGGTTTGAGAAGGACACAAGTATTTGCGCCCCGTGGTATTAATATAAGCGTTACTATGGATTTCCGTTGTAGCGGGTCTAGCTAGCAGTGTTGGTGTTCACTAACCGATTTGTCGCTCAGCAGGCCGGTCGGCGGGTCGGTCGGCGGGCCGGTCGGCGTCGGCGCTGCCGGCGCGCTGGCTGTCGCGGTGTTGCTGCAGGATCTCGGCCTGCGTGCGCGGGCGCCGCTGCGGCTCCGGGGACGACGCCGCCGACGACGACGACGACGCGTTCCTGTTCCCGGCACGCACATTATGACCATCAAAAATAATACTTTTCAATTTATGGTTAAAGTTTTGTGTTAAAATCACATACAAACACGGCAAGCAGCTAAAACAAGCTCACATCCTAGTTTGATCCATTTGGTTCAAAGTAACTCACTGCTGTAATCGTCTCCTGATGTCCGCGGTGGGGGACTCCCCGGGCGGAGTGTAGGGCGTCAACTGCAGCTGAGGTGGCAACTGCGCGTGGAAGGCGATCTTCGCGACCCACTCCCTCATCAGGTCGCGGTTGGAGCACGCGAACAGGTACTCCGCGCCGTCCGCGCAGGACAAACGGAACACGTTCGCACGTTTCGTGTAGTCGCCGGCCGGGTCGCAACGGGCCTGCAATATAGTCCATACTTCTAGAAACTTCGCACACTAATAGATTGAGTGAAAACGTAGAAACATTTTTTTTAAAAGAAGTCGAATACAATACAATATTTCCTTGTATTTATTCTACATTCTGGTTGAATAAGAAATCGTTCCCTGTTCACAACGCGACGGAGGAGTTTGACTCATCATTGAAGAACGAAGTCCTCATTTTACTTCCGACTGAAGAGAGGAATTTCACAGAGGATATGATTGTTGCAGTGTTTTGTTATTGAATTATGAGTGTCAACTGAAGTCACTCACAGATAGCACTCATCTAACTTATGACCGAAAGCTTTCACGCTCACTCACATTGAGGATGGCGACGGGCGGCGCGGCGGCTTTGCTGCTGGCGAAGTCCAGCTCGTCGCGGAAGAAGCACAGCAGCTGCCCGCACAGCACGGAGTAGTACGCGCGCCACGAGCGCACCGTGGCGCGCTTGCCGCCGCAGCCCGCCTCCTGCTTGCGCTCCAGGTGTCCTGGGGACATGCATACATTAGAAGGTCACCACTTTCCATAGATAATGTAAGCAATATTACGTATTAATACTGTGGTATATCTCTCGTGCTTGTGGAGTACGCGATGTATTTTATATCATGTTAGGAGTAAAAAAACTATTTATTTATGATTTAAACGCTTTCAATGGCTCAGTGTTCGACGAAAGCTCTTATCTCGAGTAATTTGAGCTTATTTCATAAAGCTGCTACAATGCGAGGTTTCTCACGACATTTACCTTCGCCGTCGAGTACGCAGTAATGTATTTGTAATCATTCGGCTATACCTTCTATCTCTACGGGCGGCAGGTCGTCCGGGCGGCGATGCCTGCGGAAGCTCTGCGTGCGACGTCGGGTCGTGAACGATGGAGTGCGTTTCGGAGTTTTAACCACCTGTACAAACATATATATTCCTTAAATTAAACGAAAGCTTTTCTTACTGGTGGTAGGGCTTTGTGCAAGCTCGTCTGGGTAGGTACCACCCACTCATCAGATATTCTACCGCAAAACAGCAATACTTGATATTGTTGTGTTCCGGTTTGAAGGGTGAGTGAGCCAGTGTAATTACAGGCACAAGGGACATAAAATCTTAGTTCCCAAGGTTGGTGGCGCATTGGATATGTAAGCGATGGTTGACATTTCTTACAATGCTAATGTCTAAGAGCGTTGGTGACCACTTACCATCAGGTGGCCCATATGCTCGTCCGCCTTCCTATTCTATAAAAAAAAAAAAAAGAATAAAGAATCTATTCGACATTGTAATTAAGGCAGTCAGTCAATATTATATATTGTTTGAGTCGATATCGATGTTATGTACACTTATAATTAATATATTGCTCAGAAATTGTTTATATATGTGTGTGTGTTGTGTGTGTATTATGTAATATATAAATATATGTTAGTGTGCTTATAAAATAAATATTTCGTTTTTGTTGACACTTCTATTTTGGGCCTTATGATGATAAGGATAAAGACCCTCATTTTAAAATAAAATGTATATTTAGATTAAGAGTATTTTTATGTAAGAAAGGGCAAACGGGCAGAAGGGTCTCCTGATGGAAAGTGACTACCATCGCCCACGGACACCTGCAACACCGGAGGACTTGAAGGTGCTGGTGAAGGTTTGAAAAAGTACTTCGGTAACTTACGCTCATGCTCTCGGCGCGCTTCACGTTGGCGTCGGGCTTGGGCAGGCGCTCGAACTGCGGCGCCGGACTCAACGTCTCCTCCGAGGACGCCACCGTCACCCCCCCGCCGCTCAGTTGCCGCTCCACCTGGGAGATGAAGATCAGTTTAAATACATATTTGGATATACAAATAAGGTTTATGAGTTCATCTATCCATAGACCATATTTTTGCGTAATTTGTGCAAAAAAATAAATGTAATAATGATATTGTCTATGGGATATGGTAAGCACTGGTCTACTACTACATATATATAAATATTGGCAGTCAATTTTATCGTCAAACTGAAAGCCCACTAATCGCTTCACTTACCAACATCGGCCGTTGCTCCTGCAGCTGTCCAACAGGCCTGGTCTCCTGCATCTCAGTCTCCCTTCGCCTCTCCTCCGTGATCCTCTCCATTTCCCTCCTCTTGACCTGCTGGAGACGGTCCGCCTCCTGCTTCTCGGCTAACCTTTTACGTTCCTCCTCTTCTTCGTGTTTTTGGTCTTTAAATGATTTCTCGATCTACAAAAGATAATTATCAAAATAGTATCACGTAAACGTAACACGAATCCTTCAAAATAAATAATAAATATACAATATCACCCAGAGACAACTTATGTTCAACAGAGCCCGGAGACAAAATCGCAGGACACTGCGCGAACTCACCAGCGTGATCCTCTTGAGCGCGAGGAACTTGTCCCGCTGCGCGTCGATGGTCTCCTCCAGGTCCCGGTGGCGGTTGATCAGCTCCTCCGTCTGGGCGAGGCTGTCGCCGTACTTGCCGTCGCGCACGAGCGGCACGCGGCTGGAGATCCAGCGGTCCAGCGCGTCGGCGTCCCGCAGGAACAGCAGCGCGTCCAGGTGGTGCTCGTAGATGCGCGCGCGCGCGGCCCACGCGGCGGCCAGCGCGCCGCGCCGCGCGCGCAGCGAGCCCACGCGCGCGCGCACCTCCTGCCACATGAAGTGCCCCTCGCGCACCAGCTCCTCGCCTGCGGGGCGCCGGGTTACTGACTGCGACTGCCTTCGGTCGGCCGCGCTCTCTGCCGACGTACTCACCCTCGGCGTAGAAGGTCTGGAAGCTCTCGTCTTTGGCGTCCATCTCGGCCGCGATGTCCTGGTGCCTGGCGACGAGTCGCTCGGCTCCGGCCACGTCTGCGCTCAGATCCGGCGCCGTCACCTTCGCGAGCGTCTCGTTTGTCCAGGCCCTGGGGCATTATCAGAAATGTAGTAAATATTGTGGTAAATTAATAATGTGATAATTCACTAGGGAGCACCTGGTCTGTGCCAAGTGTTTTTAGATACCATCACTCGCACAAATAATTTGAGGATATATAATTCATTTAATAAAAAAAACCAAACCATATTTTTTATTACAACCACGACATAATCCACACATGACCGTCTGGTAACTGCCTAAGGTCCCTGGTCACACCGATCTCGACCCTGAGCCGTCGCTACTCACATAAGCTCCTGGTACTTGTCGAAGTACGCCTGCAGCTGATCAGCGAGTTCTAATTGGTGTTCGTTGTGGGCAGCTCGCTCCTCCAGTGCCGCCAGAGATTCAGTTACGTCTTCTAACTTAGCAAGGACATGCTCCTTCGCGTCAGGGAATGCTGCACCCAATCTGATAAAATAATAACATTTAAAAGATATCATAATATTAATATAAAAATAAAAGCCTAATGTAATGTATACATAACAATATTATAAATGTGAAAGTCACTCTGGCTGTCTGATACGTTACCAAAGCTAAACAAGTAAGCGATTTTTATCAAATTTGGTACGAGAGAGCTACTTTTTTTTATATACTACCTGTCCCACTCTCTCATAGCGTGGGCGAAAACTAGTTTCATATAAATCAACAAGCATGAAAGGCTGATATGGTTTGGTGAGGCCAGCCTGCGTGGAAATTACTCAGACATCAATTCAAGACTGAAGAGTGAATGCGCCTGCGATAGGTGCAAATGTCTCATCATTTTATATCGCATGGTTGAAAGCGCATTGAAAGTTTTGATTATTGCAGTATCTGTGGGCTTAGGAAACCAAATACGAATAAATAAATCAGTTTGTAATTTATTGACGTGAAGTTCCTTACCTCTCTGCCTCTTGTGTAAGGTGTTGGTGCTGGTCACGTATAGCTTGTAGGTCAGCTCGTAAGGCCCTCAGCTGGTGCAGCGCTCTCGGTAGCTGAAGCGCAGCCTCCTTCTCCGCCACCCAGGCGAGGGTCTCCTCAGCGGAGCGGTCGAATTCATGCACTTGACGAGCTCCAGCCAGAGCCTGTTTCAAGTTAAGACAATGTTAAAGATGCTTCATTTTTCCATCTTGTCGGTGGGTCATAGTTTATCTGGTAAGTCAGCTCACCTCTTGCCTAGCGATTGCCAGTTCCTTAAGGTCATCCCAGAGACCTTTGATGTCTTCTATCCTCTGCTTCACTCTGTCCGCCTCCGGGGTGTTCTCTTCTAGAAGCACATTACCCGCCTCGCATACCGCCTCTATGCGACCTTCGTTAGCTGTAATAAAGGCGACATTACCTCATTAATAAGATCAGAATATCTTTAGTTATCAAGTACCGTTATCCACTATGCTGTTTGCTTTCCTAACGAGATATATTTTTTAATTCGGATGCAACAAAAACAATCTTACACTGACAGCAATTTTTATTCCAAATATTACGTAGTCCTAACATAATGAATTAGTTATTTAATGATTAGCAAATAACGCTTACCGTTCAGTTGGGTGAGGAAGTTGTCGAAGGCCTGCTGTAGTGTCTCCACGTGCTCCACGTCCAGGCCGTACTCCTCGCTGGCCGCGGTGGCCATCTGCTCACCGATCCATTCTTGCACTTCCTCGAATTCCTGGACGAACCTACGGACGAGAAGATTTTTTTACACTTCTGTTATGTTATTGCAAACCATTCAAGAGTTGCAGATTCACACAATGAAGTAATAATAAATCAATAAAGGATTTCTACTAGTGAAGACCAATGTTAGCAAATAACGAGCACTTACTTGAAGTATTTCAAGCTCTGCTGCAGGCGCTGCTGCCGTTTGGCGGATAGCAGCTTGGTCTCCTCGTAGCTGGCCTTCAGCTCCTCTAATTTCTTATTCACCTGCTCGTCCTCGGAACTGCGTTCCTGTTGATCGGTGGACGTAATTACTATTATATAAAATCTCCACGAATTGTAAAAAAATAATAGTGTCCCACATCTGGGTTGTTTAGAGTTATATTTAATTATTTATTAACAACAAAATATTAATGTTTGTTTTTATTCTTGATACTCATAAGCCTTGTCAACTAACAAACATAAATTCTAGACAAACTAACATTTATAATTAGAAAACACATCAAACCTAATAAAAAGAAAAACAAAAAAAAAACAAAGTAAAACAAAATAGTGCACAGGTTTCGCTAAATAAAGCAAAACGAAGCTATTTTTATATTGTGCGTATTATGAGCGCATATACGCCTATATACCTGTAAAGTTTTCTCGAGCCTCGTGAGCGTGGGCTGGAAGGCGGTCAGCTCCCTCTGCTGCGATTCCAGTCGCCGCATGAGCGCCAGCACGGACTCCTCGTCCCGCCCGGCCTCCGCCCCCACCAGCGCCGCGCGACGCTCCGACACCCACGCCTCCGCCTCCCACACCTCGTTCAGCAGCTGCGGCCAGGGCGAAACTCACTCCACGTCCTCACACGTTCGTCTCGATACAATTATCGAAACGTGTAAAGCCATAGAACCGAACAAGCGATGCGACCGCTCACCTGCAGCAGCTCGCAGCGCTCGCGGAGCGCGGCGGCGCGCGCGGCGGCGCGCTCGACCCGCGTGCGCAGCGCGGCGCGCAGGTCCCGCGCGCGCGCCTCCAGCGCCGCGCCCGCGAAGTGCCCGCGCCGCGCCAGCGCCGCCGCGCGCGCGCACACCGCCGACACCGACGCCTCCCTGCGGCCGCCGCGGGCGTTAGTGGCGGCTCGGGAGGGGTAGATAGAAAGGGCGATGACCGTTTGTGAAGGCGCATAGCGTACCTGCCGATGATCTCGGCTTCCAGCGCGAGGTGCTTCTTGAGCAGCGCCTGCGCCTCCGGCAGGGTCGCGCCCGCCTCCTCGGAGCACGCGGCCGTGGAGCGCTCGGACAGCCTGCGCGCGCGAGTAGCGTTACCAAAATATTTTCACATATCCCAACTATATTCTTATGAAAGTTATTTTTTTCAAAAATGCATTTCATTATTGGTACATTCTTATAGAAGACGGTAGCTTTTTCGGGTCAAAATATACTTTTAAAATTATATATCATGTTAAAAAGAATCATCGATAAATAAGGCATGCGCCGTGTCCAGACTGATGAGCGAGAGTACGTGAAGCCTCACCAGCTGAGCTCCTCGTCGGCGTCCCGCTCCCAGCGGTGGAGGAGCGCCGCGTCCTCTAGATTATCTCGACGGATCTGCATCGGCTCTTGCAGTTGGCGGTAGCTGTGAATACATTTATGTCACCGATCATTCCATTTTCACATGGAATCTTATCGCAAAAAGTGCGAAATATTAACAGGCAAACGTTTTTGAAAATTTTTACGTTTAATTATATATTTTACCTAAAAAATGAGCTGTCAATATTCCATTTATTATTTAAAGCTCTCACCGTTTGACGGCCTGGTCGGCCTTTTCGAGTATTTCCTCCGCCATGAAGTGCTGGTTGTCGGCCAGTTGCTGCGCGGTTTCGGCCAGTTGCGTAGCCACATCGGCCTTACCGGCCACCGCCGCCTCTAGCCGCGTGTGACGCTTCAATAACGCTTGCACGGATGACAGGTCCTTGCCTGAAGAAAAATACAGTTCAATATATTTGTTTTTTGTATTTTACCTTCATATATGTCCCCCTGACGTTGCTCTACTGGCTACATAATAAATATCTGAGAAATTTGGAAGATTGCAGTGTTAACAATCCCGTGACTCGTGAAGTACGTGAGCCGTGAATCCTGCGCTTAAACTCTTACCATTCGCTTCGGATTGCGGTCCCATCGGATAATGAGAGCGAGTTAAAAGAGAATATGTCTGTGTTTGCGCACAATCTTGAGCATTATAATAGCGAGACTGAAATCATTCTGAAAATTATCATCAATAGGTCAGAATATCATAATTTGTATCATGAGTCTGTAAACGAATAGCTCACCGTGGTCCTCGCTGAGCAGCTGCGCCTCCACATCGTCCAGCCAGGCGGTGAAGTCGTCCAGCCCGCGCAGGTACACGCGCGCCTGGTACGCCTCCTGCAGCCTCTCGCGGCGGAGCTTCGCAGCGGACTAGAGGCACACGAAGATATATGTAAGTTAAACAGCGATACTATTCGTGCATACATCATATTCATTTGCTCCAATAGATTATATTAACGACAAAATAATATCGAAATCAGAAATAAATAAAATTAAAATTGTTTTGCTGTCCATACCGACATTGTTTCTTTATTGGCAAGCGTTATACTAGCTCTGACATTTATGTTTTAAATCTATTCACGTACCATAAGATCGCTCCATAGATTCTCGAGATCCTCGACGTGTCTCGCGATCTCCTGCGCAGCGTAGTGCTTCGCTTCTGTCGATACAAGATGGCAATTGTTAAAATTAATAATAAAAAAATTGTAAAAAACAGAAAGTAACAGCCAGTCTGCGTCATCTCTAGAGAAGGTTTCGAACCACCACGCTACTCCAACGCGGGTTGGTAGATACGCAAGTGATAGATTATTATGCGAGACTTGCATGCTTCTAACAGACTAAAGAAGCAATCACAAGATTTGTTTTTTTATATTTAGATGGTACCGATAAAAGGTGGTAAGCGGTACGTGATCGCCTCTCACCTATCAAGTCCTCCCCGGTGGCGGCCACGTCGTCGATTCGCTTCTTGTTCGCGGCGAGTTCAGATTCGAAGGCCGCGTGCTTTTGGATCTTGCTTTGAAGATTCGACAGCTCTCTGAAAAATTACATAGTTTTTTTTTATTAATCAACCAATCAGTCGAAACGAATCAAATTATGGTAGACTAGTTTCCGCCAGCGGTTTGGCTCGCATGTCAGAGCGATAAGGGGCTTCCGGTTTGTGGTGCCTTATGTCCTTTTCCGTAACCCGGACAACGTGCTTGCAAACAATCAAGAATACTCAACCAGAGTAGGAAAGATGTGAAAGCTTATAAAACAAACTCACTTGTGTATTTATACCATTTGGGATAAGTTGGCGCAGCGGTCACGTGCCGCCAAAAATTATTTGCAGGAGGAATCATAAAAAAAACTATAAACAAAAACAGCAAAACGAAGACAATCCAGAGAATTGTTATTGCGCCCGCACAACAACAGCAAACATGGTTGGTTTACAATTTCTGCTCAGAGCTCTATTTTAAATCCTGAATCTACACCGACTTGCGGGTGAAATGTTTCATTATTAGAACTTCCATTTACGTGCATTTATATTTGTACGTCACCTGTAGTTGGTGTCGGTGGCGATCTGCATCTTCAGCTCGATCCATTCCCTCTCGTGCGTGAGGTCTCGCAGGAACTGGTGCAGCTGCTTCGACTGCTCGAGCTTCAAGCCACGGAGTTTGCACCGCTCCTGTAAACATTCAATTACTTTAATATTGACTGAGCTGATTATTATATCACCATCTTCAAGGTGAGTAGTGTTGTGCATAGGTCAGGTAGTATAAAGCCGGTACTTGCCTTGAGCCTGTCGGCGCGCGCGCGGGCGTCGCCCACCCTGCGGTCGATGTAGTGCGCGTGGTGGTGTCCGCCCGCCACGGCCGCGGCCGCGAACTTCTCCAGCTCCACCACGCGGCCCGCCTGCGAATCCAGCAGTTTGCCGAACTCCACGTGCTTGCGGATTAGCATCTCCACGGCTGAGGAAATTGTATATTGAAGCAAGTTCGAACCAGACGCGTTGACACTTATGGTATCAATATTATGGCTATTTTATAAAGGTTGATCTACTTACAATCCAAGTTTTCTCCAAGGTCGTCGTTGTTCAGGAAGGCCTCCTTCGCCGCGAGCCAGTCCTCCACTAACCTCGCCTGTTCTTTAAGAAGCTGCAGCTCGTGGGCCTTGGAATAAATATATGGAAATAACAGCATATATTTACTCGTAGATTATGTCTTTGTATTGTAATTTTTCTTGGCTAAAGTCAATAAGTCCCAACCCAACCCGAAAACCCAATAAATTTTTAATGGTTCCAGGGTGTTTTGATCTGCAGCCTTATAAGTTACAAGATCGGTTCTCATTTTTACATTAAAATTTAGTTGATCGTATACCTGTGTTAGGTACTGTTTCCTCTGCAGCCAGGCTTGGTCCAGGGTTGAGGAAAGTTTCTCAACGCGCTTCTGCTTCTCAGGGTCCTCGGCCTGCTCCGCTTCTTTCAAGAGCGAAACGATTGTCTTCTGACGGCCGTCGATTTCAGCCTATGGATTTGTTTTAAGAGTTTCTTTAACATAAATGCGGAAATAGTTAATTTAAATTAAAATATTTGTATGTCAGTAATATAGTGACCAAACATGTATATTATGTTTAAATTAATTGAATTGAATTATTTAATTGTGATATAATGAAATATATTTTGAAAATAAATTAAAAAGCACATATGCATTTTATTCGGGTTTTTATGACGACCATACGGTTGACGGTTATAATTGGCCTGATTAAACGTACCGTAGAGGAGAGACAAAAAAAACTTAAAGGTGCTCTCGACGGAAAAACTACTACTGCAGTTACGCTTACGCACATGTAGCAATGAAAACTTAGATTTTCGTGACAATGAATTGAATTTGTCAATTATATCCAAGGGAGATGTGACGTCACACATACCTTTCTCTCGTGGTGCTGCTCGAGCTGCGCCTCCGCGTCGGCCACGCTCTCGGGCTCCGCGCCGTCCATGCGCTTCACGGTCTCCGACACCCACAGCTCCAGCTCCTGTCGACACGAGCACGAGAAAGATACACAATAGAAGATAACACGACGACGAAGAAGATTTTTTCCCTCCCTAATTTCAGAAGGGTGTTCAGGGGTTCCAACGGAGACTCCCAACCTTGACGTTTTCCTCAAACTTGTGCTGCGCTATCGCTTCGTCCAGCATCCTGGTCCGCTGGGCCGCGAGCTGCTGCAGCTGGTCCCAGGCGCCGTCCAGCTCCGACAGGCTGCCCTCGATGCGCTGGGCCTGCTGCGGGTGGCTGCGCGCCAGCTGCGCGGCCCGCGCGCGCAGCTCGGCCACGCGGCCCGCGACGGCGCCCGCCTCGGCCGCGCGCGCCTCGTGCCGGCGCCGCAGCTCGTGCGCCGCGCTCAGCTCGCGCCCGCACTCGGCGCTCGCGAACACGGCCGCCTTGCGCGACACGCGCGAGCGCGTCTCCTGCACGTCCCTGCCGCACACGCGTTCAATATTATTGCCAAGTATACAATACTTCGCGAGTGGTTATTGCGAGTTGAATAGTTTTCGTTTCAGAAAAATATTAAGTAAATTTTTTATGTTATAAAATTCTGTAATAAAAATAAGTTATATTTACGAGTACGTTGAATTATATCATAGAGTATGTTCACTTCACACGAAGTAGCAATTTCCTGCCCAAACACTATCGTCACTCACCTATTGAACGAGTGCAGCTGCAGAGCGGCGGTCAGTCTCTCCCGGTACTGCTGCAGGGCTCCGCTGAGGGCTTTCCACTTGCTGAGGAAAGCATCGCGTCTTGCGGCCACCGTCTCCGCTTGTTGAGTTGGTCCCTACGGAATAAATATTATTCTAACCACCACTAGTTAGACCGAAAACCGTGCGGTACCGCATTAAATATTGTTCAAATGAAGATTGTTGGGTACAAATGTGGCAAAAGACATGAAATGTGTTCCTACGACAAATGCCGGTTTCTTCACAATGAAATTGAATGATCCTTGCCTGGATTTGAGTTAAAGATCTTCGATTAGAAGCTACAAATTTAATACACTGGACTATCGCAGCTGTAATTGGCGGTATGAATGAGGTTTATGTTATTCCATTCTGTGATCATATTACAGCGTACCTGTTGCAAGAGCTTGTGCGCGAGCGCCTGTATCGTCCGCACATGCTTGTCATCCACCTTCATGTCACTGTCCAGGTCGTCCAGCTTGCGCAGCAGCGCTTCACAGTGCTCGTAGTCCCTGCCCGTCTCGTTAGCTTGGACCTGTGTATAAGCAAGTATACATTCAAATTACTGAAGAAAAATGTTTACGAGATCTGCAAAGTATATAACCTTTTTGTATAAAAAAACAAGTCATCGGTGACCGGATTTGAGAGTTTCCCGCCTTAAGCACGAACAATAACATAATTTACTTTACTTATCAATTCTTGTTGTTATTATATATTATCTGCCTGTTATTGAATAAATCTATTGTAAAATTAAAGATTGGCAATGAGAAATCAAGAGTTTTAATCGACTTCATTATGTCTTCTTACGATAGAAAATAAAACCTTACCATCATTTCCTTATCCCTGATCCAGGCCTCAATCTTGTCCAGATGTTGGTTGAACTCCAGGATATCCTGTGCCTCCTCTAGTCCTCGGCCTGTGATTTTAGATAAAAAAAAGCAATGATATAACAAAATTAAAACAGACTAATGCAAAATAAGTACTTCCGATTTGGATTGCAGATGCTAGAAGGTATAATTTTACCTCTTTGTTCTGTAGCCGTCTCCAACCTCTCCCAGTCCTTATACAGCTCTTGTAACTGCTTCTCAACCTCCGGGTCTGGGGTCAGCTGGGTCGCGAGGTTCTGGATCTCTTGGAGTCGTGCCTTGTTGGCAACTAGCTCAGCCGTGAACGCTTGGTGCTTCTGGAGCTTTTTGATCTTGTCTTCTAGATTTGTTACTTCACCTGGAATCAGGTTACTTTGTATTGCAAGCATTTATTTAACTACACATGATATTATGTGTCGTTAATTACAATAACTCTCTACAGGAGTGTATTTTATTCCAGGTATTTAAAGCGCCGGACTCACCGTGATGTGCGGGCAGCTGCGCCAGCTTGTCCGCCACCCAGCCCCTCGCCTCGGCCGCGTCCCGCGCGAACTGCGCACGCGCACGCGCACGAATGAGCGCCTCGCGACGAGCGGCCGCAGACTCGTACAGCTAGTTAGTGAAATATATGTAAATATTTATAAAATTACATTACAATAAAAGTGACAGCCTGGAAATGTCGCACTGCTAGACAAAGGCCTCATCTCTTAAAGGGAATGTTTCGATATACACACAAGTGGTAAAACTTCATCTGACACATGTGCGGGGTTCCTCACGATATTATCTTTATCCTTCCAAGCAGGCGAACAATGGGGTAAGCCCGGATTTTAACCAGCGATCTTCAGTTAAATTGAGGTGTTTTAGCTACTGAACCTTTTCGGTTGATAAATATTGATCTTCCCAGAAGCGATTGTAAATGCGCGATCCTTACCTTCTTCCTCCTGTCGTTGATGTTCATCAGTTCGTCCGCGATGCGCTGGCTCTCCACGTGGTTCTGTTGCAACAGCTTGTCACCATGGCTGTTCAAGGTCGTCAGTTTCTCATCCTGATGCATTCGTTAAGATTAAAATTCTTATAGAATATTTATTGCATTAATTAATAATTATTATAATTAGTTAGTTAGTTCTTAGTTCCCAAGGTTGGTGGCGCATTGGATATGTAAGCGATGGTTGACATTTCTTAGAATGCCAATGTCTAAGAGCGTTGGTGACCACTTACCATCAGGTGGCCCATATGCTCGTCCGCCTTCCTATTTTATAATAAAAAAAATATATATTATAAAATATGGATTATTTGATTTATTTATTTTAGTAAGTGGACGAGTATATGTATATACTCAGAGGTCAATACATCGTAGCCATAGTTTGGGTTAACAGTGGCTCTCTCGTTTTTCAAATCGGAACAAAGCAATACAAATATACAATATATTGCGTATAAAATATTACGTCTTAAACGCATGAAAAGTAGCAAAATAATAAATTATTCTGAAGAATATATTAGTTATAATGTTTTTGCTGACCATACGGCATTTTTTTTTTCATATTTTAAATAATAAACACATCCTCACCTGTGTTGCGAGTAACTTCTCGAACGCCTCGTGTTTCTTGAGCTGGTTCTCGACTTCCTCCACACTGCTCGTCGGTGATATCTCACTGCCTATTGAAAATTAAGTAGAAATATAAGTAAAGTCAATAAATGTTCACAGCAGGGAAAAGGTCTCCTGTGCACTGGAAGGTTTGGAGTTTTTCTGAAGAGCATGAAAACTTTGGGTTGTAGGAGAAAATTAAAACGCGCTGCCAATGTGGATTGGTAAATAATATAATGATAATAATTACCTTACGGTTCTGTCTCTACCGTATTTTCGTATGTACCGTATGTATGTAATTATTTCGGAATATTTTTTATGATTCACTCACTGAAGAAGTGACATACTATATTATGCTGTTTGTATATTAAAAGGTCCAATTCTTAAGCACAAATTAATAGAATCAATTGCGTGTTTGTGTGCGTACTTAGCGCGGCCTCCTGCGCCGCACATAGGTCGTGCAACTGCTTGGCGTCACGCAGGAAGCAGTGCCAGTCGATGAGCTGGTCTAGCGCCACCTGGCGCGCCGCCCACGCTCCCTGCAGTCGCGCTCGTTCTTCCAGCAGGGCCGAACAGCGCTCCTCGATTTCCTGTCGACATATTACTATAAAAGAACGGATCGGGGCAGAGGTCAACGACTTCTTCATGATAAGACGTCATCGCTGCCTTAAGGATAGTAAAAGATGTTTCAGTCGCAATTAGGTGCGTTATGTATGCATAAGACGTGGGCACCTGCGCGGCGGGATGGCCGTCGTCCACCAGGCGCTGTCCGGCGTCGAGCGCGGCGCGGAAGCTGTCGTCGCGCGCGTCGACCTCGGCGCGCAGCGCGTCGTGGTGCGCGCGCTGCGCCTGCGCCGCGGCGGCCGAGCGCGCGCCCCCCGCGCCGCTCATTTCCCCGCGCAGCGCACTCGACCACGACGATAGGTCGCGCACCTGACAGTGAGAACACGTTTTATGAGGATAAGTCCTGCGTCCAACCAAAGCGATTTTTACTATAAGATATACCTAAGACAATACTGACCTCCGAGAAGAATTGGTGCAGCTGTAGGTGCTGGTGCAACAGCCTGCGTCGCTCGTCTGCCGCGCTTCGCAGTGCGGCCCAGGCGTCCGCGAGGGCGTGCTGACGCAGCGCTATCTGCGCTTCATTGCCGCCGGGGCACAACCGCTGCAGGCGGGCACCTTCCTCTTGCAGCACCTGGTAAAGAAAAGATTACATGATACATTGGCGTTCTTAGGAAACATGTAAAAGTCGTAGCCAGAAATTTCAGACATAATTTTTTAGACGATAGCAAAGCAGTCGTGCAATAGAAGTAAATAAAATATGATGTGACGGATTTCCCCGCAGTAATCACCTGCATCTGAGCATCTATCGCCGCCAAATCGTTTTCAGCTGTATCGTGGTCTCTCAACAGCGCGGTAGCTGCTCGCAAGTCCCTAGGTGGAGGCGGCGGTTGGAGACGAGCCTGCCGGTCGGCTGCACGCGCTAGTAGCTCGCTCGCATCGCGGTGGAAGCGATGTATCTCGCCCGCAGCGTGCAGGCGAGCGTTACGCGATTGTATCTGATCGACGAGCCGTTGCCAGGATTCTCTGTAGAAAGACGTCGACATTAATAAACTAAATCGATGTGCTGCCAATGTGAATATAATATATATTTTCCAATAAATTTTCTCCAGTTAAGCATTAAGCTTGCGTTATGAATGGGAGCGAATAGTCTGAGGGGCCAGGATTGAACTTGCAACTATTCAATCGCTTAACGGCTCGTGTACCGGACGATAATGATTTTTTATTGCCTCATTGGTCTAGTAACTAAAATACACGGCTACAAATTCAGAAATTATGGTACAGAATCAAGAGACAGATTAATTAGAATTATTGGATTTTTCATCGTCATCAGATTATGATAGTGCTGTGTGAAACTCAGTTATAGTTGAGTGAGTTTGAACTCAAAATTTTTGGTTAAGATTAACGTGCTTCAGTTACCGAGACATCTTGGCTCACAAAGTTCTATTATTTTGAAAAAAAAAAAGTTATTAATTTACTCACCCGAGTGCTTCCTGTCTTTTCTCAATGTCGGCGATGTAGGGGCTCTCTGAAGCGAGCAGCTTCTTAGCCAGCTCTTCGCACTGGTTGAAGCGTTCCGCTCCGCTCTCGACGCGGTGTCGGAGCTCCTCGAATTTGGAACGCAGGATCTGTGAAAAATAATTATACAAATCTTAACATATATATTGTTCGGGCAAAATACGTATATAGTTTGTAATTCAATAGTAATTGTTTAAAGGCAGATAACTGTTGGCACCAGACTTAGGAGCAAAGAGTTTTGTTTGCCATTTCTAACATTTCGGAAATTATCAGTCACAATACACTGGAGGATATACAAGTCTCGCTATTTAGAATTTTTAAGTATTTTTTCTTGAAGAGCAGTTTCATAAGCGAATGAGTTTGTTTCTTACCAATAGGTGCTCGTAATCCTGCCCATAGTCTTCGCTGGAGGCGGCCGCGTACTGCTCCTGTATCCAGCTCTCCAGCTCCGCGCTTTCCGCGAGGTACTCGTGTCTACAAGTTTTTCGTTAATATATTATTTTATTTTAATTTGTTGTTAATATAATATTAAAGTAAGTATGAGAGAGAGCTTCTTTTTGGTAAGACTTATAATCCACTACCATTATATATAGTCTTAATAAGTAATAGCTTTTATTCGAGACCTCATCCTCGTTTTTGGGAAGGGTAGGTGTTAGTTATAAAAAGTGGCGTATGTTCTTTCTCGGTGATCAAGGTTGCTTCATACTACATTCATCATACATAAACTTCATCAAAATCGCTTCAGAGGTTTAGCATCAGTATGTTCCGCTGAAGAAATCAGACTCGAGAAGGCACCGACCTGCAGACGCTCTCGACGAGCGCGGCCTGGCGCAGCGCGGCGCGGCGCTGCAGGCGCGCGAGGCTGTCGGCCAGCGACGCGTGGCGCGCCAGCAGCGCCGCGCCCTCGGGGTGCCCGCCCGCCGCCATGGACGCCGCCACGTGGCCCATCTCCGCTATGATGGCCGCGTACGTGTCCAACTCCAGCTCGACGGCCTGGTGGATAATTTAGACATATTTAATGGTGCGTGGTGTCGTATGTCGCGCTACTGGCATTAAGTTATCTCGTTTCTTCTAGAGAAAAGGTTTGAAGCGTATCAAATGATGAACTTCAAGTGCGGTTTTGTGGAATATATGATATATGTACATTTGGAAAAATTTCCAATCCAAAGGACCGTCTCGGCCCTTGTAATATATTCTTACTTGAGCAAAGGACTACTATTGGCTGTACTATATTCAACGTTATATATAATACTAACTTGTCTTAAGTAACAAATGAATGCAGCTTATGAGTAGCATCCTATATAATATTTTTTTTTAAATATAAGTTTTTTTATTGATACTCTCTCAGGTCTCTCACCTTGTGCCTGGTCAGCAGCTGCGTGGCCCGGTGGCGGTCGTTGCCGACGTCGGCGGACGCCAGCGCGGCCGCCTTGTCTGCGAGCCAAGAGTCCACCTCCAGCGCCTCGTGCAGGAACTGCTGCGCTTTCAGCGCTGCTTCCAGGCGAACTGCGCGTTCCTCAGCCGCTTGTGACACGGCGGTGTATTCTTTTTCCAGTTGATTGCAAAGTTCTTTAATCTGAATCCCAATATTAATGTAAGTTGTATTGTTTATACGCTTATAAACTTATTTTTTTTTTTTAATATGTCCGGGATGGCAAATGACTCTACTCCACCTGATGGTAAGTGGTAGTAGAGTCCAAACGCGACGACGGCCAGTACAGTCGGGAAGAATGTTCTGTACTAGCCGTCACCGCCTAGCCGGCCCGCAAGATGCCTCTTTTTTAATTTCGAATTATTATTATCTAACGCCGGGTCGAATCGCATTTAATAAAATAATAAAATCAACAAAAACTGAAAACGGTTCGAAGGTTTTAATTGAAAAATTTTTGTCGCGTTCAAGTAAAACAGAGGCGTAGGTAGGTTAGGTAGGAGAATCGGGGGACTCACCTTTTGCGCCTGCGGGTGCGCGTGCGCGGCGTCCTGCAGCTGCAGGTCCCGGCCGCGCTCCAGCACGCGGCGCACGACGGGCGCTCTGCCCTCCAGCTCGGCGCGCAGCTTGGCGTGCTTCTTGCCAGCCGCCTGCGCCGCCAGCAGGTCGCCGGGCAGCGCCGACGACGACGCCGCCGCCGCACGCTCCGACACCCACGCCAACTCGCCCACTACCTCTGCCGCGAACTTGTGCAGCCTACAATGCGACACAAAATCAGTACATATGTAAACGGAATCACAGTGTATAGATCATCGATATTTAAGAAGCGATGCACTGACTGTAAGCTGTCCTCGAGCGCTCGGCGGCGCAGCTGTGCCTGCGGGCGCAGGTCCCGCGCGGCCTGCCGCAGGGCGGCGCAGTCGCGCTCGATGGCGGGCGCGTCGAAGTGTCCGTCGGACACCAGGTCCCCCCCCTGCGCCGACAGCGCCTCGGCGCGCTGCTCACACAGCGACAGCTCCTGCTCCAGCGCCTGATACACAGATACGTCATGAGTTATTAACATTGTTATATAAATAAATACATTGGTATGTCATTCAGCCATTATACAATCATCTGTACGACGCATACCTGATGCTGAACGAGAAGCCGTTTGCAGGAGCGTAGATCTGATCCCAGCTCCTGACTGCTCAGCGCTCGCTCTAACTCCGACAGACGAGCCTTCGCGTCCTCCACCGACCTGCAGATGATTCCATACATAATGTTAATCCGATGACTTAATATAAAAAAGACCTCCCCGTTAGGGGAAGATTTGGTGTTATTCTATCGTGTTGTTCCAGCTTGCTATATAAAGAGTTACGTTTCAGGTTGCCTCACTTTGTTGTTGTTTTTTGTTTTTTATTCAACACTTATGATGATTTATTAATAAAAATTAGGCCCTCGACAAGCCAGGTGCTTGCCAGTTATAGCCCTCACATATACTAGCCATACCTTAGCATCCTACGTCTTAACTTTCATAAATGATAGTTCACAATAAATGTTGTCGGATAAACTCTAATGCGAAGTCAATTTCATAAATAGTTAATGTAAAATAGTATCAACTCCGTTCAAGCCACAAGATATCCTACACCAGTATGAGTCTCACCGTCGGAGCAGTCTCTGCTGTGAGGCCTGCCTGAGCTTCCCTCCCTTGTCTCTGGATGCGGTCAGCAGCGTTGCCCAGGCCTCGCGCAGTTTCTGCAGGCGCGACGATACCACCGACGCACGCGCACTGTCCGACTTCTGCAGCGACTCGCCAATCTGAAGAAGGAAAGAATGAGGATTATCCTTTTGGTTCGAAGTGCGCAACATAAAATCGAATCATACATACGTATTGTAAAAGACGCCATATTGCAGCTTTATGCAGCTATACGTGAGGCCCAGAATGGCAACGATATATATGATAACATTAAGTTTTAAACAATTTACTTTTTATAAGAACACACAGTGGTTCACTTAAAATGAGATGCAAAGCACTATTACATGTATTTATAAAAAAAAATTGATACTTCAGATTAATAGACTTCAATACCGTTTAACCGATCACTATAACAATATGTGCAATACTAGTATTTTTTTGGCGACGATTTTTATGTAACGGTGTTCACTTTCTTGTAACTTGCCACTAGATGGCGCTGCAGCACATATTTTGAGACGGTCAACTACCACAGCTAATAAATGCTAACAATACGTACACTCTCCACGTTTCTGAGCTGTTTCTCATTCGCTTGCAATTCTCTTTCGAACGCTTCGTGTTTTTGCAATTTTCGCTCCAAATTTGCCAAATCCCTGAAAATAAACTTAAATGTTATCGATCGTTTTGAAATAACAAGACCAGCCACTCATATCATCGATAAGAATTAAATAATTAGAGTTTATTATTAATATGATTAAATCATAATTGTACTAGCGTCCAATTATTTTCCTATTAATAGATCGGACGCGTACCTGTAGCTCTGGTCGGTGGCCGTCCGCGTCTTGTCGTCGATCCAGGCCTGCAGCTCGTCGGCGGCGGCCACGAACTGCTGGTGCGCCAGCCCCGCCAGCAGCGCGCGCCGCGCCTCGCCCGCGCGCACGCGCACGGCGTCGCGGCGCTGCAGCACGCCCGCGCAGCGCACCGAGATGCTGCGGAACGAGCCCCGTTACTCCCGTGTACTCGCCGGCGGGCGGCCGTCTCCGCTGCAGTTACCGTTCGGCGGCGTAGTGCTCCGGCTTCTGTTGCAGCAGCGCGTGTGCTCGCTGCGCGAAGGCGGTGGCGCGCTCGTCCTGCGCCGCCAGCCGCGCCTCCAGCTCCTCGTGTCGCTTCAGCAGCGCCTCCGCCTCGTCCACGGACGACTGACACACGCACGCACACAGTTAGCGCAGTTATATGAATATGTATACATATACATTTTTTAGTACGTTCATTTTTATGACAGACATATTTAACCACCGATAAAATAATAATAAATTAATCTTTCAAACAAATCGAAGCGATACTTTTATATAGGGGACAAAAAAATTGCATTGTACTAACACCACAATGTTGGTACTCGAGGAAGGCCTCGTGGGCTCCGCTCGAGGCATCGATCTGATCCGCCTCGCGCTGGAAGCTCTGCAGCTGCAAGCACTGACGGAGGTACTGGTCTTTTTCCTTCCACTCTGAAAAAGTTATAAAAAATAAAATAAGAAGTATTTCATATTTAAATGCGAATATAATTATTAGTACTTAAAAACAGTCTTTAATTTATTAACTTAGTCAATGTTTTTATTTTATCCATTTCTTTTTTATTATATACATATATTATTGTTTTGCTGTTTGTTAACTGTTTAAATCTTCATAATTATTATTTATAATTTACAAAATTTCTTGTTTACTGTCATACATGAATTAATTATAATAAAAATAAAAAATAAATATTATAATATTTCAAAAAGCATCGAAGCCTACTTTCAATTGAAGCTTTTATAAAAATAATTTGTAAGTGCCAGGAGGTTGCAGATTTGTCTTATATATAGTTATGTTATATAAGTCTCCAATAATTATTTTCTTCTTACATAAACGCATTCCACAGATGCCGTGCCTTTAGTGTGTCTTTTCTAATATATTGATTGATTTTTTGATGTACCTTAATATTTTTATTTCAGGACAGCATCACAATCCTAAGTTTTGGCTTAATAATGACTATATATTTCTATTGGATCGTAAAGCGGAGTTCATTCGGTATATACCCTTGGCGATGGTGGCCTGGTCTGCGGCGAGTTGTCGCGCGGTGTCGGCGACGTCGGTGAGGGCGGGGTTGCTTCCTACCAGCTGCTGGCCCAGACCGATCACCTCCTTGAACCTGCAACCACACGATATACCATAATTTTGGGTCATTTACGAAAATTTAGTAGTTACGTTATGTTATGACGTCACTATTACACGGTAGTATGCGCAAGCGATCCCGTGTCGTCCCCCGAAAAGACGGAGTGGGTGCCGCTGGTTTTTTAATCGGTATTCCGGCGCCTTCAACGCCGGCGAGTCCCATCTCACGTGGGGGAAAAGCGTAAAGGAGTTTTTTCAGCGGAAAAAATAACGTCACTATTAACTCACGGCCAACATAAATGTGTGCCAATTTGAACTGCCTCATTGATTAAGAACTCTGCTTAAACTCTGAACAGCGATTTATATTCTTGGATTTGACTAATAAGACAGATAATATTTTCTTTATTTGTCGCAACTATAATATCCCTCGCGCAGTTCGTTACAAGTGAGAAGTAGTGACGTCACGGATACTGACTCGTCGTCGTGTGCCTTGATGTCGTCGTGCAGTTCCTGGTGCTGCTTGAGCAGCGCCTCCGCCGTCGCCACGTCCTTCGCGCACACCTCCTGCGACACCTGCTCGCGCACTTTCTGTTGGACACATACATAAAGTTGGTTATTAGATTGAGACGGTATTTGGTATTATTTATCTATAAACAAATAAGGGTTAAGATATATATATGCTAATAAAATAAGCACAATATTCTGAATTGATCTTATATCTTAGTCATTAGGTACCTGAATCCAGTCGTGCAGCTGCTTGGCTCCGTTCTCGAAGACCTGGTGTCCGACGGCGCTCTCGAGCCGCTCGCGCCGCTCCGCCGCCCGCGCGCGGCACAGCCCCCACGCCTGCTCCAGCTGCTGCTGGCGACCCTCCACGTTGGCGCGCTCCGCCGGGTACTGGGACTTGACGCTGCACACAAAAACGGGTCACATGTATATAAATATAGTTCGGACAATATTTTAACCTCATTCATTTTTTTTATTCGGAGTACAAGAAGCTCGAGTGCAACTATAATGAATTGACAAAACTCTAGATATGGTGATGTAGGGGGACCCTAGGGGGGCTAGTGAATATATTTTGAAGCTGTGTCACGGACACAAATGAACTAAATAAATCTAATAAAATTTAACGTACCAGTTAACACGCAACCATTTTAAAACGCTGCATGTAAAGACAAGACAATTAGAACAGGAACAGATTGTCTAAGATAATACGCAATGGATACCTAGCGGTGCGTGCGTGTGTAATGGGGGGGGGGGGGGGGACTCACTCGTCGGCTAGCAGCGTGACGGTGTGCACCTTGTCGCGCAGCGGCTCCAGCTCTCGCTCGAGCTGCGCGTGTCGGCGCTGCAGCGCGCGCACGGTGCGCAGGTCGGCGGCGGGCGCACTGCTGCCCGCCAGCTGCTGCTCCTTTTCCGACATCCACTCCAGCGCCTCGTCGCACGTGCGGTTGAATAGCTCCACGCTGTGACGTGCAGTAGTAACAATTGTACATTTAGTCTTCATGTTATTTAATGACATCATTTACATTAGGCTACTGAATTGTTAATTCATATGCTATCTGTACCTGGACGCTCCTTCCAGGCTCTTCTCTTTCTGCTGCTTAAGCCTGAGCAATCTCTCCCACTGCTGCCGCAACTGCTGCCTCCTGGCGGTGGCCCGAGCGGCTTGGCTATGATTGGCAGCCACCAGCTCTTCTGCAGCTGCGTCGATGCTCTCCAGCCGCTTGGAAGCCGCGGAGAGGTCGGTTACGAATTTCTGTAAAATATGTTAGTTACATGACTATTTTCCATCTATCATTATATAACCAGAGGTCAGAAGTTACAATAACCATTAAGTCATGTAAGATACTAGTGCAATAATCTTGATAATATTTCGAACGTTACAAGAGTATTACCACTATAAGTATATAAATATAAATAATATGTAATAATTATAATATATAAATTAAATAAATATTTGATATAACCGACGTCAGTACCAAGTTTTACTATAAGCCGTCGCATTGTTCGAGTCGGTCTGAGCGACGATCATCTGAACAATAGCGCGATGCAGATCAAATCTTAAAAAATTAGCCTTCACGTACTCCACACCTCACCTCATATTTCCTCTTAGCCGTGTCGACGCTGTCGTCTCCATCGTCGGTGCGCAGCATCTTCTCCTTCTCTTTGATCCATTTGTCGAAATCGTCGCACTCAGCGAAGAAGCTGTATAGCTTGATAGCATCCTCAAGTTGGAGACGTCGAGCCTCGGACAGCTTCAGCAGTTCCTCTGTGTCATTAAAAGTATTGTCAAAACGCAACATTCGCCACATATATAAAAACTTAATGCGTGGGTGTCATTCGGTAATAATTAGATTTATTCCTTGTTTATAATTGTAATTGTACGTATCAGGAGCATATTGCATATAATGAAGAGCACGACTCACCGTACTCGTCCTCGATGGTCTGCATGCGCACGCGCACGGGCGGCAGGCGCGCGGGGGGCGGCTGCGCGCGCGCGCGGCGGGCCGGCTCCTGTCGCCCGCGCCGCACCTGCACCACCTGCTTCACCAGCACCGTCTTCTTCACGCGCTGCACCGTGCGGACCTTCTCCGGCCGACGAACTTGCACCTGAAAACGGATGTCACCTAGTTACTTACGTACATTCAACTTCAATAACTAGAATGAATGTCTTGAATCCAGTGTTTTACGACCACATCTACTGCAAAGTATGGCTTGGAATAAGCTCCATACACTTCCATTAAAAAAGAGGTCTTAGACCAGTAGCAGGACACTTGCGAGTTACTTTATTACAACGGACGTTGGAGATTAAAAATATAACGCAGTATTCCTTATCAAAATATTATATACTCACGGCTACAACTCTGGGCTCGATCTCCCTTACGTAGTTGGCGGGAACGAATCCGTCGGTTCTGTCAGCTTTGCGCACCGACCACCAGTCGGGGTTGGTCTTGCTGATGAGGAACATAACCTCGCCCTTCGCTATCGTGATGCCTTGACCGCTGAACGCGTACAGCGCTTTCACCTGCGAAATAAAATAACATTTCATAAATATCATTAATATGATGTGATCTTCAACGAATGAGTATTTATTAGAATATCGCTTCTGACAAAACCTGATGTCTTTATTATATTTTTTTTATTAGAAGAACGTTTAATATTATCTGTTTTTTTTATTAGTAAAAAATTAACAGCAAGGTGTAAATACAACATGACACGTCCAGCACGCACGTGTTTCTAAGGAAGTTCTAGTGCATATGCCATCGTGTATACCTGCGGAACACTCCTCTGTTCGGTGACGTTCCGATGCTCGAGTCTCTCAACGGGCTCCTCCTCCCAGACTTCGGTGGGCACGAGTCTGGACTCGTTCACCCACTCCTCCTCCTGATCTAGACCGGCGTTCGCTTCCACTTCCGTCGGGAGCTGGAGTTACATACATCATATCGAGTAAGAAAATTATAATGACCAAGGAAATGTCAAAAGACGCGTCATTGAATTAAACTCGGAAATGTGTTCTGACATTGGCAATATGTATATTGACAATGATTATTTTTTGCGTTAAAGTATAGACGAAGGTAAGTTAGTAAAGCATAACACATGTCTGCGTACCTGCAGCGCGTCGATGCCGCGGTCGAGCAGCGCGCGCGCGGCGGCGGCCAGCGCGCTGAGCTCGGCGCGGTGCGCGCGCAGCTCGTCGTGCAGCGCGCGCTGGCGCGCCAGCAGCGCCGCCGCGCCCGCCGCGTCCTGCCCGCAGTCCGCGCTCGCCACCAGCGCGCGCTTCTCGCGCATCCACGACTCCGCCTCGTTCGCGTCGCCGTAGAACTGTCGGTTACGTAATGTTTACATATATCAGTGTGATGCCTTATATGTGTGTCCGTAAGTCTTTGAAGATTTTCAGCCGTTATCGACTGAAAAAATATTGTAATGAGTATATATTACTATCAAAGCTGTATTTGCAAGTTGCAATAAAGGAAATCAGATAGTAAGCTTTTTATAGAATAACAATCCCCCCTTTAAGTTTTCAGTCACGGAAGCCTCACCTGGTGCGCCTCGGCCGCGTCGGCCAGCTGCTTGTCTCTGGCGTCGGCGAGCTCCTGTAGCAGCTCCCACTGCGCGCTCAGAGACGCGAGGCGGCGCTCTATCTCGGCGCTCTTGGGATGCTTAGCTTCGATGAGGCTGCGGAGCGAGAGGAACATTAGCACGGGTCCGCGGCCGGCCCGGCGCCCCCGCCGGCACCTACCTGAGCCCCTTGGCGCGGTGCGGCTGCGCGACGTGCCTGCGCGCGCGCAGCTCGTGCAGCAGCGCCGTGTGCTTCTGTCGCAGCGCCAGCACGGCGCGCAGCTCCTTGGCCGCCACGTCGGCGCGGCAGATCCGCTGGCGCTCCGTCACCCAGCCTGCACACGGGACCCTCACTTAACATTGCGATACTTCCCCGAACTCATTAAAGTTTTGTTTGTACGCACGACATCCTACTGGTATTTAATCTACTTACAAAATAAAGGTTTCTAAATATGTAGTAGTATATTTTAACAATCAAATATGTACGTGCTCCACAAAGAGTTCGAGATTTAAAAATAAATCCATACCCTCTTCCTCGTCATGATCTTCCAGGAACTGGTAGAGGTTTCTGGCGTCCTCTAACCGCGCCTTGCGGTCTTTGGCGGCTGCGACCAGGCTGGAATTACAAATATAAATTCCGTTTCAGTTGAGTAGTGCCGTTACATGTAGGAGCTAGTTAAATTTATACCGATCTTCCTGCTCAAGAAAAAAAAGAGTTTGCCCAGCAGTGGGACGCATAGGAGTTGTTAGTTTATTAATTTATTTTTTTCTTGGTAGGAAGTTTTTTTTTTTTTTATAGAATAGGAAGATGGACGAGCATATTGGCCACCTGATGGTAAGTGGTCACCAAACGCCCTTAGACATTGGCATTGTAAGAAATGTCAACCATCGCTTATAGCCAATGCGCCACCAACCTTGGGAACTAAGATTTTATGTCCCTTGTGCCTGTAATTACACTGGCTCACTCACCCTTCAAACCGGAACACAACAATATCAAGTACTGCTGTTTTGCGGTAGAATATCTGATGAGTGGGTGGTACCTACCCAGACGAGCTTGCACAAAGCCCTACCACCAGTAAGTTACAGTGGTGGTGGCGTCTCACCCGGTGTAGTCGTCCTCCAGGCGCTGCAGCTGGTCCTGCAGCTGCACGGTGCTGTGCGCGGGCCCGGCGGCGGCGCGCTGGCGCACGAGGCGCCGGATGCTCTCGTCCAGCGCGCCCAGCTGCAGCTCCTGAAGCGCGTGCGCTTGCAGCAGACGCTCCACGTCCACCAGGTGGCGGCCCACGTCCTCCGACTGGAACTGTGCCTGCGGGAGATACAGTAGTTTTAAATATCATGCGTTGCATAAATTACTTAATAGTACGTAGTCAGACTTAGGAGTCGTGGCGTCACACTAAAATCACTGACCAAAGTGGCGAAAGAGGACGAGGTTGGGATGATATAAATCAATATAAAAATATTGTAAAAATAATATTTGTGTTTTGTTGACGCACGCACACACGCAGTATACTAGTGTATTAGAAGTTGATAAATAAATGCTTTTTACAATCGTCGATACTTCATCGATATAAATATAAAATGAACCTTATTGTAATGAAAGAACTAAATTAGAAAGTAATTCAGTCCAGTACCTTCATCTCGTTCAAGGTGTGTGCGACGGCTTCAGCCTCCCTCAGTAGCGCCATCAGATGAGCCAACTTCGCTAGCGAGGTCCTGTGTCGTTCCAGCAGTTCCAGCAGCTCCTTCCAGCGCTGTAGCACGGCCTGCTCTGTGCGGGACACTGTCTCTGCCCCGTGGTACTTCTCTTTGACAAGTTCTGCCGCCATCGCTGACAGATCTTCGAAACGCTCCGTTCTAGTAAAGATTACTCAACATGTTAGAGTAATACTCTATGGAAGAGTAAATTAGAAGTTGTCTATGGTAAGGTAAAGTAGTTTATGGCCATTTTATCAGTACTACATTTGCTCATTTTTAGTATAGAACAATGGGAAGGACAACAATGGCTTTTGCTATTAATTTGAATTAAAAATAATAATATTATGATTCATATTATAAATGAATAAATAAGAATTATATATTTATAATCTTTACATAATAAACATAAAAATTCATTCATAAATGAATAAGATATTTCAAATGAAGTATATTTTTTTATATATCGTGTAACTGAAGGTTCTACATCATGAAACAAAGGAAGCAAGTATGAAAAATAAAATTTCAAACAAATGAACGCCAATGGCCCGGTGAACTCAGTTTAAATTATATCACTCATATTGTACTAGAAAATATCATGAGTTCCAAAACTCCAATATGGTAAAACCGGCATTTGCACAGCTTTGGGCGTTCATAGGCATAAAAATTATAATTATTACGCATTAGCAGAGAGCACTCACCGAGCCAGTATATCCGCGGAGATAGCTTCGTGTTTCTTGACTGTGGCGTCAACTTGCGCCAAGTTCGATCCGTAGCGCGGGTCGGACAATACTTGGATCATCTCCTTCAAGTATCCTTTGCGGAGCACAGACTATAAACATAATGTTACCAACATTAATAAAAAAAATCTGCTATAAAAAAAGTTACAATTTAAATTATTTATAAACGGCAATTTTCTTAAATATTTTATTTTTGCTATTTGGCTTATATAATAAATTTTATTAATAACATAATCAGATTACCTTAGTGTGGAACTTGTAAGCCAGCTGTTCCAGTCTCTGTTGCCGCAGCAGCTCCGTCCGGAGTGCCAGCTCTCGGGCGTGTTCAGCCTGGATAACGTCGCATATTAGTTACTATATATATATATATATATATATATATATTCTTATGAATTGAGAACCTTGTGTAACAATGTTGTGACAATGAAGAACATTTATCGGCTTGGAGTGAATAAGGACTTTTGCGCCACTGAGTAATATTTTATTGTAAATCATTTTATGTGCTCGGCGCTGACGGCGGCCTACATGTCTAGCTAGCCTACACAATCCTAGCACACGTATATATGCATGAACCCGCACTGGAGCTTCCACTTCCAAATCTCAAAAGGTGAGGAGATATTTGTCCAGTGTTATATATAATATGATTTGCTACCTGTTCCAGCTGCTGCCATGCTCTCTCCAGGTCCTGCGGCAGTTGACCCTCTAGCGGCGCCCAGGGCTCCCCTACTAAACTTTTCTGCATGGTGTTGATGTGGAAGTACAGAGCTTCGATCTCCGAACGTTCTATGTATCTAGAATTAATAATATAAATTTATTTATTTTCTTTTATGTTGTTGGTTTCTTTTACACAGTAGGTTAGAAACAAGAAGGCATTTTTAAAAATTTAACCCCTAAGGTTGAGAATGGGGAAGGAAGTTTAGGCCCGAATAAGCGGCCGGAGCCGTCAGAGTGTCACGGTAGCGTGCGCTAGCGATCCCGTGGCGCTCCTCGTTAAGACGAAAAGGGTACCGCTGGTTTATAGTGGGTATTTCGGTGATTGGGGTGCACTAGGTGCCTTGGACAACGGCGAATCCCACATACCCGCCCACTGTTCCCATGGGGGAAACGAATACGTTTTTCCAGCGTTAAAAAAAGGGGGATGAAAGTTTGTTTGAAAATCCTTTATTTTTGAAGATATGGAAATTGGTATTGGTTCTGAATTATGACGCGACCGAAGGCGCGAGTAAAGCGCAAGTGGAATAAAACTTTTTAGTAGATGTACTCACTTGGGTGGTTTTTCCACGGTCCTGTACTGCTTGAAGCCAAGCAGCAATCTCTGTATCCCATCGAGCGCGTTGGGTAAGTCCCTGCAGTTCAGCTCCTGAATCTTGAGCCGGATCCACTCCAGCAGAGCTGACACTAGACGGCTGTATTCGGTTTTACGACCATCACAGTCCATCAGCTGACCGATAATCTGATAAAAACAACGAAATATTTAATACAAAAGCATTTATTTATTTATTTATTTATTTATTAAATTTAAGCATCATAATATTATTTATTAAAAATTAAGCATCATAATATGTAAAAAATATTTTTTAATTCGTTTGGAATGAGAGAAGATAATAGCGTCTCCATTCTACAGAGACCTAAATGGGATGCGGGAACGACATCCGATTGGTTATTTAGAAAACATCTCTTCATCCATGTACAATAATACCACTAATCTAAGCCCCTATGGTAAGAAGCTACTAGAGATCAGACTTTTACTACTAAGAATTTTTTTCAGTATTTTCATCGCCTTTTTTTATCGAATAGGTAGGCAGACAAGGCACCAACCTTGGGAACTATGATGTTATGTCCCTTGTGCCTGTAATTACACTGGCTCACTCACCGTTCAAATCGGAACACAGCAATACCAAGTATTGCTGTTTTGCGGTAGAATACCTGATGAGTGGGTGGTACCTACCCAGACGAGCTTGCACAAAGCTCTCCCCCACTTATATAGTGCCAGTGCGACGACCCAATACAAAAGCCAAAAGTCCTTATAGTTTTATTGGCGTTTCCCACCGATCCCAATATGATGACGGTGTTTAAGTGATCACAACTCACGTTCGCTATCCTGCGGCCGCTCTTCTGTTCGTTCTTCATGCGAGCGAAGGTGTGGTAGTAGCTCGCGACGTACGTCATCACCGACTTCTCGTCCGGGCGGGTTGTGTCGACATCTATGAATAACATTCGACTTGGAATTTACTTTCGAAAAAATCTAATATTGGAGACCATAAAGAATATTAGAAACTCATGAAATAATGTATGAAATAATTAAAAAACAATAATTGATATTATAATTAATGTTTCATAAGTGCTGGTATATAGACGTGTCCGTACCCTCGGCGTCCAGCAGGCGCGGGATGCCGAGGTGCGTGTGCGCGACGTCGAACGCGTGGTTGAGCGTCTCCACGTGGTCGTTGGCCGGCAGCTCCGCCCAGCGGAACAGGTCTGGTCTGTTAAGAAAATTATATTCACAAGTTCATACATGATTTATAAAAAAAAAATGTTTTTATTTTAATGTGTATTTTTGAAATATAATAATAACGATTCATAATGATGGTGGGTTTGTATTAAATTGATTCAGCTGGAAGGAATGTCCGTACCTGTGAGCGTGTATGAGGGCGTTGAACCCGAGACCTGAGCGCCAGGAGTCGGTGAAGTTGTGTATGTGGACGCCGTGGTAGCCGCTCGTCTTCCGCTGACACCACAGAAGCAGCGCGTCCTTGGCTGACTTCTTCTCTGACGATTCATTTTCTTCATCCTGACGCATGAGCATTAAATAGAAATATTAAACAAATAGGAGGAGATATATAATTCTATATTATTACTAAATTAAGAAAAGAAAATATTAGCCCAGAAGTGGGACTGAGTTCAATCTCTGCTAGATTGCCTGGACAGATAGAAAGTTAACTGGTTAACGATCAAATGTGTAACATTAAACATACCACGTCAATCTCGATCTCCTGGATCTGGAAGCGCAGGATGATGGTCCAGATGAGACCGAGGATAAGGCGGGGATTCCCGTCCACGATGTCCTCCGCGCCGATTGATTCCAAGCGCACCTTTTAACAATAATACAAACATTTAATACATTTCTCAAATTAAAGTCTATATTAATATTACAAGCTACGCAACAAAACTGAACAGAATTTGGATGTCAGACATGTCAATTTTATTTATTTGTTTGGATTGATTAGTTTTCTTCAATTTTAAATTTATTTAGAACCCGTTTTAGTTATAAAATTGAAAGGCAAGACCGCCCGATAGCAAATACCAGCTCATACGCGAGACAGACTGGCCATAGGGATTCAACCAATATAGGATCTAAACCAAAGTTACTAATCAAGTGTATGCATATATGTTGAATAAAGATTTTGAATTGGTATTATACACAGAGACAGAACAGCACTCGCCGGGTTTTTCTAATACTGCATATAGTAATACTTGAGTTGAGTTGAGTTATATGAGTTGCACAAAACCCCATCACCAAACAGCAATAGTTAGTATTGTGGTCCGGTTACATGGGACATAACATCTTAGTTCCCAAGGTTGGTTGCGCACTGGTGATGTAAGGAATGGTTAATATATGTGTGGGGTTACCCGGTAGGATTGGTACTGTGAGACTTTAAAATAAAACCACCGAATATGTACTGCTGGTCAGATTGTGTAATTGGTCTCTCTCACTTTAAATTTACAAAAATACATTGTTATAGCGCGATGTAAAATACATCTAACGCCATCTCTTGATGAACAATATACCTTACAGCGCTATTGTCTATGGATAGGTGGCCACTTACCGCCACGTAGCCCATGTGCCCGCCTGTCTATTTTTTTTTTATATTCGCCGGGAGGGCAAATGACTCTACTCCACCTGATAGTAAGTGGTAGTAGAGTCCAAACGCGACGACGGACAGTACAGTTCTGCACTAGCCACCCCCGCCTTGCCGGCCCGCAAGATGCCTCTTAGCGCCTCGTTTGAAGGAACCCGGGTTGTAAGAGGAGGGGAACACGAGAGCTGGTAAGGAATTCCATTTTTTGGAATTGCGACAAAGAAAGGAGGGCCAAATTTCTTTGTGCGCGATGGAATTGATGTCACAGTTAGGCGGTGACTATTACTACTTTTCTAGTTAATATTATAGTTACAAAGTAAGATACCTCGTAGACCAGATCGTATTCGTTTGTCAAAGGGCAGGTAACGTTAGAAGGCTTCTTAAGGTATGCGCTAGTTAACTCGACGTCGCTAATATCATTATGGCTACCTCATTATATCGAAACGAAAGGAAATATTCGTCTTTACTAATATCATATATTATAATACAAAGTACCTCCGAGCCTGTCTGTCTGTCTGACCGCGATGAACTCAAAAACTATCTATTGAATTTACTAGCGTGCTTTACTAGCGTGCGCTGCGTAAAACAATAGCATAGTACAGTAACAGCCTGTTAATGTCCCACTGCTGGGCTAAGGCCTCCTCTCCCTTTTGAGGAGAAGGTTTGGAGCTTATTCCACCACGCTGCTCCAATGCGGATTGGTAGAATAGACATGTGGCAGAATTTCAATGAAATTAGACCCATGCCGGTTTCCTCGATGTTTTCCTTCACCGTCAAGCACGAGATGAATTATAAACACAAATGAAGCACATGAATATTCAGTGGTGCTTGCCCGGGTTTGAACTCACGATCATCGGTTAAGATTCACGCGTTCTAACCACTAGACCATCTCGACTCATAAACCAATAGAGTTATATGTATTACGATTAAGCGTTCTATGTAGAATATTATTACCCTTGCAAAAAGATTATGTTATAAATGAGAAAGTAACTCTATCCGTCTGTTTGTTATGCTTTCACTAGTAAACCACTGAACAAGGAAGCTTGAAATCCGAGGGCAGAAGAGTACGTTTTTTACCAAAATACGGCGGGTATTCTTCTTCTTTCCTTCTCATAATACGCGAGCAAATCTAGAGAGTACTAAAGTAGAGTAGTGTGTACTAAATTTGTAGAAGATCTCCAGTCAGGCCAGACCAGTCCTCAGTTGCCTAGCTATTAGCCCAACTAGACACTACGACATGCAACTATATCATACTCCACAGTCGTCTCAATGAAAAATATGGTTGAAGTATAAATATGTCATCCGTTTACATAACTCGCGATAGCGACTAATCTTAATACGAGATAAAAATCGATACGGTATCTTATTTAGCATTCCACCGTCACATATTTTTTGATAAAGTTTTTTTTTTTTTTTATAATAGTAACTTAACGTGTACAACGACCATTACAAATATACATTTATACAACCCATTTATGATTTAGTTTACCGCTGAACAGCATTACTACTACTGGTGAGCAAGTGTAATTTTAGGCACGAGGAACATAATTTCTTAGTTCCCAAGGTTGGTGGCGCATTGGCGATTGACTGATATTCCTTCTAGGGCCAGTGTCTATAAGTGGTGGTGACGAATTACCATTGAAGACTCATTTACCAGTCCGCCTATCAATCTTCAATCGCCAATGGGATAACCATCAGGCCCAAAGCTTTCTGAGAAACGTAAGGCCAGGGTCCTAATAGAGAAAGACTGACCTTTGTGTGTAAGAAACTGAGTGATTTGTTGACATTTTCTATCTTGTGGACGCGCATGCGACCCGAGTTGGGCCGCGGGAGACGCTCGCCGCTGATGATCTCCAGCAGCTTCAGGAGACGACGACCGTCCGCTAAGTCCACAAACAGGTCCTCCACCTCCATACGAGCCTGGAAATGATTACACAAACTTTCATTATTTATTTATTTTACCCAGAATACTACCTAAACAGTTTACCATAATACTTCCAAAGGAGTAGCAACACGGTTGAGCCGAGATAGCTCAGTGACTAGAACACTGGAATCAAACCCGAATAATGCCTTTTTAAAACCGCGCAAGTGGCACTGTAATTTCGTTTTCTTCATCTGAGTTTATAATATTTAATCTAGTGCAGTAGTAATTAAAATTGTTAATAAATAATTACTCCCAACTTAAGAAGAGGGTCATAAGTTTAATCTGTGTTTGTGCGTCTATGGACCGATTTTGATGCGGATTTCTGTTCGAAACCTGATGTGATGGAGATGATTCTTAGCTATAATTTTGAGAAGAACCGGTGAAAGCGAATCAGCGAGTTTCTTTTAAATTTATTAAATTATTTTACATTTGATAAATCCTCGATTTTTAATTACAAACGAATTGTCTCAGTGCGCACAACACGTGGTTCTATGTTTTCACAATTTGTGTTTACAAGAATATATATTAACTTTGTGCAAAAAATTTATTATTCTATAAATGAGTATCTCGACTAAATAATAAGTAAATAGTTTTAATTGACTAATAATGTATTTAATGAATATTCGACATTTATTTATCTTATGTATCAAAATTATCAATTTATGTTTCTGATTAATACTTCTACCTTATTTTTACGCCTTGTCATATTGTTATTATTATTTATACTTTCTTTTATATTGTCAGTTATAAATATGTGCATGCCTTAATACGTGTAAGATTATACTTAATATTTTATACCTCTGTAACCTAAAGTTTTATGCAAATAAATTATTCATTCATTAACGACGAAACGAAAACCAGACAACTGATATACTACATATACTACTTTTCTTTTTGTAAATACATACTTATATAGATAATTACACCCAGACTCAGGACAAACAGACATGTTCATGGACACAGATGTCTGTCTTGGGTGGGAATGGAACCCACAACCTTCGGCGTGAAATGTTTCTACCATTCAAGCCAACCGGCCCGTCATATTTGTCGTATTTTGATTTCATTTTATTTATAAGTCCATTGATAATAAAAAAAAATATAACGAAAACGCTTAATTTCTCGCAAACGGTCAATAAGTAAACGAACAACTCAAATTGAGCGATGACCGGGTTGAGTATATTTAGAGCAAGTTTTTCCGTCGTAGGGCGTCCGTTATCAACGCAGTGATAACGCTGGCGTGACTCACGCAGGACGCACGTACGGCCCGAGCTTGCAGAGACGTGCCCAATCGTTCAACTGACAGTTACTAAATAAATATTACCTATTTTATATTACTATTGCGATATTTCTTTCGAATTTGATATAGAAATCTCTTTGGACGCCATGACATTTATATGAAGGTTGATGGCACAAGTCACAACATAACAAGAGGCTTTAGCCCAGCAGTGGGATTACAACATTTGCTATTACAACTAATCAATAATCTTAGATACTTAGAAATTAAATATATTTATGACGTGTTTCTGACTGCAATAACCAACCATGAGGGAAATGCACAAGCGAGTGTACATACACAGGTAGTGGACCTGGACAATTAAAGCTGTTGATCGGAACTTTTGCGTCGTATTACCGTCTGGATTATCAGAGTGAAGGACACACGGCTGCACTATAATATGTCCTGTACAAATAACTAGCCTCCCTTGAGATTAGCCGCTTTGGCCGAAATCGAAGACCAGCACCGCAAACTCAACAAAACCCTTCTACAGTTAAAATGTTCATAATATATACATTAAATATGTACAAACACAGGTCCACTCTCTATTCCTTCATTCACCTAATCAATGGGACAGCAATCCGACACGACTGCGGAGAGCGCTCTACGTCTGATTGCAGGACTAACCTCTACATGCTCTCCGAGTGTAACTACCCAATTCCGAACCTCGGGCTGCTACTGAGGGTGGCTTAACATAAATCTAAAATAACTTTTTACTGTTCCGACCCGGAGTTTGAATCGGACCACGGGATCTGCAGTCTTTTAAGTTAGCCACTACAGCACCGAGCAATCGTACCTCTCATTAATTATTCCGATAAGTTCCGCCGCGACCAAATATCTTAGACAGTTGACGGCTCAGTGACGGTGAATGGAATAATTAATATTTATTAAACAATCAATGTTTATAGATTGTGTTGACCACTAACCATTAGTTGGCCCAATATAAAAATAGTTAATAGTAAAAAATACTTTGACAAAGATTTTATTCATTCCCAAATTTCGTGTCTCAACTGTTGAACGACAAGAAGTCCCCATAGGTGAAGCCAATCCTGTGTGGAATCATGTCAAGATTACCATAAAAATTGACCGACAAATACTGACATTGGCACTGTGAGGAATATTACCATATTTTTTATGTTATGCTCCTTGTGTCTTATATAACTTGCAAGATTTTACCTACACATACTAACACACAAAGATTGGAAGGTAAATAAATGTTTTTAAGTAATCTAATCGCGGCTGTCACATTTAATGAATTAACCGTTCTATATCAGCATTTCGCCCATAACAGAAGAACAATACACTTTGTAAATAAAACAGTTTACAAGTCGCGACCTTATAAATATGTACACTTGCCGTCACACGGAAACGTTTTAACTTTGATCTTCTTCTTCTTCTTCTTCTGCCTAGCGTTTTCCCGGCCTAGTAACGCCGGGGTCCGCTTTCCTGCATCTATGCCTCCACTTTGCCCGATCTAAAGCGTCCTCCTTAGTTAGATCGTGCTCTCTCATATCGACCCTCACAACATCGAGCCAGCGCTTCTTGGGCCTGCCGCGGGGTCTAGGGCCTTCAATATATTTGTAATTTTAAATCTTATTATTATTATTATTATTTATTTATAGACGAGCAGCTGATAAGCTGATATGTCTATGTAAATTGTGTTGAAAAATCATTTTTGCAGAAGTGACAGCTTCTGTGACTTTAACCAGGTATCAAGTCGGTTTTTGAAAGCATTAACTGAAGTGGCCAAAACAATTTCTTCGGGTAACTTGTTCCAATTAGAAACCACTCTGTTACTTAGGAAGTTATGTGCAGCTTGTTTACAGGTTGGAGTTCTGTTTAACTTTGTTTGGTGCCCTCTATATGTTCTATCGTTGTTTTTAGGGTTGCAGATATTCTGTATATCTGGTAAGTCATAGTGGTGGTTAAGGATTTTGTATGTTTCGATTAGGTCACCGTAGGCGTCTTTCTTCAAGGGTTGTAAGTTGTAAAGCATGGAGTCTCTGGAGAACATGTGGTATCTTGGTAGCTTTTCTTTGTACATTTTCCAGTAAATTTATGTCTTTTTGGTAGTAGGGATTCCAAATTTGAAAGGCATATTCCAATAATGGTCTTATGTACGTTTTATAAATTTTTAGAAATACTCCAATTGTCATCATTTGAAAGGACCTCCTAATTACATAAATAAATCAGTTTGCTTTCTTAACTATTGTAATTATGTGCTTTTCCCACTTCAAATCAGATGTTATAAGTACACCAAGGTCTCTCTGGACATTAACAGATTCAATGATCTTCTTCAAACTGTACACCATTTTAGGGTTAGTTCGGCCAAGATGAAAAACACTGCATTTGGATGTGTTGAGACTAATGATCCAATCCTTGGTCCACTCCTGGATTCTGTTAAGGTCATCTTGTAGTTGCCCTGAGCATATTAGAGGGTTAGCAAACAATTTTCCATCGTCAGCAAAGAATGCTGCTTGAGATTTTATAAGTTCTACCAAGTCTGTTATGTAAATGCCAAATAGATAGGCAGAGAGTACTGATCCCTGGGGGACGCCGCTAAGCACTTGTTTCCGTTGTGATAAAGAGTTACCAACCCGTACTTGGAATGTTCTATCTGAAAGATAGTTTTCTATCCAATTTAGTAACGCACCCCTCACACCAATATGTTCCAGTTTCTTTAGAAGCCGTTTGTGGGGAACTCTGTCAAAGGCACGTTCGAAGTCCAGGTAAACAACGTCAACCGGTATATTTTTATCAAGGTCTTTTGTCCATGGGTGAACACATGAAAGAAGATTGGTTATGGTTGATCTTTTCTGCACAAATCCATGCTGCCTAGGTGATATAATACATTCACGGCTTAAGAACTGCATCAGTTGATTGCTAATAATTTTTTCCATGATCTTTATGATAATACTAGTGAGGCTGATGGGTCGGAAATTCTCAGGTTGAGTTTTATCACCTTTTTTGTATTATTCTTATGTTAAGAAATCTATATAAAAGAATAACTAACTGACTGACGTATCAACTAAACCACTCGAGATAGCACCACGAGAACTTGCCAACGGTTTCCTTTTACAAAGTAGGTTAGCACTGACGAAGGGTTTTTAAAAGCAATTCAAAATTATGACACCATCGAAGACGCAAGTACGCTAGTTAATTAATAAGGTAATATTACTAAGCCGACCTACTTTAGTGTTTAGAAAACGGGAATATTAATTAGAGGTTCCAACCCGGGCAAGTACCGCTGAATTTTCACTTATTTATACTTTTTTCGGATGGGGTTTGAAAGCTCATTGGAGAGATCTATGTCCAGCAGTGGACGACAAAAGGATGATGATGATTGTGCTTATTATTCATCAGGTGTTAGGCGGTGAAGGAAACCATCGTGAGGAAACCTGCGTGTGTCAGAAATTTTAAGAGATGTGTGTCCACCGACCCGCATTTAAACCTTTTCCTCTGAAGGAGAGTTGGCCCAGCTGTGGGAGTTAGTGTAGATTATATAGATGACTAGCTGTAGTCCGCGGCTCCGCTCGCGTATACGTAAAGGATAAATGGTTGTATGGAAATATTTGATTTTGGTTAAAAATATCTTACGGTGTTTTTTTTTAATTTTATATTGATGATATCATTAATTAATGATATTTCATACAAGATATATAAATTTTAAGTATTTTATTAACATATGTATGACCGAGTTTCTTGTCGGTTATGTAAATGTGGTAGTTTGACATTTAATGAAATCCTACGAATTTAACGACACGGTTCCAAATTGTTTGTAAAAATTTACTTAAATAAAGGGTATTTTTATTTTTATTATTCACTTCAAATACACAACTATCACCCCATACGTCAGCATTTGAACCGCCGCAATTGTCCGATATACGGTCGTACGGTGCAATTGATCAACATAACGAGGTTGGCGAGAGGTCAGGCGTCGATATCATACTTAACTTTATTAATAGAATCACATTACTCTCAATCATATTATATATTTATGGGCGCGGCGCCTTTGCTGATTGTGATGAGAGAATTGTGGGGCGATGTATCGACATTGTAAGTATGTCACTTTATTAACCCTCGGATAGGTTAACGTGCGTGGTTCTTCCAAGGCCTGATGGACCCCATATAAAGTAAAGGTTTGATGTGTTTTTATAGTAAGTGGTCACCAACGCCCATAGACATTGGCATTGTTAGAAATGTTAACCATCGCTTACATCGCCAATGCGCCACCAACCTTGGGAACTAAGATGTTATCTCCCTTGTGCCTGTAATTACACTGGCTCACTCACCCTTCAAACCGGAACACAACAATAACAAGTCTGCTGTTTTGCGGTAGAATATCTGATGAGTGGGTGGTATCTACCCAGACGGGCTTGCACAAAGCCCTACCACCACAATATATGTTTGTTTGTCTGTGTTTCAGTAGCACCCAAACAAGCCGACAAGGCTTTAAGGGTAAGAATAAAAAAATATGAATATATTTTGTAGTTATAAATAAATAAATAGATATTCTGATCACTTCTGGTTATCTCATTGTTCCGAGTACATCGAATGACATCATAGTAGCGTCATCGAGCAACGATCTTGGTATTCAATGCTTTAAAATAATATTTTTCCTGTATATAATTAACCACGACAGATATTATTTGCATGAAATATAAGCAAATATATACGTATGTATACTTACCATTGCGAAATATATTGTCTCGTTATTAGTATACATTTAAATGCGAGTGAAACTGCGAAGCGCATTTTACGTAATAATATTATACTTTCTCCGAAACGCACTGCATCTTTTGGTAACATATTTAATATGTTTAGTATTTTTTTTTAGTTAGGCACCACACAAATTGATTAGTTTATACTGATAACATGTTATGCTATGATACCCGAAATAATTATTAATATTTATTTCAATTAATAATTATCTGTTTAAAAATGAAGACCGACTTCAAATAAATATCGAGCAATATTTTTTCACCTTATATATATTTATTGTACAAATTTAAATGGGACCAAACCAATCAATCAATCAATCAACAGCCAATCATTGTCCACTGCTGAACATAGGCCTCTGTCAAGTTGTGCCAAAGCTCCCTGTCCTCCGCCGTCCGCATCCAGTCGGTGCCCGCCACCTTCTTAAGGTCATCGGTCCACCTGGCTGGAGGGCGCCTACGCTGCGTTTATTTGTTTTACGGATACCCCAAACAATAAAATAATTTCCCAAATCGGTTCATACGGATTATTTCATTTCATTTCATTCAGACATTCAACGGCGGAGTTCTGAGATAAACGACAAAAAAATACAACCGAATGGTGAGCCTATTTTTTCAGTCGGTTAAAAAATCTCATTACTTAATACTTTATTTATCTTGTTTGTTGATTTTTTCGATTTCTTGGACATATATTAACTCCAGACTGCTAATTGGTTTTTTTTTGTTTTGTTGTACATTTTAAACCGTACGGGCTAAACAATACAACCAGTTACAATAGTGTTTCGAGCACGAGATTGTAGTTAATACAACAATGTTGGCTAATGCAATCGTGCGCTTATTCACACTAACGACATCCTGCAGCGACACAACGAATAAATATAATCATTACACACTTATATTAATAATCGAGATGACACATTCGATAGTGTCCATGATCCGTTTCAACTCGGAAACGTTACAAATTTGAAAAGCGATCCAATCCAGGGACATTTAAATTCCACTAAGAAATTGTCACTTTATCGCAATCGAATCGAAGCTTGATCGTTGCCGTTTATCCGTTTTCCTATTGTTCAAAATCAATTATCGAATATTGGCATAATAGTTAACAATTAATTTCAGTTTTGACACAACGGTATATGTCAACATCATATCGGTTCGGTTCCGGTTCGAATAAATACAGATGATTCAAAGTTGGATCGGAATTGAATCGGGGACGTATCGTAATCGTTATAAATTAGTAGAATTCGGCCCCCGATTGTGTTTCAGTCATTTTGGCAATTCTAAAGGTTTGGCAAACTTGAAGTTCAAGCTAACTACAGAGCAGTAAAAATTAATACAAAGATTGGATTTTCATGTTCATGTGCTTAATTTTTGTTTAAGCTTCATCTCATTTTTCTTCAATTCTTTCGTCATCTTGCAAGGAAAACAACAAGAAAGAATATTTTTTTTTTTTTTTTTTCAGCCTTTTGCCGTCCACTGCTGGCCGAAAGCCTCCCCCATAGAACGCCAACCATCCCGATCTTGGGCAGTCCGCATCCATCCCGAACCTGCCACCTTTTTTAAATCGTCGGCCCATCTTGTCACAGGGCGTCCTACACTACTCCTGGCCCCATCGGCCATCAATGCGCCTGGAGACATGACCAGCCCACTTCCACTTCAGCGAGCTAATTCTAAGCGCGATGTCGGTGACTTTAGTTCTCTGGCGAATGTCCTCATTTCGGATTCTATCTGCCAGAGAAACCCCAAGCATCGCGCGTTCCATTGCTCGCTGAGCGACCCTAAATTGGTGGACCAGTCCTACGGTAAGTGTCCACGTTTCGGCACCGTAAGTCATTACAGGTAGGACGCACTGATTGAAGACCCTGGTCTTAAGCGACTGTGGGATCGACGATTCAAAAATATGACGTAACCTCCCGAATGCCGCCCAGCCCAAACGTATTCTTCTTTTAGCCTCCTTCTCAAAGTTGTGCCGACCAAGTTGTATAGTTTGGCCCAGGTAGATATATTCCTGCACAACTTCAAGTGGAGAGCCATTTACGACCACTGGTCTCAGGGATACATGACGGTTTGCCATAATTTTGGTCTTTTCAATGTTCATCCCGAGACCTACTTGTCTTGAAGAATCGCTCAGGCTGTTTAGCATCTCTTCCAAATCCTGCAGAGTCTCCGCCATGATGACAATGTCGTCGGCAAATCGATGATGTGTAATGTGTTGGCCATTTATATTAATGCCGCGTCCGTTCCAATCGAGCGTCTTGAAGACGTCCTCCAATGCATTGGTAAAGAGTTTCGGTGATATTACATCTCCCTGTCTTACCCCGCGATGCAATTGGATTGGTCTTGTGCTCTGATCTTGTACTTGGACGGTCATGGTTGCGGCTTCGTACAAACACTTTACCACCTGGACATACCGACAGTCAATTAGGCATCTCTGCATGGATTCCAGAACAGCCCAGGTCTCGATGGTATGGTATGGAAGGCTTTTTCGTAGTCCACAAACGCTAGGCATAGAGGCTGATTATATTCCTCGGTCTTCTGTATTATTTGCCTTAGTGTGTGTATGTGGTCTACGGTACTGAAGCCTTTTCGAAACCCAGCCTGCTCCACGGGTTGGAAGTCATCGAATTTTCGGGCAAGACGATTCGTGATTACCCTCGAAAACAATTTGTAAGTAAGGTAGTTTTTCAGAAGAGCTTTATCGCCCTTCTTGAAAAACAGCACCACCACACTTCTGCTCCATGTCTTCGGTGTTATACCATTGTGGAGGACGGAATTAAAGATGTTAGCCAGCTCTCTCAGAACTGGTGTGCCTCCTGCTTTGAGAAGCTCTGAGGTAATTCCGTCATCTCCTGGAGCCTTTTTGTTTCCAAGTTGCCCGAGAGCAATCCTAATCTCGCCCAAATCGATGTCGGGAAGATCGTCTGATAGATGGCGTGTTAGTCTGGCTCGTGAGTCATCCGCACTGTGGGACTCAGGTGGAGGTACTCGTGATGAGTATAAATCGCCATAGTACTTTTCGACTTCAGCTAGAATCTCTGGTTTTGAGGTGACGGTTGTGCCTTGTATGGTTCTGAGTTTTGTCAGGTGACAACAGGAGGTATGTGACTTTGCAAAAACCTTTGAGCCCCTATTCAGTGCTATAGCATCTTCAATATTCCGGGTATTCGCTCGTCTTGTGTCACGCCATATTAGTTTTTTAACCTTCCTGTTAAGTGCCTGACACTCAGATGGCGTCATGTTCTGCTGTTCTCGTCTCCTCGTCATCTCGTTCAGAGTTTCGCCTGAGAGCTTCGACTTACGTCCATTGCTCTTTTGTCGAAAGTAATTCTGGCCTACCTCGCGGATGACACGCACCAGACCATTGGTGGCGTCGTCAATGCCCTGCCTGGTTTCCAACATGGCAAATCGGTTCTGTAGTTCCAGCTGGAAGCTTTCGCAACCATCTTCGACCTGAGGCAGAGTTGGTCTAAGAGTCGACTTCATTAGCCGCGATCGTTCTATTTTAGTGTTAATATTCAGGGTGCCTCTTACCAGGCGGTGATCACTTCCAGTGTTTACCCTGTTGATCACGGAGACATCCCTAAATATTTGGCGCTTATTGGATAAAATGAAGTCGATCTCATTCATCGCTATGTTATCGGGGCTTCGCCAGGTCCACTTCCTTTGGGGCTTTTTCTGGAAAAATGAATTCATCAGAAATAATCGCTGAGCCTCGAGGAAGTTTACCAGCATTTGTCCCCGATGATTTCTGCGCCCATAGCCGAATTTTCCTACCCTCGATTCACCATCTTCTTGTACTCCCACTTTGGCATTGAAGTCACCCATAACAATTGTGTAGAAGGTATTGGTACGAGACATAGCTTTCACTATGTCTTCGTACATGGCTTCGACCTCTTCGTCAGTGTATGTAGACGTTGGGGCATACACTTGTATAACCTTCAAGGCATACCTCTCGGTTATCTTTAAGACAAGGTATGCCACCCTCGCCGACACACTGCCAACCTCCACGACATTGCATCTGAGTGACTTGTGGATCAAAAAGCCGACGCCACCTTGGGATGGTTGGTGTCCTTCTCGGAAGTAGAGTAAGTGACCGGCATCTAGTGTCATCGTGTCCTCGCCCTGTCTTCGGACTTCTGATAGACCTACTATATCCCAGTTAATACGACTTAACTCTACTTCCAATTCTGTCAGATGTTCGTCCAGCCGCAGAGAGCGTCCATTATACGTGGCCAGAAAAAGTCGCCGTTTGTGGTACCCTGCCGTAGCCCGGGGATTCTTAGCACCCCCCATCGCACCGTTACCATGGCCGGTACCGTGGCCAGGAATAGTGTGATTACCGGGAATTGGGGGCCGTGAATTTTTGTCGTCGCTCATAGGGGGGTTTTTGCCTTAGTCACCACGCTTGGCAGGCAAGGAAGGAATAATGGACATCAATTTGCAGTGAAGCAGCGTATCATACGCTCCAATTTCCAAAACTTATTTGGCAAAAGTAATGCCCAACATTGGGACAGTACGCGTTATTACCGGCAAATATATTGACTATGAATAAATATAATAATTATTTATTTCTCTCCCAGATTACATCGCAAAAATTTTGTATGAAAACATATAAAAAGACAATAAAGTAAAAGTGCTTTATAATTTCTCGACAGAAAAACTCAAAAACCATATATTGACCAGATTTAGTTTTTTTTTTTCACTTAATAGGCCAGCGTTTGACCGTTGACTTGTCTGATGTTAAGCATCGACACACTCTAGGATGCACGCTTGCCTAGAAAACTGCTTACTCTTGATTTGAAGACACCAACGTTGTACCAATCAGGAAATAGAGACTCAGGCAAAGCATTCCACGGTTCGGTTCCATTCGGTTTTTGTATGTAAGAGGGGGCCAAACGGGCGCATCTGATGGAATGTGACCCATTGAGGTGCGTTGTCAGCCTTTAAGGAATCAATAGGCTCTTTTCATTAAGGTTTCTTTATAATATCGGCTCGGAAAAGTTGCCGGCGAAAACAGATTCCAAAGAGTGGTTGTGCGAGGCAGGAAATGCCGATTTTTTCGATTGGTGTTTGATTCTAACACCTCAGAATCATCAGCTTTATCAACTAGCCTCCAGACCGATGAGTATTACAGTGGAATGGTTCTCTCGTCTACAAAAATCAAATTTATAAAAGCATTGGAACTTAAACGTACCTTTTGCAAGAAGGAATTGATCCATTTCGTGAAGGTCTTCTTCTGTATGTGCAACCTCTCCTCCTGGAGCGCCTTGATGCGCCCCTGCTCGAACTTGAGGGCGTCCTCGCGTTGCGTCATGTTGGTACGCTGCTGCACTGCCGTCGCGTACCCGCCGGGTTCATACTGCGACCCTGGGAAGAGAACGTGGGGCTTGAAACACGCTTAATGATCGGTGATTCCATCTTTGGTATAGATGTGGAGTATAGACGAGATGTGAAGACATAATTGGTCCCACTTCTGGGACTTCGATTTTTTTTCTACTTTTATTAGCATTATGTCTGTCTATTATTGTTTGAATAATTAAATGTGTATTAATTTTGCTTAATTTTCAATGTAAAAGGGACCAGCTGGAAGCCAGAGTTGTGTTTTGAGTTTCGACTCATCTATACCGGCTCCTTTCGTCACATAACATTATATGTCAAATATAAATTGTCATAGTTTTTTGTGGCAAGTGGCAATAATAAAGTTACTTTCGTTAAATCCATATTTTTAATCTAACCAAGCTTTCGAGTTGACGAAAATAGTCAGTCAGGATGAAACAAACGACGTTCATTATGCCCATTTTAGAATTAATAGGGATGCTGATGACGACGGCACATAATGATCGGAATGGGAGATTGAGTAAACAGACGTATACAATCCTTACTTAATTTCTACATATACATAAGCCATATTTCTGCATGTATTATGTATTATTTTTCAATAAAAATAATACATTTTTATATGTAAATACATAAAATCGGTACGCGGACTTGCAAATGGGGCTCCCGATGGTTACTGGTTACCGACAGAGAAACAGAAAAATGGCCCGATTTGGGGGCGAACTCAGAGGCTCGGGTTCTGCGGCCTTGTACTGTATTTCTCATAATATCTTATATACATTACAGTATACATATAACCTCACATATAGGCGCTTGTAGTATATAATTACCATATCTCCTCGACGGCTGGTACTCCTGGTAGGAGTGGATACTGACGTTGCTCAACTGTCTCTGCATCGCGTCATTAGCGCTTTACACTCGAACACTTTCCACTTTTAAATATTAACAAAGTCAACTATAGAAACGCGTCTACAACAACACATATATACGTTTGAAACTGTGAAGATAAATAAGTATATTGTTACAAATTCAATCGGCTATTTAGTTTACAAATAATTAACATAATATTTCAATACTCTGTTTGTGCAATCGTTATGACGTCACAATGTTAATGCGCTTACGAACACACACGGATCAGCTGTGTGTCATTGTGGCACAGTGACGTCACACATGATAAGGAATCAATCACAATTTGGTATAAAATAAAAAATGATATGAAATATTAATTCTGAATGCATCGCTGTAATATTTTTATTCGCTTTTATATTATAGTAGTGTAGCCTGCGTCTTCGCTCGCGTATTGTCGTTAGTATGGATTACGGTTTACGTGGTGAAACTCTAATGAAGTGACTCGTTTTCCCTGACCTGTTCCTGTTATATACCTGTATGTCTTTAGATATGTATTTTGTTATTATTGTTGCGAATATATTTATTTTGTATGCCGGCGTGCGAGTTAATATTAAAATATCTACCAATCCAGAACGAATGATTTTGAGAAAATGAACCGCTGACACGACTGATACTGTAATTATTAATAAAAAGTTTTTTTCTCATCTCTCTTAAGATTACAGTTTACAATTGCACGTTGCTTAAACCGTAGCGTATTTAAAAGTCGACCACGTGACATCGTCGCGCACGTTCCGTGTCCGGATCGTAAGCTTCCCGACGCCCGTATGACACAACTCGATGATACATTGGATTTGAAGTCCTGACCCTCCAAAATTAATTATAATTATTTTGTCTTTATACCATCTACTTTACTATTATTTTTTGTATGTATATATATATGTATGTATGTTTATTAAGTTCAACCCATGGGTCGCTTTCACACGATAATAAAAAAATCTTTTTCCGAACCGAATCCAATCAGAGAAAATGGTTAAAATCGTTAATTTTGTTAACGAAGCTTCTGGAAGGTCGTGTTTTTTAATCTTACTTAATATTATAGTGGTTATCACCCGCGTGAGACGAGGGGGGGGGGGGTCGGTGTTAGGTACGCAAAGTCATTTTCTGTACCTCTGAACATTGAACGCAAAATTTCAAGAAGATCGCTGAGCAGTAAACATGTAAAAGCGAAGTAAAATTCTTGATTCACCCGTACGGCGAGACGAGCAGTTAGTTAAAAAAAAAGTTACGGGTCGAACCCCAATTTCACCCGCGTGATGCTGCACCGGATACGGTGTTTAATTTATAAACTACCCATATACATTTAAAAGTACGACGGTCACGGAACCCACCGAGTTGACTCACTCCGCCCCTCACATGCGCTTGCGCACGAGTCGGCGCGTGGCTCTAATTACCCGTGTACTTGTAAAGAGCGAGTTGCGCTTCGCTTTTATAAACGTCTGTCTGTTGAACTCTAGCACCGTTACAGCGTTTTGGACAGTATTTATTAAGTATTCGCTCCTGCAGCGACAAACAGCGCCGGACAGCGCTTTAAATATTCAGACTGCTTATCATTCATCCTTTGTCTATACATACAGTTCGCTATATGAAGAACACAACAATAGCAACATGTAAATATTTTAATGTATATCTTGTAAACAAACTGAATCGCCATGTAAAAACTACCACCGGTTCAGAATGAGGTAGAACAGTCAAGAAACTTTTACAGTTACTAATTTTCTAAAATGAAATACATAGCCAACTACATATATACAATTAAATGTATATGTCACTAGCTAGTGCCGGCGACTTCGTCCACGAGAATGTCGGTTTTATAATGATACAATGAAAGAAAAAGCATTTTCGTTTCCTGTTATATATACAAATTTCTTTAGACACACGGTTTCTGCTGCGTCATTATATACAGACTAGCTGACTCGTGCCCACTTCGTTGTTCGTCGAATTTCATCTAAATAAAATTTCCTTGGTAATAAAGCAATTTATTTTCAAATAAATCGACGTACATGAAAAAACCGTCTCATAGAAATATCACTCGATAGATTACGACACGGTCACGGTTCCATCCCGTCCGTAACAGCCTGTGAATGTCCCACTGCTGGGCTAAAGGCCTCCTCTCCCCTTTTGGGGAGACGGTTCCATACCTGTCGTATTATCTCTTTAACCATTTGTCAAAATTTAAATTATATGCAGTAAGTTAGTATTAAGTTTAAAACAAAAGTCTTTTGTTTTAAACACTTGAGACGATAAGTTTACTTATTTTGATAATAAATCATAATTGTTGATGATATGACCAATAAACATGACCTAACGATTTAAATTATTTTTTTTTTAATATAAAAAAACAACTTTTTTGTGACAAATATAAAAGTTAGAAATATGCTGTCGCTGACTTTTTTGTAGGCATTATCAAGCTTTACAACTTTTCTCATCGTTAAGGCAGCGTTCGTAAGAAACGTTTTCGTTCGACCGTTTTTTCTCCGACTTACTTTGCAAATCCCACTACCACGAAAAAGTCGTCTCATTTTTCGGGTTAATATATATAGTCTATGACACTAACAAATTATGTGGCTTTCTATTGATAGAAGAAGTTTCAACATCGGTTAAGTAGATCCAGAGACTACCCCCTACAACCTCACAAACTTTACCTCTTGATGATGTCAATATAGATGTATGGAGTTTAGTAACGACAAATAATAAAATACTCGCTGCTTATATCGTCGTTATTTATATAATAATGTCTTTACAAACGTGTCACGCTATCTACCTCTGTCACTTAATTATGCACAAATAAATCGGACCATGGAACTGGACCTAGGGAACTGCAGTCAAATTGGTTGCCGAGTGACTATCCTACCATTTCGGGGGGCTCAGTAAATCACCTAATAAATATAAACATGGAACCCTTAAGGACATGACGTAACTCGACGGTTCGTGTATTGACTGTGTAACCCTAATACGTATTATTAACACCAACGAACAAAAGGTAAACAAACCCAACACAGAACCACGTGCCGTGACTGATATTAACATTACCAAGTTTTTGTCTCGTTTGCGGTAACGATTATTCACAATTTACGCTTATATTATATGCAGGATATACGGAGGAGCCGTGATGGCCCAGTTGTTAAAACACCAGCCTCGACGACCGGCATATAACCCTGGGGCCGTTGACGCGCGTCCTATTTGAGATATCCCGGATGGCCTACGCATAGGCAACCCACTAGCGAGGAGTGCGGACCATTGAGCGTGCGGAACCGCGAATGCGATATACCGACACGATCCCTCAGCCTCTCTTTTGTAAGAAGGTCATCGAACTGGTTTTAGTAGGTAATAATCCCAAATAAAAGTGCATATTTGCATCGATATGCACTGCATAAAAACATTTTGTTTCAAACGTGGCTCTCATCGAGGATTGCGTATTCAAACCCCGAACAAGCAACAGTCAATGATTACGAATAGCTCCAAACCTTTAGGAGCGAATCTCTTTGTCCAGCGTAGGACAGTTACAATCTACTTTTTACGTTTCTAAAGTATATATTTGAATCAACTAATTTCTTGACTGCATAGAATGACACATGCGTGGTAGAAGAAGTCGTCCGACTGCCCCACATTCGTCTGCACGTAACAATATCACAGTTCCCATCACTCTCTCCAACTTGTACACGTTCGCTTTCCCGTCATCATTTATCTACACTAGTATAAATGCAAAAGTAGCTCCGTCTATCTGTCCGGCTGTTATGCTTAACAGCTAAACCACAGAACTGATTTTGATGTAATTTGGTATGAGTTTAAAATACAAGGAAGAATACGCGGATAAATAAGAATACGCGGTTGGCTAATCTCTCTTGAGATTGGCCGCCGTGGCCGAAATCGGTCTGGAGGACCTTATTAAGAATAAGTATTAAAATGTTTTACTTATATACGAGTATATAAGGATGATTTCACATAACTATTTATTTCAACAATCTTATCACAGAATATACATAGAGGGTTTATACAAGTTTACACAAGTAAGCGAGCGTGAGATAATCACTACCTACTCTTAAGTTCCGGGCTGCTAACCCAGGGCCTCGGGATATGGAGTCTTATAAACTTACCACTAGACCAACGAAGCTATCTCATATACATAGCATTATACATCATAATTAATGCCATTACAAACATAAAACAGTGTATGTAGTAAATATGTACACCTCGAAGTGTTACTTAAAGAGGTCGGTCAAGGTGCGTTCTCTTATCGCCGATAAGCGTTGATAAGGAATTCAGTATACAGTAAGCTTTATTACTTGGCCCATAAGGATTAATATTGCGTAGCTAGGTAATTGAATATAGAATTGCGAAATATATCGTGCGTAGTTAGTGAATTACATTTTGTACAAGTGTGAGATGCTTATCGTTCGTATTTCTGTAGGTTTTCACGGCGATTGTTAAGGTAGGAAAATGGTTAGACCACGGGAATCTAAACCAAAGATTGCTGGTTCAGACCTGGGCATACTGTTTTCATGTGCTCAGTTTGTCTATAATCGATTTGTCGACTAAGTAAAAACCAAGTGCCGGTTAAAATTTTGCCATGTGTATCAACCAATCTATATTGGAGCTGTTTGGTGGTATAAGCTCCACATCTTCAACACGTAGACGAGAATTTAACTTAACAGTGTGATATTTACAAACTCTTAATTTAATTTTGTTAACAAGTAAAACAAAACAAACACAAATTACACAAGCGTACATGAAGAATCAGAAGCGGTTGCCTAGGTTTCAGCCTGCATTTTAAGAGCGTCACGGTAGCATGCGCAAGCAATCCCATGGCGCTCCTCGTTAAAACGGAAAGGGCACCGCTGGTTTGTTAATGAGTATTCCGATGTTCGGGGCGCACTCGGCGCCTTGGACTCTGACGAATCCCACACACCCCTCACTGGAAGTAATGCGTTTTTCCAGCGTTAAAAAAAAGGGTTGACCCCGCAATCATTGGGTACGATTCACGTATTCTTATTACTAAGATAAAACGGCTTAAGTTATTGGTGTTACGAGTTTAAGTTATATATATATATATATATATATATATATATACATTATTTTTTAAAAATATATATGTATATAGGAAATCTGACACACACATTCCACACGCTGTACTGTGTTTAGTTTTATGTTGTTTTCACTACTGGGTGTTGATCATACACCGCCAGCGTGTTTGGTGGAGAACCATAATTAGCAGCTCGTAAACGGATATACACGTAATTTGTAATCGACTAGATTCTAGACCTAATTTTCTTTAAATGGCTGATAATATGCTGGGCACGATAAGACTGTTTCACACGTATTTGTGGTGGTATTAGAAAAACATAATCAAACGTGGACCGTCCGTCGCGAGTCCGTGGACTGCAGGACTCTTTTCTTATGGATGGAGACCCCGAGGTCACGGGTTGAAATACCAAGATGAGTAGCAAATATGTTATTGGTGTTTTTCGGTCGAGAAATTCACCACTCAGTAGTGGCGGAGTGTTGGTGGTGTTTACACTGCCGTGCCTCGAAGGTAAGTAAAGCTGTTGGTCCGTGGTGGTGGTGACTTAAAACTGTCATTTCGGGCATCATCACATTGAGACTAATCTGTAACAAGTTTGAACTAAATCTTCTGAATGGTGTAAATAGAAGATATTCGTAGTAGTTCAGTGTGATATTACCTTAAGAATGGATCAGAAACCGGTTCAGACCGGATTCCAACAGCAGTTACCCTTACGAAAATGTTGAATAACATCGAATTTTGGTGCATCGATCGTTTGATGACATTATTGTTGTATTCTTTTTTATTCGCTCGCTTTTTCTACTTTGCCTCTAATACTAAAAACTTTTGCTTATTTATTTAGAATTATTTATTATTATTTAGAATTAAAAATTGATATTTGACTGCAAAATATAAAACAAAATACGGACTTTTTACTTCAAGCGAGAATCAAGCTGCACGCATTGTATTTGTGCGTAGTACATATTGGGCAGAGTAAGTTATTTATTTATTTATTTATTAACACCAACAAGATAAACATTAACAAAAGCGAGTAAAACATAATTAAACAACTAATATTAAAATCTATTGTTGTCTTAATTATAGGTGTTACACACATTTCAAAGCAAAATAGACACAACATGCAGGTAAAATTACAAATTAAAAGAAACAAAATTTGGAAAGAAAATCATCAACATAAACATTAAAAAGCCTCCTCTCCTCAAAAAGAGGAGAGGAGGCCTTTAGCCCAGCAGTGGGACATTCACAGGCTGTTATTTAAACATTAAAATAATAAATAATAACATATCGTAACAAATTTGATAAAATTGAGCATATTTATAAATTTGTACTTTAATATCATTAATAAATAATAAAATAACGAATTACAATGTCCAATTAAATAAAATATAAAACAAATCAAATTTTTAATTGAGTAACAAAGTTTTCCGATATTAGGCAATAACAAATTAATAAGTTAATGCATCACAACCATCATAATTATTAGATTACTCTAAATTAGAATTATATGATGAATAAAAATTTTTATATTAATACCATATAATATATTTATATACTATTAATGTACCACTGATGATATATGAACTGAATGCCTATGAGTACGAATACCACAGACACGTGCAGGTTTCCTGACGATGTTCTCCATCGTGCACGAGGTTAATTACAAACACAAATTAAGCAGATAAAAATATGATTTTTTATGGGCAGGAGTTTGAACCCGCTTTCTAAAGTTAACAGTCACACATTTAATCATTGGACCATCACATAGACTGATTCGAGGTTAAAAGGCTTCGCATAACGGACGATTGATTCATTCATACATGAGTGACCTTCGACCACGAGTAGCGTCAATAAAAATCATCAAAGTAGGTTATATCATCGGGGACCTTGGGTTCGAAGATTTCCATACATTTAACTTGTAGCTTAATTGAATTGCCGTTTTGGTCTAGATAGCAGTTTCTAAATCTTTCGTTTAACTTGAAATGTTCGTTTGTTTGGGTAAATATTGGAAACAGAATTATAACTACTTCCACTTATACTACGGATCTGAAATCATTTTTATGGTACGCATGACATAACATGACCCAGGATTAGCTCCAGATAAAATAACTCCTTAACGGACAACAGCATAGACACGACATCTAGTATATAAAAGCTTGTTTTAAAAAATTGGTTTATCCTATGAATAAGCCGAGATGGCCCAGTGGTAGGAGCGCGAGAATCTTAACTTATTATCGTGGGTTCAAGCCCGGGTAAGCACCACTGAATTTTCATGTGCTTAGTTTGTGATTATAATTCATCTCGTGCTTATTTATAATTATCTTACTTGCTGGTACGGCTTGCCCGAAGCCCTGGTACCACACTCATGTCATTACTTATTCCAAGCAGCAATATTTAGTACTGTTATGTTCCGAGGTTGGGCCAGTGGAAATAGGGACACTTAGTTTGCAAGGGTAGTGGTGCATTGGCGATGTGAGGAGCGGTAAAAATTTCCTACAGTGTCAATGTCTACGGGCGATGGCGACCACTGCCATCTAGTGGACTTAAACTACTATCAATGACACCTTACGATCTGGTGGGCTGAATAAGCCGGAATATTGTAAGTAGGAGACGATCGAATACTAATTGTATAACAAACACACTTTTTTTTATTTAATTGTTTTACCTTATTAACATTGCCCAAAAAGGGTTACCGGCTAAACATACATACTTAAATACATTAAAGCTATTTTATTTTACCTAAATGGTATATATAACCGAACAAACAATAGACCATTGCATAGATCTAAGCAAGACACGTAAGTAACTTCTATACAGATTTAAATACTTAAGTACTTGTACAAACCACGTGTCGGAAGTAAAAGAAAAAAAAACAACGCAATCACCCGCGTCCGCCGCGTCTCAACAATACCGCAGCCCGTGCCCAACCTGTCTCAAGGTCACGCGGATTTAAATTCAAATTTCGAACGCGTTCGATAACCGCCTTCCCGCCAAACGAACATGGCGGATTATTCACGCACCAATAACAATTCGTTAACTGCTCTCTGTCAAGGACAAATTGAAATGTCAAACGGACGCTTCGCAAAATATAACCACCATGAATTATTTATATTTTAGGCAAATTATTTTCCCAACTATCTTTCTATTTAAAATCTATGTATATATGAATTTTATATATTACACAAAAACGTAAATATTAATACTATGATAAATTAATAACGCGCAACGTGGTTTATTGCGTGAAACGATATCTTCCAGTCCACGTTTGTATAACTAAACTAAAAGCATATTAAAAAAAACAACGGTAGTAAATTTAAATATTAACTGTAAAAAATGCTTTTTGCTAAAATTAGCGATAATTATACGATAACACTAGTAAAAATTGAAAATTAATAATACCGTAGTCCATTAATCCATATTGGAGTAGCATGGTGGAATAAGCCTTCTCCTCTAAAAGGGAGGAGGCTTTTATAGAGGCTATACTTAGCTACTTTTGGAGAAAACGCAATAAAATTAGCGCTACACAAACATATAATATATAGTTCTTCATAAAAAAACCGCATCACAATTACACCGGAGTGAATCTTACATTCTTTGAATTTGCAAATTTCGCCCGATTTATGGAGGCATTAGAAGTCAACAAAGACGCGGGAACGAACACCTGCACGGGTCATGGTGACGTAACGCGTTTGTTTATCTTTACATCAGCACGCGCAGGTGTCGACTTACAATTCAATCGATTAATCAACAGTTTCCAAAAATTCTTAATAAATGCAAGAAATTTAGCTGAATGCAAATAAGTTTTCTTTTATGGTATTATAGGTTGACGGTCAAATGGGCCATGGACATGTGTGGTCAATGTTAACGAAGTCGTCATGTCCCTTGTACTTGTATGCCAGTACACTGGCTCACTCACCCTTCAAACCGGAATACAACAATACTATGTATTGCTGTTTAATGGTAGAATATCTGAGGAGTGGGTGGTGCCTTTTTTGTTTTTTTTTTTTTAACGCGGAAATACGCATTACGCGTTTCCCCCACGGGAACAGTGGGGGTGTATGTGGGGCTCACCGGTGTCCAAGGCGCCGAGTGCGCCCCGATCATCGGAATGCCCACTAATAAACCTGCGGTACCCTTTCCGTCTTAACGAGGAGCGCCACGGAATCGCTTTCTCATGCTACCTATCATCGAGTAAAGGAATAACAATAATTCTATTGATATTATTGTTGGGTTCATAAACTTTTCTTTCACAAGATTTTAAGAAAAGCAAGCACAGGTGCTTGCTTGTCAGTTTAGCATCCTTATGTTAATTTAATTATACATACATACATTTATGTATACATAACATACTGAAAATATTTTTGCTCTTGCAACCGGCCTTTTGAATGTCAAATATTTAGTAATATTATACAAGAACACATACATTACGTCACTGTTTATTTTCTTTCCTTTCTAGAAAAATTGCTTATCTTCTTGGTTAGTTAAGAAACAAGTTTTATATTCTATTTTAAAGTACAAAAATCCTAGCACATATGTGTCTTATTGTTATTAACTTAAGGCAGGCAAACATTACCTCTGGTAGGGTTATTTTGAAAGAGCAAACTGGAAACTCACCGCAAAAAATAGTCGTAAAATGTTAAAATGATATGCAACATTGACCCTAATATTTAAAACATTACGCATTAAAATTGTATATCATCAAGGGTGCGTAATGAAGTGAGTTCTTAGAGAATCGTACTCCTGATGATAAGTTGCCTTCACCCATATACACCGTCTTCGCAAGGAGTAAAAACCATAGACTAAGCGCCACCAGCTATAGAGTCTGAGTTTGTCTTATGCATTTAGTTATAGGTACTTACTTACTATCCCATCATCGGAGTGCCTATTACCTGAGTTTCTTGCCGGTTCTTATCGATATAATTTACATTTTAAAACTATAGGAGCTTAATTTACCTTGTTGTGCAAAAGAAAAATATATTTTCGAATTCGATGCAATCAAATATATAACATTTACAGGCAAGTGAATAATATATTTATATATCTATCGACATATTAATGATATAAATGTGAAGTGAGTTTATATGTTACGTTACGTCTGAACTGCTCAACCGATCATCATGAAATTTTAGACGTTGTCTGCGATACAGAAAAGGACATTCAGGAACTGACATGCCCCTCACACGTGAGCGGTAACTACTTAACAACGATCATTAATGTGTGAAAACAACAAAGTATATAAATAACATAGCCAAGATCGCCTAGTGGTTAGAACGCGTGAATCTTAACCGATAACCGTGGGTTCAAACCCGGGCAAGCACCACTGAATTTTCATGTGCTTAATTTGTGATTATAATTAATCTCGTGCTTGATGGTGATGGAAAACATCGTGAGGAAACCTGCATGTGTCTAATTTCATTGAAATTATGTCACATAAGTATTCTACCAACCCGCATTGGGGCAGCGTGGTGGAATAAGCTCCAAACCTTCTCTTCAAAAGGGAGAGGAGGCCTTAGCCCAGCAGTGGGATATTAGCAGGCTTGTTCTGTACTGTATATAAATAATCATTTACTGGAATAATTTATTCACAAAACTTGATCGATACTTTTCCGCTCACTAGTTACGTTACGTCACGTCACATTAACTCGAGGTCAATGTTGTTTATTTACCTTTTCTCCATCGATTTTAAGAGACTACGCCATGGGACGTTCGTTAGTGGTTGCTTTAGTTAAAACTAGTTGGTTGCCTCGATGAGATCGCTATGTAGCGATAAGGTCGCCAAAATTGTAGGCTATGCTAGGCTGTATTCATTTATTGTATTTTTTTTCTCTTTGTGGTATACAAATAAGTATAAAGCAACCAGTGTCATATATTACATGTTGTATGGAAAACGGGCAAACATATATAACAAAAATTAATTAAAACTTTTAAAAAAGGCAGTTTGAAATTACAGATAGATATATTTATGTATTATTATTTATGTAGTAATTTTAGACATTCCTACATGTCTAAAATAGTAATAACATCACTAAGTCGAACTCGACTTAGAAAGTAATATTCTATTTCATGTCACCTTGAAAACTAGCGACATTGTCGACTATCGATATTAAAAACAGAATTGAAGTATCGACATGAAAATTATCGATATTTATTACCTAAGCATATAATGTATATGCATTAAGAAAACGGCCCTTAAAACAAAGATCGGGATTTTTGAGAAGCTGTCTTGGCTTATTCGTAATTTCATCAAAATAAGTACAGTCTATCAAAAGTTATAATATCAAGACTAAGGACATACGTTTAAAAAATCCTGAAAATAGTTTGTTATTATAATTACAGATATGATATACATATATGTAGGTTATTATAATTACTAAAACTTTTCAGGATTTTACAAAATTCTCCAGGATAGGATGAAAAGCATTATTTTGCTTAAGTTTATATTACTTAGGATTTATAAGTTAAAACTGCGGCGCACGGCCAGTTATTGAAAAAGTCACAAAGTATTGCTATAGGGCGTTGCAATAATGGCAACCTGACTTTACCACCAGTATATAAAGAAGATTTCACATACAAGCGTTTAAAATCCTACATCAATAATACTTTCCAACCACTAAGCCATCACGGTCACCGAGATATCGGCTCGTACGTAACCGACACACGCGCGCAGTCGTGACCAGCATAGTATGAAACTTTCACAATGAAAATAGAAATTCGTTTAATACCCATTTGCTATTTGCAGCTGCATCAGATATTTAGCACTTCGGTTACACTCAGAGAAGCTTATTGCAGGTATTTATATATTACAATAGATTTTTATTATCAAATTAAATTATCAGCCGAGATGGCCTAGTGGTTAGAATGTGAATCTTTACCGATGTTCGTGGTTTCAAATCCGGGAGAGGACCAATAAATTTTCATGTGCTTCATTTGCGTTTATAATTCATCCGTGTTTGACGGCGAAGGAAAACATCGTGAGGAAACCTGCATGTGTCTAATTACACAGAATTTTTGCCAAAATCAGTTTCCCAACGACCCGCATTAAGCAGCTTGGTGGAATAAGCTCCAAAACCTTCTCCTCAAAAAAAGGGGAAGAGGCCTTAGCCTAGCAGAGGGACGTTCACAAGCTGTTACTGTACTGTTATCAATTTTCTATTTTCATTTGATTATTATCTTACTTCAAAAACCGCGTATCGCTTTCATAAACCGTCTGGTGTAGTAGCCGTTGACCGGCAGCCTTGACAGCGCGAGTTCGGTTTCCGCTCAATAACATAATGGCAATTAAATTTAATTGAAGTCGTTTCACGGCGCGTTACACTTGTTAAATAATGATAAGATTATCAATCAGTTGTTACGATATAAATATTGATAACGAACACTTACGTTACTCAAAATAGTTTCCACAAACACATCTAGAACTAATATTATAAACGCGATAATAACTCTGTCTGTTACGCCTTTACCAAACCAGTTTTTACTGGTGGTAGGGCTTTGTGCAGCAGTACATTTTATTGTTGAGTGAGCCAGTGTAGTTACAGGCACAAAGGACATAACATCTTAGTTCCTAAGGTTGGTGGCGCATTGGCGATGTAAGCGATGGTTAACATTTCTTACAATGCCAATGTCTATGGGCGTTGGTGACCACTTACCATCAGGTGGCCCATGCGCTCGTCCGCCTACCTATTCTATAAAAAAAAAGACTGAACCTTGGTAAAATTTGGTATGAAGCACGCTTGAACTCCATGGAAGGACATAGGATACTTTTTTACCTAATACGTGACCCCCTTCCCCTAAGTTATATAAATAACCCGTAAAGGATAACAATAAATTTCACCCTTCGTAAAGTCACTATTCCAATCGAAGAACGTGTACAGATGCGCTTTGTTAATCGCTCTGCTGTGCCATGCACTACAAACAATTCGTCATTATAATATCTTTAACTACATATATCCACTTTAATTTTTCTTCCAAAGTTCCGATAACGTCACCGACAATGGACACATAAGACTATTAGGTACTGGATCAATGGTGTCGTGTCTATTAAAGGTCGAAGCTGTTTGTTTAGCTTTACTCTCACTGCTGCTGGTATGGGCTGTATGCTGTGGGTTTGTTATACATTTACTACTAAACAAGAACGTGAAAATCACGTCAATAGACTAATTTTAAATCGGGTATAACTTCGTAGCTACTTATGAGCATTATAACATAATATAAGCTTCTTAGATACGCGTTGCAACTTCTGTTTTACGTTTTATGTGTATTGGTTTAGTAGTTATTTCATTCAGATATTACAAAACCAGTGTAACACGAACAAGGATCTTAATATCTTAGTAACCAATGAGAGAGCTGTGAGAAATGTTTAATAAAATAGCGCCAATGTCTACAGTAACAGCTTGTTAATGTCCCACTGCTGGGCTAAGGCCTCCTCTCCCTTTTGAGGAGAAGGTTTGGAGCTTATTCCACCACGCTGCTCCAATGCGGTTTGGTAGAATACACATGTGGCAGAATTTCAATGAAATTAGACACATGCAGGTTTCCTCACGATGTTTTATAAACACAACACAAGCACGAGATGAATTATAAACACAAATTAAGCACATGAAAATTCAGTGGTGCTTGCCCGGGTTTGAACCCACGATCATCGGTTAAGATTCACGCGTTCTTAACACTAGGCCATCTCGGCTTAATGTCTACGGGGTTGGCGAAATCTTACCCTCAGCGAAATACCAAAGCAAAGTCGGAGCCCAAACTCGTAAATTACGCACCCAATCGATGAGCATAGATAAGTCTTATCTCTATGCTTATAAGGACGTCATTTGCTTATCAGTGTGATATTTTTGTATATTTTTATATTGAAAATTGTTAAATTATATTCATGTTTTGAAGTTAGAAGAACACATGCAGGTCTCCTCGCGATGTTTTCTTTCAAACAAACTCATTTTCGCATTTATAATTTGCCCCCGTTCTCTGAAATTCAGCCATTTTGTCACCGGAGCGTGCTCAACCAATCCCAAGGCACCTCTCAAGCTACTATGGTACAATTATATACTTTTCTGCACTTCTAGCACGTGTATACTTTGATGATCGGTTCCGTAGTTACAGTACGTGTAAGCGTAACAAAAAAAAAATCCACTTTCGCTTTTTTAATATTAGTGAAAATACACATCTTAATAGAAAAAACATCTGCTATTTATTATTTCTTTATTTACCATTTTATTATATGGATCATAATAAATTATGTCTTACATGAACGTACATAATATATTCATATACTATATACATAAAATAGATTTCGATTATTTATTAATCCATATTTCAAATCGTTTCAACTATCAGAAGTATTTGTTTTGTGTTTTTTTTTATTATATAGGAAGGAGGACGAGCATATGGGCCACCTGTAAGTGGTCACCAACGCCCATAGACATTGGCATTGTAAGAAATATTAACCATCGCTTACATCGCCAATGCGCCACCAACCTTGGGAACTAAGATGTTATGTCCCTTGTGCCTGTAATTACACTGGCTCACTCGCCCTTCAAACCGGAACACAACGATAAAAAGTACAGCTGTTTTGCGGTAGAATATCTGATGAGTGGGTGGTACCTACCCAGTCGAGCTTGCACAAAGCCTTACCACCAGTGAAATATCGAAAATATTTATTATACATATTTAAGATATAATTACAAAAGCATTACGTAACGTGTATATATTTACATATATTACTTTCAAACATATACAAATACTATTAACAAGTATGTAAAAACGATTATACGACATCATTAAAGCGCACTCTGGAAAGTATCACGTGAAATATGATGATTTCATTTCCGACTCGACACATTCAATTGTTTTTTTTAATACACAACTATGCCCTAAAAAGGGCGCCGTATTGTTCAGAGTGCGAGCGGACGTACAAGACGCTTCTTAAGATACGTCATTTGTCGCATTATGGATAAATAGTTAAGAAGTTACGCGGGATTTCGGAACAAATGTACATAATGAACGAGGTAATCACATAACCCCGTTGGGTATACTGGGAGTAATTAAGCAATTATGTGTCTCCTTTCGAATGTCGAATCAATGATGTCGGAAAGAGATGTAACAGTGTTTTTATAAGTTAAAATACAGTAACACCTCTTTAACTCGAAAACCTCTCAAACTCGAAATAATGTCGTGTTTCCTTTCCTTCAAGCCCCAAAACCTCCATTGCTCGAAATCTGACTCCTCTATAAGTCGACATAATTAGTGAGTCCCTAGAAGTAAATTTAGTAAATATTTTCCTTTTATAACTCGAAAAAATATATTTGTACACAATGAACCAATTCTATGAAATGATAACTCAAAATTAGTTGAAATAAATTTTCCTGAATGTTACATTTTTTACAGGAATGTTCCTGTAAAAGTAAATCCTGACAAAATGCGCCTAAGTCGACTCCTCTAAAACTCGAATTTTTTGGCGTCTCCGTTCAAGTTTGACTTACAGAGGGGTTTTACTGTGTTTGTTTAAATTATATAGAAGAATCGTTGTTAGCTTAGCAATAATATGGTAAGTGATTTAAATAAACTATTAGACTTCAAGTAGTGGACGAATTAAGTTAGTATATCAGTAACAGCCTGTGAATGTCCCACGGCTCGGCTACGACATCCTTTCCTTTTTTGAGGAGAAGTTTTGAGCTTATTCCACCAAGCTGCTATCATGTGGGGTGGTGGAATACACATGTGGCAGAATTTCAGTAAATTGGACACATACAGGTTATTTCACTACGTTTTAATTTACCATCAAGCAAGAGATGAATTATAAACACATATCAAGCACGTGAAAATTCAGTGGTGCTTATCCGGGTTTGAGTCTACGATCATCGGTTAAGATTGACGCGTTCTGACCAATAGGCCATCTCGGCTATATTCTTATAAAATACGGCATAAATATATAATTCATTGCTTTGCTACTTACGTATCAGGCGACTAAGAATAACGGGTAGCAGATATTGAGATAAATGCATTAAGATGACAATTAGATAATGCTATTAGAAGCTATACTAAACGTTTTCTGAACGTATTCATCACGAGGAGTCACTTTCATATCGTAAACATTGGACTACCACAAAATCTTCGCCTGTTTTAAGTAAAAGTATTAATAATAATATTTGTTCCACAGCTGGACGGAGTGCTGGAGTTTATTCCAGCACGCTGCTCGATAGATTATTCACGCGTGTGTCAGCTAACATCCGACACACCAGTACGAGATCAATTCCAGAACAACTTAAGCGTACGATAGCTCGATGTTATTTGCACGGACTCAAGACTATAATTTTGCCTATTACATGAAATTGGCAAGTTAAGGCAAATAGCCTTCATTTTGCAATTCCATTACTATCCAATTTTTACTTATATATCCGAGAGTAAAAGATATTCAAGAACGGTGACGGACCTGGTGCAAGATAGTATGCGCAAGCGCTTCCGTGACGTCATACAATGACGCAGCCCCCGTTTATTAGGGGGTAGTCCGGAATTGTCCGGTTGTCTTATATGACCCCCTGTTTTTTCTTGCCTACAACTATAGAGTAGAACGACCCAAAGCCGATTATGCCAAACCAAGTCATATATATAAGTACTTTATATATATAATAACGTTTACAAGTACCTCATATCCCATAAGATGTAATAATTAAAGAATTTTGTTATAAAAATCAATGCTGAAGTGATTTTACAAATCAATTATTTATTTCATTTTTTTTTCTCATCTCAAGCTTTTGTTAATTAATAATCTTTCCGATAAAAACGATAATTTTCGTGCGTGACGTCAGCCTCATGTTTCAAACGTGATATATGTTAATTTTTTAAAATATAAACAGATTAAAAATAATAATATAAAAACCAGAGAGATAACAATCCATCCGTTGTGTTAATCACTCACACACTACACTTAACACACACAAATATATAACACGTATCAGAACACGTTCGACACATGCGCACGCGACGGAGACTAGACGCGGACTGGCCGGTGAATTTGAAATATGCCGTAGATGGCACGATTCCGCCATTACGATTTTAGAGTACCGCTGGTCACGTATGAAAACTACTTACATATGTCGTTTAGTTGGAATCATCTACACGTTTTTACTTCTTCCCGTTATTATATAATTGACGAATAACGTACCATTTCATTTATTTGCAGTTTTTTTTATATAGTTACATTACCTAAGCATGTGTACACATATATTATGTTTACTAATATTATAAATGCGAAAGTAACTCTGTCTGTCTTTTACACTTTCATGGCGAAATTGCTGAACCGATTTTGTTAAAATTTGGTATGAAGCAAGCTTGAACCCTAAGGAGGACATAGGCCAAGTTTATATACCTAACATCTACCAATACGCGGGCGAAACCGTGTGCGACAACTAGTTATTTAATTAACGACGACATTAATAAAAGAATATGTAAACTATTTGAGTATTTGTCTTAGAACAGGTGTTTAGTGTTATTACGAATTGTATAAAATTAGTTTAAGTAAGTCATAAGTGAGTTATGTATAATAAACTTCTGAACTAGTTTTAACAATAAAAGTTAAGTACCATATGACTTTTTATGAACGCAACTTGTATGCAAAATTTCATGATGATCAGTTGTTTAGTTATGATGTGGAAGTATGAAATAAACTGACTTTCGTTCTTACAGTATTAGTTAGGATATTATAAAGCTGAAGGGTTTGATGAGGTCATCCTAATCGATTTTGGTCACGGCGGCCCTTCTCTGAGAACAGCCTACCTGCGTAGAAGCTTTTGCACTCTTTATTCTAACGTTCTCATTATCCGATGGGACGGCAATCCGACACGATCGAAGAGAGTTGAACTCCCGCAGGACCAATGGTTTTACGTGCTTTCCGAGGCACGGTGTAGTTTACACTCCACTCCACTCCAAAGTGGTTGCACAAAGCCCTACCACTGGTGGTAGGGCTTTGTGCAAGCTCGTCTGGGTAGGTACCACCCACTCATCAGATATTCTACCGCAAAACAGCAATACTTGATATTGTTGTGTTCCGGTTTGAAGGGTGAGTGAGCCAGTGTAATTACAGGCACAAGGGACATAAAATCTTGGTTCCCAAGGTTGGTGGCGCATTGGATATGTAAGTGATGGTTGACATTTCTTACAATGCTAATGTCTAAGAGCGTTGGTGACCACTTACCATCAGGTGGCCCATATGCTCGTCCGCCTTCCTATTCTATAAAAAAAAAAAAAAAAGTTACCGAGTTACGAGCTGCTACTGAAAATCTATCGACTGAAATACAAATAATTTTAGTGACCCGACCCGGAGTTTGATCCCAAGACCTCGGGCGAGTCTCTAGAAGTCTAGACCAACGGCAGTATTTCCATCGATATATATATATATTACGCATATTAATATTTGTTACTAACTGCAAAGTAATGACGTTAGGTCAGTCATAAACAAGATAACAGTCACGTAGCTCGTATTCGGACATTGGATATTACTCTAATACTGATTTTCATTAAAGTAAAAATTAAACTAAAAGCCTGCAGCTAACGACTATCTTCTCTCGACGAGCACATTTGTCTTAACCCACCACGATGCTCCAGTACACTCTACCAATCGGAGTAGGAGTAAAGATAAACAAACAGTAGATTTACAAATTGCACGCGATTTTCTAATTATTCTGCTGTATTACGCGCTACAAACAGTTCTTGATTAATTTACCTTTATTTATAACACAACACTATTCCACTTAACCAGTTATAACCACATAAATTTAACTTTCGAAGATAAAATTACATATTCGCGATCATTGACAACGATAGTTTTTCGCGAATTCATAGTGAATATCATAGATTATACAAGATCTCGACCAATGACATCGCGTCAATTGATATCGGTGTCAAAGTTGCTTATTTGGGTTTACTCTTGTGGTTGGAATAGGCTATGCGCGTATATACGACACATGCAGGTTTCCTGCGCGATGTTTCAGCAACGACCACGAGACGAGTTATAAACTTAAAAATCTGAAGTTTAAAAATCTAACTGACGTATAAATCCGCATTTCTCGCTCAAGATTCACTTGTTCTAACTACTGGGTTATCTCGGTGCTATTTGACGACAAATACAACACACATTACGCTGATTATATTTAAATTATTATTATAAATTATCCAGAATATAACTATTAATTTTAAATAAGTTTCCTGTTTCTGCGCGTTATTATATATAGAATATTATTCTAGAATATTATCCTTATTTTAAATTAAATAGAAGAAATATAATTTACAGATAATGTCATTACAAGTTATATATAATTGAATAGAATAGCCCTGGAATAACTATAGGAGAAATCAGACATCCATGTTGTGGGGATGATACCAACGCTTATAGACATTGTCACTATAGGAAATATTGACCATCGTCAATGGGCCAGCAACCTTATGTCCCTTCCGGTAGTAACACAAGCTCAATCGAAACACAACAATGCTATATTGCTGTTTGCCAGAATATGTGAAAAGAAAATCTGAGATGGCCTAGTGGTTAGAACGCGTGAATCTTAACCGATGATCGTGGGTTCAAACCCGGGCAAGCACCACTGAATTTTCATGTGCTTCATTTGTGTTTATAATTCATCTCGTGCTTGACGGTGAAGGAAAACATCGTGACGGAACCTGCGTGTGTCTAATTTCATTAAAATTCTGCCACATGTGTATTCTACCAACCCGCATTGGAGAAGCGTGGTGGAATAAGCTCCAAATCTTCTCCTTAGCCCAGCAGTGGGACAATAACAGGCTGTTACTGTACAGAACATGTGATGGTTATGTGTATGTGGAGGGTACCTACCCAAACAGACTTGCACAAAGACCTTCCACTTACCTGACTGACCTATAAGTAATGCATTTGACGAATTAAAAAAATACTTCAAAGTATTGTTAATAAGTTTGAAGTATATATTTTCATTTATTTTACAAGCGAAACTGTTTGTGGTTCAATTTCGTCTTTATCTTTTCTTGTTTCATTTACAACATTTTCAACTAAAAAGTTTACAAATAAATATATATTGAAGAAAAAAAAAACGCTAAGCAGTATTGAGACAACCATTTCTCTTTATAATCTATGGAACCAGTGTAAATAATGCTGGTCTGCCGCGAAATTGTTTACAAAGACTGAAGAAGGAATTCGTTGCCTGTAATCTGTTTACGTCCGGCGCCTGCGCGATACATACAGGGATAGCTTTCGGGTTCCGCTGCGATTACATACAAACCATCTCTTCAATATCAAAATCCGGTTTGAAGGATGAGTGCCAATAAAACTAGTAGTTTAAATAAACTCGAGATATTTAAAATTAAACCTTTACTGTATTATATAAAAATCACCCACCCGTACACATTGGAGAGTCGTTCGGTTGGCGGGTTACGCTCTAATTAATTTGCAAGCGGACAGTGACCGCCGTGATATTGATATTACTTTCGTTGTTTATATTATTATTTGTGTATATGTACCGTGCACAATGTAAGCTATCCGATGGCTCCGAGACGCTGGACAGTGATACCTGTGGTGCCGACGTACAACTCATAGTCTCTACCAGCACGGGCGGAACGCTTCTTAGGGCACGTTGGCGCGAGCCGTCGGGTGCAACTGATGGCATTCCTGTATCATTGGCAAACTAGATTGATGGATTAACAAACTCTAACAAATAGTAAATGTCGCATTTATACACATCATATTTCTTCCTTGTAAATTATATTTTAATTTTGAACTAAAAACGTCTAGAAAAGTTTGATTTAGTTCCGATTGAATCCATCCAAGATCTTTGATTGTTATTATGTCGTATCTTTTAATAATTACTGAACAATTATTGTGTACATATATATTTTGTGTATCTCGGAAACGGTTTTAATGATTTGGCTCAAAGTTTGTATTTAGATAAGCTTTTATTTTTAAGTTTACCTAAATAATAAGAGATTGCCCTGTGGTAAGAACGCGTGAATCTTAACCGATGATCGTGGGTTCAAACCCGGGCAAGCACCACTGAATTTTCATGTGCTTAATTTGTGATTATAATTCATCTCGTGCTTTACGGTGAAGGAAAACATCGTGAGGAAACCTGCATGTGTCTAATTTCACTGAAATTGTGCCACATGTGAATTCTACCAACCCGCATTGGAGCAGCGTGGTGGAATAAGCTCCAAACCTTCTTCTCAAAAAGAGGAGAGGAGGCCTTTAGCTCAGCAGTGGGACATTCACAGGCTGTTACGGATACGGAAATAATAATTATAACACTTATAAATAATTTAAGCTGAAACGAAGCCCGGTCGCCCGGGTACTTACAGTTAAACCAGACTTAAATTTTTTCTATATTACAAATCTAATAAAACGGCATTAACATCCAAAAACAATGAAACAAATGAAAAAATAAAAGTAATTATTTATTATACGGAACCCACTAGCCATTGATCGTCTCGCGTCAAACGATAAATTTGTATCGTAAAAAGATTTTGAAAAACAAGACAACATATGCGCGCCGGGCGCGTCCACACGTGCGCGCCACCCGGCGTTACTCCACTATATGTTTAAACTAGTTCATACCGTAGCTTCGGTCACGATGTTTGTTTGTTATATTTTTGACTTTGATATAGGCATTGTTGTAAAACTTTTAAAATGTATATTTTACCAGTTTCCACACGCGTATTAGGGGGGGGGGGGGGGGAGGTGAGTATTAGGTTCTCTATGACCTTTTATATACCTCTCATAAAGTTTATGCAAAAAACGTAACAATTAAACAAACTCGCTGATACTGTTAACATTTCATATGTATTTTATAACAATACAATTCAAATTTTATAATCATACAATTATTATATCGTTTACTTAATCTAGACATTAAAATGAGCTTACTATCGTGTAATTAGCTGCAGACGTCTTCCTGCATACAGACATTTTTTTCATTTGATTACGTATCGACAGCAGCGCCATCCACCGGGTCCAATTGTGTTTTCAAACCATCCGGGAACCCGTTGAAATATACACACAAAAAATTTTATCCAAATTGGTACAGCCGTTTAGAAAGAGTCAGGTTAGATATTCTCATGATAAAAACGAAAGCTCCCCCTAATCTCTTACGTCTCTCACAGGCGCCTCTTTATTCTATCCATTACACATATACCGCGGTACCACCTTCAAGCTTTCATCTATTCAATAAAATAAAAATCATTAGAATCGACATACAACAGGCGACGATATCGAGAAACACATTGCTAACATCCTTCTCTGTAAAGTCGGTTAAAAAGCTGCTTCAATATAAGCTAATCAAGGAACTTAACACAGAATTTCCTCATTTCAAATAATATTAAGTGGGGAGGGAGTGACGTCACTGACATCAAACTATGGCCTTTAATAAAATCGCTTAAGAAATAACTTTATTACAATAGATTACGACTTGGTTTGTTTTTTAATAAACATTATATTACATACACATATTAAGAAAATGTGAATTTTCTACCAGGCCAGACGTTTTTTTTGCAATGTTTTACTGTAAAAACTACTGAGCCAGTACATATAAAACTACAAGAAGACGCAGCGCGTTTCGGAGAATATTTTTCTATATAATCGTTAGTTGTATTATAAATACGGAAGTGAGTTTGTTGCGCTTTCACGCCTTACTATTCAACTGATCATCATGAAATCTTGCATACACGTTGTCAGTGGTACAGGAAAGGACATAGGGTGCCCGCCAACCCCTAACACGCGGGAGAAGCCGCGAGTAGAAAACTAGTTCTAAATATAGACAAAAGAATTAAAATTGGATGAGCAATTTCGGAGATTACTTCCTACACTCAAAATAAACTTCACCTACTTATAATACAGATAACCATAAATAAATACTTTTAAAAAGTTAAAGACTGCTAAATTTTATCATTCGACTTTCATTTTTAAATGTGTATTCTTCAAAGGCACAGATAAGAATGGAACGCATTTCTCTATTGTTTTGTTTTTTTTTTTTTCAACGACACTAAACGCCTAATTTCGTCTCGTTCTTAATTTGAAATATACACAAAAAAAAACCGACCAACGGACATTCGTTGAGAGGTTACGTCATTAACGGATTACCGCGACAAAGATTTTGATAGTTTTCAGAAATGGCACGTGTTATGGTGGACTTAACAATAAGTAAGGTACTTTACAAAGCATCAAGCAAGTATCTTCCAACCACGCCAACCGGCTCGTCAACAGTAACAGTGCAAGTTCGTCAACAGTAACAGTGCAGGTTTCCTTAAGGTGTTTTCTTTCACCGAGCATGAGGTGAATTATAAACACAAATTAGTGTATGAACTCAGTCTTGTAACCAATGAGCCATTACGGCTTTTTGAAATAGGCATCGTACTATTTCCAATCAACTCTCTCTTCTGTGTTGTATATACGACCATGTCGTGGTAACTTTTTATAAATCCTTAATTCGAATTTAGGAGCTCGTACTGTTGAGTTATAGCGACAAAGGTTTAAATGTTTTTTTTCTATAAATAGTCATTATAAAAACGCTTCTATTTCAAGGGCATAAGATCGGTAATCGATCACGTCATTATACACGATGACCTCACTACATTCCGAGAGTAATACCAATTAATATGGCTTAAAGGGTAAAAGATTTTTAATTATTATTATTATTGTACAAGCTAATGCAGAAATGACCCCCTGGATAGGTCACAGGTTCAAATCTGAGCGAGCACCACTGAACTTATGTTTATAATTCATATTGTGCTCAGTTTTGTGAGTCCCCTAATAAGGTACTTATTCGAATCAACTTTAGCTCATATTCTTTCAATGTCACCGTGAATGCCATCAATCCTAACTAATATTATAAGCCTAAACGAATAGTAAACATATTATACATACATACATTTTAGATAGAAAAGCGTGTTGCGCAAAAACAGATGCACTCTCAATCTGATGGGACGGCAATCTCACACGACCGGATAGAGTGCAGAGGCTAGACCAGGCTTTACATGAAATATATATACACTTTTATACCTCGGGCTTTTATTGAGGATCAGCGGCATTTCAATAGAGATCCTCGGACCTGCGACCTTATAACTACTAGAAAAACGAAGCAGGCAGTTTCGAATATTTTCTTAAAGAAGCTCCACTGCGCTACGACCTTTAGTATATGAGCGTATAACAGCTCAAGACACGTAACGTTTGACAGCAGTGCCGTAATTACTGATAACGTTATCACCTGCAAGGTCGGCGGTAATCCCGATTATTTTTAGACAAAACTGATTGTTTTGTTATCAACACATGGGTCTGAACTTGGGTGTTGTTGTACACACACACACGCACACACGGTCAATGTGTACTGATATAACATATATATATACGGCGCATATTTAAAACTATATTATCGAATTGCACAATAAATTGTAAGCGATTTATTCAACCAACTCAAAAATATGATCATGATTCGTCACTGGTTTCGGTAATGGCGGCCATTCTTAACGTTTTATGACAAATGCAGGAGCATTTGAGCACTTTATTATCTAAAGTGCTCAAGTGTGTGTTTATGCACTCTCTAGTCCGAAGTCCTTTCCGTTCGTGACGGCGAGCCTACACGGAAGGAGTAGTAATGCAGTATCGACGGCTTTTAGTTATTTTCAAACAAAGGAGAGTGAACTCTGCCATCTTCTGGGAATTTCAAGAAAAAAAAAATTAATTATTGGCCCCGGGGCAGTGGCAGGGCTTTGTGCAATTCTACCACAAAACAGCAGTGCTTGTAATTCTTGTGTTCCGGTTTAAAGAGTGAGTGAGCCAGTGTAATTACAAACACAAGGGACATAACGTCTTAGTTCGCAGGGTTGGTGGTGAATTGACGATATAAGCGATAGTTAACATTTCTTACAATACCAATCTGTAAGGGCGTTGGTGACCACTTACCATCAGGTGGCCCGTATGCTCGTCCGCCTACCTATTCAATAAAAATGTTAGTAAGGATACACTAGGAAACTCAATTAAGTTATATGCAGAATATCTGCGTCAAAATATGCATTATTATATACATATATATAACAATATGACCTCAGAAATGTTTGAATCAATAACAGTCAGCGTAGGGTGACCAACAAATCGGACACTGACAGAACTGTAACGTGTTTATTTCGTGTTTATAATGCATCTATTGCTCAGCAGTAAAGAAAAATATCGTTAAGCAACCTGCACCAACCAGCATGGAAGAATAATAAGCAGCTCTGTCCAGCTGTGGGACATTATATATAGAAGTGATACAGCATCCATCGATAATCTATTGCGTTATGTTTCAAGTTCCTTCTCCTTTTTCAACACATAAATCTAAACCATCCACGTGAACTGTTCACATGGACACCCTGATCGCGGGCCACCTAACTATATACCAGTAAATAAAACAGTTGAATATGTAATGTTTTATTATATACATGCAAGGCCGCGTGAGATCATCTCAACAATTTTGCCGTTTATGTTTATAATAACAACATTTCAGGGTCAGTGGAGCTGTTCGGTAAGGACTAACAGACACGATCGCGAAATGAAAGAAGGTGATGTGCGACATGAAGTTTTGTTTAATACTCAACTGGCTCACTCTCAACCACCAAGAGATGCTGGTGAGTACTGATGCCGTCTAAGTAAAATAAAACCCCTGAGTTACTTGCGCCGGACTGTGGTATTATAATTTGAATCATCATTACGAATTTTGAAGGTACATCGTGAACATAAATGTTATTGGCATTTTGATAGTATACCATTTGTAGTGTGTTTAATACTCTTAAATGGAGTATTTATTTAATATTAATATTTATTTTCTATTGTATTCGTTTAAGTTATAAATAAAGTGTTTAAAATTAATTAAATAAGTGGTAATTTTAATATTGATTTAATACATAAAAGAAATAAATATTATTTAGTACACTAGTATTTTTAATGATATATAAAGTGAGCTTTAGCAGTATAGCACTGCAGGTTTTCATTTATAACTTAAAAGATAAAGTACAAAAAACCGAGGCCTCAAAATAGTCAACGTAACGCCATCTCTCGCCAATAAGAGATGGTTAATAGGGGCCAATTCTACTAACAAACTGACACTCTTTCGCAATCGAGTCGAAACGTAGTCGTTAATGTTTAGCCGTTTTCTTATTCTATTGTAATAACAGAATCTAGATCTAGTTGAACGTATCGTCAATCAACAGCCAATCGTTGTCCACTGCTGAACATAGGCCTCTCCCAAGGTGCGCCAAAGCTCCCTGTCCTCCGCCTTCCGCATCCAGTTGGTGCCCGCCACCTTCTTAAGGTCGTCGGTCCACCTGGCTGGAGGGCGCCCTACGCTGCGCTTGCCGATTCGCGGTCTCCACTCTAGGACTCGTCTGCTCCAACGGCCATCGGTCCTACGACATACGTGACCAGCCCACTGCCACTTCAGCCTGCTAATTTTGCAAGCTATGTCGGTGACTCCGGTTCTTTTCCGGATAATCTCATTTCTGATCTTATCCTTCAAAGATACTCCGAGCATAGCTCGCTCCATAGCACGCTGAGCGACTTTGAATTTGTGGACTAGTCCCGCAGTTAGTGTCCACGTTTCGGCACCGTATGTCATGGCAGGTAAGACGCATTGGTTGAAGACTTTCGTCTTCAAACATTGCGGTATAGACGACTTGAGGACTTGACGAAGGTTGCCAAATGCTGCCCATCCCAAGCGAATTCTTCGATCGGCTTCCTTCTCGAAGTTGTTCCTACCGATTTGTATAATCTGTCCTAGGTAGGTATATTCACTAACAACTTCGAGAGGTTTGCCCTCGACGTATATCGGTCCCGGCACGACATGCCTATTGAACATGACCTTGGTCTTGTCCAAGTTCATGCCGAGACCGACACACCGGGAAGACTCGCCTAGGCTACGCAGCATTTCGGTGAGTTGTTCCAGCGACTCTGCTATGATGACGATATCGTCGGCAAATCGAAGGTGTGAGATGTACTCGCCGTTTACATTGACTCCATACCTAGTCCAATCCAGCGTTTTGAAAACGTCTTCCAACGCGTTGGTGAACAGTTTCGGGGATATTACATCCCCCTGTCTCACCCCTCTGCGCAATTGGATCGCCTTCGTCTTACAGTCCTGGATGTGGACAGTCATTGTAGCGGCGTTGTACAGACATCTCAGTACCTCGATATATCTCCAATCGATATGACATCTCTGCAATGAGTCGAGCACTGCCCAGGTTTCGATGGAGTCGAAGGCTTTCTCGTAGTCCACAAATGCCATACACAGCGGCTGATTGTACTCTTCGGTCTTCTGCACAATCTGCCGAACAGTATGGATGTGGTCCACGGTGCTGTAGCCTGATCGAAAGCCGGCTTGCTCTGGGGGCTGGAACTCGTCAAGTCGTCTGGCGAGACGGTTCGTGACGACTCTTGAGAACAGCTTATACACGTGACTCAGGAGGGAGATTGGTCTGTAGTTTTTCAAGAGGGTTTTATCACCTTTCTTGAAAAACAGTACCACCTCACTCCCGCTCCACGTTTCCGGGGTCTTGCCATGTTGGATGACGGAATTAAAGAGGCTTGCTAGCTCTTTCAGGACCGGAGTCCCGCCTGCCTTAAGCAACTCTGTTGTGATTCCGTCATCTCCCGGAGATTTGTTGTTTTTAAGCTGTTCTAGAGCCGCCCTAATCTCTCCTTGGTCAACGACCGGGAGCTCCTCGGAGTAATGGCGCATAAGAGGGGCGCGCTGGTCATCAATACTGATTCCCATGGGTTTATCCGATCTTGAAGAGAACAACTGCCCATAAAACCTCTCTACTTCTCCGATAATCTCAGGCCTAGAGGTAACGACCCCACCATTTTCAGTTTTAAGTTTTGTCAGACGCGGCCTCCCAAACTTGCGAGCGAACACTTTCGATCCCCGATTTTGCTCAATCGCAGCCTTGATGGCACGGGTATTGGAGCGTCGGAGATCGCGTCGCGTCAGCGTTTTTATTGTTCGGTTTAAGGCCTTATCTGACAAAAACGATGGTAGTTCTCGTCGTTTTCTCATGAGCTCGAGTGTCTCAGCAGAGAGTTTTGGTGCGTTGTCTCTTCTCTGTGGCGGAAAACACTTGCGGGATGTGTTTTGCAGTATTTTGACCAGCGTGTCGGTTCTCTCATCAATGCTGCTTATGGTTTCCAACGCGGTGAATTGATTTTGAAGTTCCATTTGGAACTTTTCGGAGCCTTGAGCAGCTTGGAGCATGGTAGGTCGGAGAGTAGACCTCATCATTCTCGATCTTTCGGCTTTTAAGTTGATATTTAGAGTGCCTCGAACCAAGCGGTGATCACTTCCGGTATTAAACCTGTTGATCACTGAAACATCTCTAAATATGTGCCTTTTATTCGAGATGATAAAGTCTATCTCGTTCCTTGTCACGTTATCGGGGCTTCGCCAGGTCCACCTCCTCTGAGGCTTCTTTTGAAAGAAAGAATTCATCAAAAAAAGCCCCTGCGCTTCGAGGAAGTTTACCAGCATTTGCCCCCTGTGATTTCTGCAGCCCAAGCCGTAAGGTCCGACTTTCGATTCACCGCTATCTTGTACTCCCACTTTAGCATTAAAGTCTCCCATAACAACATTGTAGTGGGCCCTCGAGGTGTCGTTGAGGGCCTTTGCGATGTCCTCGTACATCGCTTCGACCACATCATCAGAGTATGTCGAAGTTGGCGCATATACCTGTACAACCTTCAGGGAGTACCTGTCGGAAAGTTTTAGGACAAGGTACGCTACCCGGTTCGACACACTACTGATTTCCACAATGCTGCTAATGAGATCCTTTTTGACTAGAAAACCGACACCACCCTGGGAGAGGTTATCACCTTCGCGGAAGTAGAGTAAGTTACCGGACTCTAGAGTTATCGTGTCCTCCCCCTGTCTTCGGACTTCAGATAACCCCAGTATATGCCAGTTTATATGACTTAACTCTACTTCTAATTCGGCGAGGTGATGGTCCAGCCTCATCGAGCGTCCATTATACGTTGCCATTTTCAGTCGTTTTATACGGTAGCCTGCCGTGAACCGGTGATTCTTAGCACCCCCTGCCCTGCCGATACCGCGACCGCTACCTTGGTCGGGCCTAGCGGGCTTGCCGGTAACTGGGGGCCTTTTTTTGGGCGCATCTGCCATTTAGGGAGGTGGTTTGCCCATACTCGCCGCGCTGGGCAGGCGTGTTGGCGAGCGCAGTAGGGGGTAAGATGTTTATGGGAGGGGGGACGCTGCTGCCCATCCCCCCTTTTCCCCGTCCCTCAGTCGCCTCTTACGACACCCACGGGATGAGATTGGGGGAGTACTATTCTAAGCCGGTACTCCACGGCGAACGTATCGTAACCGTTACAAATTAGTATAATTGGTCTTCAGTTTAATATAGCTGTAGTCTTTTTTTTTAAGTGGGGGGGGGGGGGGTATGTGGGGCTCGCCGATGTCCAAAGCGCAAAGTGCGCCCCGAATATCGAATTATCCTCTAAAAAACCAGCGGTACCCTTTCCGTCTTAACGAGGAGCGCCACTGGATCGCTTTCGCATACTATCGTGACGCTCTGACGGCCATAGCAGTATAGCCTATTCCAACCACAAGAGTATAATAATAAGTAAGAGGAGTAAAATAGACCGATATAATTGGTCGAGATATTGAATAATCTATGATATTCACTATGGATTCGCGAAAAAATGGCGTTTTCATCGTCCGCGAAGTTGCAATCGGATCTTTGAAAGTTAAATTAATGTGTTTATATTGCGTAATACAGCAGAACAATTAGAAAATAGCATGCAATTTGTATATCCATAGTTTGTTTACCTTTACTACTTTTCCGATTGGAATAGGGTGTAATACCTAATGCAGAGATAAAGTTGTAAGGGTTGAGCGGCATCCGGTTTAAACCGGGCATAACTGGCTTTTAGCGTTCGCGTCCGATTTTTTTTGTTACTTAAGTAATATGAAGCGTATGTAATATGAATCACATAAAATGAGGCAAAAGTCAAAACAGAATGAGTCAACTAGCCCTCTCCGGTTGAAGGGCAAGTGAGATGCAATCCTCGGTTGAAGTTAATAATACGGTTTTTAATATTTTATACGTTAATCACATATTAACGATACTTGTAACTTGACGTTTAATAAATCAATTTTAATATCTATTCAAAAGTGTTTGGTAAGTAATATTCAGTATGCTTTTTGCATTGGAGCATATTCCATCATGGATAGATAAGCATATGGAAAATTTTTATTTTACAAATGCAGGCCTCCGGGTGTTTTTTTTTCAAGGCATTTTACTAGCTACTTTTTTATAACACCTGTCCCAATCCCCTAACACGCGGTCGAAAACTAGTAACTTATATGCATAAAATACCAGTTTACTTTAACTTTTGATAAACTGAATCGATTTTAATGTAACAACGATTAAACGTTATCTTGGGTATTCCAAGATAACGTTTACATTAAGACAGTTTTGTTTTTGGTAACTTGCAAATCAACTTTAAACAGTTAATTTGAAATCACAAACAGACAACAATTTTATTTATTCGGTATAGATACGTATGTATATATATTTAAAACAGGGTCAGCTGACCTGCTGAGTGAGCTAGACTATTTCCAGTGTTTATGCGTTTCTTATCTATCACCAAACACCGCATTAATAGTTCAATCACTGTCACCTCGGTGACCTTTCTTGATGATCTCATCTCTGACTAACGCCGATGTACCTTTCATCCGATCGTTTATGTGTATATATAGTAAACATACGTACAGTGCCGAGATGGTGAGTAAAAACTCTTAGAATTAAACTGAACAAGTACTACCGAATTTTCGTGTACTTATTTCAATGGGATTTTAATTCATCTCATGGTTTTGCTGAAGTAAATTCAAAATCGATTCTGATGACGCAACAGGTGATATTTTCCAACAATTATACCCATTAAACCGTGGTGTTCCATCGTGGTGGAATCGATTACTAAAATTATAAATGAGTGTGTAGCTCACTGCCACTCACTCTGTCTGTTTAGCTTTGGTTAAACCACCGACAATATTTTGAGGAAATTTGATATGACGCAAGTCTGAACCCAATGGAAGCACCTAGATGCACCTAGCCCACTCCAAATGAGCGAAGACTGGTAAGTTATAAATCTTCTCCTTAAAAGGACAGGAGGCATGTGACAGTGTGACATTTATGGACTCGTTTTTTACGCTAGACCCTCTCAGGTCTGTGAGCTACCTTCTCCGGTGGTAGTTTTTTCGAATATCAATCATTGTTATAAAGAAATTAACTATTCAAAGATTGAATCAAAAGTGTTAGATATGTCCCTCGTGGCTGTTATATTATCATACATATTAATGTCGTATTAAAAAGCTATTAGCATACGAAAAGTGCCCTGGTGCGCGCATAACGTCATTCAATGGAGATTTCGTAGTGATGTAATGACCAGGCCCGAATGTGACCATACGTATGCAGTTACGGACTATACAATTAATTTATTTACATACAATCATTTCTACATAAGAAACCCATAAGATTACCTTAAAAACCTTGAAAATATTTTTTTTTAAATCAATTATTGTCGTGTGATGTTCATACTGTAAATGACCACAGCCAATAACAACAGCACGAGGGGTAAAGATAAATAACACACCACTCTCGCCATCCAATGGAACAGGCATAGCAGGGTAATGAGTAAATGTAATGTTAATCAGATGCCAATCAATATATTACTGGCCCTGACGCGGAGCTCGAATTCAGGACCTAAAACAGCCTCATAAGTACTCAATTGACCAACGAGGCAGCTAAAGCTAATATCCATCAGGTATCTTATGGAGCTCCATAACCACAACCATTGGGTAACTGAATCCAATAAAAAAAATCACAATTGTAAATTTGTATTGTATATAAAATTGTTAATTTTGTTTTAGTATTGTTAATTTTATTTTAGCACAGTATTACCTTGTAATTATTTGTATTTCCATTTTACAATTACAAACTGCAACAGTCAGATAATCTGAAATAATTTTATATGTATAAAACTCCTGTTATATGTATATATCAAAACATTATTTTTGCATTTATAATCTCTTACAATGGACATGCGTCATTCCATTATCAAATAATAATATTTGTAAAAGCAAAAGTCGTTGTCAGCTGTATTTACTCACCTACTTTAATATTATAAAGAATTTTCGTAATTGCATCACAAGGTGTTTTATTCATTGGTTATTAGAAGTGCTTTCGTTAAAATTTTTAGTTTATTCTAATGTTATGTATAAAGTATTTGATGATATAAATAAAACTTGACAAATATAGCGGAAAAAATTGTATATTCCAGACCTAACTTAGACCCAACTTAGATGGGTGATTGTATCAAATTATAAGACAAATTGATACACTTTACAGAACACAACACAAATAAAATAAATACAGACGTACTTATAATAAACACATTTGTTCAATAAGGTATTCTTATCAATTAAAAGCCATTTCTTATTTTCTAAAAGATATGGTCACCGCAGATAAAGCAATTACGACAGATAAAAGTAATATTTGTTAAATTTTTAATTTGTTGCCTTTCACACAGCGTGCATAAATTTAATTGTAAATGATTACAACATGTGTATGATAGCTGAAAAAGAGTATCAAGTTAATATTTTCACACTTCCGCAGTAGATTCTACATTGCACACTCATTGCTACTAATATGACAATATTGTCAACTCATTCGAATGTCGAGTAAGAATAGTTATTCTTGTTTAAAACCATTTCTGTAGAGATTTTGTACAACAGCTCACCTCCAATGTTAATATTTTTTATTTATCTAAAACTTAAAAAGTTTAAAAACTTTCTTTGGTCAACTATAAAAGGTTTTGTATGGAAAAAAGACTTAATTTGTTTCAGTTACTTAATTACGATTACTTAATACCGATTCAATCATGCTGGTCGCGATAATTTACGTTAAAAATAATAGCGGGCAAAAGTTGTGATTTATAAAGAAAATAGCGTAAATAATCGTTTCTATACACCTGTATCTATCTACAGCCTCAAGGGCATTTACACAATGCCGTTCGTGCCGGATTATTGGATTACGTTACTTACTCGCATTCCTTCATAATTACTAGTAACGATACGAAGAAATTTAATTAAACAATTATTTAATTGTCACGTTTTAGTAATTGTGTAATAATATGTCGTACAGTAGGTTTAACATTTTAACTTACCACTGGAAACCTACTTTCATTTAGTTGCGTACGTAAAGAAATGCGTCTCCTATAGAAAAACTTTCAAACGTAATAAAAGTAGTTTACAATAATTCTATATTAGATTAAAGTTTATTACAACTCACCTTAAAACGGGCAGTTTCTTCCCTTCACGCTCTCTCAAATAAACTCATGCAAAATACACAAAAATTTGACCCACTAAAAACTTTTTTACACCTAGTTTGAAAACACAATTTAACATTTATTTCAAACAGTTTACACAATAATAACAGAACAAAACATTTCAAAAGGTAAGTCTAGAACATAATTAACAAAACCCAATGCACTGATAACACTTTTTCAATTAATAATCTCGTTTCCTATCGAAAAACAAGTCGGCGTTTTTTGTAGTACGAAAAGTTGTAAGACTACTATTTGTGCTGTCTTTGACAGTTCCTATCAGACTTGATTGCCATCGCGTCCAATATTATTACAGGTAAAAACTGGTGCTGTAATATTTATTAAAATTATTCTACATAAATCTAAAATAACTATATCAAATCTTATGCCACTAATCAAGACAATATCGTAAAAATCCTCGGAGAAACTAAGTAACAAGATAAATAAAAGAATAAATTCCTTATAACTTGGCTGAATCTTACAATACCACAGCCTTTAGTATACCTACGCATTAACCAATCGGAAGAGAGGATTTAGTGCATTCCAAGCATATTTTTGCCGCCATTCTCACCTAAAACCAGTTTTCCCTCTCTCACATTATCAGGTACGTTGGTGTCGCGACTCACGGCTCGCGTTGTATTGTATTGTTTATATATGAAATGTGTATTAACTGTTATTGTAGAATGTAGGTTTTAAGTTATTATATAGAGCATGCCTGGGTAATTGTAAGTTGTACATCAAAGAATATTCACTTGTATGAAAAATTCTTTTAATGTTTATATGTATTTTTGTTAAGTTTTTAAATGAAATTAATGAACACTTAGATTCGTGAAATTACTAAGTCCTTTGTTAGTTTAATTACCTAAAATTACAAATGAGGTAGTCGCTAAGAACTCGTATTAATCCAGTACAACCCACTTATCATACGTTAACTTCAACTGTCAATCGTTCATACAAAATCAAATTTCATTCAGGATAAATCACCGATATTATAGATTTTATTTACTTTAAAGTTTATTTCTCCTTTTTAGAACAGTTGAATATCTTGTTTTAAAAATGTTTTTTTTTTAATAATATTTTTTTGTTTAGCTTTCACAGGCCATGTTTCAAAGTCTTTATTTCAATGAATGCATCCATGATGTACCAACCGTACATACTTGTCTGTTAATTTACTACAACTTCTACTAGTTACTCAATAGCTACTTAGTTACTCAATAAGGAGACTTTCTAGTGAATTTACCGCACTTAAAGTCATGTAGATTGGCCAGCTCCGAAGAGCCTACACAGTGCAGCAGCCATGTCATGATGAAACTAAGAACAGAACCGATTTATACTATTATAATTTCACATTTTTTTTTTTTTGTGTGTTTCCTTGTGATGGATAAATACAAAAACTACTGAACTTATTTTAAAACTCTTTCAACTACAGAAAGCCACATAATCAGCGAGTAGCATAGGCTATATTTTATTTAAAAAACATAAGAGATAGTTACCAAAATTGCAATAATGTAACCCAAGGTACCATTTTTTTCTATGAAATTAATGATTTATTGTGCGCTGCGAAAACTATTGACGATATCTAAAATAATGTATTACATATTTATAGTACTCGTTTTGTGGACAAGTAAGTCCGCGAGGGTTTTTATCAAACTATTATAATTAAGTCACAAATGCGCAGACTTCGTATGTACCATGTATATCACATATTCTACCGCCACAAACAGCACGAGAGAACATATCGAGCCGGTTGGCGTGGTTAGTAGATACTTGCCTTTCACGCCGCAGGTTGTCGGTTCGATTCCCACCCAGGGCAGACATTTGTGTGCATGTACATGTCTGAGTGTTTCTATATATGTATGTATTTACAAAAGAAAAGTAGTATATGTAGTATATCAGTTGTCTGGTTTCCATAGTACAAGCTCTGCTTAGTTTAGGATCAGGCCGTGAGTGAGTGTCTCAGGAGCAATATATACTTGTGTTTTGGTTTTCTGGTACATTTGCCAGTGTAACTACAGGCACAAGGGGCATAACAATTTAGTTCTTAAATTTCGTCGCGCATTGGCGATGTAAGGGATGGTTAATATTTCTCTACACTGACTCGCTCTCCAATACAATACAAAGTACTGCTGCTTGGCGGTAGAATATTTGATGAGTGGGTGGTAACTACCCAAACAGACCGATCTACAGTAGGTGGTAGGGGTTCACGGGACTTTGCAGAACTCTTAGTCTCCTTTTCCATCAGAGATCTGTGAGGAAACGGAGTAGTGCACCAGTAAAAAATAGAAATTATCACGAGTGAATATATCTACTCATTTTCCTAGCCTCGTTCAGCTCATCAATCTGATAGCAAAAAAACTGAGCGGCAAAGGCGGAGTCAGCAAGATGTGTAGTGTGGACACGGATCAGTGGATATTATTTATTTTTCAAATAACAATTTGATATGAAAGAATTACGCACATCACTGGTGGAAACGGAGCCTTAGTAGCCTTATAATATCTTCCATAATTATTAAAAAAAACATATATACATACATATGAAATGTGATAAAAAATAATAGAAGCTATGTTGCTCTAAGCTTTATTAGACATCTTTGGTTTAAGATTTTTCACATTCAATATATAAAAAGTTTATGCTACAAAGCATAACACAACAATTACAAAACAGATTTAATATTAGCAGGCGAATGACTATACAAAGAACAAAAATATATTTGGACATTTTTAAATTTCACAACGATAAACATAATTAAATAAATTTTATTTTATATGTTTTTATTTTCGTTTTCTTAAATAGACATCGAATCAAATAATTATCGATATAGATATTGACAAATAACAAAGTTATTTTGTTAAAAATAAACAGAGAAACGTCAAAAGAGTCTCGATTTTTTTTTATTAAAACACAATTTAAGATATAGAATAGGAAGGCGGACGCGCATCTAGGCTACCTGATGGTGAGTGGTCACTAACGCCCATAGACATTGGCACTGTAAGATATGTTAACTATCGCTTACATCGCCAATGCGCTACCAACCTTGGGAACTAAGATGTTATGTCCCTTGAGCCTGTAATTACACTGCGGCCTTGAGCCTGTAATTACACTGGCTCACTCACACTTCAAACCGGAACACAACAATACCAAGTACTGCCGTTTTGCGGTAGAATATCTGATGAGTGGGTGGTACCTACCCAGACGAGCTTACACAAAGCTCTACCACCATGATTATTTTGACGTTTTTCAATTTATTATGTACACTAGAAAATTAAAAAGTATTAATATCAGTACATGCAATCGATTTTAATTAATTTGAAGTTAACAAAACGCGCAATATAATTTTGCCGGTCAAATATTAATCGTGATTGGTTGGTTAATCGTTTTTGCGTACAAAAACAGAGGTTGCGGTAACTTACTTAGAAATGCGAACATGCATATTGTATTATTACTTTTAATTGGTAACTAACTTCAGACTGGGCAATTTAAATAACGTGTATTAGTATTGTAGTAACGAGTTGTAATAAATAATTGACATATTTATTTATTTCATTGAATATCAGGTTACATAATATTTTGGTAGAATTAAGTTTATTTAATACAATTGTGCATGAGACATTATAAAGCTGATTATAAAAACTAAGTGCCATTGACTGGTTCGAATGAATGAATGAGTTAAAATATATAATTATATAAAATGTACATATAATGTTTGTACACAAATCGATAAATAATGTTTTATATTATTATAATATATTTTGGCAGAAGGGATTGTACATTATGTTTGTTAATTTTTTTAAAAATTTAATTTATAAAATCTAAGCAATCGATCTTGTATGATACCAATGACGCATATTATTAAATGTAAATTTATGATTGTAAACTTCGAAATGCCTCCATTGAATACTTGAAGAAATTGCTTTAGTGTCAAATTCAGAATGCAATCGAGAACAGAGTTTGAGGTAAGCATTTAAGTTATAGCCATATTTACGATTTTATTAATACATTATTATGTAGAATATTATTACCCTATTTGGTTACAAGATGTTGATATTTTAAATATTAATGTATAAATATATGTTGAAATACATTATATTTGTATAGTATAGACTTATTTTTGTTTCAGAAACAAATACTAATATTAGAAATGCAATTTCCGTAACCATAGATTCAAAAGTTAAAATAAAAAATAAGGAATATAAAAAAAAACAGGCTGGTTGACTGGACGGATTTTCGTGCAATTAAATTAATACGATTGAATAAATGCAGATTATAATCTTATATCAACATATAAAAGAATTTTTGCTATCAGCGAGGATGCAAGGAGAGAAATACAACCAATATACAAAATACTGAAAGGGTAGGGTTTAAGTAACACAGCGAAGTCCTAACAATGAACCGGACGTAATCTTACAGCGGACTGGATTAAAAAAAAAACTATTTTATTCTTAATTTAAAAGTCGTGTTTTGTTAACCGTATCTCCGTTTGTAGATTAGTACTTTTATTTCTAAGCAGCGTCTGTGTAATGTCTGTTTATCGTATAATACATTTAAAACAATATTCTACTGAGATATTCTGAATAATGATTTAGTATTGAAATTCAAATTGAGGTAAAAAGTTATAAAGTACATTCCACGGTATGTTGCCGTAGAGTCGGTCCCGCCTAGACTACATCAGCGAGTTTACTGTGGATACACGTTTAGCATGTGGTAACGACATAAAAGCACTCAAAATCAGACACATTATAAAACGCTTACATTAAAGTTAATGGTTTTAACTGGTTATCTGAAGAGAGCCGTCACTCAGACGTTCCTATCCGTCGCAGATAATGTTTTTTTTTTTCATAACAACAAAACACAGATAAAATTCCTCTACCGTACCAGTAGCACAGATAAAATCATTTGTTTTAATTATTGAATATTTGACAAACATTTGAAATATACTGGACTTTTTCTATTTTGTTCTCTCTACTACTTCTAGAAAATTCCATTACTTTGTCACCGCTACGTAGAAATCGTAAGAGAAATCGAAGATGAAATTTTCTTTAACATAATCGAACCAGATGTTCGATTATGTTAAAGAAAAATAATTCATAATTTTTCGTATATATATAAACATATTTTAACACTATCCACAGAAAATAGAAACCATTATTAAAATTTATATTTTATAGAATGATCCAGAAGTATTAAGTATGCTTTCTGTGATTAAAAAAACGTTTTGCACTTATCTAAGACGGCTGATATTTGTATCAATCAATAACGATTCGTTTTCTGTCATGGCAATAAATAATTTAAACTAAAAAAAGCAATTAGACTTAAGTACAATAAATAATTTGGCGCCATCAAAACCCATTGCAAAATGTAACAAATAAATTACATTATATACATATATCACGAGTCTATAGACCCGCGTTGTCTATGAGCTTCGTCGCACCCTTTTAACGTTACCTCTTTTTAATTTTACAATTACAAAGTAATTCATAACTATCGAGATATTAAAATTCGGGTTGCAATAAGGTATTATATTACCAATATATCGACCTACTCACCTATATACCAATAACGGTTCTACCGCCGATTCCAATGGCAGAAGTAAAGATAAATTTGACTTTATGAATATGACTTTTTGAATGTCATCAAAGTTGTAATCAAACTAAGTGAAATGAAAGTGAATTAAGTGGAATAGTGTCGTGTTACAGACAATAATATATATTATATTAATTAAGAACTGCGTGGTATATGTTAGTCGAAGTTCTGTTTATCTTGACCACTCCTGCCGTTAGAATATATAAATGGTTTGTTCTGGCTCTGCGCCTACCATCTGCCATATTAGACGGCAATCCTATTTAATTTTTTTGTTTAAATCGTAAAATTATTAGACGTTTTAAACCTTATTTGGAAGCGAATATACATATATATGTGTTTATTTTTGGTGTTTTTTGTAACAAATATAATAAATTCGAGAAATGACGCTTCAAATATCCTCATTTGTAACATCTCTCAAGACGTCGTATATTCTAAACCGCAAGCCCTTCATAAGCTACAAGTTGGGGCATGTTATCTCGGGATGGCCCTCTGCGGCCGGACACATGAGAACAGCACGCGTGTGCGCTGCGTGTGCTGGAGTTAGTCCGGCAGCCAGTGCTGTGCCGTCCAGAGCAAGCAGTAGAAGCCGGAGTAAGTTGTCGTGTTGTTCGACTGGAAAGAAAATTAAGTTATATTTATATTTTTTTTTTTTTTTTTTTTTTTTTTTTTTTTTTTTTTTTTTTTTTTTTTTTTTTTTTTTTTTTTATGAAAATTGTTTATTAATAACAAGACCAGAGCAGTGATTCTCCTTAGTATTGGTACTAGTTGTGAGGTTAGCGGTGTGTTTAGTGAGTTGGGCGGTTACTATCTACCTGTGCAGGTGCGTATCTCTGCAGCAGCGGTCGGTACCCGGCACCGAAGGTCACGAGCTGAGTCTGCCGTCGACCGCCCCACGGTGGTAGCGGCACGATCGCTCGTACCTATCCCACGCATACATTATTACAGACCACCACGCATACATATCATAAAGTAGGAAAGTTTATATGTGCAGATGAGCTGTGGATCCACTTAATGGTATGTGGTCAACAACATTTTACGCAGTGGCTCACCTAATATATTATGTTCCGTACAAGCCTTACAGAGTAATTGATGTCTGGCGGTAGAATGACTAACCACCACGCACTATGCGTTGTTCTGCTGCAGCTCTACTGCTGGTTCATGGTACGTGCACTCGAGAATAATTTAATAAAGTAACTAATGGGTATGTATGTTACTTGCCTCTTCCTCGTAGGGCCGAAACACGGTGAGCGGTCGAAGCGAGGCGGCGTGTGCGATCACCACGCAGCCCCACGCCGTGCCCACCACCGCCTGTTCACCCAGCGCCGCCAGCGCCGTCACCTGCGTCACACGCGAACTGTACTCCTTGTTTTGTGCGCAATGTGGTGGTATGTGTGTGCGTGTGTAGGTGTGCGAGTCCTCACCCGACAGCGCTCGGCTCCGAGGTGCTCGTCGATGGCGATGGACTGCAGGCTCTCGGAGCACGGCACCAACTTGCTGCAGTCGAGGCGCGCGGTGGAGCGCCGCGTGCGAGAGCACCACGCGTACACGAACACGTCTGCGGTCGAGTGCGCACAGTTAGCGGCTCGCGGTGGTTGTATATAATCGCATAGCGTGACATTTATGTTCTTTATAGGTGAGTTACTCACAGTATTATCATATACTACACGTCCCGTAACATATCACTAACTGAATTAGAATAAAATACTTCGCTAGACCCCGTCATCAATAACATTACAATAGAGATGGTAGAAGACAAAATACCACAACTTGGAATTTGTTATATTTTAAAATATAAATAGAAAATATATTAAATAGTGTGCCATTTTGTACCCCCCCCCCCCCTATCGTGGCCGTCGTACCGGCGCGTGCGGCGGCGAGCACGCTGCGCGCGAGTGGCGCCGCGCAGAGCAGCGCGAGGCGCGCGGGCGCGGGGAGCTGCTCGGCCGCGCTCACCCCCTCCGCGCGGACGGCGTACGCGTGCAGCTCGGGGCCGCCCGCCCACACCTCCACTCTGCACACGTCACAGTACACACTAATGGTGGACTAATATGTAGATAGAAATCTATGCCCAGTAAATTAGTAACTGCAATTATTTCATGTTAAATAAATCCGTTCGTATAAATAAAAATTTGGCATCAATATTTTTTCTTCATAAACAATGTGGTCAGTTATAGTACTACTGTCGTACCCGTCGTCGACCGGCACTGCGGCGAGGCAGCTCAGCTCGGTGGCCGCGCCGAGTTCGGTCAGCACGAAGCTGCCTTCCTCTTCGGGTCGCTCCGACATCACCAGGAACAGTCTGAATAGAGAATGGATGATAGCTTCATTAGACAATAAATAGTCACTTTATTCATGTAGCGAGTCAGTTTAGCGTTGAGTTGAGAAAAACGCTCTCGATATTGAGTTTTAAAATTTTTAAAAAGTACTTATCCTTAGTAAGGGCAGCACAAACATTTTATTTTTTTTCCTTTTTGATTGAACTTAAAATTTAAATGATGATAGTACCTCCCGCACGCAAGCGCGACGGCCAGTTTGGGTAGCGGTGCGAGCAACTGCAAGTCGGCGACGGCGCTGGGCGTTCCGCCCACCACGTCTTGCAGACGGACGCTCCACGACAACGCGCAGGTTGATATGCTGCGGACGGTACATTATCGGTCAGTCTACTCGGAGCTGGATGACCATGTCATTGTACCAAAATACAAATCGGAATATTTCTAAAATATTTTTAAAAATAAGTATATTTCTTCTTTAAATTATTTTTGTATATAAAATAAATAACGGCGCGAAAAGACCTCCTGCTGGGTTATAAATACCTCTTCGCTTAAGCCTTATCCAATAAAGCCTATGAATATGTGTATATAAGCCAACATGTAGCAGCATGGCGGAATAATCTAACCTACCACTTAAAGAGGGGGGAGGCCTTCGTGGTGGTGGTCCTGTTAATTCTTGTTTCTTCAAATCAAAATTCTTAAAAGTCTAATATTTGGTATTAGATAAAGTACATACGTATAGACGAATATTCTGCCGACGGAGTCCCCGAGCCACATGTCGGCGCCCACGCGACACATCGCCGTCACTATCACCGGCTCCGTTTTATCTGACGACGTGACAACAACGCTCATTTAATCCATATACTAAAATAGACAAAGGTTAATTCTGTACTGTAACCATCGTTAGAAACGTGCGTATCTCATATCAAGCGGTCGCGTGGAACTGCTTTAAAGTTTAGTCGAGAAGATTCGACCCGCAGTTTCTATCAGTTGAAGACAACACAGTTCTACGAGTAGTCGGGTCGCGCGGGCGCCTCACCCGGCGGGACGCGCAGCGTGTGGTGGTGCGCGAAGGCGGCGGCGGAGGCGGTGAGCGTGTGCGCGCGCTCGGGCTCGGCGCCGCCGTACCACGCCTCCCAGCCGGCGCCGCCCGCCAGGCGCAGCGCGGCGGCGGCGGCGGCGGCGGCGGGGGGGGCGGCGGGGCGCGCCTGCGCCGCGTCCTGCAGCGCGAGCCACTCGGGCGCCGCGCACACGGCCGTCAGCGCCGCCGCCGACGGCCGCAGCTCCGGCGCGCCGCTCCAGCAGCGCCGCATGGTCTCCAGCATGCTGCACGGGTACTGCAGGTCCTGCGACAGCCGCGCGACCGCATTTACGATTCTGACAACGTCTTACAGTAGTTTATATCAAGTCAAAGGCGAAACCGATATATTCGTCTGGACTTTTAACCTTTGGCTTTGGATATACACGGCATATAGATGAATAATTAATAAACAATACTAATGTATTTACAATAAAAGCCTGTGTAATATTGACACCGTAGATTGGAGTCCCCCCGGTTAGCAATTTAGGTCAGCGTCGCTCGTTATTCCTAGGAATACTGTTTATTCAAATTTTATTTAATTTTTTTAACGAACAATCATTAACGAGAATATAACGCGAGTTAAAGAGTTAAATTATCACACGCTACTCACTCTAGGCGCCAGCGGAGGCCGGGCTCCTTCGAGCACGGCTTCCTTGACCGCCTCGTGGCCCTCGAACGGCTGTCGCAGCGTGAAGATTTCGTAGAGGAGCATCCCGTACGAGAAGCAGTCGACCTTCGTAAAGTATTTTCTCTTGATATTTTTATTTCAATTAGAAGAAATCAAAATGTTCGAGTAAGTGGGTTCGAGTTCGAGTTTCCATAAATCGTCTAATCGTCGTACACAAATTTAAATATATAAATTGAAAAGATTTTGTAGCAAATAAATTCTTTTAATAAAATTTTAATAAAAATGAAGTTACATCATCGAAAGTACACTCTATTTCCCTTTCTTCTAATCTCTTAATGAATTTCCCACGAGACCGAGGTCTCGTGGGAAATTAGACGCCGTACTAACGGCTACATAACCCATACCGACTAACTAAAGCTAGTCCAGCCCAACAATTCTCAGCAGCAGCCCAGAGTTGCGACTGAGAATGTTTGACAGAAAACCATTATTTGGGTACAAGAGTCAAATCTAATACTTCAAGATGCAGATCTTGAGTAGTCGTGAAGAAACAGTTATCTATCGCACACAGTTACCTTCTCAGTGTACTCCTCCTCTCCGTTGTATCTCATGATCTCGGGCGCCATGAAGCCCTCCGTGCCGCCGAAGCCTTTCGTTCCGGACGGTGGGGCGAGACGGGATATACCTGGTGTGACGAACGCTTTGAAACACATCCCATACAAATTAATGTCCGCTATAGTTCATTGCCAGTGACGTCATAATACATTTTTTCAAATGAAATGTCTCGCTTGTCAAAAGTGAAGACAATTTTGTTCTCCATTTTTGTGGAAGTGTCCAAGTCTATATCGCGATCGCGAACGGCGCAGCGACTCACCGTAGTCTCCCAACTTGACGTGCACGTCGATCGGGTCGGGGCTGACCTCGGCCTCCTCGGCGTCCTGCGGGGACGGCAGCGACCACACCAGCACGTTCTCCGACTGAATAAACATTAGTTTTTTTATAAACTTTTGCAGTACGAAATAAATCATCGAGTCGACTTAACGAGTAACATGTATCTCGAGCGCTCGGGTCGCGCCGGGCGTCACCTTGAGGTCGCGGTACAGCACGCGCTGCGCGTGCAGGTACTCCAGCGCGCGCGCCACCTGCAGCGCCAGCGCGCCGGCCGCCCGCACGCCAACGCGCGCGCCGCAGCCGCGGTAGCGCCGCAGCGCGCCCTCCAGCGAGCCCTGCGGGGCCTCGGCCAGCAGCAGCGCCAGCGGGGCGGCGCAGGCGGCCAGCAGCGGCAGCACGTGCGGGTGGCGCAGGCGCGACAGGATGCCCAGTTCCTGGCGCAGGCCGCAGTAAGCGCGGCACGCGCCACCCTGGGCATCGCGCTCCCAGCGCGAAACCGCCGCCTGTGTAGCGAGGAGGAGGTGATGATTCGTACTCGAACCCCGCCCTGATTTGACCAAATTATGTTATGTCCATGAGAAGTTCAAAAGTATTAAAATGTCACCTTATACGCCTGCATAGCGGCTATATCGTGAGCAGAGGGCGGAGCCACTGGCTGGAGAGCCTTGACGGCGACGGGACACGGCTTCGCCCCAGGGCGCCGCCACGTGCCAGTGAGGACGGTACCGAAGGCCCCACGACCGGCAACGGCCGTGCGAGTGATATGCTCCCAGCGGGCACGTTTTTCCTCCTCCACGTCCAAAAGGAGCTGCGAGCAATAATGTTAGATAGACTCAATGTCCCTGTATCCGAACATAAATCGTTTCTGTAGTGAACGGGTGTCCTGGTGTATTGCGGTCGTTGCTCACCGTGTCGGGCGCCACGTCGGCCAGCTGCACGTCGGGGTGGTGAGGACAGCGCAGGGGGGCGGACGTGCAGGCGGCCAGCACGCACTCCTCCAGCGTCCAGCACGTCGCCACCAGCGCCGGACTGCTGCAGACGCCCTCCGACGAGCCCACGCGGGACGACGCTAACGGTACATTATGGTTATTCGTATTGATTCTTTGTGTGGTAGAGACAACTATACTTTGGTGCGTACAGTTTACGTTTCAAGTGTTATGAAGAAATGCATTAGGAGGCTGGGTTACATCTTCGACTTGGTGAACTTTTGAGATTTAAGTTAATTACGAAATATGAATGTTCTTACTGTTGGACTCTGCTCCTACTCCACTGTCACCATCCGAAGCTCGCGACTCTTCGGAGAGCCGCAGCCGACGCGGCTCAACGCTGCCGAGATCTAAGCGTTTAAAAACCTGAAAAATGATATATGATTTTTTTTGTTAACCAATATAAGTGGTCACCACACACTCGGTTAAGATGTTTCAACCATTGTGGCTGAAATTGAACCTATTCACCTGTGAGAAGTGTTTGTCGTGCTCGTGTTGGTGCGCGTGGTGCGCGTCGTGCGCCTCGTTCTGTGCGTCCGTGATACACGCGGGGCAGGGCGCCACGCGGGTTATCAGGCAGCGCCCCTCCGACGTGTGCACGAAGCGGGTACCTGCGGGTTATGGAACGAAGACTCAGCACTAAAGAGGTGCAGCGATTTGGTCTTTTGTGTAATAAACTCGGTATTGAACTCTGACTCACCAAGGGATGGGTACCAATCTTCCAGCAACAAGTCCACATGGTCGGACACCAACGCCAGCACTTTCGTCAACACTTCGGGGTTTGGTTCCAGGCTGAGGCTCTGTTTTATAAAAATGAGACTGTAAAATTAATCTTGAAACTAAAATAAAACATTGGTATATTTATTGTCCAGTTACCTGACAGCCGGCAAGCGGCAGGCCATCGTCCCGCCGCACCACGCACACCTGCGCGGGCAGCAGCAGCTCCACGCACGCCGAGGACTGCACGTCCAGCTCGCTCCACGTGCCCTCAGCGCGCACCCGGAACCTTATCGAGTGGTAGAGCTCGTCGGGCTCGTCCTCGTCTCCCACCGCCCCCAGTAGAGGGTCATACCGCGGCGGCAGCTCGCGCAGCGCCAGCAGCACTAGCTCCCCGCACACCAGCTTCAGACCAGTCTTCCAGAGCTTCCAGGACCAGTTGAAATCGAGAGCCTTCGTGACGGTTTCGTCTATATCCATCTGAGTGTGATGTTATGAATGAGTTGTGTAGTGCGTCGGAACATCAGATGAGAACCTAATTCAAGCTTAAGCGGTCCGAGTTATTCGGTCTATTTCGGTATACGGCTCACTGCGTGTGGCGCTGTGAGATCACGCAGACTGGGACGAAATGTCAAGTCATTGCGTATTCGTTTGATTTCAATCATATTTATTATTTGTTTTAAAATATTAATAGATATTATTTCGTCCTTATATTCTTTACAGTTGATCACAAAAACTAAGAAATAATGTCCTACTTCACTCATCATCTCCATAAACATCTGTCGGCTCACCTCTCGGGGCGCGCAGTACAGCTGCGGCGCGTGCTGCGCGAGCGCGGGGTCGGCCAGCACGCGCGCACACAGGCGCGCCCAGAACCCGCGCGGCACGTACGACAGCAGCAGCAAGCGCCGCACGCCGCGCCCGCCCGCGCGCGCCGACACCGCCACGCCGCCGCCGTCCTCTGCGGGGGGACCCGTTAGCACTGCGGACGGACTCACGCCACACGCACTCGGCAAAGACTCACGGATGAGGAGGGGAGAGTCGGCCCCGCGGGGCGCGGAGAGCGGCGCGGGCTGCGCGGCGCGGCGCGGCGTGGCGGGCCAGGCTCGCGAGCGGAGCGCCAGCTGCGGGCAGCGCGGCTCGCGCTCGGGCAGCAGCGGCGGCACGAGCAGCGAGCGCGCGTCCCAGCAGAGCGCCAGCTCGAACTTGTTGAGCAGCGAGGCGCCCAGCGAGCGCGCCTCCTCGCCCGCCCCCAGCGCCGGCGACGCCTTGAACACGTGGCACAGGTCCTCGACGCGCATGATGCCGTTGCTGGCGAAGGGGTTCACCTCCCGCACGGTCACCACGTGCGCGAGCACGTCGCATAGCCACTGCGGCCGCACGAAGTACAACTCCTTCAGCGTGGCGTCGTCGTAGTGCAGCAGCACGCCTAGCACGACATCGGTTCAGTTCAGTTCAGGTTCGAATAATTCACAATTGAATAATTCGAACACCATTTAGTCTATAAATAGTTGTTTAATATTATACTAGAATTATTAATTTTCAAAATGATTGTGAATGCGATATTATTGAAAAATAATACGCTGATTAACTTGCAACCCACTACTGGGCCACTTCAGTTGTCGAAGAGTAGTTTCAGGCTCAGTCCACCAAGCTGCTCCAACGCTACATAATGGCGCACAAACTGTCCATATCGAACACGAACTCTTGTCGAAATCGAAATATTTACTCTTCTAGTCGTTATAAGTATCTGTATAGTTACCGTTTTCATGTAAGAACATGGTCGCCTGGTGTAGCTCCGCCGCGTCGCGGAACATTCGGAGATTCTTCTGCTGCATGTACTGGGTCACCTGCAGTAGCAAAGTTAGATCGGTCACCATCAGAGTACTACTGGTACTTGTACTTGCACAACTCACTTCAACAACGCTTGTCATTCGAGAACTATGATGAGATGAGAACAATTTTCTCAGGTGCGGGTGTGTGTACGCAAATACATGTGTTGTGTGTGTGCATAATTCTTTGATAAGCGATTCGATTCGACCGGAGAGAGTTCAGGCGCAGGACGGCATTGCTTTTTGAGGCAGTCGGAGGAATGAGACACTACCAATTTCCAGACTCTTGGCAGCTACTGAGCATTTACCGATAGAAAAAACCAATATTTTTTTATCGGCCCGACCCCTAATCGCAGAATCTGCGACCTTATAAAAGTGTGTGCGTGCGTGCGTGCGTGCGTGCGCGCCACTGACCAGTCGCTTGTACTCCTCGTGGCGCAGCACGGGCTCCCGCAGGTCGGCGGCGAGCGCGTGCACGCACTCCTCCAGCGCGAGGTACGTCGCCGGCACGCGCTGCTCCAGCAGCGGCTCCTTGCTGCCTGCGACGGCCGCACGTTACGGGTCAGTACACAAACAGCTAACGCTGACGTAGGACTTCGCGGTTGTCAATTGGTTTCCTTATTTTATTCATATTTTAAGGTATCAAATGAATTAAAATTTTATTTAGGGTTATAATAATGTAGATAATGAAAAGGCTCGTTGAGAAACAAATATTCAATGACGAAGAAAGGTCTGGAGACGTGCTATTAAGGACCGTACGCCCCATCACACACTCCCATAGAACGATAGAAAGTATACACATGGATGTTATAAAAGAGTTCTCTCAAATTACATTAAAGGTCTATGATTTTATCTGACATTACCGGGGGGTTTGACGCTGAAGGCCACGGAGTAGATGATGTCCGCGAGTAGCTTGATGTTGTGTCGCGTGCTGCACGATACCTGCACACAAACGAGCACGTCAGTACTTAGCGGACAAGCGCGCACGCGAGCTCGCACGAGGCCGTACCTCGATGGAGTCCAGGACTCGCGGCAGGCCCAGCTTGTCCGCGTCGGGCGCCGCCATCACCGCGCCGCGGATGAGACGCTGTAGCGCCATCGGGCTTTCGCTCTCGCTCATCTTGCTCTGCGGAACACCATCACTGACGTGTTAAAGATTATTCAATTGCGCAATCCATATAATACAATAGACTATTGTATACAATAGATTGAGCGTTCCCGTTACGTATACATATTGCATTGAAATAAACTGGATACGAGCGAATGAGGACGATGGTAGAATACAGTTTGAAGGGTGAGTGTGCCAGTGTAATTTTAGGCATAACGGCCATAACATCTTAGTTCCCAAGGTTGGTGGCGCATTGGCTATGTTGTTGTGTGGTTAACATTTCTTACAACGCCAATGTCTACGGGCGTTGGTGACCATTTACCATCAGGTGGCCCATATGCTCGTCCGCCTACTTATACTATAAAAAAAATGCAGTACTCACAGTATTGACCTGGTCGTAATGCGTGCCCACCATGATCACGGGCGAGCCCGGCGCGCGCGCCTGGATGGACCTGCATAAGAACTACTCATCAGAACATGGTCGGCTAGTCCGGCTTGTTTAGTTGTAGTTTCCGTTCGCGTAAGGGGCAAGGGGAGGTGTTAAGTAAGTCGTAAAAGCGTAACAAGCAACAAATAAACACACTTTCACATTTATATTATTAGCAAGGGAGTGAGTATAGTGTGTGAAACGTTCACGGTACCTGAGCCACTGCAAGGCGCTCGCGAGTCCTTTCCGCCCGTCGGTGACCTTCCACACGACCAGATAGAGGGAGCGCTTCGATAGGAAGTACTGGTGGGTTGCGTAGTATCTGATAAGGAAACATTTGATAAAAATGCTTCCTTTAAATTATATTCAGAGGGAGAAGCAATTGTTCCACGTGTAGTGGGGTGGGATAAAAAAAGGGTGACGTGACGTGTTCATGTAACAAAGGTGGCGCACTCACTGATATTGGTGCACGTAGATACAAAGTAATGATTTTTAGATGTAAAAATATCGTCACTGGTAATCATTTGTAACGAGAAGTCATCCACTCACTCCTGCTGTCCCCCGAAGTCCCAGGTGCGGAAGGTGAGCGGCCCGCGCTGCGAGCGCTGCGATTCGTACACCCACACACCGATGTCCACGCCCACGGTCGACATGCCGCGACGGGACGACTTGTTGCCCATCCGCTTCGCCCAGTGCTGGGAAGGGGATACATGTTACGTTTGAATATAGTGAGTAGTTTTTGAAGAATCAAACTCTGGAATAATTTAAATTACTATATCTACTATACTAGTAATCAGCGAGTGTTCCACTAATTCAAAGTTAAAAAGGAGTTGAGACTAAGTGCAGTACGTATCACCCGAACGTACTCAGCCTGATGCTGTAGCGAGTGACTACTGCAGGCCTGTTACAGGCAAGGCACGACTCTCTACTCACATCCGTTGGTTTCCTCCGGTGATGTATGGCCGACTCCTGCCTCAAGCACTCCAGCAGACTCGTTTTACCGATACCCTGTAATACAATAACAGTTAATTTAATAAGTTGAAGGAATCCTGCTCGTTTAACTTGGTGGTAAGGTATGTATGTGTGTCCGTTTACCTGCACTCCGACCACCATGAGCTTCATGCGCGCGTAAGGCTTGGCCTCCTGCAGCACGGAGCGCAAGTAACCGACCACGTCCACACTGCGGCATCGCCCGCCGCGCACGACGGAGCGCAGCGGCTCCTGCAGCGAGCAGCCCACCGTGTTCAGGTTCCATAGCCGGGTCAGCAGGCCCATCTGGGGTGGCAAGTCAGTGATGTCTGCCAACAACCGATCAACCAATTAGAATCAGTAAAAGATTAATTATATTAATATTGTAAAAATATCAAATGAATTCTCCGATAAATATTTAAGGAACTATTCGTTTTGTTTACGGATGGTACAATTGTCTACAAGGTCATTCAAAAGCGTCTCAATAAACATCGCTTTGTAAATTTGGAAGTCGTGTGTTGTAAGGTTTACCATATCTGACAGGCCAATGTCCATGTGAGGAGGTGAACCACATACTATCTGGTGGCCTGTAAGATCGTCTGCCTTTACGATAAATCAGTAAACAATAGAAAACTACAGGTCATAAGAAAAAATATCCTTAGATAAAAATATATGTAATGTTCCCAAAAAGTAATACCACCCTTACCTTTATTTCCGCTAAGGTTGAGCACGGCGAGGTTGGACAGCAGGTGCAGTGCGGGCGGCACGGCGCGCAGCAAGTTGCTCGACACGTCCAACATCGACAGCAGCGGGAACAGCAGCCGAGCCTTCAGGGAGCCGCGACTGCTCTGCTTGGCACACCACGGGGTTAATGTAACGACAATGTTGACGTATTCTTAACAAATATCGGCTGTTGCGTCAATCCTCAAAAGGGAGGCATATCCTCACTATTGATATTGCTGTTAGAATCTCGTGTAACGGATAATCTGACTCAACCAGAAAGAGTTCAGAAACATTAAGATACTGCCAGCCCCTACTCCTTTATTTGCAAGGCCGTGCATTTGAACCCAGCACCTCAGTTTTATAAACCAATGAAGCAGTCGAGGCAGGCAGTCGTTCCTAATAATATATTATCACAGCTCACCCATTCGTCATCGTTCTCGTCGTTGCTCGGCTCCTCCGCCGGCACGAGTCCGTCGTCATCCGTCGTCAGCTGGATACGTGTCAGCATGTTGTTGGCTAAAATCTGAACACATAATATTATTTTAGGGAATATCTAGTAGTCTATGGCAAATAAGCATGTGTGCAAGAGCTTGCTATCTAATATTGGCGAAGGCTTTCTTGAAGATGTAGAGAAGAAGTCATAGGTTTCTTACGCTGTTCCACTACTCATCCCGCCCCTACAGTCACAATTTCTTTCAAAAAATTGTGCGACATAAAGAGGTCACATCTCACCAGCGTGCGCAGCCCCTCGAGGCGCAGGTGTCGCCGCGCGGGACACGCCGCGCTCAGCAGCTGCGAGCGCACGGAGCCGGACGAGCGCGGGCGAGCGCGCACCGAGCGTTTCGGGCAGTAGCACCACAGCGGGTCCACGCCGCTCGAGCCGAAGCTCTCCACCTACGGGAAAGCGGCCGATGAGCAAGGGGGTCGGGGGGGTCCTTACACCAATCTTACCGTATTCTAGCGGAAGACTAACTTGGGGTAAGCTGGGCCAGCACGTGATCTCGTTGTGACTGAGGTCCAGCTGGCGCAGACTGGTCGGGTATGACGTCACGTACGACATAGACCTGCAAGAGATTGAGCAGTGTATACACTCGGATGTCTGAAATAGGTCGCTATAGATACAGGTCACTCGCTCTGTTTAAAATATCACTTGCAAACTTGCATCTTGTAAATACTACATAATAAATAATGCCCTCAATTTTTTTTTAATTCATTCAAGCAAAATTCAACCTTATCGCTCGGAATAAAAAAAGGGGGTTCGTGGTCGAGTTGATGTTTGCAATAGAGTGTGAACCCAGTGCGAGGGCTTACCTGAGATTGTTGTAGGCCATGTTGAGCCGCGTCAGGGCCGGCGCGCGGCAGGCGAGCGGGGCCGGCACGCACGAGAACTGGTTGTGCGCCAGGTTGAGCGACGCGAGGCAGCTGCCCGCGGGGGGCGGGGGCGGCGCGCGCGCGGGGGACGCCGCCCGCGCGCCGCGCCACGCGTGCGCGCGCCGCGCCTCCGCCCAGCTGGCCGGGAGACACGGGGTCATTATATCCCTACCGTTTCGGAAAGCTAATACTGCCTTAAGGAACCGATGAGAAACTGACTAGTGATCGTTTTCGACCAACTAAATTATATACGGCTCAGTTATTATCCTAACGGAAAGTACGGCTAATATTTATATTTCCTACGAGCTATAGTGTATAGTACGCAGTGGCGAGCAGTATATATACTCACACGGCGTTTCCTGCGCGGTTGCCGAGCGAGGGGATATCGTCCTCGTCGGGGGAGGACTCGCTCACGTCCAGAGACGGACTTCGAGACGACGACGTCTGCAAAGATCGGGCGGTTATGTTGGTGACGCACCAGATAATTAATTATCAGACATTATTACTGAAAAATACATCGCACTATTTTGGGGAACATTGAATTATAACATAGGATATAGAACTTCCAAAATCAGGGAAAATTGAGTATTTATTGACGTAATCCGGGACTCGAACGACGGACCGCAGATCCTGCGACCACATAAGCAACCCGCTAGATGCAACGCGGTAGGTGACGTCCATAATATAAGCATAGCATATATTTACTTACATTTCTAAATCACGTAGCTGATTTTGATTAATAAAGTCTCTACAAAATCTTTTAAAGCTGAAACTGAAAATAGTAGTAAGATTCTGTGGTAACTTACTGATTGGTCGAAAGCGAACGGTGCTGAGTGGACGGAGGGGGAGGCGCTGGGCGACGAGGAGTCCGACGGGGAGGCTTGCTGCTGCACTTCCGACACGCCCTGGGCACGACACATCAAGCTGGGTTCTTACGATACTCACACTATACAATCACAGCGTCATTCTACTCTATGGTTATTATAAATAGGAGTAAAATATAGTATATTGGTTATAGCTTAAGTAGGATGACATCTATGTATTATATATCTACTGATAACAACCGGCGAGCGACTCAGTAGATTCTCTTTTACACTTTTTGTGAATTACTAGGGCTTTGTGTAAGCTCGTCTGGATAGGTACCACCCACTCATCAGATATTCTACCGCAAAACAGCAGTACTTGGTATTGTTGTGTTCCGGTTTGAAGGGTGAGTGAGCCAGTATAATTACAGGTACAAGGGACATAACATCTTAGTTCCCAAGGTTGGTGGCGCATTGGCGATGTCGCTTACATATGACATGGATAACATTTCTTAGAATTCCAATATCTATGGGCGTAGGTGACCACTTACCATCAGGTCGCCCATATGCTCGCCCGCCTTCCTATTCTATATAAAAAAAGAATTAACTGACTGTATATAAATATAAGAAAGCTTTCAATATTAATAATATACATATTTGCATTTGCATTATATATACATATGTATATCACTATAAAAATATGTCACATCGTTTTGTAACGGAGCGTCGTGTGACATCAATTGCCTGGTTTTCCTTAACTTTATTATGATGATATTTATATCGCCGTCAAAATGAAAATGCAATGTTTTCAAGAATCCATAAACAATTCAACATATCCACCAATGACATCGCGGCAATTCAAGGTAACAGTTGTTTATCTGTCTATACTCCTCGTGTAGTCCGATTGTACTGTAGTCAATTTACTATTTAATTTATTTGAATATTTTTCTGTCACTACACATAATGACGGATTATCAAAATTCTTATATGGAATCAAATATATAGTTAACCGTTAAGGGTCCGTTCACACAGACCGGCTCGGAGAGCATCGGCCTGCTTTTTTCTTTTCACACAGACCGGGTCGTATACGCTTGGAATTGGCCGGAGCGGAGCCGCCAACTATTTCACATCGACCGGCTGGAAGAGATCTGAAAGCGGGTGCGAGCGAGAAAGAGCACGCAAGCGGAGCCGGTCGGCTCCTTTTATTACTTCACACGAAGCGCGTTCAGGCATTTTTAATGACAAAAAAGGTGCAAATGCAAAAATAAACTTTACTACAATCACTCAAAACACTGTTTCCAACGTGATAAAAATCTGCTCTCCTCTCCGAGCCGGTCTGTGTGAACGGACCCTATGCCACGAATTCATGGGAAAAAATAATTGCTATTTATGTTAATTGAAATACACTCTACTTAAGTATAAATTAAAACAAGTAGCATGAGGATTGACTGACTGTGAATTGTCTAATTGACGTTAAGATATTTTATAGAATATCCAGTACTTCACATCTTGCGTGTGTGTGTTGTGTTACCTCATCTCCTGTGGGCAGGTCTTTGAGGTGGTTGAGTGCAGCGTTGAGGTCTCTTAGCGCTGGAGCTTGCCACATCTGTGGTGGTAACGCACGCAGCTTGTTGTTGGACACGTCCAGGCTGGTCAGAGAGGGGAGGGAAAAGAGTTCCGGCGGGAGTTCCTCCAGACGATTGTCCTGGAAAAATTTAAAGTTATACGAAATAGATATTAGTTTTGGGGTGTGAACGGAATGTGTGTGTCGTATCAGCACAGATTATATATTTCTATGTTTGAATATTCGTTGTAACTCAAGCTAGACAGTCACCGAGGCCGTGTAGCCCCGTACCTGTAAGTACAGCTCCTGCAGCACGGGCGCGGTGTACACCTCGGTACTGCGCTTCACCTGCTTCTTCCCGCGCCGCCGGCCCTCCACCTCGTCCTCGAACGGGTCCTCCGCGGTCGGCAGACGTTCCAGCTTGTTCTGCGCTACGTTGAGATATCTGATAGAGATTTTTTGATTTAATTATGTGTGGGGTAATTAGTTCATACGTTCCAGACCAGACAGTGACCCGACAGAGACACATTATTTAGTAGAATAATCAAAAACAATATTGTCAGAAGTACGGCGACACTTCAGGAGTTGAATTACATACGTGTGACGTGCGGTCGTCGGGTGACATCGCAGGAAAACTAACTGAAACAAAACGGTTAAAAAATCTGCCATACGGCTATTAGGGACACTATGATGATGTGTTAGACAGTGTGGAGCGCTCCATACACACATTTGGCTTTACACGAGCTGTTTGCGGGTGCGCCTCACCTCAGACTGAGCAGCGAGAACAGTTCGCGCGGCAGCAGGCGCAGCTCGTTGTTGGCGAGTTCGAGGCGGGTGATGGCCAGCGCGGCGCTGCCGGCGGCGCCCAGGCGCGGGTTGACGCGCAGCGCTGCGCTCGCCAGCCAGCTCATGCTGCACAGCACACGCACTGGTCAGTCTCGTGTGACGGGCCGGTCGCCCTGCGCCCCCCGCACCCACTCACCGCAGGCGCGCCAGCTGGCAGCGCAGCTCCCGCCAGTTGACCATGACGGGCGTGGTGGGGCAACGCGCACTGTATGACAGCGCAGGGTCCGCGTCGCGCGCGTTGAGCACGCTCTGCGACACGCGCGACTTGTCCAGCTTGTAGTCGGGGTCGGGGTAGGCCTGCGGACGGCGCTCGGTCAGTCTCAGTGCGGCGCGGGTGTGCTGTGCCCGTGCGGGTACCCACCTTGGTGGCGAGCAGCGCTGCGAGTAGCTCCGATAGCCCGTGGCGAGCGCACTCACGCAGCGCTCTGCCGCCGGGGTCGGTGGCTCCGGCCGCCAGCAACATCTCCACCACCTGCACGTGCTTGGCTCGCGCCGCCACAGCTAAGGCGGTCCACGGCCCGTCTCCTGAGAAGAGCGGCTAACAATGTACGCATTTAACACGCTGGCATTCGTTGTGTGAGCAATCAGGGTGATACAGCCTAGTGATAGCTTTTTCTCTGGTCTCAGTTTGATTCGGCATGGTAATTTCTCATTTGCCAAAACCTTGTCTAGAAAGCCTAAACAAGAGGAAAACATTTTCCACAAAACAAATTGCCTCGTTTATCAAGCCTAGTTACGCATAAGTAGATATAAACAATTCCCCGTTATATAAGCCCAGTGACGTACTAGATATTAGATTTTTTGGGACATTAACGAAATGATGACAATCATATAATGTTTATTTTATATAATGTAATTATATAAGAGACACAAAAATATATAATTTGTTTACATATTGTTGTGAAACATGGTAAACGATATGCTTTATAGCATTTACTACTAAATGTTTTCAACTTCTTCAATTTCTTCTTAGTCTGTCTGTTAGATAATGTTAATCTCAATTTTGTGCACCAGGCAGTTTTTGCTTTTATCAGTTCAGAGAGAATCGTGCATTTTGAAGATTAAATATTTATTTTCCAGTACAAGGATTCAAGTAAATATTATTTGGGAGTCGGCGTTACTTTGTACATTTGAAATTCAACGTCACTTTCAAAATAATAAATGAGTAACTCTTTTGCACCTCACAGTAGTCACCGGTACTCACGGTCGTCGCTGTAACCGGGGCGCGCGGGGGAGGGCGAGGGCGAGGGCGAGGGGGAGGCGCGGCTGCGGGTGACGGACGCGCTGCGCGAGCGGCGCCGCGCCTCGCGACACTCGGGCTCCTGCACGCACAGACACACTTTACTGCACCGACTATAGTAAAAGCGACAATTACGTTCTCGGAATGGCATTTCGGCGGCCAATCGTAAAAACAGATGCACAATGACGAGTGGGCGATTCGACACGCCCGGAGAGATAACGCGCAGGACTCTCTGGTCTGTCATGCGCTTTCCGAGTCGCTGCACAGACACAAATTAATAGGACATATCGGTCGCGCCGGGCGTTACCGCGGGCGGCGGCGCGGCGGGCGCGTCGGGCCGCGCGCCGGCGGCGAGCAGGCGGCGCAGCACGCGCGCGTGGTTGAGGCGCGCCGCGCACGCCGCGCAGCTGTCCGCGCCGCGCGCCGCCTCCACGCGCACCGGCCGCACGCGCCGCTCGCCCGCCTCCGCGCGCCGAGCCTGCGGGCGACGTGCGACGAGTGAGAGAGAGAACACGCCGACTCTAAATATTCAGGTATTTTACTTTGGTCGAAGATTCTCATCCAATGAATGAATTTAAAAATTCATGGCCGGCAGTTCGGCGCATCGTCTCAACGTCAACATTTTATAGAAATCACACGAAAGGTTCAGTTATTTTTAAGCTTTTACAGTCTTTAAGGTCCCCTCCATTCGCTTAGGTAACGCTACTCACTGCGCTGGGTTTGTTTCCGGCGCCGGTGAGCTTGCTCACGATGGCGTGTATCCCGAGCGAGATGCCCGCTCGTTGTGGACTCTGCACCGGCTGCGGCTGTACCGGGACCGGCTCTGCGCCCGTCGTCTGAGGCTACGCAGATATAAAATATATAAAAATAAACAGTTTATTGTCTTTATTACATCATTTTCGCTCTAGTCTATGAGAAGCTATAACAAACTTAAAATTTACATATTTCCTCGTAGAGGTTTTTCAATTATACTGGTGGTAGAGCTTTGTGCAAGCTCGTCTGGGTAGGTACCACCCACTCATCAGATATTCTACTGCAAAACAGCAGTAATTGGTATTGTTGTATTCCGGTTTGAAGGATGAGTGAGCCATTGTAATTACAGGCACAAGGGACATAACATCTTAGTTCCCAAGGTTGGCGGCGTATTGGTGATGTAAGCGATAGTTAACATTTCTTACAATGTCTATGGGCGTTGGTGACCACTTACTGTCAGGTGGCCCAAATGCTCGTCCGCCTTCCTATAGATATATCCACCCATAGATATTGACGCTGTAAGAAATAATACCCATCCCTTACATCGCCAATGCGCCACAGACCTTGGAAACGAAGATGTCATGACCCTAATGCCTGTAGTTGCAATGTCAAAGTGCACTTTACACTATAATCACTGAAAATTGTAGTCGTCGAGTTCCACCAGCGTGGTCGGCGCGTACCTGGTGCACGGGCACGGTGTGCGCCAGCAGCGCGTCGACGACGGCGGCGTTGCCGAGCGTGCACGCCACGTACAGCGCCGTCTGCCCGCTTGCGTCGCGCGCGTTCACGTCGAACGCGAACCGGTACTGCCACTTGCCGCTCGCGTCTCTGGAATACACATCACCCCGTTTTATTGCCTCCACTGCTGGCAGGCGGAGAATTACGCTCAGAGATCCCATTCACGGAATTGGTATTCAACGGAGAAATGCAGCTAGTATTCTTCTTCAAAAATCGAGCTCAGTGGCGTTCCATTGGAGAAGCCTATGACCAGCAGTGAGCGATGAAGAGTTGACGAGATTCTTCGTGCCACTATTCTACGCGGTCATGATTTGTATAATCATGAATTAAGTAGCTATTTTAAATTAGGTTGATATATATAATAGTTAATCGTCCCGGCTTCGAGTAGATAAGAAGAATAATGTATTTTGGATAGGATTTGCGTAAAATTCGTTCTTAATGAGTGTCTACGTCGGGGAAGGGGTAACTGTGACAAATTTCAAGGCATATGGACTGATAGTGTAGGAGATCTCGTGATGAGTGGTTTTGTGCTATATATATTAAAACTGTAAATATCGTTAGCATGTAGCAATCCACGCGTGCTGTTTAGGGAAGTGAGGAACATTTGAAGTCATGATTGACCCGTGCGTCACACGTGGGGTCAGCGCGAGGCTCTTACATCATCGTTATCAAATCACATTACAATGGTTTATTAAATAACTTTATATATGAGTTGACGAGCAATAGTAAAAAGGTTAACAAACAACCTCTAAACATGCCAAAGCTGTAGAAATAAATACATAAAGGCACACTAGTGTTGCAGACGTAGCTATGCGACTGGATGTTTTTAATCGACAGACACATCCACAAGTATACCTACACTGAAATCTTTAGCTGAAATATCAAATTCTCACGTAAATTGATATGGAATTGTTAGGAATATTTTCCGAAAGGACGTGGCCTAGCGGCTCGACTTGATCAAGCGATGGTCGTCGTGGTAGGAACTGGCCCTGCCATGCTCATCGGCCGGCCAGGCTGACGTCATTGATGCCAACTGGGGGTATTCACCCCAAATTTAGGGCGATTCAAGAGGTCTAGGGGGTTTTTTAGGGGGGTATTTATTTAGGGGGATTTTTTATGGGGTCTATTATTCAAGATTTTTGGCTTTCCTTAAAAAAACACACGACTCTATACAATTTATATTAAGCCTCGAACCCAACCAATAAACTAAACCAAATATAAACTCCAAGCGTGGTTATAACTGAAATATCAAACAACTAAAATATATTGAGATTTAAATAATAGCTCCCGTTGAGCTATTATATAGCGCGCTTGTACAACACGTAGGAGTAGTGGGAATGAAAAATAAAAATCGTTTAATTTCATTGTTATCATCATTAATATTATTAGGTCATTAATGAATGTATGTAAATGTGTAAAAAAACACCCGCGTAAATACAACAGCAATTTTATACTTGTAGGAATGTATTTTTAATTTGTGACCAAATCTCCTGAAGACCGGGCCGCATATAAAGTAGTTAAATGTGCTACTAAACGAGCAGCTGCCAAAGCCCGCTACCAGACGTTGTCACCTCTTTATGACACGCTTGAGACAAACGAGGGTCAAAAGACTATCTTCCGTTTGGCAGAAGCTCGGGAGAAAGCGACACAAGACATTACAAAATGTCTTTGTGTCAAGGACTCAAATGGCACTGGTTTGCGACGCAGTTAAGGTGAAGGAGAGGTGGCGCGACTACTTTAACGTGTTACTTAACACACAACACGGTAATGTCTCTCCTCCAGAACTGCCTCCTAATCTCGGACTTGTTGCACCGGTAACACCTGACGAGGTACTCAAATGTCTTCGTACAATGAAGAACCGAAAATCCGTAGGCCCTGACGACTTGCCGATTGAAGCGTGGAAAGCGTTGGGTTCTCATGGTGTGAACCTACTTACTGACCTTTTTAACCGAATACTTACTAGCCGGAAGATGCCCAACTCTTGGAGATTGAGTATCATTACTCCAGTATATATAGGCAAAGGTAGTTGTGTACAGGACTGCGAAAGCTACCGCGGTATTAAGGTTATGTGCCACACCATGAAACTTTTCGAACGCGTAATCGATTCAAGGCTCCGGCAAGAATGTACTGTCTCGGAATGTCAATATGGGTTTCGCCCACGCTGTGTGTAAAAAAAATTGTAAAGTGTACAACAAAAAATTTTGGGGTTTTTAATCGATATTTAGGGGAATTTGAAGTTGGTTCTAGGGGGAATATTCTGTAGTAGTTGGCATCACTGGCTGACGTTACTTCACTTCTGCTGGGACTCTCGGTTGTGGAGAGCGAGATATCTCATAAATAATATTTCAGTTGCTCAGTTTTGATTCCTTTGTTCTATTTTTGCGTGTAAATTGTACGTGTCGATATACGTTTACTTTATTGTTGTATAGTTGTTTTGATTTATCTCTTTAAAAAACCTATTTCCATCCTGATTTCTAATAGTATTGTAACAAATTTTGGAAACATTCAACTATGGTCGAAACCGTCGGCTTTTGAACACGACAAATGTAACTCTGTTAAAATGTCCTGCAAACCAATGGAGTGTGCTCACGGTGAAAAAGATTTTACCATAGTTGGTCGACAGTCATAAATAAACGTGGCATTAAATATTTCAATCCGACAAAATGTCCAATGTCGTCATTACTCACGTGTATGTGTTGAGCAAGTGCTCAGGGTAGGGATACTCCAGCAGCAGCGTGACCAGCGCAGGGTGACCACCGATGCAGGCTGCGTGGAGTGGCAGCCATTTCTCCACAGTCTCTTGCTGACGGGAACAATATAAGTATCACATGAAAATAAGAACTTACGGAGCGGTTATCACCCGCGTGCTTTGATTGCGGGCCTGCACTTCAGTAGACTGCAGATATATGAGTAAAAAATAAAAACTAATTCCACGGCAATCCTCGGTTATCTCGGTTAAACGTCGGGCTTAACCGTCGACGGCGTACTTAACGGTACTAAAAGTTTGAAGAAATTTATACAGAAACCCGAAAATAAAGTTTTTCCTTAGATGAGGTTTCTTTAACTCATGAATAAGAACTACGAATACGTGCACATTCACACAGAAAGTCCGAATTTACAAGATCGTTTTAACGCAATATTCCAGAGGTTTCAGGACTTTCAGGATTAGAGTCCATCTTAATGAAACACGCACTCAACTTTATCGTATGTTATTCAACCGCGTCCGTTCTCGGCTTACCTCGCAATGCCTTTTCAAACGATCTTTCGTTACTAATAACAAATGACAACTTCTTTTATAACACAAATTGAATTACTGCAAAATAATTCTTGAAATATAGTTTAATATTTAACATAGATATATTTTTGAACTTTGCATAACTCGAAACGATATATTTTACTCAAATTATTTAAAAAAGTAAGAAAAATTAATGTAAGCAAACATTATTCTAACAGTTTGTTTACAGGGCGCTGCTAGCAGGATTAAAATCTAATTAAGTTTTATTTATTGCATAACACAAATAATTTTGACTTTAAATAATTATATTAATTTTGATAGATTTTATTTTGAATATTTTCACAGTAAATTAAATATTTTGACAATAAATTAAACATCAAATGTCTTTAAAGATCACAAACAATCAAAACAGAGTCTACTATAAATTAAATATTATAAACTTATAAATAATGATAAGACCACACATTTAAACTATTCGAATATAAATTTCGTGTGTTTTAAACATTTATAAAAATAAAATATAATCATTTAAATCATAACTTAAAATATTGATCATATTTGACAATTGAGGCCGATAGATGGCGATATGCGTCTATATGTACAATAATAAACGTACGCGGTGTTCGACATATATTGATGATGTCCTCCTGGCCGATTTCGGCTATTCTCAAGGAAGGTGTTTTAGTGTTTACACAGACACAAGTGCACATTATTTCGCCTCACTATCGTAATCATATGGTTTCCGATACGCGCGAATTTAAGCACGCCCAATTTCGAAACTCCGGACTGCTACAAAGAATATATCTACTGTAAAAGTAACAGCCTGTTAATGTCCCACTGCTGGGCTAAGGCCTCCTCTCCTGCATGTGTCTAATTTCATTGAAATTCTGCCACATGTGTATTCTACCAACCCGCATTGGAGCAGCGTGGTGGAATAAGCTCCAAACCTTCTCCTCAAAAAAAGGGAGAGGAGGCCTTAGCTCAGCAGTGGGACATTAACAGGCTACTGTAAAACCCTATAAAATTTTCCATTTTAATTTTTCCCGACTCTCGATTCAAACATTGAAGCTTGCGGCCTATAAGTGAGCTGACTGGTATTGGAATTATAATAAGCTTGAAGGTCACCTGTATTGCTTCTGGAAAATGATGGAGCAACAGCTGTGCAATATCCGAGTGTCCATGATAGCAGGCGATGTACAGAGGTCCGTAGCGGGTGACGGGGTGCGCTCGGCCGTCGGCTCCAGCCTCTACCAGCGCCGCAGCGGCCGTGGTTGCTCCTAGTTCGGAAGCGCTACAAGCAAACACCTGAAGTTATATAGTTGCCTGGAATTTTCGCTTAAAAATATAACAAATAATACATACAATTTATACATAATATAATACAGCACACAAGCACGAAAATTCTTTGGTTTTTCATACAAAAAACCTTAAAACTGAGTGAACGCGAAAGTAAATTATTTTTGCGTCTGTATATTAAATATCCAACATATTGTGTCGGTGTGTGTATGTGGATCCGATTAGCCCCAAGACAATCTGAGTTGGTGGAGGCAGATTTTTATACCCTGGTATTACCTCACAGGACCGTCAGCTGCGTGGTGTGTGTAGTTGACCTAGCAATGAAGGCATTATAGTGGTTGGTTTTTGTTGGTAACTGCAAACGGAAATGTATCCCTATTTAGACCACCAGAGGCAATAAATGAGGTATGGCTTTTGTTTTTCTATTATTTATTGCTTAATGTCCACAGACTAAACAAACGTGCCTTTGTTTATCTTAATTAACAATAGCAATTGATTTCTTTTGCACATTACATTGCATATATTGCAAATTTAAACAACGAAGCCATACCATTGTTTTTTGTAATTAAGTTCCATTATATAATTATCAATCTTGTAATGATCGATACGTATGCCACGTTACTTAAGGAGCTTCACTGTTCACTTCTACCGGCTCCAGCAATAGTTCCATAAAGGTCAAGCTCTGTCACGTTTTAGCGTTAACCCTAATTGTTTTAAAAACTTGACATTTATCAAATCTATTCGGAATTATTTTGGAAATCAGGCTATTATGCCCACCACGGTATTCTATGGCAAGTGGCTCCTTTGACTCATAGGAATATTAGGAGAAATAAACCAAACCAACTACGGGATCTAAGATGATTCGTCCCTTGTGCCCAGTGTGAAGTAGTGTTGCTTCTCGATATACCACTATCGATAGACAATCGATTGTTTATCGATAGTTAAAGTGTAAGCAATTGTATCGATAGGGTATCGATATTATAGTCACGTGTGAATACTATCGGTTTTATTGATAGCTCACCGTGAGCAACACTATATATATAAAACCAATAGTATTAACACAACACGATAATTTACATAGTACTATCGATAGCCTGAATTAGACTTGTGTCGCTCGCGAGCGAGATATTATATATAGTATTGTAGGAATATAGGAGGGTAGTAGTGGGAGGAAGTGTATTTAAAGGAGGGTGGACGGTAGACAGGTCTCTTTTTGCTATCGTGTGTTCGGTCGATTGGTGTCATACTGTGTTATTTTTGTAATCCATTGCGATTAAGTTTGTTAGTGTCGTGTTGCTAAGAAATGTCTTCCGACGGGGCGTGGCCTAGCGGCGCGACTTGATCACGTGATGATCATCATGGTGGGAATTGCCCTGCCGAGCTCATCGGCCAGCCGGGCTGGCTTTAGACACATCTGCCTGGACTCTCGGTGGTGACGGATATCTCCTAAATAATATTCCAGTTGCTCAGTCTTGATTCCTTTGTTCTATTTGTGTTTATTGTTGTATAGTTGTTTGGACTTATCTCTTTTTAAAAAAACCTATTTCTATCTTGATTTCTAACAGTATATATAATATTATAAATATCTTCTATATATTTATATAAAAAATATATATCGCACTAAAGGGGAGAGTATATCAGTAGCTCATAATTTCCTAAACTATATCTTTACATCCTAGTAATAAGATTGAATTCAGATTAACTCGGAGCGAGAGCGAGTGGTGAGCGATACAGATTACATGAATAAAAATATGTATGAAAAAAAATATTATACGCCGTATACAGCGATATAAGAGCGGAGTAGGCTCGAGCCTAGGTCGGTAACTTTTAATTAATTTTTTTAAATGAATAAAATTCAAATGTAATTTAAAGTTTAATTTAAATACAACCGTCTGGAGGGTCAGATTATTAAAAGATTTTAGATTTTCAATCTTTCGTAGACCTAGGACAACCAAGGTACCACAACCGCCGTACTTATCACTCAAACCGTAACATAGCAATAGATCATCTTTATAATTATTTTGAACGATGAATATTAACTCACACATATAACAACGTATTCGCGCCCCCAGGAGTGAGGTTGGCCACAATTCCAGCTGCTGATCCAAGTTCCGTCAGTCTGGTCTGCAGCGCCGTGGCATCCCCACGCACCACCAGCTCGCGCAGCTGTGCATGCTGCGACGCACGCTCCCTTTCCAACGCATCTGTGGAGGAAATGTTACTTGTCAAACTAAACACCTAACTAACATTCAATAACATTTAATCGTTATATAATAATATTATTTGTATAATGTATAGCTTATGAGGCCGCAGGACTATATTCAAATCATCTCTTTTAGCCCCTCGATCCACCACAGTAGCGCCCAACAGTCTCTTCATAATGTGAAATATAATGTTCCCACTCTTTTTCTTTTTCTTTGCGGGTAGGAGTAAATCAATATAGCCAAGCTTTACTTTGCTCTGACAAACTTTAATTTAAAAAAATGTTTTAAGTGTTTGTTACCATAGATTAAACATGTGTAGCGTCACATTACCCCTCAGCAAGTATTCTCCTGTATAATTTCACTCTATATCATCACTACCACATCACAACAGCACATTATGGAAACCATTAAAGAGTCTGTCTGCCATGACAGAATTATTTAACAACAAAATGAATGAGTTCCAGCAAGATCTACAAAAAATTCCTCGCCTACTACAACTTCTTCTTTGGCCTCAGAATTCACGACCTTTAAGTCGTTTATTATTTCCGCACTTAACACATTGCAGCGACAATTTGAGTTTCTTGCAAGAGAGATGGATCGTCAGGACATGCGTAGAAGACGAAGACTGCTTCTTTCACATGGAGTACAAGAAGAGAAGTCAGAGGAAACAACATCCGACTTCACTGGTCTCGTAGTTCAACTATAACTTTCTCACGAAGGCTACGCTTGTGTAGGAAGCTGGCAATCCAGGTGCATAGCTGAGCAGGCAGACCCAATGCCGGCAGCTTGGAGAGAAGACTTTTGTGCCAGACCCTGTCGAAAGCCTTGGAGATATCGAGGCTGACAGCCAACGGTTCTCCATGCTTGTCGATAGCTTCACCCCAGAGGGGTGTTACGTACGCTAGAAGATCACCTGTGGACCGTTTTGGTCGAAACCCGTACTAATCGCCAACTGATTGGTTGGCGGTAAGTGCCTGTGTTCCCCAAGGCGGCGTCTTATCTCCTCTTCTGTTCTCAATTTTCATTAGCTCTGTAACTCAACATATCTCTTCTTCCTACCACTTGTATTCAGACGATCTCAAGATTTATGCCCATTCCAAAATTACTGACCTACCACATATATTCAATTAATTATTTCTGACTTAGACAAAATTTAAAAGTGGAGTATTTCTTTTGGTGTCAAGGTAAATCCTACCAAAAGCTATTATAATTGGTAGTTATAAATTATTACCCCGTGTATACTATTCTCGTTTGCTAGCTGTTGTCTTCAACAATACTGAAATCCCATTGAGCAGCAAAGCTAAAGATTTAGGAATATATATTGATCAAAATTTCTCGTGGATGTCACAAATAAGCGAAATGCACAGGAAAATGTTTCACTCGATTGGGTCCATTCGTAGATTACGTAATTTTCTACCAATTCTTACCAAAATTGCGTTAGCTAAGCCATCCTCCTGCCCATCCTTGATTACGCTGACACCTGCTATCTTGAGCTAAGAATTAAAAGGAGCCATTAAATAAATCGAGTGTATTAAAAATCTCTGTATTCGGTTTATATTCGGACCACATTTCTGAATTTCGCAAAAAACTCGAGTGGCTCCCAATCCGTCTTCCCAGGTATACTAGTATTCTTTTTCTTCTCTACTGTATATTTTTTTCATCCAAATTCTCCGCACTATCTTAAACACCGTTTTGAATTCCTTAAGGACTCGCACGGCCGCACCCTACGTTCTGACGATAGTCTAATTCTTAAAATTCCTTCTCACTCTTCTTCTTTTTATACCAATTCCTTCTCTGTCCAAGCAGTTCGCCTATTGAATTCCTTACCACTCCACTTAAGACGATCTCAAACTATTAACACATTTAAAATCCGACTCAAGGCAATTATTTATCTTTATAATTATCAGGGAGTGTTGTTTTATTATCTGCCGCACTTCATTGCTATTTATTATTATAATTATCATAATTACATATTTTTTTGTATATATATTGGTATAGTATTGTATATATATAAATATTTTTATTTATATTTATTTAATTTGTAAATTTTTTTTTTTATATATGCCCCGGGATGGCAAATGACTCTACTCCACCTGATGGTAAGTGGTAGTAGAGTCCAAATGCGACGACGGCCAGTACAGTCGGGAAGAATGTTCTGTACTAGCCGTCCCCGCCTTGCCGGCCCGCAAGATGCCTCTTCACGCCTCGTTTGAAGGAACCCGGTTTGTAAGAGGAGGGGAACACGTGAGCTGGTAAGGAATTCCATTCTTTGGTAGTGCGACAAAGAAAGGAGTTGCCAAATTTCTTTGTGCGCGATGGAATTGATGTCACAGTTAGGCGGTGACATCGAGAACCGCGTGGACTTAAGAAGGAAGGGGGAAGCAGGAATTAGAGAGAATAATTCCTCAGAGCACTCGCCGTGATACAGTCGATAGAAAGCGCTCAGTGCTGCTATCTCGCGACGTAAATTAATATATTGTATTTGTAATTGAATATATTGGTGTAAAATAAAGCATATTCTATTGTATTCCATTCTTATAGTACCTAATATTGTTTTTGTTATGTATTAATATTGTTCCCAGTCTTCATTCGACCGCTTTGTTCTCAAGCGATGTTTCAATCGTTCTATTTAATTAATTACTCATTATATTATTTTAAAAATAAATCCACTTGATCATTTCTTTAAATTTAAATAAATTAAACAAAATATTATTTTTCATTGAAGTGATCAATCAAAGTATATAACTTGCGCTTCCTTGCTATACTTTTTAATAATCATATTAATTAGAAATTAGAGAAAAACAAAAAAAAACAATATTATTTTACATATGAACCACTATGTCAAATAATAAGCTACCGTGCCTCGGAAAGCACGTAAAGCCTTTCGTCGTTCTCCTGAACTCATCCCGGTCGTGTCGCATTGGCCGTCCCATCGGATTATAAGAATGTGGCAATGTGAACTTTACACTCCAACTGCAAAAAGTTTGATGGACGCCGTAGCCGACATCGTTTCCACTATTATTATTATTATTAGTAAGATCGTTTTACGTTATGCTCATAATTAAGACAGCGCTATCAATGTTTAAAGTTATGGCTCGCACCGCAAACTCCATCCACCTTCACTTTCTATTAAATTATAAACTTTCACTTTAATGTTTTTTATAGTGAATACAATTCTCTCGCTATTTGTTTTACCAAATCTACTTCTATCTATCCGGCGGTACGGCAATCTGTTACGTCTGGGTTCACGTTCAATCGGTGTTCTTGTGCGAGTACCCATTAAATAATAATAATAATAATAAAATATAAATTCCTCATTAAATATATCATGCGAATGAACTTGAATATTAATATAATAATAAATTGAGCCAGTGTAATTACAGGCACAAGGGACATAAAATCTTAGTTCCCGAGGTTGGTGGCGCATTGGCTATAAGCGATGGTTGACATTTCTTACAATGCCAATGTCTAAGGGCGTTTGGTGACCACTTACCATCAGGTGGCCCATATGCTCGTCCACCTTCCTATTCTATAAAAAAAAAAAATATTCTACCGCCAAACTACTTAGTACTGTTGTTTTCTGATGGTAGAGTGAGTAAGACCCTATTATATATAAATTTCTTGAAATGTCAATTGCACTAGATAATTCTGAACAGACTTCCGTCGATTAGCATTATCAATGAGATAAATTGAGCCGAAGGTCGGACTTGGACCAATACGGAAACAGACGTTACTTGGACGGTTGTTTAATGACACACTTGATCGTAGATAGTATGCTTAAAACTAGCATGCTGCCTGCACTGTACAGTCTTACTGCACAACAAACAAAAATTGTGCTATTTGATAAATAGCACGTTCAAAAATAACTTGATTAACATATTCGAAATGAGCATGCTATATGTATACTATATATAATATAGCATACCAGCAAAACCCGGCTGACGTTGTCCTTTATATACCAATTGGTCAAACGGTACACAAATAGATATACCAACATCATTTTTTATACATACAAAATGTAAAAAGAACGTCTTATATATAAATTATGACACATAATTGATCAAACTTTGTCCACGGCTTATAGATTCGGGTAATATTCACTGCAATATGCAAGAATATTATTCGTTTTGGAGCGAATGATTTCTTGTTTGAGCGTAATATGGATCGGTGTTCTTCTTATTTTTAAAGTTCACTCGCATGATATATTTTAAAAGATACGACAATTTTAATCTTTATTAAACGTCCAAGGTAACCGGAGAAAATGGCTTCGCAAATAACCTACGACTTTTACTTATCTATAATAGTTAAAAATAATGTGTATACCTTAAAAGGCAGACATATGTTATCGCTCGTACATTGTTTCCATCTAACACGTATTATTAAGCGTATAATAACTATATATATAGTATTAAGCGTATGATAACTATTTTTTGGACAAAACCACGTCATATTTTAGCCGTTTTATACAAAATATTTAAAACATATCATTTGATATATGTATAAAAATCCTCCATCGTTTATCGCTCTTTCTGTTAGTGAAAACCGTATCAAAATATGTTGCGTGGTTTAGAAGTAGTAAGCGGAGACACAGACAGAGGAAGAAGCGACATTGTTTTATATTATTTAGAGAAGATATACGTAAACAAAAAGAGTAGGCATACATTTCTTAGAAGTAATTTTGATAAACATATTTAAACACAGAAAAAAGTTAAAAAAGGTTATTCTTCGTCTGATATTTCAAGGGCGTTTTTTAGTCCTATTTGATAATTTAAACGCGTTAAAGAGTTATTTTTATCTCATAAATAAGCTATCGTTAAAGGTCAATTGGAGTGTGATATCATTATGATTTTTTATTTGTAACGCAAAATATCGTTGTTTGTGTAATGTAATAAAATAACGTAATTAAGCTTTGTGTAGGCTCGTTTGGGTGGTACTAAGCCAACCATGCAAATGGTCGAAGGTGATATTAATATATGAGATGGTCAGTGTTAAAAGCCCTTTCTACGAAATTGGTCCACAATTCTGCCATGAGGTATGGCTATCGTTCAGGGATAGGACAATATTTTGTCCGTGGCGTCGCTCACAGAGTAAAGTACATCTCTAGAAATTTATAAAATAGTTTATAGAATATATGCAATGGTCGATATCAAAACCTAAACTAAATCAATTGGACACGTTAACCCATACAACGAAGCAAAATAACGCAGTTTAACGTATTTATTTGCTTTTGTTATAGAAATCTACAAATTTATAATGGTATGGCATACTGTCATACAGTATGCCATACCATTATAACAACAACAACAATGCCATAACAACATATACAATTGAGTCGGAATGGCCCAATAGCCCAGGCCCATATGAATCTTAGAAGATTGTCGGTTCAAAACCGCACCATAGATGTTTCAAGTTTTTAGGTTGTTTTATTTTATTTAGAAATCAGAACATCATATCACATTAATATAAAGAAATATAAACATAATACCAATAAAGTTTCCACAATTCATTACAATGCGAGCAAATGAAAACAAAGTGTAAGTTACATGAATAAATTAGCAATTAATTATTATACGTGACGATAAAACAATATTAACAAATTGTGATTAAGATAATTCAATCAAAATAATGATACTTAACAACAATAATAATTATTATCATTATTTAAAATTGAGACTTTTCGTTTGAATTAAATTCTGAATTGAATCAGTAAAATAATTAATCGGTTATACGATTTGTTGAGGTGTTCTCGTCGGTTGAAATTCTGCCCCATCTACACGACCACGTATTATGCAACGTGGTGTAAAAGCTCCAAGTATTCTTAAGGGGAGGGCGTTATTATTTTGTATATTTGATTACCCACCTGCCTGCCACGGATCCTTAACATCATCTATGAAGTACTGAGCGGCGTCGTAAGCATCGTCCGTTTTATCGCTGTCGTCTGGCCGCTTGCTCCGTGTTGGCGAAATTGTTGCCTTCTCTGTCGGTACTTTGATGTGATTGGAGGAGCGCAACCGACGTAACATTTTGGTAACAAAAGTTTTAAAGATTCACACGTTCCCACATTAGATTTGTTCATTTATATTTGAAACACTGCTTTATATATTCTTTAACACTTTTTAGAATCATATTTTGTTTTTTATTTGTTATCTTGAACCTGAAGTAAAAACCTAAGTTTGCAAGTGAAAGAGATAAATATAAAATGTTTGGTATATATCCAAATAAATATAACTCAAGCGTCTGTCTGTGATTTCAAAATAACTGCCTTTTTAAATTTGTCTACTTATTTGCAAGTTAACAAAAGTAAATCGATCATTATTATTACATTGTCTCTTTGTGGTTTTGTCCGCGTTAAAAATTAGACCAAAAAATATGTAATCGAATTATTAGAAGTATTTCAAAGTACCGTTTTGTTTAATTACATCAAAATCAATTCGATAAATAGCATTGTTTCGCTTCCGAAGATAATAATCGGTTTAGGATTATAATTACGAACCGCGTATTCGTTAATTTTAATTATACACGTTTTTATAGAGTAATAATTCGTTTCAATTATATTTTATTAATATTTTTCGTAACTTTCATTTTAGATAAAGTTTTTTTTTTTAATATCCGGTCACGCTCGATACTACATGTTCTGGCTGTATTAGTCAGTCAGGCATTTTAGTTATCAGCACCTGGAGACAAATTCTACTAACAAATTGTCATTGTATCGAAGCGTGATCGTTGCCGTTTTTCAGTTATACTATTTGCTAATTTAATTATGGACTATTGCCATAAAAATAACTAATTTGATTTTGACATAACGGTATATGTCAACATATTATCGATTCGGTTCCGATTCGAATAAATACAGATGATTCAAAGTTGGATCGGGAATTCTATTGAGGTTCAATTTATAGCATGACATGACATGACGTCTCTACGATAAATATGCTCAATATAGACGGATAGGTCTGAGGTAATAACTATAGAAGTAATGAAGTCGGGCCGGTTGTGTGCATGAACACGTCTGTTTGTCCTGAGTCTGGGTGTAATTATCTATATAAGTATGTATTTACAAAAGAAAAGTAGTATTTGTAGTATATCAGTTGTCTGGTTTCCATAGTACAAGGTCTGCTTAGTTTGGGATCAGATCGCCCTGTGTGTATAATGTCCCAGGAAAAAAAAAAAGAAAATACATACAACACTTGTCCAATCACATTTTATAAATTTCAGCATATTTTGTATCATGCAAAAATGTTTTCCTTAAATAAACAAAAAATATTACTTCATAGACATTACTTGATAACTCACACGTTCCACTATTTCTTCCCTTTTAACTTTATTCCTAACATCCTTATTATCCATACTTATTAGTATGGATTATTGCGTAAGTGAGTTTGTTTGTTACGTTTATACGTCCTAACTACTTAATCATTATGAACATTGTCAGAGGTATTGAATAGGACATAAGGTATATAGCACCCTCCCCCCCCAAACCACCCACCACGGGCGAAGCACCGGTCGCTCAGTTTAATATAAGAAACAGAGCAAATATGTCTAAGAAGATTTCAGGTGATTAAGAAAAAAAAGTAAGACATATTGTTTGAGATTTTTTTCCCACCCGATATAATAGACTAAGATCCCGTTTCACAAGACGTATTAATTGCTTCCGGCCCGGTTCCATCTTTATTACCGTTCAAGTCTGTTCGTAGGCAGTAGTCACATTGACCCGAACACACAATAGTAAAATTTTCGCCTTCACTGATTTCCGTTTAGCCTAAAGGTTGACTAGTAGAGAATGCCTTTAGGCATTAAGTCCGCCTTTTGTCATACTACATAATGTGGTGAACGAAAAAGTTTTTAAATAAATAAATAAATAAAATACAATTGTTATCTAAATCTATTCGTACATAAATCTAATATTATTATATATTTACATAAGACATATATATATATACTATAAAATACTCATTATGAAACATAGTGCTAGCAGGTCTAATTTATGCAATACGAGAATGTAAAAAAACCACTAGAAGTGCTCTAGGCCCCAATATTAGGTCGACGTTATTATGTCGCCGTACGATTGCCAAGTCATTATAACTATACTTTAAATTTGAAATTAACTGACTGACTAAAAAAACTGACTGTCTGTGAGTCTTTCGCTTTTATAGCAAAATCACTAAACTGATTTTGATGAAATTTACATTGTGAACGTAGTTTTGTGGTAGCAATTGTAAAATCAGTAATCAGTAACAGGCTGTAAATGTCCCACTACTGGGCTTAAGCCTCCTCTCCTTTTTTGAGGAGAAGGGTATTCCACCATGCTGCTCCAATGCGGGTTGGTGGAATGCACATGTGGCAGAATTAGAGTAAATTCACCGTCAAGCACGAGATTATTTATAAACATAAATTATGCACCTGAAAATTCAGTGACGCTTGACCGGATTCGTACCCACGATCATCAGTTAAGATTCATACGTTCTAACGACTGGGCCATCTCAGCTATTTGAATATGATGAAATTTGGTACGCATTAATCTTAAACACCAAAGACGGATACAGGCTACTTTTACCCAACACATGAACCAACCCCTTCAAACGCGGTCGAGGCCGAGGGTTGAATCTCGGTTATTATAGAAACGAAATAAGGACATCTAGTATTGTTACGATCACTATAAATGTTGGTAACTTTGTGGAAATTTAGAAAACAATTTCACAAAGTTTGGATAAATAAAATAAATCCATGGAAGGAATACAGCGCTAGTCTTGCATTTTTTTACATTTAATGTTTTATCACTGTTTATTCCAGTACGTTCTATAAAAGCCGGTTCGACATGTATATTAAAAGAACCGGCCTGAGACATAAGATAACATAATTGACTTCATACGAAATTAAAAATATCACATGAAGAAATTTTCTACGTGAGTATAATCATATTAGAACGCGGCACGTTGAGGTAATTAAGAAAAACCACAACGCGCTCGGAAGCCTATTTGCGACCGCAACACGACTACTAAGGTTGTAACTTGTCAACAGACACGCTGCTAGCATAATCTAAATCGAAATGAAAACTATACTTTATTCAAATAGCATACATAAGCACTATTGAAGCGTCATTTTATAAGTGAAAATAATGTTAAGGGTACCATCGATGCGTTTAGGATTCTACCGAAACGACAAAAAGCTCAGCAGTTATACCTTTTCTTTAACAAAGCCTGTACTTGGTTAAAGAAAAGGTAAAACTGCTATATATAATATAATATCCTGGGACATTTTTCACACACGGCCATCTGATCCCAAATTAAGCTTGTACAAAGCTTGTGCTATGGGAACCAGAAAACTGATATACTACATATACTACTTTTCTTTTGTAAATACATAACTATATAGAAAATTACACCCAAACTCAGCACAAACAGACATGTTCATGCACACAAATGTCTGTCCTGGATGGGAATCGAACCCATAACCATCGGCGTGAAAAGGCAAGTATCTACCAACCACGCCAACCGGCTCGTTATATAGACTAAATATAGACTTTAAACTTTATGGCGTACTAGATTTCGCTCGCGGCTTCGCTCACCTGTTAGGGAGATATAAAAATTAGCCTATGTTCTTCCTTGGGATTAAAGCTCGCTTTATGCCAAATTTCATCAAAATCGGTTCAGTGGTTTAGCCGTGAAACTGATATTATTAGCCGGGATACTTTGGCACTTATAATATTTAGAACGCCACACATTTATATATATAATTTAATCTGTATACTTTTGCATTGTGTAATAAGCCTCCTCTAATAATGTCTTATCGACATAAGATTTACATGTATTAAATTAATAATGTAAATTAAATCGTACAAATATGTGTTGTACGAAACCACGAACTCCACTTCCCATGCACGTTACTTCTAACATTGTCTCACTATGAAACCAATACTTCCAGCAGAATTTTACTCTTCTATGTAATTGAAATATAACAACTATAGCGCGATTTAACTTACCACTAACGCCATCTATTATCCTAACTATTATATCACTTTTTATAATAAAAAGCACCTTGACATGAGGTATTTATTGTACAATCGAACACCTTACCGCAAACGGTATATTTATTTTACGTTTGTTGATATAACTTTATTTATTTTTATTGCACAACAAAATGAAATTACACGTACAGTATTCAATTCAATTTATTTATTTGCAAAGCTGGAGACAAATTATTGGTAATACAATATTTTAGTTGAGTTTATCGTTAGCCATAAAAACCTAAAATGGTATGTAAATGTATTAATGCTAATATAAAATTACATTTATCCTAAAAAATCCGTTAAATTATAAAACGCGAAAATTTTTAACAATTCTGAACCGTAACCGTACCGTAACCGTAACAGCCTGTGAATGTCCCATTGCTGGGCTAAAGGCCTCCTCTCCTCTTTTTGAGGAGAAGGTTTGGAGCTTATTCCACCACGCTGCTCCAATGCGGATTGGTGGAATACACATGCAGCAAAATTTCAGTGAAATTAGACACATGCAGGTTTCCTCACGATGTTTTCCTTCACCGTAAAGCACGAGCTGAATTATAATCAAAAATTAAGCACATGAAAATTCAGTGGTGCTTGCCCGGGTTTGAACCAACGATCATCGGTTAAGATTCACATGTTCTTACCACTGGGCCATCTCGGTTCAATTCTGAAACTTACATTTAAAACAATTGAATTTTTTATTCATTACACGCTACTGCTTTATACCCTTACACCCTTTATCTAGAAGTCAATATAAAAGCGTATTTATCTCTATATATATATATATATATATATATATATATATATACGAGTACATACCGGACATTTAGCTTTACTTCGTTAATTAAACATATCAGCATAATATAGACATAATACAGTAACAGTAACAGTAACAGTAACAGCCTGTTAATGTCCCACTGCTGGGCTAAGGCCTCCTCTCCCTTTTGAGGAGAAGGTTTGGAGCTTATTCCACCACGCTGCTCCAATGCGGGTTGGTAGAATACACATGTGGCAGAATTTCAATGAAATTAGACACATGCAGGTTTCCTCACGATGTTTTCCTTCACCGTTAAGCACGAGACGAATTATAAACACAAATTAAGCACATGAAAATTCAGTGGTGCTTGCCCGGGTTTGAACCATCGATCATCGGTTAAGATTCACGCGTTCTTACCACTAGGCCATCTCGGCTTCTCATAGACATAATATTTTTTACAATTTCATTAACTGTTATATTAGTCGCTAAAATTTGTTTTTTTTTTTATAGGTATCGTTTGGTTTCTATTATATTTTTACGGTAAATATCGTTAACACATTTAAAGACGTATAATTTCTTGTTTTAATTGTTAATTCTAAGTGTTTAGTGATAAGTTGATGGTGTAACTATTTCAATAAATAAATAAAAAACAACATTCCTAATTTAGATAATTCTTTATTCCTAAACGGTTTAATGTAATGTTATTCCTCGTGAATGATGCAACGACACGAGCGACATTTTATTCGTATCACTTTCAGCCAACGCAATACAGAATTCGTTTGTAAACTTAAATATGTACTTAAAGACGAAACTCGAAACACGATTGAAGTATTGTTTAAGGCATCACGTTCTTTTTTACAAGCTTTTTTAATGTTTGTTTGTTTGTTTGTTTCGGTCAAATTTTGCAAACTGAATTAGAATTTCTTTCATTGATTTTATGGATTGATATTTAGCATGGTTTTTTTTATAGTATAGGTTGGCGGACGAGCATATTGGCCACCTGATGGTAAGTGGTCAACTACGCCCATAGACATTGGCATTGTAAGAAATGTTAACCATCGATTACATCGCCAATGCACCACCAACTTTGAAAACTAAGAGGTTGTCTCTTGTACCAGTAATTACACTGGCTCACTCACCCTTCAAACCGGAACACAACAATACCAAGTACGGTATGTGATGTTTTGCGGTAGAATCTGATGAGGAGCTTGCACAAAGCCCTATTACCAGTAAATGTTGGTTCAGTTCCGGTGTTCTGATTCCATAACCTAGATTGGCTCCGAACCAAGGAACTACTCAATAGTCAACAGCATTTTGTATATAAAGAATTGTTTTTAAAAATGGCTTTACTATTTCTTAATGTTAACATATTAACATGATATTATTATAAAAATCCTACAAAGGTCGTACCGGATACTACTTTTTTTGTTCGTGAATGTGACCTCGTATTATAATTATAAAGCTACCCGTCCCGGCTTCGAACGTTTTTGTCGGTGACTTCGAAATAATTGCCTCTATTAAAGATATCGTGTCTATTTGCAAGTAACCGAAACTACTGTCCGAGGTTATCTTCGAAACGGCTAAAAATTACAAATGCAAATAGTATAAAAAAAAATCCAAAGTACCGTTTAGTCTTTACTTCATCAATACATATAACACCTTAAAGTTTTATCTACTATTTTAGGCTAAATGTTAACACAGGGGCTTTTAAAGATTTTCGTCCCAAGCTGAATCCACGCTGGCAAAACCGCCGGTTCAGCTAGTATTTATCTCAATCGCATCAATACAAAGTAATAATTTTATAAAAGATGATTCTGCCAATTCGACCGCATAATGTAATATGTGTTTCAATGTTACAGATGCAATCGTCTCCTGTGATGCCTATCGCATTACAAGAGAACACGTGCACTCGGCAGTCGTGACGCACTATCTACTTGAAATTATTGATTGGAAGCTGCAGAGAACAGCTCCGAGAGAACAAACTCGAATCTCACCGCATCTCCGCACTCATCGACAATAAAAATGTATCATTAACTACTCCAAAAGATGAATGTGGAAACTGTTACACTCCTTATGGCGAAGCGTGATATTCTCATGACCGATTTAGGCGACGGCTGTCATTCTCAAAGGAGATTTCAATTCTTTTTCAACAGACAGGACCAATAGCTTTACGTGCTTTCGGAGGCACGAGAGTGTACACACTTCCAACTTCCAGAATCAGAACAGCTACTGAGAATTTTCTACACAAAATCCCAAAAACTTTTTATTGGCCCGACTTGGGATTTGGACCCGAGACGTCTGGGTCTGCGCCCTTACATTTAGCCACTAGACCAAAGAGGCAGTCAACACACTACTAACTTAACAATTTCAGGCGTCTACTTAGAAATTCTCGATAGTACTAACGTTAAAACCTTTGTACACTACAGAATTTATAGGAAATAATATATGTATATGTGCGTGTATATGCTGAAATGCTACAATGAACCGCATATTGTTGGGTGGAAGCCCTGCAACAGTTGAAGATAAGAAAATCAGGTCGTTGACAGTTGTGGCTGCGGTTCGCCTTTTATATTTTAGTTACTCCCTCAAAGTAATCCTGTGGCATTGTTCTTAGGGGCACTGTCGCTATACCGATATTATATATATTTGTGTGTGTTTACATATACACATATACATGTGTGTTTCAAAAGTCAATCGAGCAATTTCAATTTTAAGGATATTAAAATATATTTCTCAATATTGTTTGATTGTTACGTCACTCCTCAACAGATGATCATGAAATTTTGCATACACGTACAAAAAAGACATACGGTAAGTACCATCTTCCCACCGACACACGCGGGCGAAATCGAGATTTTTTTTTATAGAATAGGAAGGCGAACGAGCATATGGGCCACCTGATGGTAAGTGGTCACCAACGCTCTTAGACATTGGCATTGTAAGAAATGTCAACCATCGCTTACATATCCAATGCGCCACCAACCTTGGGAACTAAGATTTTATGTCCCTTGTGCCTGTAATTACACTGGCTCACTCACCTTTTCAAACCGGACACAACAATATCAAGTACTGCTGTATTTGGTAATTGTAATTTGTATGTTCTTTGAATATGTAAAAAGTAAATTACATAACTAAAATTTACTTTCTTCATTTTCTTCTCAAGTTTCATGCAACCGGAAATCTTGTTTAAAGTATAGCATTCATAGCTCAAAATTCAGTGACCGGAATAATAATTATGTTACAAAAACTTTGCACTAGGAATCGCCTTAAGAAACACAATTATCGTGTTGTTTTGACAACATTCTCTTCCGGTGGTAACGTTTTGCAGTCAGCGAAGTTCGAAACGAACTTTCAAAGATTTTTTTCTCGAGTTACAAGTTTGGGATGTGACATAGTAAAGGAAATGTTACGGTACAACGCTTCATCGATATTTTGGACTGTCTATTTTCTTGCATTGTCGCCATTTTGTGACGTCATAGCTGTCAGCACAAGTCAGTTGGGCATGGTGAGCAGAATCTACCTAGCCCCCAATAGGCGCTCGCTTATTTATCGTTAGTTGTAAGAGTATATCTTATATACTTTTAGCTTCTTTGAATTTTTATTGTTTTGCCTACCGTACTTTTCTGGAGCCACATTACAGGACGGAGTCATTGACATTACCGTTCCAGTTTGAATCGTTGTATACGTTTTTTTTTTGTTAGCTACACAACAGTATGACAATTTGAAAGTACTGGTAAGACCTGAATAAAATATATTTTGATAAAACGCGCTTGATTTAACGCCAATATACACAAAACCTATAAAACCGGATGAATTTTTCAAAAATCATTATTATAATGAACAAATCTCGTTAAACGAGTTTCGATACATTTAATTATATTCTCAACGTTAAACATACCAACATTTAGTCTATATCGAAGCTATTTAACATAAACTACGTAATAAATCCGCTTCCAACGAACTTGAGGCCTATTCGAAAATCAGCCAGTAAAACGAAAAGGTCGTACCACGCGTATTATTACGATTAGTGTGATGAAATATTGCAAAATGATTATAGACGAGATGCCCAGTGCGTGGGTACTTTTTTTTATACAACAGGTATGCGGGACGAGCATATTGGCCACCTGATGGTAAGTGGTCATCAAAAGCCAATAGACATCGGCATTTTAAGAAATGTTAACCATCGTTTACATCGCCAATGCGCTACCAAGAATTAGTTCCCAAGAACTAAGATGTTATGTCCCTTGTGCCTGTAATTACACTGGCTCACTCACCCATCAAACTGGAACACAACAATACCAAGTACTGCTGTTTTGCGGTAGAATATCTGATGAGTGGGTGGTACCTACTCAGACGAGCTTGCACAAAGTTTTACCACCAGTAAAAGTACAGTACGTGGTAACGTGGTCCACTTACGTATTATTTTATAAGTTACTACTATAATACATTACAGGATCATATTATGTATTATATTGCCGGCACTGACAAGGAAATAGTTTTAATGGTATTGACGTAAGTTTCGAATGTGTCAGTTTTCGTAATAAAATAGTAATGGCGAATGTATATTATTTCTCTAAATAAAACAGTTTATATCCGCGGCTTCACCCGCCTGTGAAGAAGGGTGGAAGGGTGAAGGGGGGTTGTAAATTATTTAAATTATTCATCGAATGTTAATATTTTCTGCATTTTTAATGTTATTCAAACACATTCACGTAATTTTAACATATATAAAAGCACAAGCTCAGTGGTATTATAAGTACGCTCCATTGTAGTTCGCAATTCCATCGTGGTAAAATAATCTCTTAAATGTCTCCATACAAGTCTTTGTCCAGTATGGGAAATGTCGGTACTTTATTTTAACTCGAGGATATTTAATAAACCAAATAGAGTCAAGTTGAATAAAATAAAAATAAGTGACAAACTGGACAAGTGGACATTCTAGTTAGTCCTCATAAAGCTGCATCGTAAACAAAAATTCAAACCGGTATAAGGCTGCGTACGCACTACAAACTTCCGGCAATTTTATAATTAAAGCAGACGAGCGAATGAGCGATTAGTACTTCTTACAAAGCCAATGCGTACAAAGAAAATTTACTAATCTATAACGATTACGATACGTTCCCGATTCAATTCCGTTCCAAGTTTGACTACACTACATTTATTCGAATCGGAACCGAACCGATATGATGTTAACATATACCGACGTGTCAAAACCAAACTGAATCGTTAACTTTCATGCCAAAAGTCGATAATTTAATTAAATAATAGGAAGGCATGCATTCGATTACGGTAATGTGACAATTTGTTAATAGAATTGTCCTCTAGTTTGTATCACTGATTGATAGTGGAACACGTGAAAGCTCGGTATCCGCACAGACGAGCTTTCACAGAGCCCAAAAAAGGCGCCATCGTCACAATTGCGGAGTTCCTATATAAGAGCCGAGATGGCCCAGTAAGAGCCGAGATGGCCCAGTGGTAAGAACATGTGAATCTTAACCGATGATCGTGGGTTCAAACCCGGGCAAGCACCACTGAATTTTCATGTGCTTAATTTGTGATTATAATTCATCTCGTGCTTTACGGTGAAGGAAAACATCGTGAGGAAACCTGCATGTGTCTAATTTCACTGAAATTCTGCCACATGTGTATTCCACCAACCCGCATTGGAGCAGCGTGGTGGAATAAGCTCCAAACCTTCTCCTCAAAAAGAGGAGAGGAGGCCTTTAGCCCAGCAGTGGGACATTCACAGGCTGTTACGGTACGGTATATATACCGCATCGTTTTTGTACATCAACCGATAATTAATTCAATCATCGCAACTAATATTTTAAATACAGTGTGAATTTGTTTGTTTATAACGCTTTCACGACGTAACTTCTCAATCGAACATCATGAAATATTTGCGAACACATTACAACCCGAACACTGGAACGAAAACTAGTTACGTATGAGTTAATCGTTCATATATATTATTAAAAAACTACCTTTACAAATCATGTTTTGTTAGTAGACAATACTAACGTTAATTCACTGGTGGTAGGGCTTTGTGCAAGCCCGTCTGGGTAGGTACCACCCACTCTTCATATATTCTACCGCAAAACAGCAATACTTGATATTGTTGTGTTCCGATTTGAAGGGTGACTGAGCCAGTGTAATTACAGGCACAAGGGACATCAAATCTTAGTTCCCAAGGTTGGTGGCGCATTGGCTATAAGCGATGGTTGACATTTCTTACAATGCCAATGTCTAAGGGCGTTTGGTGACCACTTACCATCAGGTGGCCCATATGCTCGTCCACCTTCCTATTCTATAAAAAAAAAAAATCTTAATCTACAATCCTCAATTTAATATAAGAGAAGTTTGATTTGTCGTCACGTGCACCATACTTCACTGGTGGTAGGGCTTCGTGCAAGCTCACTACTCATCAGATATTCTATCTCAAAACAGCGGCACTTGGTATTGTTGTGTTCCGGTTTGAAGGGTGATTGAGCCAGTTTAATTACAGGCACAAGGGACATAACTTCTTAGTTTCCAAGGTTGGTGGCGCATTGGCAATGTAAGCGATGGTTAACATTTCTTACAATGTCGATGTCTATGGGCGTTTGTGACCACTTACCATCAGATGGACCATATGCTCGTCCGCCTACCTATTGTATAAAAAAAAACCATTTGTAAATGGTTCCAACTTCCGGCACTGACAGTCAAACATGTCCTCAAATGTCCGCAAATGCCCTCAGGATGATGCTGGGACTGGCCCATCAAGTTACAAATTCACTTGCGATTTCGAAATGTACTCTTATTGGGATGCTTTTAAATAACGCCAATCCATTGGTTTAACAACGTCACTACATATTATATAAACTCAAAAACTACTGAACCAATTTTCATTTGATTTTTACCAATAGACTGAGTGATTCTTGACGAAGATTTAGTTGTAAAATTCATTTGGGTTTTGTGTAAATTGGCTGAAATATGACGATGATTGTTGAAGATGTCGAAAAATTATGCCAGCTGGGAGCTCCAATGGGGTGCACCTCGTAAATTAATAGTTATATGTATTACGATATAAATTATGTATATAGACTATTATCTGCCCGTGCAAATCTAGGAAAAACTTGTAAATTTTTATAAAACTTACCCTATATATATAGTACAATACATTAATTAATAAATGTCCACTATATTAGCGTACTTTAGTCGTAATTTTATCTTACTTTGTGACTATGCGGATGATTTTTGTTATATACATAAATAAAATAAGTCTCCAATGTGCACGGAGACTTACACTCCGAGTCAAGTTCAAGGCCCTGCGACGCTAGCTGGTCACACTCGAAGTTCTCGAAGATTCTTACAAAATTGCATAAATTATGCAATCCACTCCACTCATATGTTTGCGACAACTTCTCGCATAAAACTAAATAAGATACTGTTTTGTGTTATCTTCATGAGAATGTCTACTTAGACAGACTTTGAAAAGTTTGGCTATAAATTGGCCCTATCAATCAAAATAAAAAAAAAAACAATTCAAATAAAAATTCAATCGCATTACATGTATTACTTTACCCGTGCGCAGCTGGGCTACTTACTGGTGGTAGGGCTTTGTGCACGCCGGTCTGGGTAGGTACCACCAACTCATCAGATATTCTACCGCAAAACCTGGTATTGTTGTGTTCCGGTTTGAAGGGTGAGGAAGCCAGTGTAATTACAGGCACAAGGGACATAAAATCTTGGTTTCGTAGGCCGATGTCTACGGGAGTTGGTGACCACTAACCATCAGGTGACCCATACGCTCGTCCGCCTTCCTAGTCTATAAAAAAAAATACATAAAACATTCTAAATGAGAGTATATAATATATTTGATATGAATGGATACTTTGTGACAGTGAAATTAACCTTCAGATGTCGTGATTATTTATTTTTTCTATTTTTATAAACATATAAATGATGACTGTTTGTTATCTATAACTTTTTTTTTGAGTTATTTTGACCCAAAATTAGCCACACTTATACACACCATTTGAAAATATAAAATTAAAATGTGTGTCTGTTAAAGTCTTAGCTTCGAAGGTCTTTCTTTTCGACTATGTCGGTATAAAATATACAAAAAATATGCAACATTACTTAAGCCACATGTGTATTCTACCAACCCACGTTGGAGTAGCGTGGTGGAATAAGCTCCAAACCTTATCCTCAAAAGGGAGATAAGGCATTAGCCCAGCAGTGGGACATTAACATGCTGTTACTAATTACACTATATAGCATATGTCTGAACTGAAACTATAAACAAACATAGATGAAAGTTTCATATCAAACGTACATGTATTTGGACAAACCAACATAAATCATTATGATACGAGCTCGATGATATAATATAGTTCAACAACATGTATGCGAGTCATAATAATGAAAGTACGTGTACGTGTTAAGAGGTCGCGTTGTGTTGAATCTTTACAAGGTGAAGTCGTTTCCGGCAGACATGTTAACTTCTTTACGTTTAAACAAAGGTTTCCACATTAACACAAATCATTGTACATTTATTATAAATTCAAAGCATACGTTAATAATATTTATATAAAATGCATAATTATAAAAATCTATTTATATATGTCAGAGATAATAAATTTAAGCGCGTATACGTATACTTATTAGAATAGCAACACCACACAACGTGATGTATGTCATATAGGCTGGTCGGTTGGCAGACGTCAAGTGGTGAAAATATAAGACGGGGCCTATTTATTATGCAGCCGACTGATGGAAATATAAAATAGTAATAGTATAGTAACAGCCTGTTAATGTCCCACTGCTGAGCTAAGGCCTCCTCTCCCTTTTGAGGAGAAGGTTTGGAGCTTATTCCACCACGCTGCTCCAATGCGGGTTGGTAGAATACACATGTGGCAGAATTTCAATGAAATTAGACACATGCAGGTTTCCTCACGATGTTTTCCTTCACCGTTAAGCACGAGATGAATTATAAACACAAATTAAGCACATGAAAATTCAGTGGTGCTTGCCCGGGTTTGAACCCACGATCATCTGTTAAGATTCACGCGTTCTTACCACTGGGCTATCTCGGCTTTATTAAATATAAAATATAAAAGTGTATCTGTCAGTAGCGCGTGTGATCGTTTGTCGAGCGACCTGCTGGGTCTCTTGCTCTCAGGACAGCGCCAGCGCCGGACGTGACCATTGACTGATTTAATAAAATCAAATATATATATTCTTATAGAATAACTGACTAACTGATATATCATCGCACGGCCCTAATAATTTTACGAGCAACATAAATATTTGCAACCGGGTTAGCACTACGTAAGGCTTTTTGAAAATTTAACTACTAAGGTTGTGATGGGGATGGAAGTTTGTATGAAAATCCTTTATTTTTGAAGAATAATTTTCCTCAGTGCTAAGCAACAGTGTAAAATGAACCCATATGCAAATTTTCATGTTGCCAACCCCATTAGTTTGGGCTGGGCGTCGATATGTCATTCAGTCAATTATTCTTTTATATATTAGACATAGGTGTGTACGTGTTCACTTGGCGTATTTTAAATTACCCGTAACGAATTAGGTACGTGGCCGCTTCATTGGTCTCTCGCTGATCGCCGAGTCACAATCGGACTCGTCATTGGTCAGTCTTATCCCATGTTTAAGACAACTAAATATTATCTGACAGCGGCTGTAACTGTGTATTGACAACAATCTACACAAATATTCCAAATCCGAAAGTAACTCTGTGCGTTTGTTTGTTACACGTAACGGCTAAACCACTGAACCGACTTTGATGAAATTTGGTATGAAGCAAGCTTTAACATCAAGGAAGGACATCAACTAATTTTCATACCTCCCGCTAAAACGTGGGTGAAGCTGAGGCCGAAAAATAGTACGACATAAAGTTAAAAGTCTATTTATAGTCGACCATGTACTTTGTCAAAGAAAAAGTATAACTACTGAGCTTCTACACGAGAACCGATGGTACCTTTAAAATTATATATATATTTGTAATATACACGATAAGTAAAGACAGGTCGCCACGCCGAGTCTCTGTTCCCGCTCCGTCTTCATCGTTCCTTGAACAAGGAGTTCGATTCAACAATAACTATCCGCTAATACTTATATCTATGTTAATTATTATATATTAAATCGTGTAACAATATATTAATAAATAAGGCTCAGTATTTCGTACAAGTCTATAGGTTACTATTTTTAAATTGTTTATCCTTACCGACTATTAGTGCACAACCAGTACCATGGAGTCTAGAAAGCTAAAATTCGAAACGTATGTTTATTTATGTAAGCATTCGCTACGAAAGGATTTTTGAAAATTTCAACTTTATTTACGGGGGGAATTTAGAGGGGTGACTTCGTATTTATTTTACGTCAGTGCCGCTGCACTGCATCCAGTAGATTATAAAAGGGCTTGGAGTTAGTATTTGTTGACTTTCGTATAGGATATAATATTTTTAATTGTATGATTAAATACATGTATAACATTTTTTAAACAGTAAATAAAAGTTTCTTGCCGATTCTTTTCAGTGGTACATTCCGAACCGGTGGTAGCTTTACATTAAATTTAAACTTGCACTTACGACTAGAATGACAACTCAAACGTGTTTTTTAGACTCATCGAGTAAAGTATGTTTGCATTTTGTTGTGCAATAATGTATTGAATAAATAAATACATATGTACATTAATAAAACGTAACAAACCGTCCGTTTGTCTTCACTACAAGGAGCTGTCGGTTCGGTCGGTTGTTTTAAGGCTTCAGCTAACATTATTATATAATTATTACTAGTCGTATATTACTGTGTACTAGCCGATGTAACCCATCGGGGTTACACCGTCGGAATTATTCAGAAACGGACCGAATTTGATAAACATATGAGCTTCTATACAAACTTTCATCCGCGAGTTCACCCACTTGAATTCTGAATTTTCAAAAACGCTGTAATAGCTGTATTTTATTCATAGACACACCCCTAAACACTGTTTAACGTATTTCTATTTTTCTAAAATGACAAACCTACATACAAAGTTCCACCTTAAGTTTTAATTTTCAAAAAAGCTTTATCTTTGTATTTTAACTCATTAACATAATCCTAAATAAATATTTCGATATATCAAACATCAGCACTGACAAATTTCGAGCTTTACACCCCACTTAACCCCACTTAGGAGATGAATTTAGAAATATCCTTTCTTATCGTTACTGCTCTCCTACGCTCCATGAAGAATTTTCCTATACAGATTGCATCCTAATAGACCCAGCTGGTTGAGGCTGTGCGTGATATGTCAGTCAGTCATTTATGTAGACGTGTTTTTTCTTGCAAGTGTCATTATATGATACATTAATTTCAAGTACTTTTTAACTGAGTTTAAAAAGGAGGTTATATTGTTCGATGCGTTTGTTTCTTTTATGTATGGTCACCTGTTAAAAGTAATTTTCTCCTAATTTACTGGTGGAGTTTTTTAAAGTTATCACAAACCGTAAACGTAACTTAATGAATTCTAAATACCTCTGACAATCTCCTCCCCAAAACTACTGATTCTAAAATTTTGACTTTACTCATAGTCAACAAATAATTAAAAACGGAAAAATATATACTGAAATTTCGCGAGAAAAACAGTAATGTTTTTAATAATTTTGATTTAAGAAAAAACTTAGTAATCAGTTCAATGAACAAACCAACAGAAGTAACAGCCAGAAACGTAAAACGTATCCTACTGATATCATGGACGCAAAGGTTTTGTAAGGGTGAATCTTTGTTAATCTTTCTCGCAATAACTTGAAATGTCAATTGGGTTATGGAGTAGGCTACCTCACACCTGCCCCATCGCGGGCGAAGCCGCGGGCGGACGCTAGTTATACATATATCAAATATATTTTATCATTACAAACACGAAATCTATAAATAATTTATATTGTAAATGTATTTTGAAGTTTAGAGATATAATTATAATTAAAGTCGTCATATTAGAATAAACATTTTCTCACATAAAACATATCTAATAAATTATTCTAAAAAATCTATCTTACTGTTTTAATATTTGCATAATATTATTAACAACATTTTTAACAAAATATTTCTTCATGAAACACAATCAAATATTTCCATTTTATCACTTTGAACAAACACTTATAACTCTTAACACTTTAAACATAACATTTTACATATATATTGCGTTTTGGTTATTACAGTATCGTATTAGTATGCATTTTTAATTTGTGGGACGGCGACACGTCCGCTCCGTGTCGAAGACGCGCTTACACTGAGCCGGTGTCCGACCAGCTGCGAGCTGCGGCTGACGGGCGCTGATTAACGACCAAGTATATGACAAAATTACTTAAATAATAATAATAATAAAAATAATAATATCCTGGGACATTTTTCACACACGGCCATCTGTTCCCAAATTAAGCTTGTACAAAGCTTGTGCTATGGAAACCAGACAACTGATATACTACATATACTACTTTTGTTTTGTGAATACATACTTATATAGATAATTACACCCAGACTTAGGACAAACAGACATGTTCATGCACACAAATGTCTGTCCTGGGTGGGAATCGAACCCACAACCTTCGGCGTGAAAGGCAAGTGTTCTACCAACCACACCAACCGGCTCGTCAAAGGATAATTATGTATGTATATAAGACTGCTTCTTTGGTTATAAGAAGTAGCAGTAGTAGTTTTCAGTCTTAGATCCCGTGCCTCGGGGAACACGTACAGCCTTTTGACACATAATCTCTCTACGGTCGTGTCGGATTGCCGTCACATCATTGTAAATTGTAATTGTAATTGTTTAAGAGTAACTGAGTTACTTGTCGGTTCTGCTGAGCCTGTGTTAATTTTACATTTAGAATTAAATCGTTATCGTTACATATCGTTGACATTTCAAAACTGAGAGAATAGAGAGCCTCTGTTGATGTATAGTTCAATAACATTTTTCTATTTTCTTACAATAACGAGAATATTTTTTTTTTGCACACAATACGAGACCGACGCGACGACATGGCGACAAGTGAATTATTTGTGCGTGAAAGTACAAAGTCACGTACATGGTTATTCTACTTTATACAATTTCTGTAAGTTCATAACACTCTCGACCTTGAAGGCTCGCAGTTCATAAACACATTATTAGATAAGCCTGTCAACCCTCACCGCGTCACCCACCTCACCCACCTCACCCACCTGTCAACTTAACGGGAAAGTAGTCGGTCGTTTTAAATTATGTAATAATAAGTCTTCTCTAAATTTGTAATGTATAAATATAAATATATATGTATATTCTTTCAAATCTTTACTAATATTATAAATGCGAAAGTGCCTTGCCTCTCTGCCTGTCTGTTACGCTTTCACGTTTAAACCACTGAACCGATTTTGGTGAAATTAGTCATGAAACAAGCTTAAGCCCCAAGGATATGATATAAGACACCTATCCCCTCGCTGGCGAAGCCGCAGGCGAAAACTAGTCTTGAATGAAATACCACGCGTTCGTAAGACAAGTAAACTTTAATCGTTACTTTTTTCTGCATGCTTGCTTATCTGCTGCTGGCCATGCTGGCCTTGACTACGTCACCGGTTGGGGGGCGAAGAGGTGAAATGAGGAGCCCACGTAAAGGCTCAGACGAGACTAACGTACTAATGATGCCTCCTGTACCTCGCGCCTGAGCCTAGGGCGTTGAGGTTATGTTGGAGGCTATACTAAGACGCATCTGTCTGGCATGTTTCCTCTTCACGTTAAAGTAGTGGCATGTACGACCAGTGAGTTAAGTGAGTTAACTAAATCCAACTGTACTGCTCTTTGTGGTGTTTGGAGATCGAGTCGACTCGGTAGTGTTTATAGAAATTGGTATTACGCACGTACCACGGACAATCGAGGCATTGCATTTTATTAAAATTAATTGCGGACCTAATATAATTTTTTAACCAAACCTTAGTGTGTTTCAAAAGAAGAACAAAAGTGAACAACGCTTATTTCACTGAGCCGCTACACCCTTGTTGGTGGATGTACATTTAACCGACTTATATCTATCTACATGGAGCTTTCTTCACTTCACGATTTTTTCACGATGTTTTCCTTAACCACGAGATTAATTACAAATGAAAGCTCGGTGGTGCCTGATTGGATTCAAACCCACATAAACCCAATGACCATACGAATCAACATTCCGATAGTAGAACTGACATAACATATTCGTAATGTAATGATAAATGTTTCTGAAAGCCTACACGAATATTTTATTACTTAAATATTAAAATACTCTACATATTTTATTATATACATATTATATGATTATATAATATAAGCATTAGATGTAAAAATACAGTGACGTAACTGAGCTTTTGATTTGGAAAGGTGTAGAGCGTCCTTGACACGCCAGACACAAGCGGACATGTGTGTTGAGGCAGTGAAGAGATCGCTTTGATAAAATAAAATAAGCTACAATAGGGTTTACTGACGGTAGGGCTTTCTGCAAGCTCGTCTGGATGGGTACCACCCACTCATCAGATATTCTGCTGCTAAGCAGCAGTACTTGGTATTGTTGCATTCCGGTTTAAAGGGTGAGTTAGTCAGTGTAACTACAGGCACAAGTAACATAACATCTCATTTTTTTTTTTTTTTTTATATTCGCCGGGAGGGCAAATGACTCTACTCCACCTGATGGTAAGTGGTAGTAGAGTCCAAACGCGACGACGGCCAGTACAGACGGGAAAAACGTTCTGCACTAGCCGCCTTCGCCTTGCCGGCCCGCAAGATGCCTCTTCACGCCTCGTTTGAAGGAACCCGGGTTGTAAGAGGAGGGGAACACGTGAGCTGGTAAGGAATTCCATTTTTTGGAAGTGCGACAAAGAAAGGAGTTGCCAAATTTCTATGTTCGCGATGGAATTGATGTCACAGTTAGGCGGTGACATCGAGAACCAGCTCGCGTGGACTTAAGAAGGAAGGGGGAAGCAGGAATTAGAGAGAATAATTCCTCAGAGCACTCGCCGTGATACAGTCGATAGAAAGCGCTCAGTGCTGCTATCTCACGACGCAATTGTAAAGGTTCAAGGGTGTTTGTGACCTTTACGTCGCCAATAATGCGTACGGCACGTCGCTGCAACCGGTCCAAGGCCTCAAGTAGGTACTTAGCGGAGTGTAGCATGGTTATATATTTTCATAAATATAAAAATAAATAAATATAAAACACGCAAACATAATTGTTAGTAGTGAATAAATAGATCGGCCGCTGCCCGGTCCCATTGTCTCGAACGACTACGTCACAGAGGGGCGGCGCTTGCGCCGCGCGGATGGACTATGCACCGGCCGATCGAAGCAGTCAGCTGTACGCTTACCCGCGATTAACTCGATTCAAAATTCTAAGAAATTGTATCCGCCGCGTCCTATTCTTATAATTCATAATTTGTAACTGTCTCTGTGTAATTCTGTGCCTCTTCTAAACTTATTCTTCTTCTTCTGACTTTTAGTGTGTGTGTGCTTGTGGCTTCCAATAAACTGTTCTTTCTATCTATAAACTCTTTCTCTTCAACTTTTACTCGCTCAACACTCCTTCTTAATTGTACAACCCACTACAACTGGTGACCCCGAAGAACACAAACAAGATGAGCGAGCCTAAAGCACGCATCGAAATGGCACCGAACGTTCCGGAACATGCGGGTGAGACCACGTATGAATCATTTCGGGTTGGTGTAAGAATCCCACCATTTTACGCCGAGAAACCAGCTCTTTGGTTCTCCCAGATGGAAGCACAGTTTGCTCTGTCAAATATAAAAACTGACGAGACCAAGTTTTATTATGTAACGGGGAATTTGGACCCTCAATATGCTTGCGAGGTGGAGGACATAATCACCTACCCCCCAACTACTAATAAATATGAAAGGCTAAAAAGCGAGTTGATAAAAAGATTATCTGCTTCCAAGGAGAAGAAATTAAAGCAGCTCCTCATGCACGAGGAATTAGGAGACAGAAAACCTTCACAGTTCTACAGGCATCTTACGAACTTAGCTGGACCTGGAGTACCAGAAGACTTCCTGCGCACTATATGGGCAAGTCGACTCCCTCATAATATGCAAGCAATTATTGCTTCGCAATCGAAAAGCACGATGGACGATCTGGCGGAATTAGCTGACCGAATTAGCGACGTGGTCGGACCTCAAATGGCGTCAACATCAGCCGTCACGAGTAATAGCAGTGAAAATACCGAAATTGCAGCCCTGGCTAAACAAGTCGCTAGTTTAACCGAAAAAATAGAAAGGATGTCGAGAGAGCGCGGACGGTCTAGATACCGGAACCGCAGTCGTCATCGCTCGAGTTCTACGCGATCAAAATCTTCATCACACTGCTGGTACCATCAACATTTCGGCGAACGTGCTAAAAAGTGTATACCGCCATGTGACTACCGAGCGTCGGGAAACGCAAAGGGCGATCAGTAATGGCGGCCAGTGATTGCCCGAGTACCGGCCGCTTATTCGTGACCGATCGCAGAACCAAAAACCAATTTTTAGTGGACACCGGCAGCGATCTATGCGTTTTCCCCCGATCAGCCTTATCAGGACGACGTGAAAAAACGAAGTTCGAGTTAAGTGCGGCTAACGGTACACAAATTTATACTTACGGTTTTATTAATTTAAATTTAAACTTAGGGTTACGCCGTGACTTTACTTGGAGATTTATTATTGCGGACGTTACGAAGGCGATAATAGGCGTGGATTTTTTGTCTTATTACAATTTAATTGTTGATTGCAGAAACCAGCGTCTTATCGACAACACAACTACGCTTACGTCCCCGGCTTCGTCTGCCCATTCAGCAGACGTAATATCATCGGTAAAGGTAATCTCTGGTAATTCTGCATACCACGACATACTACGACAGTACCCCGATATTACTCGCCCACCTGGCATACACCGTACACACTCACACAATACGATGCACTTCATTAAAACAACACCTGGACCACCAGTATTTTGTACACCTCGCCGGCTAGCACCAGACAAACTTAAAATTGCGAAGGCTGAATTTGAAACCATGCTGCAAAGTGGTATCTGTCGTCCTTCCGAATCACCATGGGCATCGCCTTTACACCTAGCGCCAAAGAAAAATGACGGCTGGCGACCTTGTGGCGACTATAGGATGCTCAACGCTCGCACGATTCCAGACAGGTATCCCATCCGTCACATACAGGACTTCACTCACAGCCTCTCCGGCTGTACTGTATTCTCCACAATAGATCTGGAAAAGGCGTACAACCAAATCAGGGTGAATCCAGAGGATATTCCGAAGACCGCTATTACAACGCCGTTCGGACTATATGAATTTCCATACATGACGTTTGGACTTCGTAACGCCGGACAGACGTTTCAGCGTTTCGTCGACGAAATGCTCAGAGGTCTTGACTTCACATATGCTTTCCTGGACGATTTCCTCGTATTTTCAAAAGACCAACAGACCCACGAGATGCACCTCCACCAGCTCTTCACCAGACTCCGAGAATACGGTATGGTTATAAACAGCTCTAAGTGTATCTTCGGCGTATCCGAGGTCACGTTCTTAGGTCATCGCATCACAGCTCAGGGAACAACACCACTGCCGTCTAAGGTAGATGCCATTAAGGAATTTCCCATTCCAACGACGGTAAGACAATTACGTCGTTTCTTAGGCATGGTGAATTTTTACCGTAGGTTTATTCCCGGCGCAGCGACTTACCAGGCACCTTTAAACGAACTACTATCTGGTTCTGTCAAGGGTTCCAGTCCAGTCAACTTGACAGCACGGGAAGTGGAGGCTTTTGAAAGCTGCAAAAACAGCCTTTGTCAAGCCGCCATGTTAGCACATCCAGACTGCGACGCAAAGCTGGCCCTGGTCACTGATGCATCGGATAGAGCTGTTGGCGCGGTCGTTCAGCAGCTGAAGGAAGGGGCATGGCAGCCTCTTGCATTCTTCTCTCGAAAGTTAAGCCCAGCTCAGATCAAGTATTCGCCTTACGATCGTGAACTGCTTGCCATCTACGAGAGCATCAAATATTTCAGGCACATGTTAGAAGCTCGCGACTTCGTAGTCTACACAGACCACAAACCTCTCACCTTCGCTTTTCATAATCGTAAGAACAATTGTTCTCCTAGGCAGTTTCGCCACCTCGATCTGATAGCTCAATTTACCACCGATATCAGACATATATCTGGTAAAAACAACGTGGTGGCAGATACTTTGTCGCGTATTGAGGAAATCACCCAACCTGTTGACCCTGAGAGAATAGCTTTAGCTCAAAGTTCTGATACTGAGTTATCAGAGCTGTTAAAAGGCAACACATCTCTGCAACTCCAGCAAATAAAAATTCCTGGATCTCGGGATAAGCTGTACTGCGATGTCAGTAGCACCACCCCAAGACCTTTCGTTCCCAGAGACTTACGCAGGCAGGTATACGAAAGTCTACACTGCTTGAGTCATCCTGGTGCCAATGCTACTGCCAAATTGGTCTCAGAACGCTACGTGTGGCCTGGAGTAAGGAAAGACTGCCGGAGCTGGGTACGCAATTGCCTCGCTTGCCAACGCAGTAAGGTGACCAGGCATGTCTTTGCCCCAGTGGGAAATTTTAAACTGCCACAATTGAGATTCGCGTTTGTCCACATCGATTTGATAGGACCCTTGCCGTTATGTCACGGGTACCGATACTGCCTTACGGCCGTAGACCGCTTTACGCGATGGCCTGAGGCAATCCCTCTAATGGAAATAACCGCAGAAACTGTGGCAAAGGCCTTATTAAGCGGATGGATATCTCGATTTGGCTGTCCCACAGATATAGTTACCGATAGGGGCAGACAATTCGAATCAGCCCTATTTAAAAATTTGTCTATCTGTGCTGGTTTTCAGCATCGGAGAACCACGGCTTATCACCCAGCGTGCAACGGACTCGTGGAGAGGTTTCACCGGCAGCTCAAGGCTGCAATAACCTGCCACGGTAATGGACCTTGGGTTGAGTCCCTTCCTCTTGTCTTACTGGGAATTCGCAGCGCATACAAGGAAGACATACAAGCCTCACCGGCTGAACTTGTTTACGGCCAACCTCTGCGACTACCTGGCGACTTTCTCGATCCTCGTAGCGAAGAAACGGCAGACATGACGGACTACCTGTCTTGGTTGCGTAGTTTTGTGCGGAACTTGCATCCATCGCCAAGCTCACACCACAGTGGTAAGGTCAAAAGTTTCATTTATAAGGACTTACCCACATCATCTCACGTTTTTCTCAGAGACGACACCACTAAACGATCCCTAACACCAGCATACTCCGGACCTCACTTAGTTATTTCACGTAGCGACAAGGTGTACAAAATCATGGTAAATGGTAAGCAGGTTACAGTATCGATAGATCGCTTAAAACCGGCCTACATACTTAGTGATCCAACAAACACACTACCATCCTACACTCTCACACACCATCACAATACACCACCATCCAACGTCCACACTCATCATCACAACACACGAGAGAAACATCAGAGGTTATCTTTTTCCGGTGATAATATTAAGAAAACACACTCGGGCCGCATTGTAAAATTTCCCGACTATTATCGCCCGTAACCCGGTCTCTGAAGGGGGGTGATGTAGCATGGTTATATATTTTCATAAATATAAAAATAAATAAATATAAAACACGCAAACATAATTGTTAGTAGTGAATAAATAGATCGGCCGCTGCCCGGTCCCATTGTCTCGAACGACTACGTCACAGAGGGGCGGCGCTTGCGCCGCGCGGATGGACTATGCACCGGCCGATCGAAGCAGTCAGCTGTACGCTTACCCGCGATTAACTCGATTCAAAATTCTAAGAAATTGTATCCGCCGCGTCCTATTCTTATAATTCATAATTTGTAACTGTCTCTGTGTAATTCTGTGCCTCTTCTAAACTTATTCTTCTTCTTCTGACTTTTAGTGTGTGTGTGCTTGTGGCTTCCAATAAACTGTTCTTTCTATCTATAAACTCTTTCTCTTCAACTTTTACTCGCTCAACACTCCTTCTTAATTGTACAACCCACTACAGAGCCATCCCAAAGGTGCGAGCAATATTCCACGCAAGACCGTACCTGTGTTTTGTACAGCAGGCACAGTTGTTGTGGCGTGAAAAAGCGCCGCACCTTGTTCAGAACTCCGAGTTTCCGTGAAGCTGTTTTTATAACAGCCTCGATGTAATCCCTTGGACTAAGGTCGCAGCGAACGTCAATCCCCAGCATGGCGATTTTGCTTTGCATCACCAGCGGAGTACCACAGAGGGAGGGAAGAGGGGAAAATGTTGACTTTTTCGCCGTGAGAGCGCATACCTGTGTTTTCTTGGCATTAAACTCAACAAGATTATCAGAGCCCCATTTGGCGATGAGATCTAACGTCCTATCGAGTTCAATGACAAGATTCTCCCGCCTCTCCTCAGTTTCCGCCCGCCCAGCCACTGCGCGTCCGTGGTATCCACCATGCACTGTACTATCATCTGCATAGCAATGTATGTTCCCAAGGGAGAGCATATCATTGATATGCAAAAGAAAGAGTGTGGGAGATAGCACAGATTCCTGGGGGACCCCAGCATTCACTACATAGAATTGTGAAGCGCAACCATCTACTAAAACACGAAGGCTACGCTTGTGTAGGAAGCTGGCAATCCAGGTGCATAGCTGAGCAGGCAGACCATATGCCGGTAGCTTGGAGAGAAGACTTCTGTGCCAGACCCTTTCGAAAGCCTTGGAGATATCGAGGCTGACAGCCAACGATTCTCCATGCTTGTCGATAGCTTCACCCCAGAGGTGTGTTACGTACGCTAGAAGATCACCTGTGGACCGTTTTGGTCGAAACCCGTACTGACGATCATTAATTAGACAGTGATCTTCTAGTTAATGGATCAGTTGGTTGTTTAAAATCCGTTCCATCACCTTACAAAGTACTGAGGTGATAGCTATTGGCCGATAATTTGCCGGGTCAGACCGATCCCCTTTTTTGGGAACCGCTTGCACATTAGCTCTTCTCCAAGCCTCCGGCACACTTCCCGAAGAGAGAGAAAGTTGGAACAGGCGCGTTAACACAGGAGACAGCTCCGCTGCGCACTTCTTCAGCACTATGGCTGGTATTCCATCGGGACCGCTAGCTTTCCGTACATCAAGTGATTGCAGCTCCGCACGCTAATCACGTTGCCTGATTTTAATGTCAGGCATCGTATGGCCACATGCAGGTATTGTAGGTGGCAGTGCACTACAATCATCGATGACGGAATTGTCGGCAAAGAGTTTAGCCAGGAGATCAGCTTGCTCTTGCGGACTGTGAGCTAGCGATCCGTCCGGATTTCTGAGCGGTGGCGGCGAAGGTTGGCAGAAATTGTTTTGCACAGACTTGGTCAGACGCCAGAAGCTACGGGAGCCCCTAGGATGCGAAACAAGGTCATGACCAATCTGTACAATGCGCTGTGCATCCGCTCTCGTGTATGCCTTTCTACAGGACTTGGAATTTTTATTATAGTTTGCTTTCAGTGAGTCAATGTTAGATGCCCCGCTAATGCAGCCGTTGATCCACTTGCGATATGCCGCCTGCTTAGATGATACAGCATCGGCACATTCACGAGTGAATCAACGGTTACGCGTACTCCTACTGACGAGATCTGAGCTAGGAATGTAGTATTCCATTCCCAACATGATCTCGCCAGCAACAGCAGCGGCACTAGCTGTCGGGTCATTCCCACTAAAGCAACGTTCCTTCCAAGGGACCGACGCATAGTAATCGCGCATACCGTCCCAATCCGCCGACTTATAGTGCCAAACGCGACGTTTGCATACCGCTAGTGGCGGCAGCTTGGCCTGTGGCACTCTGGTAGAAATAAGGCTGTGATCCGAAGAGCCAAGAGGAGCCTGAACCACAACCTGATATTCCACCGGGTGAGAAGTCAGCAGTTACCCAAGGTTAGTAGCGCATTGTCGAGGTAAGTAATCGTTATTAGTTCTTACCTCACTAATGTCTATGGGCAGTGGTGACCACTTAGCATCACGTGGCCCATTTGCTCGTCCGCCTGCCTATAACCCAAAAAATTATTTGTGTTGAGGCAGTGGAAAGATCACTTCGATAAATTAAAATAAGCTACAATAAGATTAATAAAAGTTAGCCGGTCTGAAATTAGCACGAGTGGCTGTGTAAATATGGTTTTTAGGACGCAAAAGCGAGTGTGGGCGGTCCGCTATGACACAGATACGAGATGCATAGCCATCCCCGAAAGTTGTAGAGCTTCGAGTCGATGGAGTCATCTAGACCCATCATCATGCTCATAACGAGGGTACTGAGTACAGGCTCTTCTACTTCTCTATAGTGCCAGCTGCCACAAGGGCGTAAAAATCCTTGACTGATATGATAATGACCATTTTATGGTGTATGATCCGTGGCTAGGGTGTATCTTTATATAATTTTCGTGGACGTTATTTTAATGTGACTGCATGTTTTTGCATTCAGAAATGATAATATTACTGATATCATTACAACCGAGAGTTCTGTACAATATTTCAAAGCGACGGTAAAACGGAAACTCACCCTTCGCCTCCCGCAACGCCAACGCAGCATGCCGATGTCTCCCCCTTTCAGCGAGTGCGAGCGCTGTCTCCCCGCTGGCTGTCAAAACACTGAGATCGGCGCCAGCGGCCAGTAACGCATTAACATTCTCGACATGACCGCGCTCAGCGGCTGTGTGAAGCGCTGTCTGGAACAATTATTACACTGTCAATGACGATATTAATCATAACTAATCTGGCGAAAACCGCAGCATCGACTTTAATATAACAATAGTACCCATAAAACAGTTTTTAGAAATTAGTTCACGACAATTCACCTCTAAGACGAACTAGTGCGTACGTAAACGCAAGATGTTGGGTATTCCGTCCAGAAGTCCGAAATTCAACCCAGGACTGACAGTGAGGGGACTGCATATATCCGAACTCCGGCTGCTACTGAGGGTTTCTTATGTTTTTTATTGGCCCCGCTCGGGATTTAAGCATAGATAATACGATAAACAAGACATGCTTATTTATTTTTAATGTTAATATCCTAAATTTATTGATTCTCTGTTGCGAAAATACGCCCCGTACTGTATGCATTGGGAATACGAAGAACTTGTTAAAAAACAAATTAAAATACAAGCCGTCGCAAACCAGCGCTTGAATGTTTCTTGCATCGACTACATACGAGCAGTGGACGTCCAAATCCTATCAAAGACAAAAGACAAATTTCAACTTTGTCTTTCACCACAAACACAGTATAGGCTTTATGGCTACAAGTTCTGTCTTTAAGTAAGATATGTAGATATAGAGATGAACAATGCATGGTCATGTCATTAATTTTAATCACTTACCATTCCCCCAGTCTCGTGATCAGACCGAGCGTCCACGTCAGCACCGGCTGCACACAGTGCGGGCAGACAGCGGCTCCGCTCAGCGAGCGCCGCCGCGTGGAGAGCGCTGCGCATGTGAGCGTCACGCGCGTCCACCTCTGCGCCACCCGCTAGTAGTTCCTCTAGCAGCTCCAGGTTGTCCCATAGCGCAGCCTTGTGGAGTTTAATACAATATATACATTTAGAAAAAACTTAATTGTACACTCCAAGACAAAACCAAAAAATGATTTATTACAAACAATGTATACAAAAAAAAACTAAAAATTAAATACAACATGATTTCGATTAAAAAATATATACTGAAACATATAAATGGAAACAATCACAACCTTAATTTTATTTTCAGTCATTAATCCTAAACTATTATATTATAACCATAAGTATGAGAGCCTCGTCAGTGTCACTGTACAACCTACATTCTAAACACGTTATAACGTTATGTTTAATAATCTTATAAAATAATTATTAAAAAGTTCATGTACAAGGAAACTGGAGTGAAGTATACAAAGTAGGGGACGTCGATTAGCGGTACTCAACCTCGACCTACTGGGCTTTTCTGGTGGGCCAGCCTGCTTTTAGTTTATTTTCAATTTTTAAATTGCAAAGGTTTTTTTAACACCTAAATCATTTGAATTAAACAACTGTTTCTGACCACAGACACTGCAAAGTGTTTGAAACATCATGAAATGATAAAAAAATGTTAAAATATATGTGATAAATCTGTTCATAATTGTTTATTTTTATTTGTATCAATCCCAAAACCATATTTTTTGTTTGCTGCCTGCGACACCATGACTAACACGTGTTTGTGGCCCCTATAAAGAAAAGGTTGAGTATCGCTTATGTAAATGGTTGAGTACATTAATTGTAGAAGCTATATTCCCATTAAAATGTTTTTTCTCAAGCTGTAGAATGTATACCAAAGCAATATCCATAACTGTCAGAAGGATAATTCTACTTTATTACAAGGCCCAGCTAGATATATATAGTAAGTAACAGCCTGTGAACGTCCCACTGCTGGGCTAAGGCCTCCTCTCCCTTTTTGAGGAGGTTTGGAGCTTACTCCACCACGCTGCTCCAATGCGGGTTGATGGAATACACATGTGGCAGAATTTCAGTGAAATTCGACACAATATATATAGATATATATATAAAGATATAAATATGTATGATTAAATAGACGACACAGACAGATTTTAGTTACTAAAATATAGTTTAAATTTTTGTTCTATAAAGAATATGTAAAATGTTATATATATTCAATGAAATAGCTAATCTTTGTATATTAAAAGATAAGATGGACATTCATTTAATCCCATATCATAAAAAAATAGCTATTAAAATTAAAAAAAATTACAGATCCAAAATCAAACTATATTTACAATAAAATATTTATAAAAATAATATGCATCACGCACTTCGTCAAAATGTTATTGCTAAATTTACTCGGACGTAAATATGGGCTAAAATGGAAATTGCGACATTCTAACACGATGCAAACTTGTATCATTAGTTGCGAAAATAATAGCCCACCTGATGCAGGAGCCGGCCTTGGAAGTGTTCCTCGTCTGGCGACAGGTCCATTGTAATATTTTAACACAATTTCACTCAATTCGCTTGCATTTCCGCATCAAACAATCGCTCAAGCGTTACAAATTCATTGCGGTTAGCAAAACTCATTTTATCTTCGAAATATTCAATGAAACTGACATTCAAATAGAAGACAGTTTATTGCTTAGGTGTTTTAATGAAATAGAATGGTTTAAAATTGTCTATAAGTGTAGAAATTGAAGAAAATTTCATATATTTTGGATATATTGATTTTAAATGACTGTCATTTAGAAATGACAGCTTACAGATGATTGTGCTTGGATACTTGCAGTGAAAAATTTTGAGTGACATTTGCATATGTACATAATATTTTAATTAACAACATATTTGTGTTTTAAATTATAAATATATTTAATACATTTTATTGGGCCGATGTACTAATATAACGCATCTATTATTTTTTAAATATAATTTAGTATGTATGTTAATCTAGTATGTGACATATAAATTAAAACTACCTTCAATATTTCATAAATCAAAAGCTTGAAATTATTTACTCAAAAACATTTGTTTTTATATATACGCATAGTAAGAAAAAAATAAATAGTTTCCAAAAATGTGGCGAAGTTCTAAACAAGAGTGGGAGAGGCGAAAAACTTACTTGATAAGAAGTTTATTTGAGGATATACCTAGTAAGCTTTATTACAATCTTAATAGTACATAACTTAAGCAATCAGTTGAGCAAATGTTTTTTTATTTTATTTCAGTGTTGTCCCCTATAAATGAAAGCGAGGAGCCAACGCTGTTATCGCCAAGTGATGAAATATATAGACCAGAGAGTCCTTTGCCAGATTTAATAATAGAAAAAGAGCCGCGGAAATATCTTGAAGATGAAACCGAAGAATTCTATAACAAATTAGCGAAAGAAATGAGAAGACTTTATAAAAGAGACTTTTTAAACATAGACTACGATACGCTCAGTTGTGATAGTACAGGTCTTGAAAGTGGAGACGATAATCTAATGCAACAAGGTACTAGTTTTGATACCGAAAACAGAATCTTAGCGAGCGACAAATTTATTCAAGAAGCTATTCTGGATAAAGAGGAATATTCTCCTCAAACTACCAGCGACGAAACAAATCAGGAAGCGACTAGATCGACGAGTTGTAACTCGGAGAGTACCGAATCAGAAGAGAATAGCGGGCATGAACAAATAATAACAAAAGCCGATGTCCACACAGTTGTTGTCAAAATGTCGAAACAATCATTGCATGAAAGTGATTCAAGCAAGGAATGGGATAAAAGCAGCCAAAGTTACTTGACAAAACAAACTGATACGTCCTCCTCTTCCATGAGAAGCGAACAGAGCTGCGTTGCAGGTGCATACGAAATAGAAACTAGACAAGGAGTAGAAAAGGAACTTGCAAAAACTACAGGTCATTTTTTATTCATATTTATTTGAGAGCCTCGTTAATCATTATATAATATAGGTAAAAAAACTGCAATGTCCAATTCCTGAGCACAAGCCACGGGTTTCTTTCTAGAAATTCTTACAAACAGTCTAAAATTTAACAATGTTTACGCCACGTAAAGCCTAGAATTATCTAGAATCGAATAGAATTATCTAGTATACAAGATATGTGATATCAAATTAATAAAATAAACCTTAATATTTAAATAATAGTTGTACTTATTTTGTATGTTGCTAAATTAGTCTAAAACCAGGCCTTTTTTTAGTATTTGTAAGTTCGTCCTATAAAACCAATTGTTAATGTGAGTTTTTTGTGATATTAGCCTACAGGTGTAACGTAAAGATTAATGATGTCATAAAATATGTTACAGAAGCAAGTGCAAGGAGTAGCAGTCCGGTAAGTCACAATGAAACACCAGAAATTATGAGACGGCTCCAGACAATATGCCCTGAAGATTCTTTACCGCATCATGAAGTACCCATTTGTGAAAGTATCGATAGAGACATTAGTGAGAGTTTTGGAATCGAAATTGCAAACGTGGTAGCTTCAGGTAGTGAAATGGAATTAGCCGATTCCTCTGTCACTGATTTTAATATACTTTGTACCGTAACATCCACACCAAAATCATTAAAGAAAGTCAGTAGTCCTCGGTCGAGGATAATTAAAAAACATAGAAAGCGTTTAGTTTCGTACTCATCTTCGTCAAGCGGAAGTAAAGATGCAAAGCGCCAGGCAGCGCTTCAAACATCATTTTCAGATGATGAACCGGCTTGGAACCTTTGGAATAACTTTTTTGTAGGCATACCGACCGTTTACAACATTTGTTCTTGTAACAATCATGTTTGTTCATAAAGAATAATATTTTGATTGACTGATTTATTACTAATTTATATTTTCTACTCAATGTAGACCTTTTTTGTTGTGTTAAAATTTTGATAAAAATATACTATTTACTTTTCCCAACTATATATTTTTTTATTTTCTCTATTATTATTTAAGACACACAATAACACGTTCTCCGCTTAGAGAAAAAGTAGTGTACATACTTATTCTAAAAAACTTGTGTTAAGTGTCAGTAACTTAGTATTAAACTGTGTCGTAGCTACCAACGGGCGTTTATCCAATTCGACAACACATTTAGTTATAATTTGTTCAATTCAAAGTAAACGTAAACAAATACAATATAATTTAATAAATATATAAAATTGACAAGTACATTTTTTTAAGACACTATAATAAAAAAATAATAATTCTTAGACTAACATATTTCATTATACAAAAAATTCTGAATTAAATAAATAAATACATATAAATATGTTTTATCAAGTATTTAATAAGGAGAGATATTATAATGATTTCTTAATTATTTACTTACCATTGGAACTTCTTATTTCTTAACACAAAGTGTAAACGACAATATGTCACCAAACGTCATAACATGAGCAGATGAGGTTAGAACAGCAGCAATTCGCAAATATTATTTGTAAATACTATAATAACATTAATATAATAAACGATGGCACCTTCTGAAGGTAACTTGAAGGATTTAGATGAAAAAACTTCAGACAATATTGTAAAATTCGTGTCTGACGTAAGAAGTGGGTAAGTGGGATTCAATTTGAACTTACAATTAGATTGTACTGGTTACTCTCTTAACAATAATTACAGCAATTAAACATATGAGTAACGGTATATCAAGTAGGTAATTTGATATTTAATTACCCAAAAAAATTGAGAAATAATTCCATCTAACTAATTAAAAAAAACCTTCGTTGCCCCTGTCTCTAATACATTGAATTATAATAATAATAAATTTTTATTTACATCCAAAAGAATCATGTACACAATTTGTTTGCAGTATTATCTAAATCTAGGGATTTTATTTACATTAGCAACACTGGTGGAGGAACTCTGACTCCGGAACTAATATAAATTGTACTATCAGTGTCAGCGATTCCTCGACAATTCATTGCACACTAGATTAGATTCCTAGATGGGGCTATGGGGCTCCACAACACCTCTGGTTGATGGAGATGACATGATGATGTCATTACAACAAACTTTAAAAAAGTACTTTTTTAATCACCTGTGCTTAATTTGTGCTCTATTACTTTTTTAAAGTAATATCTTGTTACGTTGTCACTTTTCTTTATTACAGAAAAATTCAGGGATCGAAGAACATTGCCGTGGCAACCGTTGATCTCCTGGAACAGATCATCAGTGAGTCTGAAAGCACAAATGCACTGTAAGAACTTATTTGTTAATCATTTATTTTTGTCATCGAAGTAACACAACTCCTGCTAAGCGTTCCCTCTTAGGCAGATGCCATTGGAATGTAAGCGGCTAGTGGCCATTCATATCAATCACAGATATTCTAAAAGAACAAGCAACTTATTAGCGGTTACCCTATTTTCACAACTTATATTACAGACATGTAAATAAAAGTTGTAAAAAAAATAAGGTAATAACACGATTAAATCTAAAAATTTTGTTTAAAGTTCAAAAAAATAATAACTTAACATTTTTATCATCTATATGGCCTATTGAGTAAAATGAATGTACCTTCAAGTTTCTACTTATTAAGGCTTTTATAAAAGTGTATTTTTATAGATAGAAATACCTTGCCACATAAAGGTTAATTGACCTTACAGATTTGTGTATCTAATATGAAGAGCTTATACCATGATTGACGGCAGCTTAATTGAACGCTCCTACAAACACCCATACCTTTTTTCCAACCACCACTCAAGCTCAGAAGACTCGAGTATAATTTCTAAGTAGAGAACCACTATCTCTTCCAGGTCACTGTGCAATTTAGTTCGCGCAGTCGGACGTAACATAGTACAGGCGTTGCCCACAGAGCTGGCAGCCGGCAACATGGTGCGCCGCGTGCTGAGAGCGATACGAGATGAGCAGAGAGCGCACGCGAACCAGGTGAACCTCACCCACGATATGACGTGTGGATTTTAACTGATAATTCACACACACTTGAGGAAACGCTACCATACTTTTCATCAAATTATTTGTATATCTATTTTTTAATTTTAGAATATTATATCCAGCTCCTAGAGGACCAACATGATGTAGAAATAGAAGATTGAACTGTTAGATATATCCGGGCTCTAACATTTGTTGTGATGTATTCCAGAGTGTAGAAGGGGCTGGTGAGTCTCTGCAGCGCCTGGTGCTGGCCGCCCCGAGCCGACGCGCGACGCTTGGGCCTGCTGCCAGGGACTTGAAGGAGCCCATAAGGGATCACATCGCTGAGGTTTGAATCGCTATTTTACAAGACTAAAATTTCAAATTATTTGTTTTTCTTTTGAATAAAAGCGGCACTGGATTATAATTATTATGCTTAACATTTACATATATTGATTGGAGTTGATCTCAATAACATAAAAATTTTTACAAACCGTAAAATCTGATTGTCTTAATAAAATTACTAACGCACTTATATATAACACATTACATAGAATTATTTTTTAACTTCTGGGAAGCAATCCTAACTAGTATTATAAATACAAAAGTGAGTTGGTTTGTTTGTTACACCGATCACCATAAAATTTTACCTACACATGGTCTGGGGTACAAAAAACTCACATGAGGGTGAAGTCGGGGCGAGGCGACTGTTATAAAAAAGGGCAAGACAAGCATTTAAAATAACAAAAATAACAGTAACAGCCTGTAAATGTCCCACTGCTGGGCTAAGCCCTCCTCTCCCTTTTTGAGGAGGAGGTTATTAATAAACTAATTTATATTACCTACCATACTATAAGTACTCAAACAGTCGCCTGTCTCGTTACAGCTGCGCGCCGAGCTGGACGCCAGCGCGTCGTCGCTGAGCGCGCAGGCCCGCGAGCACGTGCACGCGGACGAGCTGCTGCTCACGTACGGCGCCAGCGCGCTCGTGGAGCGCTTCCTGCGCGCCTCCACCACCAAGCGCTTCCGCCTGCTGCTCGCTGAGGGGCCGGACGTGGCCGAGGTGCCTAGTACACGAGAACACACCGGCGCTGCAAAAAATAGAAACCACTCCCCGCACCCTCGTGGAATCTAAGATGTTATGTCCCTTGTGCCTAAGGTCATCTCCACATGTTGGCTTACAGAACGTGCAAAGTATTGATACATTGCAATCGAATGTGGGTCGCACAAAAAGAGTAGCAACAATTTTTTTCCCAACAATAATGATCTCGGAGCAAAAAGTACAAACGCAGTCAGTATACCCTGCACGTGCACTTTCCGCCCGCAGAGCCACGCGATGGCGGCGCGGCTGTCGGCGGCGGGCGTGTCGGTGACGGTGGTGGGGGGGGCGGCCGTGGGTGCGCTCATGCCCAGGGTCAACAAGGTGAGCTCGTGTCGTCTATCTGTTTATCTGTTATAAGTTTTATTTCTCCTACTAGCCTCGACAGCATCAATGTAAGACATATTGTATGTGTATACATATTGTGTTAAATAAATATTTTAAAAATATTATATGGTTTGCAGGTGGTGGTGGGCGCTGCTGGCACGCTAGCGGGTGGCGCGGCACTGGTGGCAGCCGGTACTCTCGCCGTTACCGCCGCCGCCGCGCATCACTCCGTCACCGTCAGTACACTACATACATGTTATCACCAGCAGATGGCGCCATAAATTAATATTTACTGCCTCCTCCTTAGAAACTACATTGATATAGACCATTGTTCGATGTCTCATACGGACGGACAAATTACGTAACAAAAAATACTCTGGTACAAATTAAAGACGTAAACAAATATATATATCTTTAAGCCTTCATCATCTCTTCATATACCTAAAAAAATTGACTAGCCTGACGAGTAAGGCCCTTGATAATGTGTAAGAGTTAATGGTGGTTAACGTCGCCGCAGGTGATCGTGCTGTCGCCGCTGTACCTGCTGTCGGCGCTGCACGCGTGCGGCGGCCAGCTGTTCGAGGCGCTGGCGCCGGCGCACCGCGCGCTGCCCTACTCGTCAGTACCGTTCCTTATTTAATCCTTGTCAAATAGTCCATGAGTATCATTTAAAGAGTTGAGGGATTTCAAAATGTCCTTGTGCCGTCAGCACATCGCCTTTTTAGTTGTACTCCATATTTGGCATGATGACGAAATCATAACAATTTCCTATTAGATTATTATAATACATTAATCAATCAGTCAGTACGGGGTACTCAAACAATTGTGACGTGTCTTAAATAAAAATATATTATTTCTTCGGTCTTTGAGTATTGGCCAGCCTCATACCTGGATCCGTCTCTCAATAACATACGCCTCGGTATCTCAAGATATCCTATATGCTATATCCTCAAGAGACTGGTTCGAATTTCCTGTAACCCAAACCCAATCTTTTTCCGGTGCTTTCAAAGCTCGGAAACTGAACTTTGCCGCCCAGAAAATGGACAACGGACCGCGACATTGATATAAAAGTTTATTTGTTATACATATATTAATTATTAGTCTTCGCCCGCGTGTTAGGGGAGGAATGTATTCGGTGTAAAAGCTTCAAATCAAATTTTATCAAAATCGGTTCAGTGGCGTAGCCTTGAAAGCATAATAGACAGAGTGACTTTCTCATTTATAAAATTAGTAAAGATTGGTAGACACCTAAGTGATAAATGTTTTAACTTATTTATATTTTACTTTCATATCGTTTGTTGCAGAGGCTTGGAGAGCGCGTATGTGCGCGTGGAGGCGCCTCTGTACGATGTGGTACCGCCCGACCACATCACACTTTTCATAACCAATCTGTAAGTTGCTTAACTAGAACGATTGTTGATTACAATTTAATTTAACTGATTTGAAAGAGAGATTTGCAAATAAAGAGTAAGGTGCTACGAGATCAACCACCATTTATATATTTTTTTGTTTTCTTTAGCATTGGCAAATATATATAACGTTGTTTTTCCAGCGGAGGCAGTTCTCCCTCCTACATCTACCGTCTGCTGTCAGAACTCTATGACCCAAACGACTATCAATTGTAAAACTACTCAATAAATATATACCTATATTTTTGCCTTTAATAAAATGTTTATGAAAAATTTTATATTTTATTTTAAGTATCAGATTAAATATATTTTTGTTATTGTTTTTTTTTTAAATTGAACGTCAATTAAATTTATGGAAACCATATGAAAGCCCGTTGACGACGATTGTACGATTATACGTTATTATTTATTACAAATCAAATATGTTTGAGCCAAAATGACATCATTCTCACTCGGCGAAAGCGAAAACAAGTAAATGATTTCTAAGTTGCAGCCTAGTAAACATTTAGCTTAATTTGTATCTAGGGAAATTCAAAAATTATATTATTGTAACAAAACACATGAAAAATAATTCCAATTGGATAGCACTTCAGCTTAAGGAAGGTCAAGTATTACTAACTAAACCCCAGTAATGTTTAACTGTTGTAGTTTATTATTATACTGTACAGTTGTTCATTTTATTTTTGCACGGTACAATCCTTGTGATTATTTATATTTCCTTTAACATTTACTAAATAATCTAAAATTCGTTTCACCGATATAATTCCAATTAAATTGAATCCGTATCTGAAGCCGAATAATATTATTCATGTATCTGCACTCATACCCAGATCTCGGATGACATATCCGGTTTTATGAATATGAAATTTCTTATTAAGACAAGTCTAAACCTTAGTAGTTTTGTTTATATATAATATGTATATAAACTGATCGGCCAACTTGATGTACAAATAACTTTATTATAGAACGAGTTTCAATTTTAACCAAATAAAATAAACTTTCTTATTGTATTTGTACCATGTAAAATATTCAAATATGCATCTTCGATCTGTGCGAGTTGCCAGAAGTGCTGTTCTTTGGAAACTTCCTTAATTTTAGCATTAAAAACAAAATATTAGGTATATGTAACCTAGATATAGATTTACATCTAAAAATACATGTGAAAATTATAAATAAACACGAATGAGTTTAATTATATAACTTTTAATGTAAATCGAAGTTCTTAATTTACACATAAATCGGATTTGACAGATTATTTATTCCTCACAATTGAGCAGCCATTTTACTCAAATATTCATGCTGCAGTCAATACATACAATTGGTAATCGTCAATAATGTCTGATATTTAATTGTCAACGTTTTAGTAAATTTTAGTCCACTACAATGTAGTTCTAAGTATATTTATAAAGAATTACATTAATGTTTCGTAGATCTCAACAAATTATACTTTATCGCAATTATATTTATTAGTAGAAGCGTTGAATATATATTTAATAATCATTTGTATTTTAAACTTTTATTTGTTCATTTGATGACACAATAAAACTTATTAAACTGTAACTTTATTTGAATTTATTTTCATGACAAATGCAATCAAAATGAACACTACAAAGATAACTCAAAATAAATTACGTAACATTTGTTAGCAAAAGGTATTTTTCTAGCTATATTATTACAATGACGATTTTTAATGGACTGCCTGCAACTATAATGATATACACCTATTGCTATCTTTGTCTTATCCATTACTTGGAGAGAGAAAACAACAATGTGACATTCTTAGTATAGCTATCTTCACACTACACTTTGCGCGTCATGTTGGCTGCATTATAATAACAATGGGTGGGGCATTGGAGTTGTCAAGCGCTAAAGCGCTTTGCAGCAAAAGACATCTATGATTATTTAAATTTGAACAAATAATTTAAGAGCTGTCAGCGCTATAAGGCAGAAGTAAGGCGAGTTGTGTAAAGTTTTTTATAAAGCTTACGTATTGTGTAGTCCAAATGAGGCATAGCGTTTCTTTTTATTATATAAAATAAAGTATTTCCTACGTTTTTGTTACTCTTATGTTAAACCTGGTGATACTTAAAAGTTCAGACACATAGATAAAGTGAAATTGCAGAAAACCTAAAATGCTCGGTAGTGCGTAACAGTCGCAGCGTGATAATCGCTGATTCACATTAATTATGTGAACATTTGAAGTGCGCGATAACACGCCCAGCCTTTGTACTATGTAACCTTTGACTAATTTGTGTCGAGCTGTGATAAGTAAATGAGATTGTACTTGTGTCTTATATAAAATCAATACTCAGTGCGACCGAAGTCAAAACTGATAATTTTATGTTGATTTTCGCCCTCCAGATTCTCCGAACATTATTTTATCACCTACAGCTCATTACTCTTAATACCTGTGAGGTAATCATAGAATAATTTTCATTAGTGATTCAACTAAGTTTGGCGGTTCTTTTTGAAATCGACTCTTGGAGGTTCCGCTAGGGCGCGCTTCCTCTATCCGTGACGTTGGCGCGCTTGCGTACGTTCGCTCAGTCTGCGCGAGCTTCGCGCTGTTGCAGTCGTCTCCAAAACAATAGCGTAGGGGCTCCGTAGGAGTCCTTTAGTAATTTTTTTAGTATTTATCGCGAAGTGACAGTGACGCAGTGCAGTGTGTTTGTGGTTTTGTGGTGCAGTAAAGGTGTTAAGAAGCGGGCGATACAGCCCGCAGCAGCGGCGCGGATCGATACAGTGTGGTATGGCGCAGCAGGTATGAGCCAAGGGGGCTCGAGACGGCCCTACTCGCGCGGGGGCCCGCGCTGGCACCCGCGTTACAAGGACTACTGGGATTACGAACAAAACTACAGGTTCGTGCGGCCAACAGATTTTCACATTTTTTCTAGATGACGTGCATAAACGTGACTTACTGTCTTTTGAAGTCACTCATCATTATACGAAGTTATTTTCCGACTGTGTCGCTTGCAGCATCGTTAATCCGTTCCATCGTGTATAGAAAACCGTCCATCGTGCATACGTGATCGTACTTTTCATCGTCAAACTCGTCCATATGTATTCTACCTCTATAGTCAAGTAATTTCCGCCCGTCGGATGGTCGACGTGTTTTATCTATCTTTTCACGCCTACCGACACTATCTCGAGAGCCAGCAAATAACACAATAGATTGTAGAAATGTTTACATGCCGTGTGTCATACATAAACCTATTATACTAGTCATATAGCATTTCAACATATGCTATTTAATTATGCAAATAAATTAAATCGCATGTCTTTTAAGTGTAATAATGGTGCATTACTTGTCGCCTTGATTTATATCGAGTTATTTTAATATATTTTAACAAATAATACATTTGTATCAATAAACAAATCAGTATATTAAATATTTATTAATAATTTAATTGGTGCTGAAGAGTAACTACTGATATTCTTGACATTTTTCACGGCAGAATCAACATAACAAACCTGTGAGCTTTACAATTAATAAAATATGGCTATATGATGATACAAGTTCTTGTTAAAGTCTTGAATAGATTATATTTTGATTAACTTAGTTATGAAGTTGCTAGTTCGTGTGTAAATAGAACATTACTGAGAAACATCTCGTAACACCCGTCAAATACTCATTACTGAATGCACGCTAGTTCTGTAACTCCACATCGGCACATCGCTCAATAATGATTGTGATGATTCTGTAACTTTTGCCTTAGTTTTAGTAAAGAAACAATTGCGTAGGTAATACAGTAACTATTTATTTTTAGTATTCATTTCACACTGTATTTTTTTTAATATTTAAATTTCCCGTGATTATAATGTTAGTAATTATTTATATATTTCTTTACAACCCGGGTTTCTTCAAACGAGGCGTGAAGAGGCATCTTGCGGGCCGGCAAGGCGAAGGCGGCTAGTGCAGAACGTTTTTCCCGTCTGTACTGGCCATCGTCGCGTTTGGACTCTACTACCACTTACCATCAGGTGGAGTAGAGTCATTTGCCCTCCCGGCGAATATAAAAAAAAAAAAAAATTACTCAAATGTTACAATTACAATTAGAAATTACAATCTAGAGTTGCTGGAAGAAATCGATTATAGAGCTAAGCTCTCCTAGCGAACCCTACATTTGCTTATGTTTAATATGAACATGATTGGTACATAAATAAGAAATTGTAATAAGTTTTTCTTTACTTATTAATAAGTTCTTTATTTATTAATAGAAGCCGAGATGGCCCAGTGGTAAGAACGCGTGAATCTTAACCGATGATCGTGGGTTCAAACCCGGGCAAGCACCACTGAATTTTCATGTGCTTAATTTATGATTATAATTCATCTCGTGCTTTACGGTGAAGGAAAACATCGTGAGGAAACCTGCATGTGTCTAATTTCACTGAAGTTCTGCCACATGTGAATTCTACCAACCCGCATTGGAGCAGCGTGGTGGAATAAGCTCCAAACCTTCTCCTCAAAAAGAGGAGAGGAGGCCTTTAGCCCAGCAGTGGGACATTCACAGGCTGTTACGGTTACGGTTACGGTATTAATAAGTTTTTATCCAATGTATTATTGTATAAAGAAAATTAACAAAAAGTTCTGAAATTTATATAGATGTCATAAATAAAAAAAAATAGAGAAAGATTTTAGCTTAAAACTAAAGCACATGGGTCTATTTATTGTTGCTCTAACAACACTTGGGTGCTTCAAATAAAACTTACGTACGTATTTACTCAGCCATTTGTTGGAAGCTGTTTCATTATTAAGCATAGTTTTCCTTATTTTATTTGACAATCCTTTGTGTCTTGGCAGTAATGATCTCATACCATCATATATAATACCATTTCTCCTTATTACATGAGCTATGTGATAGTAGAATTTTGTTTAAGTGACAATCTGTTCAAGTCAATCAGATCATTTAATGTCACATAAAATAATATTTTATGCCCGCAGTTTTTGCTCGTAGGTATAACAAAAAAGTAGCCTATGCCTTTCCTTGCGGTTCAAGCTTGCTTCAAACCAAATTTCATCAAAATCCGTTCAGCAGTTTAGCCGTGAAAGCGTAACAGTCTGACAGTTGAAGTTACTTTTGCGTTTAAAATATTGGTGTAGATGTATCAATCAAATGCGACAACGCTACACCAAGTTTAATCAAGGCTCTCTTAATCAATTGGTAAGGTGATGAATCCTTTATTAATTTACAAAAATGAAAATAATAATTTAGATTGCATTATTTCATTATCATATCATCAGGTGGAGTAGTCATTTGCCTTCCCGGCGAATATAAAAAAAAAAGAATTATGGGGAAAAATATTTATATATAAATTAAATTTAGAACACTGTTATATTATCTTTCACGGATTAAAAACAGTTACATAAAGATTAAAACAAATCACTAAAAGTGTAATAACAAAGTGAGAGGTAATTACCACGAAGAGATAGTTAAAATTCAGTTCTCTCTAGCAATAATGTTGTTGTTAATTAATATAATAAATAATTCATTAAACTCTAAGATTTTTACTAGGAACAATATTTTTTATCACTGTATTGATCATGACAATGAAAATGAATTCTGCAGCGATTGAACATGTCCGCCTCACATATTAAACTACTTGTAGGATGTGTTCATACTCTCAAGCGCACCTCGCGGTAAGTTTCAATAATAAAAGAAAACCTTATAACCGTGTAAAGTACAGAAGTGTATTGAACGCGGTGACTCAGGTATATATTTTTCCAAGTCGAGTAACGTTCTGGTCTGCGCGGGCGCAGGTAACGCGCCGACCTTTGGGTTCAACGGCCCGTCCTAAATATAGTGGCACGCGGATGTGTGGACGACGGGGCGACCGGCGTCGGCCCTAGCTTCATGATATGCCTGATGGAATTAGCTGCTTGATATTCGCTCATTATGCATTTAAGTGTGTATATATCAACAATACAATAGATATACATGTTTAACTATACGAGTTTAAATAATTAAAAAAAAAAAAAACTAAAACTCGACTACGAAAAAGCAGGATACATTAATACACAAACATATTAATCTAACATTCACTGTGAAATAATCTTAATTAAGTTATTTTATTGTTTATTGTTTGTGTTAAATTATATAAGAAGATTTATCAATTCTATGATATAAATATAAAAAATATTTATACATATAACTCAGGTAAACTATATAGTGTAACACACTGAATCCTTTTCCCTGCAGTCAATACATAAATGTCTTATTAATTATATACAAAAAAGTATATATAACCATTGTATCAAGGGATTGTACCGTTATTATTCAATCTGCTATTGAATGTTATATATTTACTTTTTAATAGTAGTTAGTAGTAACAGTCTGTGAATGTCCCACTGCTGGGCTAAGGCCTCCTCTCCCTCTTCGAGGAGAAGGTTTGTAGCTTATTCCACCACGCTGATCCAATGCGGATTGGTGGAATACACATGTGGCAGAATTTCAGTGAAATTAGACGAAAACGTAAAGCACGAGATGAATTATGATCGCAAATTAAGCACATGAAAATCCAGTGGTGCATGTCCGGGTTTGAACCCACGATCATCGGTTAAGATTCACGCGTTCTTACCACTGGGCCATCTCGGCTATTGTTTTTCTGTAATACAGGTCCTTGAGCCTAGCTCAGAAATCAGGGACTTAATTATAATTTGTTACTTTTTATGTGAATAAAGATTATTATTGTTATATTGTTTATTTGTCTTTACTCCCCTTGTGGTTGGTATGGACTGTAGGTACGTATTTATAAACACATTATGCCTGGTCGTATCTGTCGCTTAATCGTCTTCTTTTGAACTCTGATCAAAGTAAGTTTAACTGATTTAGATTCAATCTGAACGCTCATTGGTCGCATGTTCTGCATCTGCCGCCGTCAACGGTCATTGGACGATTCATATTAAAACTAAAGTATTTACACCAGAAACTGCAGATGACTTTTTTTATGTTATAAATGTTACAGGCGGACGAGCAAAGAGGCCATGTGATGGTAAGTAGTCACCACTGCCCATAGACATTGGCGAGGTAAGAAATAATAACCATTCCTTACATCGCCAATGCGCCACCGACCTTGGCAATTGAGATATTATGTCCTTTGTGCTTGTAGTTACACTGGCTCACTCACCCTTCAAAGCGGATCGCAACAATAGTAAGTATTAGGTACTAACCCACCCAAACGGGCCTGTACAAAGCCCACCAGGCAGGTAACTTACCTGTAGTTTCTGAAACGCATATCAAATTTATTACCTGCCCTCTAAAAAGCGAGATCTACGTATTTTATATATCTTCGTAATGATAAATAAAAATGAATGTTAATACGTTTGTCTTCAATGTTCCTGAACCATTCATGCTATTGTGATGAAAATGTACTTCTGTGTCCTGGTTCTAAACAAGATTATTTCTTTGTATATTATCTTCATATAATTAATTATAAGGGTTTTATGTGTGTATTCTACCCGTGGAGAAGGGACGGGTAAATAGAGGTATATTTCCTAAAAATATATCTACGTAGGGGATGACTCATTTCCGACCGGCTTTTAACTATATAACTTATATCGCGCTGTAGATTAATGGAAATCTAAACACTATATTCAAGTAGACTTCTCACGAGCAGGTTTGAAGATAATAATTGCTAAGTCGAGTCAACTCGTATGATAATGCTTTGATTTTAAGTTTAAAAAACTTAATCCATATTCATGTGATGTGAGAACCGTTAAACAATATATCCGGTATGGTAATGCGTTTATAATATCGAGGTGTAATGACCAGTACGTAATCTGCCAGGTGCGTCGCCGGTCGCCGGTCGCTGGTCGCTGGGGGTGAAGATACGCAGCCCCAGTTCATCGACCAGCTCTAAGTTTTTTATAATTGACCAGATGTATTAATACGACAAGTTTCCTTCGGTTATTTCTGTTCGTATCGTGTTTACTGATTCATAAGTTTTGCGTTTTTATTTTTGTAAACTCGTCTTTGTGTTAGATCGACGCTCGAACGCCTAGTGGTGTGCTGTATTTCCTGGGGCTCATGTCACCCCTCACTCGTGATACAAGCTTTACGCTCAACTAGGGAAATTACGGCATTATTAGTAATTTCTTGTGAATATTCTTCAAGTCTTTATAAAAATACTGAGCAAATACCAAATTTCTCGTGATAAGTTTAAATCTAATAACAAAAATATATATCGTACAATATTTTTACTAGCTTAAAACTAGCACCGGTTATATAGATTCTAATAAGAAAAACCGACAAGGAACTCAGTAGGTATTACGAATTGTGTGACAGTTTTAATTGTCCGATTACCGAACTTCTCTTCTCTTGAGGTGTGGATTTTATTACAACACGCTATTATAATTCGGATTGGTGGATACATGACAGATCATTATTCGGCACCAGCAGGTTTCCTTACGATATTTCTTTTTCCTTCACTGCCGAGCACGAGATGAATTATAGACAACAAAAGTTATGCACGTGAAAATTCAGAAAGTGGTATTAACCGGGCTTGAACTCCTAACCCTCTGATAAGATTCCTCTGTTCTAACAACTGGGCCATCTGTGCCCGCTTTATGTTATTAATGTACAAATTTAACAAGTACAAATTTTATTAACAGGCAAGCGATCGTTCCGTCGGAGGTTAATTTGTAATTCACAGGGGTTTGACAAATGACAACTGGTGACCGGTCTAGCGGGACCGGCGCGCTGCCACCAGCTACGTGTCCCTTCCGGCATGGTGATCGTCGAATGTTGACACGATCACAAGAATTTTGTAAAGTATTTTATATAATAATTTCGGGTAACGAAGTTTTATCCAAACAAACAGTGATGTGGGTGACTAATAATTGAAGAACATTTCCTCGGATAAATACGTCATATTTCGTTTACTTCGGTTTTTCGGTCTAGAAATTCAGAAGCTGCCCAGAATCTGTTGACTGTGTGTGTGTGTGCACTCCCGTGTCTCGGGACGTGCGTGAACACGTTGTTCGTGTCGGATTTACCCTTTGGTGTATGAGATTGGGGAAATAGAGAACGCATCTCAGTGTTTACGCACACATTTGCACTATTATCCGGCGCAGTCTACCTTGAAAATGTCCGACGTGACCGAATCGTCAGAACGTCACACAACTTGAAATATGTATGTTAATTAAAAATGTATACATAATCTTAAACAAACTTATCTATCTGATACTCATTTATCAAATTTATCATGAAATTTGACTCGATATTTGATTGTCTTTTTCTGTTTGTCTCACCATAACCGTACCGTAACCGTAACAGCCTGAATGTCCCACTGCTGGGCTAAAGGCCTCCTCTCCTCTTTTTGAGGAGACTCACCATGTATTCTATATATATTTAACACTTTTAGTAATTAAATTAAACAAAGAACGCGTCTTCATAATTACATTGAAGGTAATAACGGGCGAAAGTTAATAAATTAATAGCTCATAGGGTGGTAATAACTGACCACCTGTGGAGGACAGCTGGTGCGCTAGGCGACGATTCGCTTACATAATATGCCGACTTAGATGGTATCCTGTCTTTTTAATACACCACTAGCGGCTTCATAAAGAAATAAAAATCGTGTCGGGTGGTTTTTATTAAGTTTAAATAAATACTTCTAGTTCTGGAAATAGGACACGACAGGGGATTGTGAATGGAGGCGTTAGAAGCGCATTGAATTCAATATTATATGTTATATAACAAAATGGCGGACCAAGAACTGGTAATATATTGTTGATATTAAAACAGATAACTCGGTGATAATAAGATATAATGTGTAAAATTTGTTTGGGACAGCGATTTGACAATTAGTGAAGAATTGCCCATATACAGCATTTTGTGTTTATGCTGTTTATCGTTAAGGAGTTCTTCCGTCTGAAGCCCATATTGGGTGCAGGACACAGTCCTGCTTACGGTAAAAATGAATTGTCATTGAAACTGACCCAACGTGTGAAATTTCAAATACGTTTGGTAAGAGAAAGTGATTCTAATTCATCACGCAAGATTACACTTGAACAACGAACTTTGCAAGTTAAATAAAAGCTTGTAATAATAATTGTCTTTCAACATATCTTCCTACTCCGTTGAAGTTCCAGACGGAGTGGGGTTGCGCCCTTCTCCTTTAAACGTAAATTTCCGAAAAGCCTTTCTAAGTGTGCTTCTATAAACGAAAAATTCACCTCCGAATCTCAAACCTCTATGCGTTGATAAAGCACTAACCATCCACTCAAGTCTCAGGATATTGCCTTTTATATAATAAAAATAGCCGCGCACGAGGCTTCGCCTTCGTGGAATTCAGTTTGTGACTATATGAATACATATCTATATAGAGGTACGTATTTTAATATCCTGGGACATTATTCACACACGGCCATCTGATCCCAAACTAAGCAGAGCTCGTACTATGGAAACCAGACGACTGATATACTACATATACTAGTTTTCTTTTGTAAATACATACATATATAGATAATTACACCCAGACTCAGGACAAACAGACATGTTCATGCACACAAATGTCTGTCCTGGGTGGGAATCGAATCCACAACTT